>NC_083773.1:21611913-22286913 GCF_963514075.1 Conger conger | reverse complement strand
CACGTTTCACGACTAAAAGTTAAAATTGTTGTATTCGATAATAGTAGGCTACATTTGTTAGGCTACTTTTGGTTGTAGTCGTATTGTAATTAAAGTATAACTTTTAATTAGAGACAGCGAGAGCCGCTCGTAAGGAACCCAGACAGTGGGGGTGATGAAACTTCTCTGAAATGATGCGGCACATTACTGCTAGGATACGCTTATCGGTTTTAGAAGTGCGATGTGTTGGCCTATGTAGGATATGTTAACATTTTATTTTTCTAATGGGCAATAATGGTTTCGGATGTAAGCCTATTTGATTTTAATTTTGTGAATTCCTGTTTCGTCGAATTATCTTTAGAGAAAGCGAAAAGAACAAAAATAATAATATTTAAGTAGTCAACATTTTAAGCGATAACTAGATTCGGTGCTCCATTTTTCCTGAATTAATGCATTACTTTTATGCGATAAAATGTCGCAAGCCATGCTCCAATCAAGCGTAATGTATAACTTTTAAATCCAGGATTAAGAGTATGAGCACTTTGGTAATGTAGACCTAAATGTTGAATTGTTGTATGTAAATTAATGCCAGGCGGCTCTCAGGTTTTCTCCCCCATGTAATATATGGCCTAGGTGACTCTAATCTAATTTGAAATTAACAAATTCTGCAATGTTTAGAGATCAATATACTACAGGTTAGAATATTTTTTTGAAAATTAGTTTGCAGTGAAAATTCTGTAACCCACAGTTTGCATTCTGGTGGGGAAACCTTTTCCAATGTCATATCATAAAGGGTGTATTCTAGTGAATTTCAGAAATAGGAATATCTATGCAATGAGCACAATATTTTGAATATTTCTTGTTGGCTTCTGTCAGAACATATATATATATATATATATATTTTTTTTTTTTTTTTTTTTTTTTTTCAGTTTTAAGAGCTGGGGAGACCATGCTAGCATTGCAAGTATTTTAATGATGTACAACCGTTCACGTGATTTTTAATGTCTAGTTACAGAATTATTAGATTTTTGGAAATGTTCTGCTTAGATTGTATTTTGGTTGTGAGATAAGTCTCCGAAATATGATTTCAGTCATGTTACAAACAAACTAAGCGGCATCCCTCATGGTTATCATTTAGTCATGAAAACACATGCCAACTATCTTTTGAGAATGTTCCAAGTGAAAGCATTGAAATGGCAGACTAAATTCAATATAAATGACCATCTACAATTCAAATTCTTTTTAACTTCAATAACAAATCTGAATCACATTCTAGGCCATTCCTGCTATATGCTTTGTAGCTTAAAGAAAGGGTTCAGGGCATACCCTGGAAACTGGACAATGTTTGTGCTGGGAACATTTAACCTTTTTTTCATAATGCTTTTATAATGTCCTGGGAGGACTAAAAATGGTTTGCTGGGTTTGGTCTCATTTTACTGAAAACAAATGCACAGATAAACAGAGGTTCTGATTATGTAACTCTGGCTGAAAAATTATTTCTTGCTTCATTTCCCTTTT
The DNA here is from genome assembly GCF_963514075.1 of Conger conger. Taxonomy (NCBI): domain Eukaryota; kingdom Metazoa; phylum Chordata; class Actinopteri; order Anguilliformes; family Congridae; genus Conger; species Conger conger. Next base: position 22,285,416 of record NC_083773.1, on the reverse strand, counting down.
CCAGTCAAAGGTCAAGGGAGTATGCCTCGCTTCTCTCTCTCTTTCTCACTCGCTCACTCTCACTCTCGTTCACTCTCACTCTGCTCACTCTCTCTCTCTTACTCTTGCTCACTCTCACTCTCTCTCACTCACTCTTGCTCACTCTCACTCTCTCTCGCTCACTCTCTCTCTCACGCTCTGACTCTCGCTCTCTCTCGCTCTCTCACTCTTGCTCTCTCCCTCTCTCTCTCACACTCTTGCTCTCTCTCTCTCTCTCTCTCTCTCTCTTGAATATGGACCTCCTCAGTAATAAGCTCCTCTTCTAGGTTCCCATTTTGCACTCAGAGGTATCACAGCTTTCCTGTTTTGTCTGATTCGGTGGGGCGACGGCCCTTCGGACAGACATGGTGAGCGTGGTTCATGTCTTTCCCCTCTGCTGTGGTGTGTTAAATGGACAGAGTGCGCTGGCCTCGCCGAAGCAGACATTTTTTGGCATTGCTGCTGGATACTCCAGTAACACCATAAAGGAAGCCTATAGTTTTCAGGTTCCACCAATTTTGGCCAACGAGCACATACAGGATCAGCATTGACTTTATTTCTTAATGGCCAATTCCCCTGTGAACTCCCTCTACTCTACTGTCTGTTTGTGGGATTCACACATTCACAATTTTTCCCCCTGGCCTTTGACCTCTGAGTGCTGATCATCTGTTCACGTGATCTCTGTACTGTAACTTGCAGGTATTTGGCATCAATAATATATGAATTTCCAGGCTTTCACATCACTTTATACTGGATCTGAGCTTGCCTAAATATACCTTGCAGTACATTTCAATTGATTGAAGTCACCCAGCACTTGTAATGGACTGAAGAATATTCAATGGTGGCCATTTTAGATTTCTCTGCACATAACGGGACCCCATTGTGGCCTTTAAAGCTAGAACAATATATTGAGCTACGTTTGTCTCACTATCTCAAGCTGTGTGCTGGGCTTTTCTAGTCCAGGATTTACAGTCTGTTAGCACAGTCCTGGCATGACTCGTGGCCAGGTCACGTGATCAGATCACATATTATGGTCATAAAGAGCAGGAGGTGACGTCTCAAGGGGAGGACAGTTCAAATTTAATATCGGCAGATTGGCGAGAATTCAGAATATTCTGCTCGTTTACAGCCTCAACAGACACGTAGATATTTGTTTTACTCTGAGAGAAAGTAAACCTAAATACACTAAATATCAACTGTTTGAAAAGTATAGACCAGTTAAATGTTAAATAATAAAATATAGAGGTTTGCGTATCTTAAGTAGTGAGTTGAGACAGAAGAAAAAGATTTTTTTTTGACATTACAGCACAGTACGCTTTCAGCACAATACTAATGATAATGCTGACTGGTTATAGGGCTGAAAGCACCCCACTGGCCCCACCTGTTGAGTCTCAGCTTCACAGCTGTGAGGTAGAAAGGCGTTTGGTCTGGAATGAATGGTGTTTGTGCGAGGGGAGTATAAATAGCCAGCTCTGTTTCACAGCTCCCTCCCCTCTGTGTTTATCAGATGGGGAGAAAGGCCAGGCCAAGCCCCTTGGTTTCCCAGTCCCAGGCTCCTACTGCTGCGGCAGACTGAAGGAGCTGCCAGCTGAGCCGCTGGGAGAGTCCATCGCCGACTCCATCGACCTGTCGGGCAAGAGCAAGAAGCGGCGAAACCGCACTACCTTCAGCACCTTCCAGCTGGACGAGCTGGAGAAGGTGTTCCAGAAGACGCACTATCCGGACGTCTACGCCCGCGAACAGCTGGCCCTCCGCACTGACCTCACAGAGGCTCGTGTGCAGGTACCCTGGTTAACTGCTTATGGAGTGTGTGTATGTAATATCGAGAACCAGCACACCCTGTAGCTCTCCAGGGCCAGGGTCGATGATGACTGATATAACACCCAGTGTCAGTGTCGATATTTAGTTCAGTATAAATATTTCATAATTACAATGGTAACAATATTCACAAAAATGTGTAAACTAGACATGATTGATTTTATCAGAAAGTACAAACAATTCAGTTCATGAAATATGAAAAAATAACCAAAAAAAGGAAGATACACCATGTATATCCTTCATGGACCTCCACGAGTCCCACGCCATAGTTTGGGAAGCCCCTTGCACCTCGTGGCCGAGTACACATATATATGCTGAGCTGGTTCTGTTTTGCTGACCCGCAGGTGTGGTTCCAGAACCGCAGGGCCAAGTGGAGGAAGCGGGAACGCTATGGCAAGATCCAGGATGTGCGCAACCACTTCGCTGCTACATACGACATCTCCATCCTGCCTCGCTCTGAGGCTTACACCCAGGTAACCCCTCACTAATGTGCGCTCGCTCTCTCTCCAACCCCCCTCCCAGATATGACTGTCTCCCACAGTCATAAAGATAGCCATCAGCCCAGTATGCTCCCCTGACACCCCCATGCACAATTGATTTGAACTGATATTTCCATTGGCTGGCTTTTCCTCTGGCTCTGACCATTTATGTAAACACATTTATTTAAAAACTACACAACATGGTAGTTTGTGAACTTTTCTGTGTATAGTAGGTCTGAGGATATTCTTCCACTGACTTCAAACTGCAAATTGCTCTAAGTTCGTAAAATAACTTTTTTCTTTGTATTATATAAGTTTGTAATCATTACTGCTGATTAAAAGGCAGTGATGCTCTACAGAATAGGAACAAAATGAATCCATTGTTGCTACTATTGCACCACTTCAAATGAACAGGATGTTGCAGTTCTCCACTGTCATTAATAATGAACATCGCAAGCAGTTTTTGAGTTGTTTATTTGTGAAATGTCTGACAGCTAACATCCTCTGCCTGCCAGATCCAAAGTAACCTGTGGCCAGGGAGCAGTCCTGGGACCCCGGGGGTGGGTGGGGGCTGCGTTCTGGGCCCCGACAGCATGCCCTCATCCTGCATGACCCCCTACTCCCACCCCCACCCCCACCCTCACAGCAACATCCCAGGTTTCATGGGTATCTCTGCCTCGCCCGGTGGTCCGCACCACCCCCACTCGCACCCCCACGCGAGCGTCAACAGCCTGTACTCACTGCACGGCTTCCCCGGGGCACTGGGAGGCCACTCTTTCGAACCCGCACCCGAGTCTGACTACAAGCCTTCCGGCCTGGTAGCCCTGCGGATGAAGACCAAGGAGCCTGGTAGCCTTCTCTCCTGGCCCACATGACGCTGGAGCTGACCCAGTGACTGTTCCACTGGACACACTCTGTTTGGCCAGCCCAGAGTGCAGAACCAGGGGCTGCTTATCCAGAACATCTGTCTGGCTGAAGGGATAGGGAACATGCTGAGGTCCCTGCCTCGGTTTTGGCCCCGGAATCTGGCATCTCCTCCTCTTCCTCTCAGCATTCTTCCTGCCACAAAGTAACCTCTCGATGTCAGTATTCAGGGATACTTCTCTGTGCAGGACACCATGGGATGCTGTTGAATGGGGCAGTGTGCTTGTGCACCTCGTACATATAAGTCAGTGCAGGCCTGAGCTCTATTTTGAACAACTTGCACGGGACATTTTTACTTTTTTTTTCTTTTTAATCGTCATTGAATTTTGATTATTTTGCATTTAGACTTGAAATGTATGAAAATGTATGTTTCCAAAGTGAAACGGTAATAAAATAAAAAATGAAAAATATCTGCCCTTTATCTGACAATGCCCAACAATAAATGTACTGATTTGTTATTTTGGACCACTTAAAATTTGTTTGTGTTTCTGTGCTGCAGATATATTCAAAATCAGACTATGAATCTGCTTTACTGGGGAGAGCTAAAAGAGTCAAGCAGCTTCAGTGAAATTAGGTGCCTTCAAATTAAATTACATTTACAGCTTAAATCAAGTATGTTTAAAGAATAAGTGTGTGGGATGTGAGTAAGAATTTACAATTATTAAATTGTTAAAAATGAGACCTTTCTGCTCATTTTAAAGCAAGCTTGCCTTTATTTTAATTTCTTACTGTTTATAAATTATAAAAAAGGAAATTATTTCTCGTTAAAAAGATGCTTACTAAGGCCCAGACCCAGGTGATTTACTTCAGTGAGTCAGGTGAGCATAATTCCAGGGCTGAACTTTTTTTTCGGAAGCAACTTCATGCCTTCGAAAGTATCCAACTGCAATGGCTGTTCTGTCTGGTTAACAACCATGGGTTCCTCTAAACAGTTGCCCAAGGATTTCAGAATGAAGATGGTTAATTTCCCCTAAGAAGGAGAAGGCTACAAAAACTACCATCAAACTACCATTCAAACTACCTATTTACACTGTCGGAAACATTATTAGATAATGGAAGATAAATGGAACAGTTGAAGTCAAGGCAAGGCCTGGAAGATTTCAGCCTGAGACCTGGTGAGGAATAATCAGAAGAACCCACACATCACTGCAAAAGAGCTGCAAAAAAGAGTAGCAAACACAGGTCTAGCTGTTCACAGGACAACAATACAACGTACTTTAAACAACAAAGACCTAAATGGCAGAGTTGCCAGAAAGAACAATCTCAATACAAAATTAAGCATCTGTATACTGACAGTATACTGACCTTATTATAGCAAAGCTAATTATTGGACAACAACTATGTCCTTTCAGTGGAAAACATTTGCATCAGTGTAAGGCATTAAAATATGAGGCATGTAATCTGTCCCATCAGCTGGCCAAGGAGGATAACGGCACATTGTGTCCAACCAAACTGAATTTGTTGGTCTGTTATAACCTCAGTTACCCTGGAGACCATTGGAACCTTTTTGAATGTTTCCGCTAGCCAGTGTATTTCCCATATTTGTTGCTGCCTCTTGGCAGAAGGGACAGGGCAGACTCTCACGGATCTCAAAAAAGTCACAGACTAATCACTGAAGCTCAACAGACAAGGAATTTTCAAAGGAAGAAAGTTTGTTTTGGGCATGAGCATGGGTGTGAGAATTACTGTGAATGACTTATGAGAGGTAAACCTGAAATGGGGAAAGTGGAACGAACTTTGCTGTTGTAAAATAAAAACATTTTGAAAATGCATATTAGCATCCAGGTATGTGCACATATATGCTTACAGTACATATGGAATTGTATTTCATTTGTTTATATGATCCACATATGCAGCTTAAAATATATGGGTCGAATCCAACAGAGGAACCCCCCCCATACTCCCTTTCCATCCAGCCTCTTCCGTCGGCTAGCCACATCAGGTAAACAGGATGTGCAGAAAGGGTGAGATAGAATCGCACACAGTATTGGATATCCATGAGTGCCCCTCCTGTCTCAGCTGAGGGGCCTCATTTGTTGTGAAGATTTTAAGAGGAGAATGTTCTCTGTATAATCCCTACTTTTGTATACAGTCCCCTCAAAAAGTATTGGAACAGTCCTTTGTTTTTTCAATACACTGAATACTGAGTTCTGAATTTAAGCTTTTATTTCCTGGTATTTACACCTTGATGTGTTAAACTACTTGCTATCAGACCATCCATTTTTTAGGTGAGCAAATGTATTTCAACAGAGAGTATTTCAGTAAATGAAAATAAATAACACTTAATATTTGGTAGCATATCCCTTGCTTGCAATAACTGCAACAAGCTTGCGACCCATTGACATTACTAAACTGCTACATTCCTTTTTTTGATGCCTTTCCAGGCTTTTACTGCAGCCTCTTTCAGTTGTTATTTGTTTCAGGGGGTTTTATCCCTTCAATGTCCTCTTCAGGAGGTGAAATGCATGCTCAATTGGGTTAAGGTCTGGTGATTGACTTGGCCAGTCTAAAACCTTCCACTTTTTCTCCCTAATGAAGTCCTTTGTTATGTTGGCGTTAGGGTCATTGTCTTGCTGCATGATGAAGTTTCTCCCAATTAGTTTGGACGCATTTTCCTTAACTTGGCAGACAGAATGTTTTTGTAGACTTCTGAATTGAAGGGGCGACATGGATCAGGCAGTAAGAGCAGTTGTCTGGCAGTTGGAGGGTTGCCGGTTCGATCTCCTGCCTGGGCTGTGTCGAAGTGTCCCTGAGCAAGACACCTAACCCCCAAATGCTCCTGACGAGCTGGTCGGCGCCTTGCATGGCAGCCAATCGCCGTTGGTGTGTGAGTGTGTGTATGAATGGGTGAATGAGAAGCATCAATTGTACAGCGCTTTGGATAAAGGTGCTATATAAATGCCAACCATTTACCATTTGAATTCATCCTGCTGCTACCATCATGAGTTACATCATCAATAAAGATTAGTGAGCCCACTCCAGAATCAGCCATACAAGCCCAAGCCATAACCTTGCTTCACACCAGGATTGTAGATTTTGGATAATGAGCTGCCCTTCTTTCTCCACTCTTTGGCCTTTCCATCACTTTGGTAGAGGTTCATCTTGGTCTCATCAGTCCATAAAACTTTGTTCCAGAACTTTTGTGGCTCATCTCTGTAATTCTTTGCAAATTGTAATCTTGCCTTCCGATTCTGACTACTAGTGGTTTAGATCTTGTGGTATTGCCTCTGTATTACATCTCACTAAGTCGACACTTGATTGAGATACCTTCACCCCTGCCCTGTAGAGATTGTTTGTGATGTCACTGACTGGTGTTTTGGGGTTTTTCTTCACAGCTCTCATAATGTCTCTGTCATCAACTGCTGTTGTTTTCCTTGGTCGACCTGTTCGATGTCTGTTGCTCAGTACACCAGAGATTTCTTTCTTTTTCAGGACATTCCAGCTATCTTTTTCTCCCAAAGACAGCTCTCTAATCTTCATGTTGGTCTATCTTTTCTAACACAAATGCCGTCTTCACAGGCAAACCCCATGGCTAAAACCAAGAGTAGACATTCAGAATTAATCAATCAATCTAACTGGGCACATCTGGGCACCACAAAACACCTGTCAGTCACAGGTTCCAATACTTTTGCCCACCTAAAAATTGGGTGGTCTGATAGAAAAGGTGATATGTTCTAAGTTATTTAACAAAAGGTAGAAATACCAGGAAATAAAAGCTGAAATTTGGATCTGTATATCTTTTAAGGAATTTACCTTGCTGTTCCAATACTTTTGGGGGGGACTGTAGGTACAGAGATGACATCTTCAGCCATTACATTACATTACATTATTGGCATTTGGCAGACGCTCTTATCCAGAGTGACGTATAGTTGATTAGTCTAAGCAGGAGACAATCCTCCCCTGGAGCAATGCAGGGCTAAGGGCCTTGCTCAAGGGCCCAACGGCTGTGCGGATCTTATTGTGGCTACACCGGGATTAGAACCACCAACCTTGCGGGTTCCACGTCATGTGCCTTAACCACTACGCTACAGGCCGCCCCTGTAGCCTACTCAATATGTTTTAGCAGATCCAATCTTTCCGCAATGGCTGATTCTTCTTCCTACCAGGATCCCCTAGACGTGAGATTTTATAATGTGTCTTAGTAGGGGCAGAATATGGTGCCACTTTTGTTTGCTAACATACAGTCTCCCTCAAGCCAGGCAAGTATCAGATATGCAAGCAAAAATCAAATACATTTGAAGGTCCATCTTCTGTGTGCAGTTCTTGATGGAATTTGCAAGTGAACCAGGTAAGTTCCGGTTTATATGGAAATTAAAAATGCGATTCTAATCACAAAAAACCACACATTTCTTGTATTCAAGCTAGTGATTTTTTATATGCATAACTCACCTTCTGGCCTCCAGTTTCAAACCTGATACAATTGGTCATGTCATGTAAATGTTACTACCCAGATTTGCTTCATTCAGATCTTCATTGCTATGTGATTATTCATCTGTTGCTGTGTCATTGGCTTGATGTTATCTTACATTTTTACCATTGCGGTGGATTAAAACCATTGTAAATTGTACAGAAGAAATTCAATTAGTGAGGAAATTTGTAGTGGTTAAAAATGTTTTGCTGCCATGATTTGAATAGCGTCTAACTGTTTGAAGCCTCTACGCAGAAGTGATTTATTTCAGTTCACATTTTCATCAAAATATAAAATATTTCCACTTGTTAACTTGCTGAATATACCATACACCACCTCCAATATTTTCCAAAGTAACTGAATTGGCTAAACACAGGCTGAACGCCAGGATACCAGACAAACTCTGCAAGCCCTCAGAGAAAGTCCACCTGAAATGAGAAGCATGAAAAACAGAAGGGAGGCACTGGGAATAACCGTCTTAGGTCGTCTTATTCTACATTATTATTTTTAAATACAGCCACCGGCTACTAACCACATCCTGACATTTTGCCTCCCTGCCTTTGTCACGGGTGCAGTTGGTCTCAGGCGCAGATAGCTATTGGCAACTAAGGGAGGGACCTGCCCACTATAAGACATAATGTCTGCGCCCTGTATAAGGAGCCGTCAGCCAGCACCTCGTGCATCAGTGCCAAACGGCAGATCCGTTAATGAAAAAATAACTGAGTGACCATAAGTCTGCACTCAATTAATAATGATGCCACAGGCCTGGATTCCTCCTCCTCTGCCAAAGACCAGCTCCTCCTCTACACAGTGGTTATTTATGAGTAGTAACTCTGCCGTCTAATGGCTAAATGAAAGTTCCTCTGCTTTAAGCTCCCAGTGCCTTTATAGCACTGTATTCTTTTGGGTTATAGAAGATGCTGATACACCACAGAGTATCTGCTATTTATAGGATGGCCTTGCAGTGCCTCCAGCAAGAATCGGCCCAGTAAATTTACCTTGAAAGGCCATGTTCACCTTACAGAGTGAGACCAATGGGCAGTTGCCAGTTCAAGACAAAGAGTACCAGATACAGTGAGGGTAAGATGGTACTTCTAAGTCCCTAGAGTTTTATACTTGTGATTGTATTCAGTATTTTCTTAAGTAGGCATTCATTGCTTCACTTCAAGGACAGGGCTCTCAGCTGTAGATCAGAATGTGTTCCCTGCTCACAGTACAGTAATACTGAGAGATCATGATTAACCTCTACACTATTCATAGACAAATTCACTACCCTGTTTACTACCAGGTTAAGAGATATCCTAAGAGTACAAACACCCACTCAGGGTAATTTTGTTCATACAGGGCACAGACATTATGGTTTTTATGTTCTCAAGTGTGTGGAGATTGAAGTTATGTGCAAAGGGCTGGAATCTGGTATGGTGGCTCTACAGCACATTTTGAAAGTTACCGAGTGTCAACCTTCTCTCAGGTTCTTACACACCTCAGAACAGCTCTTCTGACATTTAAATTGTTCATTTAAACAGTAGTGACCGATTTCAGTTGACAGTCTCTCATTTGTTTGCATCGCACAGCCCCATCTGGTACAAATAACTGGATGTCAGTGGCTGCTTCCTTAGGCCGATTGGCATGATGTTTTTTTAAAAATATACCAGAAGCACTGGTTGGGCCTTTCAACACTACTTTCTCTGAGAAGCGAATATAACACTCCAGGCACAAAGCAACCCCCCCACCCCTCGAAATACATCCTCCACTCTGCACATTAACTACCAGTCTCTTGGATTGTGCGGTATGTTTGCATGAGCAGACATGTGGTTTCAATAGAAAATGGGGCTGGCCTGTCAGAACCGCTTTCCACACCCCCGCCCTTGAATTTGGGCAAAGCCGGTGGGGACAGCGGCACTAGACTTAGCTAAAAAGAATCCCCTGATTAAATCCCAGATTAAGAGGCTGAGATATACCATGACAAACGTCCAAGTGATGATAAAAAGTTGGAGCAGGAGACTCACTTGGAGATGGCTGATGTAATGTATGGAAAAAATATTGTTCAAGCGCTTTTTTAAATCTTGACATTCAAAATTATCCTTCAGGGTGCTGCTAGACAAAAATTTAATTGGTTTACACCTTCCAATGCATTTGAAATCTTAACTGTAAGACTGTAGTGCCCTGTGATCGATTCTCAATGGCTTTCAAGAGGTAATTTCATAATCATACGGAGCAAGATCGTACCTCAGATCAAGCACACGTTAAAACATGAATCTTTTCCTGCCACACCTTTAAGTCTCCAAGCCAGTCATAAAATATAATGTATGACATTGGCATTTATGGCTGGTGAAACTTTTAGTCCAGGGCCTTGGTCATCTTGTACCCATTACCACAGTAAATCTAGTTGCCTTATATTCTGATGGAAGCTTGCAGTGCTGTTTGCCATTAGAGAAACAAGGCCATCCATTCATCAGAGACCTGTCAGTCTGGCAGGCGGCATGGGGCTGAGGTGAGGAAGAATTCAACATCCATCCCCTTCTCCTAAACTCCCTTTATTGTGGTCACTGTTTGCTGTCCTGATTTAAATTCTCTTCATTAACTGAACATAAACATAGTCATAAAATCCATTAGGAGTTGAAGAGTTGGCAGATGATTGTGGACTTAGAACTGTGCCTGACTACAAATTGGTAATGGTAAGACACATATCTAAATAAAATCTACTTTATTTATTTTGTACTTTCTTTTGTTCTATGTATTTATACTCAGAACACCCCTACAGTATTAATTCTAGCATAACATAATAATAATTATTTGCTTTTATCCAAAGTGACTTACAGTTGATTAGCAGGTGCGTAATTAAGGATTAAGGGCCTAGCTCAAGGGCCCAAAAGCTGTGTGGATCTTACTGTGGCTACATCTGGACTTGAACGACCAACCTTCTCGGTCCCAGTCATGTACCTTAGCCACTAGGCTACAAGCTGCCCATAACATCCCTGGCCGCCCTTGAAGTTGGGTTATTAATTGTTATATGTAAGTATGGCAGTTCAGTTAATGTTAGTGCTGTTAGTGCTGCCCATGTTCAACGGCATAGGCAGGTGAAAGCCTTTGTATGACGCAATAAAAAACTGAATTTATGGATGTTTTCCATAGATGGTAAGAAAACCGATTTAGTGATACATAGAGAATGGCTAGAGATTGCTTATTCAAGGTGACAGATTTTTATTAATTTATTAAAATGTAGACTGTAATAAATCATACAAAACCTATTATGCAAAAAATACCTAAGTAGGACTTCATGCAGATGGAAGATGCATAAGCACATTTAAAAGATATGTCCCAGATCTCTCCGAAACTACTTGAAATATGTGCCTTGGGCATCTGACAAAAGATGTTTCTTTTTATACTTTAAAACTTTTTTTTCTTTTTTTTGGAAACTGTGAAATATTGACTCGTTACCACCTGTTTATAACATATGTGATGCATTACCTGTAACACTAAAATGCAACCAAAAATAAATAAAAATATGGACAAGTCAATCTATAGTTGCAAATTAGTTATCACTGTTGGTTTAAGTTTTCACCAATTTGCTATGTATGTAATGCATCATAAAACAAACACCTTTTCAAATACTATTAATACACTTTTTAAATCACAGTATTGGCATGTAATATTTTAAAATACCAAGTATTTTATTTCAAGGCATATATGATTAATGCAGATTTTATGGTAATATCTACAACCACAGCCTCAACATACAGAACATCTATTGTAATGCAAAACGCAATGCAATATTTCCTCAAATAATTTCAGTGATACAGTATGTGTTTGCTAAGTGATTGTATTGTAATGAGTCACAGCAAAAATTGCCTATTTGAAAAGCATTTGTTGAACATATTTAAAATTTGATGTATTTATATTTAACTGGAAAGGTGTTCAGGAGAAAGTAGTTCAGCACTTGAATACAAAACACCATGTTAAACATTGTATTTGAAAATACTGCAAAGAACTACTAGAAATAGGGCAGTTTATTAACTTTTTTACAAACACCCATTAAAATATTTCCATTGGGATACAAAATGATGGTTAAAATTCATAAGGAAAAAATCCATCACAATCATAGCAATATTGAATCTTATAACCAAGATAACCTTAACATGGATACTTACATATAAACAATGCGGCTAAACTATCATTATATTACTAAATATATAAAATTAACAATATTCTTCTCAATGTCCTAAAAGATATTTACCCACAACATACCACCAGAGTGCATTTTTTAAATGTATTTATTCAATTAATTTACAGTTTGTGGTATATTTCTGTTCACTCTGATGTAACCTTTCCAACACAGTGTCAGGCCTGAAGCATGTACCCATGTGAATTGAGCATTTTCTATTTTAAGAGCATTTCCAAAAGGCCATTTGTAAAACTTCTTTCTGCAGCATTTGTTTTCTGAACAAAATAACCAGCATGCTACAATGGAAAATTGTCTGAAATCCTATTTCAATTTTATAAATGGATTTAAATTTTATATGAATGATGGCCCTCTGGATTGCAGATGAGATTTATGAAAAGATATCTTTGTCTTTGAATATAAAAGATTATACTTTATAACTGTTAAAAACTGTTCAAATCTAATCACCATGCACAAACCATATAGCCTTGGTGGAATAATAGACAGTAGTGTTATCAGGAATATCTGTGACAACACAGCCTACGTGGGTGTTGCATATACGCCATCTTCTTGCAAGCTGGTGTAAGTACAACTTTAGGACACATTTTGCTCAATACATTATTGTTCAAAATTGTGAAAATATATGGCCAGATTCACAGACGCGGATTAAGGCTATTATGTAATCATGTCGGTCTGTCTTGATGTATTAATAGCCATTCCACACGTGGGTGCGTTGACATAGGTATAGGGAAATCATTGAAAAGCAGAAAGTAGCCTACCGTCACCTACACACAAATTAAATTACATAGGAATAAAGGAACTGAACAAGCTCCCATTTGCAGTGCAATATCCAATATTTATAGATTGCCAGTTGACGCCAGTTTAACCAGCTTTGAACAGCTAGAAGTATCGAAAACACGGTTTAAACCATCTAGGAATCCTCGCCGGTCTTAGCTGGAATTTTCAGCAAGTAGGATACCAGACCGTCCTGCAGTGGAAAGAATTTATTTCCGTAATGTGTCATAAAAAGCTGCACGCATCTTTGAAATTAACAAGTGACTTAAGGTTTTATGCTATCCACTCAGACTAGAATACATTTACGTCTGGTCTGGGAAACTAAACAGCTGAAATCCAACACGGCAGAAGAAATTGTCATCATCTACGCAGCCATTTTCAAGAGGAAAAAACAAAAAAAGTCCCGTATTAAGTGGCATTTGTCTAAACCAATGAAATGCTCTCTAGTGCTTTGGTTATCCAGTAGCAACCATGGGCGGGGTTACTTATGTGTAGCTTCAAGATGGCGGATGCGGTGTTTTGAGGAAAGGACATCGGCTGTTTTAAAAAAAAATCTAATCGTTTAGGAAATATAATAGCGAATATTTACAGTGAATGTTAGTGCGTTTAGGTATTTTTTATTTTCGCCGGGGTAAAAGTAGTCGCAAGAAGCAGTTGCAAGCATGAAAGGCAAGGAACGGTCGCCTGTGAAAAAGCGCTCACGGGCCGTGGATGACATTCGAGACAGGGGAGGAAGCCACCCAACCAGCAAGAAAATGGGGGCTCTTTCGGTGTCTGGTGGCAGCAACAACGGGAACAGCTCGACCAAAAGCGACGGTGGCTCGGCTAGGAGGAGTTTACTCGCGGAAAAACGAGAAAGTCGGGACTTCGATGGTCATGTTTCCAGTCGTACTGGGAGTAACCATGGCTACAGCAACGTTGCTGCCAGCTCCAGCAGCAAGAATCACACAAACCTAACACTCGAACTCGCCACTACAAGGACCAATGCGCGGGTGGAACCGCGGCCTTCGCTCCCAACTAACGAAAGTGAGTACAAGACGCTTAAAATTAGTGAGTTGGGCTCACAGTTGAGCGACGAGGAAATAGAAGACGGACTTTTTCACGAATTCAAAAAATTTGGAGACGTGAGTGTTAAAATAAGCCGGATTGGTGACGAGAGGGTGGCGTTCGTGAACTTTAGGCGACCGGAAGATGCCAGGGCAGCTAAACACGCCAGGGGGAGATTAGTGCTTTATGATCGACCTTTAAAAATCGAAGCCGTGTACATGAATAGGAGGAGAAGTCGCTCTCCCATTGAAAAGGACACTTATGCAACAGTGGCAGGGCACAGACATTTGCATACCCAGCGACCTTTGTCCCCTACCGGCCTGGGATACAGAGACTACAGGCTGCAGCAATTAGCCTTGGGTCGCCTTCCCCCACCCCCACCACCACCCTTGCCTAGAGACCTGGAGAGGGAAAGGGAATATGCTTTTTATGAAGCTAGGGCACGTCCCGCTTACATTGCTGAGCGAGCTGCTTTTCGGGAAGAGGACCTCATCTCCCCAGAAGATGACCAGAGAGCCAACAGGACATTGTTCCTGGGCAATCTGGACATTACCGTCACAGAGAATGATCTGCGCAGGGCATTTGACAGGTTTGGCGTGATTACTGAGGTGGACATCAAGCGCCCCAGCCGAGGGCAGACCAGCACTTACGGATTCCTTAAGTTTGAGAACTTGGACATGGCACACAGAGCCAAAATCAGCATGTCTGGCAAAGTGGTCTGCCGCAACCCCATCAAGATCGGTTACGGCAAGGCCACGCCCACCACGCGCCTCTGGGTGGGCGGTCTGGGGCCTTGGGTGCCCCTCGCTGCGCTGGCGAGGGAGTTCGACCGGTTCGGCACCATAAGGACTATTGACTACAGGAAAGGGGACACCTGGGCCTACATCCAGTACGAGAGCCTGGACGCTGCTCAGGCGGCCTGCACCCACATGAGGGGCTTCCCCCTGGGGGGCCCGGAGCGCCGGCTCAGGGTGGACTTCGCGGACACGGAGCACCGCTACCAGCAGCAGTACCTGCAGCCCTTGCCGCTGCCCCACTACGACCTCGTGGCCGAGTCCTTCGTCCACCGCGCCGCTCCCGACGTGCTGCGGGTCAGAGAGAGGACTCCGCCGCCCCTGCATTTCCGGGAGAGGGAGCTGTACCCAGCGGCAGAGTGGGCGGCCCCGGCGGTCCGGGAGAGGGTGAGGGCGGCGGCGGCGGCCGCGGCCGCTTTCGAGCCCCTGGAGCACCTGGAGCGGGAGCGGCGGCCCCGAGAGGCCTGGTCCCTGGAGAGGGAGCGCGAGCTGCAGAACCGCGACCAGACCCGCAAGCGCCGGCTACTGGAGGACAGCCGGCACCTGGAGCGCTCGCCCGACAGCAGCGAGCGCGCCCGCCGCCGCCACTGCCCCTCCCTGGAGCGCAGCCCCGGGGGCAGCAGCAGGGACGGGGGCCGCTACAGCGACTCGGAGAGACCCCTGCGGGCGGAGCGGCCCTCCCCAGCCAGGGAGCGGCACGCCAGCCTGGACCGGGCCCCGGCGGAGAAGAGGATGAAGACCCTTGCCGGTGCGGAGGCCGCGGCCGGGCTCGGCGGGGCGGCCAGCGCCGAGCGAGAGCGCAAACGCAAGGTCAGCGAGACCTGCAAGAGCCCTGCCAAGAAGGAGGAGCGCTTCGACACGGGGGCCTCCAAGGGTGGGCAGCTGGCCAAGCAGGACGGTGCGGGGCAGAAGCTGAGCCTGGCCTGGCAGGGCATGTTGCTGCTGAAGAACAGTAACTTTCCCTCCAACATGCACCTCCTGGAGGGGGACCTGGGCGTGGCCACCAGCCTGCTGATCGACGGCTCCACGGGGGGGAAGGTGGCCCAGCTGAAAATCACCCAGCGCCTGCGCCTGGATCAGCCCAAGCTGGACGAGGTGACGCGGCGCATCAAGGTGGCGGGCCCCAGCGGCTACTCCGTCCTCCTGGCCGTCCCGGGCAGCTCCGAGGGGGGATCGTCTGCGTCGGACCAGGCCGCCTCCACCCAGCGACCGCTGAGGAACCTGGTCTCCTACCTGAAGCAGAAACAAGCAGCGGGGGTCATTAGCCTCCCCGTGGGCGGCAGCCGCGACAAAGACAACGCTGGAGTCCTCCACGCCTTCCCGCCCTGTGATTTCTCCCAACAGTTCTTGGATTCCTCTGCAAAAGCCCTCGCCAAAACGGAAGAGGACTACCTGGTCATGATCATTGTCCGAGGAGCATCTTAAAATGTAAAACAAAGGAAGAAAAAAAAAAAAAAAAAAATCTACGAGAAAGAAAAAAAAGTATTGTAATTTATCAACAACATTGCATGTGTTATTTTCTGCATTATGGGATATAGCAATCGTATATGTCCAGATAAGTCCCTCTCTTGTCCACCAAAAAGAAGTTGCATACCGAAAGGATCTTAGTGTAGCTATTTTGGCACCCTCTTGTAAAAAGGTTCCGATTTGTCAAAATGCTTTGTCCTGGGATCATTTGCTTCTGTGTGATTTGGTTGTACACCCACATATTGTATGGTCAGATTTACTTGTTAAAGGAAGGCATTACAAAGGCAGCTAAATTGGGAGGGAGTGACCGTTCATGTAAAAGCAGAATGAAATTCTAAATAGCCAGTAAACTTCTTTCTTTTTGGTTTTGCTTCATTTAAATGTAATAATTGCAATTTCTACCCCAAATTCAATAGTTTAATCTTTCTATGAAATTGCACAAATTCAACTTTGGGCATATACTTAATATCTGAATCTTTGAATCTGCTAGACAATTTGTAGCTTTCAGTTCAGAATTTGGGTCTTGGCAAGGCCTGTTTTCTCATCCATAAATACAGATTCAGCAGTCATACATTTTTTAAAGGGAATATTTTCTAAGTTTGCTGCAGTTGCATGAAATGACCTTTAGGTTGTGACTGGCCTAAGATTCATTATCCCATAATGCATAAGGTTTTCGGTTATGTGGATGTGAATATTTTTGGAAACAAAACCAAGTCTACTGTGATTCATGTGTTTATGCAACTGACAGTTGGTATTATACAGCCTCCATTCTGCTAATCAGCCTTCAAACCTAATTTTCTTTCCAAGTTGATCGAAGTGTAACAGAAATGTTCAGCTATAGTTTGCAATCGATAGAATTATTTCACATTTCCCATCCTTTTGCCGATTGAATCATAGCCTAAGGCATGTGTACAGATGCAAGGCAATGCTTATTATTACTGTAGAATTAGATTGGGTTTGAATCACTTTGAAAAAAAAAAAAAAAACTTTTTCCCCCCCCAGTGTTTACTTGTAAACACTGGAGACTGAGTTAAATTTGAAGTGTCTAGTAAATGTGTGATGAGACTTTATTTGATAATATATTTGATTTGGGTACCAAATCAAGCAGAACTATTTAATTTGGGATTAAGATATAAATCCATATAAATGTATAGGAAGTATTTTAAATGGCAGGTTATTACAAATGAACTCTTGTGAAACATTTAATCAGAAACTCAGTGTGTAAACTAAATGTCACATCTGCTTCATCAGAACAGGATCAAAGTGTCACTGCGATGTTTTTCACAAAGGTTAATGTCAGGAACAGGTTGTTCCACCATTATCACCAGCTGTCATGACGCATACAGAAAATATGGTATGAATAGAGGCTGGGGAGTATGCCTAGGCATATAATACTATATCTCCTGATGGAGCCGGAACTGAAGCTTCAGAGGATTTTAATTGAACCCAATTAACTTTTCTTGTAGCTGAATGCTCTTAATATTACCTGCGTGATTTTGTTTTCACAGCAATGGCAATATTAACATGTTCCCTCTAAATAAGCCACCCTATAGTTAAAAAAATAAGTTTTTATTTTTAATTTCTGTCTTTCATTTTTCAGTTTGTCAATTCACCACTAGTGCGCAGGATACATGTTGAACGTCAGCCAGGTTGCGTTTGCAAAAACAAAAGTACTTGAGCCTGGGTCAATAGGAAAGTCACACAACAGAATTCCCAATTGTTTGTGAGGTTTTGTCACGGCCCTGTGATGGTTGATGATTATTTTCAACAGGTGGCCCATGCACATCTGAGTGTGGGAGACTTTAATGGTGCTTATCTAATATTAGATGAATTGAGATCTGGTTATAGTTCATAACTGCCATTGGTACATGGTTGTGTATTGGTAGGCCCTGAGTACAGCGGGGGCTCTAGCAGGAAGGCCTTTGAGACCTTGGGTTCCACATCTTGGTATTCTGAAATGCTTTAATTCCATACCAGAAAAAAACATTACTGTTTGGTCTAATGTAAGTCCCGGTTCTCTAATTGTTTGTAACTCCATAAATTACCCCAATATAGTATACAAGAGTTTGGTGAAATACTTGCTTTTGAGACCCTTTTTGAGAAAATATTTTCATTATGGCTATTGACATTTCTCTACAACCAGATGTTCATTTTGAGTCAGTCTGTGAAACTGTTGTCAATAGCAGCACATTAATGTTATCTCATGTTTAAGGGTCCTATTTTGATGTTCACTTAAAAAGAGACTGGTTTTTAACTTCACAACACTCCTATACCCTTTTTGATAACGTTTTTCAGAACAGTTGCTTCTGAGTTTGTGCTGTACGGTTTATTTTCAGTGTGTTTTAAGCCTGCCACCTAAAATTGAACTGGATGATTGAAATATGGGCTTCGTGCATGTTAATCGATAATGTGTTTCAAACGAATTTTAGATTTTATGCCAGTGGCATTTTTTTTTTTTTTTTTTTCAAGGATAATATTTGGAATGCACTTGATAATGTACGATTTGTTGGTGCCATTGCCCATATTCTGTTTTAGTTTAATTTTGAAATAACTTCTAACCGTCTAACCGATATTGTAATATAAAAAAAAAAAAGAAATGTAGTCAGCTTTCTATGTTAGGTGCTGTTTAAAACATCTGTATTCT
This sequence comes from Conger conger, assembly GCF_963514075.1. Classification (NCBI taxonomy): domain Eukaryota; kingdom Metazoa; phylum Chordata; class Actinopteri; order Anguilliformes; family Congridae; genus Conger; species Conger conger. Next base: position 22,266,860 of record NC_083773.1, on the reverse strand, counting down.
TCCACTGACTTGTTCTTCAGCTCCAAGCACGCCACGCAGAACTGGACAACCAATTTCACCTGACAGACGGACTTTCTGTGCCTGGGAACGACCAAAAAAAGCTTGTGTAAAGTCATACAGGAGCCTTTCTGATGAGGCATGGAGAAAGTTTTCCATGTAGTACTTGTGCATTTTCACTAAGAAAGCAGCTTAAAAGTTGTGTAACTGCATTTGTGATGCCAGTTTCCCGTGTTTTAAAGTGGAAAAAATGACCTTTTGCTTTGTGCTGTGTACACCTGATTTCTGGGGAAAAAAATATATTTGAGGAAACCGTCTGTGCACCTATGCAGCTAAGAAGTAGCTGTTCACACAAAAAAAGTGCACACGCACTTAATTGATTTTGTTTCAATATCAATAAATTGTCTTTCTCTTGAGGAAAAAAAAAACAAAACATGTTTCTGCATTGGAAGTGAGTTGAAGACACCCATTCTGACCCTTGTTGTGTTGCGACGGAAGTTGTTGCCGTACTTTAAAAGGCCTCCTGTCTGCGAGCGAGAGAAAGGAAAGCGCACCCTTTCAGTCCAGGAAGGAGAGGAAATAGAGTGAGCAAGGGAAAGCCGTCTTTCAGTGTTGTTCATCAGTGTTGTCCCTCTCCCCCTTTTCGAAGAGTTCCTGATGTTCTCACGGTAAATGCCTGCTTGCCTTCACCTCCTACTTCCTTCCTCCCCCCTGCGGAGCAGGGAGGGGCGGGGTGGTCACGTGTGTTGCCTCCGGCCCCTGGTCCTAGGGCCGGGTCCTGCTCTGAGGTGCGAACACGGCAGGAAGCGTTCCAGTGTAAACGGAGAGTCGGGTGCACCAGTTACCTCCCAGGGTGGTGTTGTTGGTTCCTGTCCACTTGTCCCCAGGGGTGGGGGTTTCCTCCTGGGTACCTAATGTTTGGCCCCGGTGGTGCCCGTTTCCACATTTGGGCGAGGGAATAGACCCGACAGCGTCTATGCACACACAAGTGGGGGCGCGCACACTGTGTACAGGGGTTACTAGACCAATGCCCCTGTTGCCAGCTCCAGCACAGCCAGGAGAGTACCGTTTGAGAGTCGGTTCCTCCCCCCTCCCACTGCGAAGTGGAGCCGGTTCTGACACCCTGGGTCCAGTTCCCGAGGAGCAGTCCATTTCTCTCATCGTTCTGCCGTTTGGTTTGTGTTTTCTCCAGTTATCATTTGATTTTTTTGTTCTCATTCTCAAGCCTGATGGAAGAGGATTTCCCCGGGGTCAGGGCTAGGAGTTTGGTTTGCGTTTTTTTCCCTTTGTTGTCCTTGTTTTGATTTGGAGGGGCCCAGCCGGCCTTCGTGTGCCTGCCCTGTACTGCCTGCCGCTCCAGTGCATGTGTCCTGATGGCTGCGGTTTCCACGGCAACCCCAGCACACTGCCCACCCATCCCTGCGACACCATCTTCTGCACTGTGTCTCCCGGGGGGAATTGTACGACACAAGAAAAGCATAGTCATTTTGATTTCTTTTGCAGGGATCCATATTGGTTTTTGTTCTTTTTGTTAATTTATGATTTTTTTGGTTTTTAATTTTTAAAAGATTATCCTTATTGAAAAGTGATCCAGCCAGGAATTGCTGTGAATTTTCACTGTCGCCGATCTAAGAGCAAGAGGAAAGAGGAACCTTGTCAATTTACTGTGTTGGGAGCTGTGTTGCCCACGTCTTGGGGACACCTGTCCTGGTGTGTCACTGGTCCTCTCTTCCTCCTCTCCTGCTGGAGGACCTACGTGACCTTTTCGTCTTGCTCTGTGGTCACCAGGATGCAGCTGTTGGGCGTGGTCACAGCTTCGACATACTCCAAAGTTCACGTCAGGTAATGTGTGATGCTAACCAGGGGTTGTGATGGTTTTCGGCTCCAGAGGTGCGTATGATGTAGACCTGTCTTTCCGCAGTGGTTAAAAAGTTGTGTGTACCACATGCAATAGCATGTTTTTATAGAATTATTTATTTCTTTGGCGCTATGCCTCAGTTGAATGACATTTAAACAGTAATCACTAATCAAATGGAGTTTCAGTGATTTCAGTGGGTGATGGCGGTTGTAGCAGCCAGATAAATTATATGAAATGCCCCTGATATTGTCACAGGATATTGTTCTGCTTCAAATATATCTTGTGGCATATATATCTAACGTCAGACTAATTTGAATTCAGCTTTTTAATGTATTTTCTGTCCTCACAATCACAAGGATGAGAAAATTAAAAGATTATAATGTAATCTTTTTCAAATATAGGAAGAACCAAATGGACGGTTCATACAGTCCTATGGTGAAAATGAGATGTTCCATAGATCTCTATACAGTACACTGTAATAGTCTTTGGCAAATGTGAAGTGAAGATGCTTTGAAAAATAATGAAATCAACAGTTTCTAAATATCAAAAAGTGTCATAAAATACGGTGTACAGTCAAAAACTAAATCAAATCATTATTTGAGGTGACTGTCCTTCACCTTTAGAACCATACAATCTGTTGGGTACACTCTCCTGCATGTTTTCTTAGAAAATCAGCTGGTAGTTTGTTCCAATCATCTTGGAGAACTTGCCACAGTTCTTCTGCAGACTTGCTTCTGGAGGTCCGGGTAATCCCAGACAGTTTCGATCAAATTTTAATCTGAAAAGTGGCCTATTAATTAATATGTTACTGTATATAACAAAGTACTTGTCTTGTAACTTTTTTGGGAAATTACTGTTTGAAAATCTGAAGTTTGCTCTTCTACTGACGTGCTAATGCAGAAAACGAGAAGTAATCTAGGGTGCCTAAGACTTTTGCACAATACTGTATATAATGATATACACACACACACACACGCATACACCAGATACATAATGCATAATAGTTCAATAATGCATTAAATGTTGTAAAATACTCTACCACAGTTCCGTACTTACCAAACTTCAGATATGTGATGATCATGAAATGGCTTGACGTTTAGCTACGATTTATACACCTCAGCACATTGCTATCATACAAATAATTCCCATTTGTCAGGTAAATGTAGCATTGTATGGCAAAAATAGGTGACAAGTTTATAATGGCGAACCAGTACCTATATCTTACCAGTATATTGTCTGGGCATCAATTTCGTGAATTGTATTTGCTGCTAACGGTAAGTTAACCAGTAGTGGGCAGAATGTATAGCAATGGCAGTTAATCAGGCCGTATGTTTGGTGGAACTATAGCCTGCTGAAGGATGGCCCCATACTGCTACCCGCTTAAGATTACATGATCTAGAGGAAAGGGGAAATGTGGTATTTGAAAGGGGTTTAAGAAAGTCTAATGGCAACAAAAACATTTGAGGCTTCGAATGCCTTTGCAAATATTCTGGTGACGGTAGGTGCCCACTGTATAAGCTTCGAAACATACTGACCCATGAAGTAAAATGCTTTAATGATCTATTGTGGCATTTGCAGGAATAAATCGATGCAGGGACTTTATTTCAGTAGTTGTCCCGGTTCTACAGTTAATTAGAAAAACATTGAGAAAATGGTTGAAAGATGCAGCTGACAGGATGGCCAGCTGGTCACTGAAGCACCATCTCTCTTGTCTCTCTTCCTTTGAGCTGACAGAACCGCCTGCTCTCCAGTAGAGGGAAGGTGGCCGTGTCTGATGAGCAGGATGACCGCAGTCATCATGTAACCCGCAGGTTTCTCTAGCCATTAACCTGTCTTTTTGACATAATGGGAGGGGGGGGGGGGGGGGTCTGTATACCCCTGACGTTGTTAAAAGCAGTTACAGTAATGAATACCATTGCAGTTTTAACATCTGAATGGGTGCACTTTATTCAGCTTTCCTTCTCATTTTTGTGTGGACCTGGGTGTTGACACAGCCAGGGAGAGGGCCCCGGTCATGGCTTGCTCTGAGCAGCTCCACTGTTTAATCAGGCCGGCCTGGGCCCCTGTTACCACCCACGTTTCTGTGAAGTCCTCGAGCATGTGTACACAGCTGTAGGTTCAGGCCCCGTCCCTCAGGGCGAACAGCTCCCTAAATGACCTCAGAGGTTTCGGCCCCCCCCATCCCCTCACCATTGCTGTCACGGAATAGCAGGGACACCACACCTATACGCCCAGGAGGTGGCACTTTTATGAGATTGAACAAAAAACTAAAGAGTTTCACACCTGTTCCTGCAGTGTCCCTACCTCTTCCTCTTGGCTGTTTTCAAAGCCTTGGCCATTGATCAGAGTGACAGGTCCCATTGTATTACAGTCTTGTTTTTCAGCTCCTTGAAAGTTTTTTTTTTTTTTTAGTTTGCAAATTTTTAAATCCGTTCAATTGCACTATTGGTATTTGAGTAATCCTAGAGACCGTTGCTAACCTGTCATTTGCAGAAATGTCAATCCTCAACGAAGGGAGATGCCATCTATCCAGACCTGGGCCAAACACGTAATTGTTTTTGATGCAAATCCTCTTCCAAGCTCTTCTGAGCTTGTTTGGTGTTTTGGAACCTATGAAATACTCTCAAAAAGTACAAACCCTGCCTTTGGGTCCTCTTGGTTGGCTCAGTTGCACCAGGCAAGATCAGTCGAGCCCTGAAAAACAGTTGGGTATTTGATCCAGATTTGTATTTATCATGTATAATAGTGTGGTATGGTCTCTATAATCTGGGGCTGAAATGTTGGTGTGAATAACTTGCATGTGTTTTTATGTATATTTTTGTTTTAGAGACATTGCTGTCGTATGGGGTTGCCTGTCTTGGATTCCTGGAAGTACCATGGAAGCAGACCAGGCTGTCACCTCCTCTTGTAAAAAGCTAAGTGGAGTAAGGCAAGGATGATTAGGAGGCCTGGTAGAGCCAGTGTTCAGCGGTGGGGCAGTGGCTTCTTTATTCTAATGGAATAGAGGTTCCCGGTAAGAGACAATAAAAACCAAGGCCGAAGGAATCCTCAGCCGCCATCTGAACCCGGCCACCCAGGTATTTGTATGTAGTGGTGAATTGGGTCATTAAAGCTCTGTGAGGGTCATGAACGGTGTATCACAAAGGAGATTTGTGCATTTTTACATAAATGGTCTACTAGGCCAGTGGTCTTCCTGGTCCTGGTGAGCCACAGGGTGTGCTGGTTTTTGTTTTTGCCTTATCAACTCAACTCAAATTGGTATCAACTTACCAATTCAGACCCAAGAAACCAGATGAAGCAAGTTAATGCTGGAGTGAGGACCACTGTACTAGGCAATGTGCTTAAATTGGCGTGTTAGAAATGGAAATTGAAACAAAATGTAACCATAATAATGGCAACTCGCTTAAAGTTGGGAGCAGGGCCCTGTTTCACAAAGCAGGATTACAGAGTTGACTGGAAAAAAATCCCCAAATCTGGAACATGGACTGAAGAAAAAAAGGCTGTTCCGGATCTTACTCCGTGCTTATCCAGTTAACTCTGTAATCCGGCTTCATGACACCGGGCCCAGTTCTGTTACGCTGCTGTCATTTAAGCTTTATTTCAGCTTGGGTGCCTCCCAGCTTCTGCATTGACATTCTGGTCTTGTCTTTACAGGAGCCTTCCTTTGCCTGAGCTCTCTACTCATTTTCTGGTGTACCAGCTCGTTTCCAAAAGTTACTTGAGTTTTTAAGGTTTTTATTTTATTATTATTTATGTTTTATTTATTTATTTATTCATTTGTAAACAAATAGCAGCACCATGGGAGCAAAAGGCATCATGCAATACAATAGTAATGTAAAAGTGGTGCCATGGTTTCTCAGTCTGCCCTGAGAACTGAAGAGAACAGTCGGCACCTTGTTTACAGGAAGAGAGCGACCACTTCACGGTGAGTACAGGTGGAACCACTCATTCACTGCTTCCCCCCTGGTGAGTTTTTGGGCCGCCGCTCCGAGGGTGGGGGGAGGGACTCGGTGGGGAGGTTCACTGCACACAAGCGCCCTGATGGCCTCAGAATCACGGCCCTGGGCTCGAGATGATGCAGCTTGAGGAAGCCGTGTCGATCTCTTCCCGGCTGCCGGGAGACGAGGGGGGTGGGGGGGGGGGGGGGGGATAAATAAACAAGGCAATTGGCCACTGCATTGGTAGAAAATGGGGGAAAAAAATCTTTAAAAAAAACAACAAAAAACCCTATTGCGTTTAAATGGATCAAGGGTTTATGTAAAATGTTTCTTTGTTTTTGTCTGTACTGGCATTTACCATGTTTTGATGTACATTTACAGCATATACATAAATAAAAAGTTTATCGCACCAAAAGAATTTGCATTGTTTTGTTGTAGTGTGAATGATTGAGTGTGAAGGATCTTTGTTTAAGCAAGTTTATTGTGGAATAAGACATTAATAACAGTAGGAAATCAGTCTATTCAACAGCACTCCCCCTACCCCATTTCTTCTAGAATAGGTGGTTTCATTCCCTCAGTCCCTACTAATTTATTTACACTTTGGATCCTCAAACCATCAACCCCACACTTGCCTCGATAAGTCAAAGTCAGTGGCATTCGTCACTAGTCACAGGCAGTTGCACACTGGGTTGAGCTGGAACGGTTTCCTGACCTTCCGCCACATTGTAGGTAAGGGGTGGCCAACCCTGGTCCTGGAGACCCGCAGAGTGTGCTGGCTTTTGCTTTCACCCTAAAATCAGCAACCAATTCAGACCCAAGAACCAGATGAGGTGAGTTAACAATGTAATCAAATGCTTTAATTTATCAATTAAGTGCTGAGTAACAACAAAATCCAGCACTCCCTGCAGCTCTCCAGGACCAGGGTTGCGCACCCCTGTTACAGGTTATTTTTTTACTGTGACCCAAAGTGTAAAACACAGCCGATAATAAGCCATAAGCAGTCCCTTTAATAAGAACATGGGAATAAGAAAGCCAACAACCACCTTCAAATATATTACTGTACAGTTGGCTAAGATGAAAGTTGATTTATTTGTTCTTTGTTAACCTTACTGTTCAAAGAGAGTCATTCCTGCTCAGTCTCTACATGGACAATTCAAATGAAATAGAATTTCAGATTTGTGCCTACCATTATATTTAGTATTTTAACTAAACATGTATGTACTTCAATATGGACATAGTCAGGAATGATCAAATACAGGGCGGCCTGTAGTGTAGTGCTTAAGGTACGTGACTTAGACCCGCAAGGTCGGTGGTTCGATCCCTGGTGTAGCCACAATAAGATCTGTTGGGCCCTTCAGCAAGGCCCTTAACCCTGCATTTCCCCTGGGGAGGATTGTCTCCTGCTTAGTCTAATCAACTGTACGTCGCTCTGGATAAGAGTGTCTGCCCGAACTCCACCCGGAAATGGAAAATGCATCTGGTACTAAATACATAGCCATACTATATATAATATAGGTATACATGGGAAAATCCAAAAAAAGATTCAAAGCAGCATTCTGCCAAATTTATGTTTTTAACTTTTTAATGTTTATGACACAATTGTAATGAGTGAAACAGAGTATTTTAGAGAGACTTTGGTTGCCACTAGAGGGCAGAGTTAAATAAGGAATGCTAAAATTACAGTAGCGGCACATAAGGTGAAGCAGCATTTTCTTTCACATTGCTATGCGGTTTCCCAAGTTTGAGTTAGTGCCGAATCACGTAATCACAAATCTAGTTGAGCAAGAACTGTTGCAAGGGTGTGCAGGCATGTAATGGTCAATTCACAGATATTTGCCTGTCAGTCTTTATTCTCTAAACTAAATGCATGACATATAAGAACACTATGCTCCCAAGATATTTCTTACAATGTCCTGTATCATAACTTCCCAAATAAAACCACTAAATGTGTCATTGCTTTGATTATCAATTCTTATTGGGTCTGTTTTGCAGACACAGATTAAGCCTAGCCTTGACTACATTCAATTTTGAATGGAGATTCTCCAAACAAAGCTCAATTTAGTCCAGGACTAAGCTGAACTTGTGTCTGTGAAACTCGCCCAGTATGTTGCATGAACGTGTAGTAATTAGATTGCACATTAACCCTTTGAGGAGTCAGTTTTTGGAATTCAAAATTCAAAGTCAGTGTTCTAGAACGCAATCGCTTACCACCCAGTAGTGATGGTTACGTCAGTATTAGACTGTTCTACTGGACATTCTCAACATGTAGTTGTGATCTCACACCTTAAAGGTGCAGTTCACCTAAAAAGTTTCCTCTTTCCCAGAGTAGTATCTGTCCATCCACATCCAGACTAGATTTCTACATATTTGCTGCAACATTTTTTGTTATTTTGGTTCTGTCCTCTAGCACTTTGAGTTTGACCATGAGCAAAAGGTGCTGTCATTTCTAAATGGTTCATCCGATATGGATGAAAATACCCTCAAATTAAAGCTGACAGTCTGCACTTCAACCTAATTGTCATGGTGTCCTTTCAAAGTAACCAAAATAACAAAAAATGTGTCACTGACCAATGAATTGTGCTCACTGTACACTGGCAGAATCTCCTGAAAATATGAGCAGTGATGTTAGTCCTGTGCAGTGGGACCCAGCTGTCACGGCCAGCCATACAGCCCCCTCCAAAAGTATTGGAACAGCAAGACCGATTCCTTTGTGTTTGCAAAACACAGAATACATTTGGGCTTGAGATAAAAATATGATCACGAGACAAGAGTTCAGAATTTCAACCTATTTCCTGGTATTTAAACCTAGATGTGTAACCAACAGTGTTATGTTCTAAGTATTATCAGACCACCCAATATATAAGTGAGCAAAAATATTGGAACATAGAGTATTTCAGTAAATAAAAGTAAATAACACTTAATATTTGCTAGCATATCTCTTACTTGCAATAACTGCATCAAGCTTCCAACCCGATTACATCATCAAACTGTTGCATTCTTCTTTTGTGATTCTTTTCCAGGCTTTTACTGCCGCCTCTTTCAGTTGTTGTTTGTTTCAGGGGGTTTTATCCCTTCAATGTCCTCTTCAGGAGGTGAAATGCATGCTCAATTGGGTTAAGGTCTGGTGATTGACTTGGCCAGTCTAAAACCTTCCACTTTTTCTCCCTAATGAAGTCCTAGTGTGTTTTGGGTCATTGTCTTGCTGCATGATTAAGTTCCTCCCAATTAGTTCTGGCATTCTGTCTGCCATTTCTCCTGTAAGTTGGCAGACAGAATGTGTTCTTCTTGGTTAATCAATAAATCAATCAATAAAGATTAGTGAGCCCACTCCAGAAGCAGCCAAGCCCAAGCCATGACACTTATTTTAATGAATGATAATGTCAGCAAATTGCTTTTAATCATTATATTTAGAGACCAGCAGAGGAATTTTGCCAAAAATAGCTCAAGACCATGCGGGACTCGAGTGATATTCACAGTGGATAGATGATCTAATTCTGTAGCCTGAGGGCATCACTCCCTGGCATCGTCTTCTATCTTATGAAATCGCACTTCAACTACACGATGATCCATAACCGTGAAAAGTAGACTAACTAGGTAGTCTAACTAACCAGACTACCTAGTTGATTATAATCTTTCGGTTTCACTTAACATCAGGTTGCAGAAGCAGTGTTCACGATTTTTATTTTATAGGCTAATGCCGTTAGCTGTTGTTAGCCTTGGGCTTCTTGGCAATGAAATAAGTGCAAATGTGGGTTTTAAACCGTTTTCTGTTCTGTAAGGCATTCTTGCATTTTGAAAATATCTAAGATTTTTATATGTGACTACATTTTGTGCTCATTTAAAGACTTCTAAATGGCCACTTCATTCATTTCCTATGGAAACTCTGCCAAACTTTCCCCTTCCTCCTTTGTGGGTGTGTCCGCTCTTGCCATCTGTCTCTATTGTAGCCAATCTCTTGAGTTCAGTGTATTGGATACATGCTTTTCACATACAGCGCATAAATACAATGCCACGCCTTTCGATTGAAGAGGCCCGAGGAGTTTTTAGAATAAAAATTAAGTAGACAAACAAGATATTGGGCAGAAGTGAACAGAGACAGATTGGCAGCGTACCACAGTAATGACTACGCACGTTTGTTTTCAAGGTGGAAATCCTGCATAGAATAGTATACAACTTCATTGCTCCCTGAGCTTAGATATATAGGGTTATATAGATCGATAATGACGTTATACGATATAGATAATGTTAGCCAGCAAGCTACAAATAGGATGAAGCTATATTCAAGGCAATTCATTTTTATTTACCAAAGACCAGAGTTTCAGTGGAGACAGAGATGGCCAGGGAAGATTAACGTCAAAAGTGAAGACCCCAGCGGTGATCTTACCTGTTCATCGGGCTTTACCACCACCGGTATGTTAAACCCGACCAGTTTAACCTGCAGTGGCAGAAAACCTTTCCATGGCTTATTTCCGAGGACAACCTTATGTTTTGTAAGTAGGGTAGACTTGGGCAGAAACTAATACGGGGCATGTTGAAACATGGGGTTTTGTGTAGTTACTTTTGCTCAAGTAACGTTTTTTCACCAAAGTATTTTCCCCTGTCTGATTTTTGGTGGTGGGGGGGTTATGTGTGAGTGGAAATAACCTCAAATTAAAGCTGACAGTCTGTAGATATTAAATGTTCATTGTTTTTGTACATGTTTATACAATTTAAAGCAGCTTAAAGCATAAATAATGACATAATTCTTAAATAAATACAGTTGAAGGCAGAAATAATAATTAAAAACCTAGAGTACTTTATATTCAAATAAATTAAATCAATTTGCTTGTAAATGTCTTTATTAAGGAAAAACATATTTGATCATTTTTCATTGCGCTCCTTAATTTCTTTGTGCTCCTAATTCCTTGGGAAGAAGGTCAAGCCATGCCTCTGCTGGCCCTTATCCAGTTGCAGGGGCTTGTCTATTCAAACATGCTCTAGTTCCAGTCACAGCTCACAAAGACAAAGAGAGAAAAATCCTCCCATGCCAATCTCTTCTAAATGAGGCAGCTCAATTGACTTCTTACACACCAAAACAATGATTTGATTGGTTGATATGGGCTGCTGCCTAACAACAAGTCGCACCCAAAACTGTCAAGCCACATTTATGGTACTTGGCACACGAAGAATGCAAAAACGCCATTGGCTGCTGCCCCACTTTTCGTAGATTAAAACAGAATGCCCCGGTGTTGTGCAATTCAGGTTTGTGGATCTCTCCTGCCCCTTGGGCCATCTGACTGATGTATTGTCTTTCTGCCAGACATGGTAAACAATGTAAACTGTAAATCTGGAGTGTTTATTTGGTGCAAAGTGGAAAAATGCTGAAATGACTTCTGCGGGTGATTACATATGTTCTCACAGCAATTCTTGCATTGGCAGTGAAGTTATTTTAATTTGATTGTTGACCTCATGGCTGGGTCTCAAATCCATACCTATTGAGTCTGACTGGAGTGTCCTTAAAAAGCCTGCAGGGTTCGCCCGCTCCCAGATGGTGGGACCTTCGTCAGCCTCCTGTCCCATCTCGTGCTACAAAATGTCATTTTTCTGGGACTCTTGCCCTTCACAGCCTCCGCCTGCTTTCCCTCGGGCCTGCCAGTGCCGCACCAGGGGCTCCAGGAACAGTGAGATGGAGGACAGCAGGTAACACACACCCGCCAGGTAGAAAGAACCATCGTAAGTCTGGGTGTAGTCATACAGGCAGCCTGCAACAGCGCATTAACACAGATAAATGCCTACATATTGTTATTTATAACCATATATATATATAACTTACAACCTCATATACCTCATAACCTCATACTCAGGAACCTTAAATTCCTTGGGTCTGGTGATGTAGACAAACTGGTGGCCCTAGCTAGTTTCTGCAAGAAGAATACATTATAACCTGTTTAATCCACATTAAAATAGGCTTTCTCTGAAGCATTCTCCATCAGTTCTGAACTCCAATTATTAAGAATGCCAATTATTTTCTGTCCAGAAGTACAAAGGACAGTGTCAGTGGAGTACAAGTGCCTAGTGGATTGCACAACATGCTCTTGTGCTGTGAGACCATACCCTGCTAGGCAATACCGTCCCTTTCTGGGCAATGCTATGACCAACTGTGATAAGTAGAGGTCACTAAAAGGGCCAATGATTAATTATTAATTTAATAAAATGAATTGATTTAATTAATTTAAATAATTAATTTAATTAGTTGAATCGGGTGTCTTAGTGGAGGGTATTAGGAGGGCTTAGCAGGGATGCTCACCCCACAAGAGCATCTTCTGCAGTCCACGAGGCACCTCAAGCTTTAAAACCAATTAAATGCAGAATTTTCTACATTAGAAATGTGTAATGCCCATTCCCTCCACAAGGGTGAGCCTGAACCCAGAGTGGCAACTCAAAATCTGGGCCCACCAGCCATTTCCAGGAAACAGTCTTAACCCTCCACTGGTCTCTTGGGGGAATTGGAGGATGTTAATTACCCAGAAAGCACCGCGACTGGGGGCCATTTCGAGGGAGCAGAGTAGTTGAAATAGTTCAGTCTAGGGTTTCTATTTCACCATGTTGTGACCAAACCTTGAGCATTTTGGTGGATTATTTTGGTGTGCTCCAAAACAAAAATTCAAGAAAGGGTACATATCTGAATATTTTTGTTTGGGCTCTATAACCACTTGAATTAAAACCTGGACTTATGCTTTGAATCTAGACGAGATCTCACAGTGGTACATTGGGTACTGAAGAGTATTGAAAGACTATCGGAAGGGGAAAAAAGCATCAGTTTGAATTGTACATTTTGGGCGTCTCTTTCCCACTGGTCGGCAGCTTTGGGCATTACAGGAGCAGCATTAGCTGCTCAAGTATGGTGAATGCTGCTTTTACGAAGTTGCATCCAGGCAATTTTAGAAGGCGTGGGAAAAATAACATCCCATTGATATTCAAATGCTACTGGACAGGTGTACTAAAGAAATCATTTTGACATTTAATTATTTAATATAAAAATATTAGAAACTAAATTAAACTGAACCACAAAGAAATCTTTTCAAAACAGAGAAGAACAAAATTCCACTGGTTTGCAGTAAAAATATAGCAAGAGTTTCTGTAAATGAAAGAAAATGAACTCTGCACTCTAGGAATTTTAGTCCCCTCCTGGAATCTGCCTCCCCCACAGCCCTCCATCCATCCAACGCTGTGCAGCCCCCTCTGCATTGAAAGGAGGGTCCCCCTCACCCCTGGTCCCACCAAAGGAGAATCATTCTCTCCCCGCACTCACACACACGCACGTCACAGTCCTTTCCAAAACAGTGTGTGGAGAAAGGCTGTTGTGGAATGGACTACCCATACAGCAGGGATGGCAGTCTCCAGGCCTGGCGGGCTGCCGTATTTGTGTTTTCCTTTCAATCAGCAGCCAGTTAAAGCCTTAAGAGCATGGTCTGGCTAACCAATAATTTAATCACTTGTGCTGAAACCTGCAGATACTGCAACAGCTGCGAAAAGCGTCACTGCAGTTCAGCGTACTCCTGAAATGCAACCTGAGGCACGAAAGACCAGCTGGAGACCAGCCTTGCTCACCTGCAAGGGGTGGGCCTGTGAGGCAGCCCAGGCCCACAAAAAACATGGAAAATCCCATCGAGTTGTTCAGCTTCTCAATCCCAACCAGGTCCACCTAAAGAGGCAGAGTGAGAATGAGAGAGTTCATTACCTTAAAGGCCCACACGCATGTTTTTAGTGTTTTTTTACCTTTTCACATCATCCTGGAGCTTTTAATTTGTGTTCCATACCGATTCAAGTAAAACAATTGCAATTTTGATCGAAGTATGCGTATTTTAGGGTCTAACTGCTATTTTTCGGAGCTGTTTGTAAAAACATTTCCCACGTGACATGACGTATATTTTTGCATCATTATCGGATGACGTTGCTAAATGTTAACACATGATGTTGGCGTTGTCTCTCCTTGCACTGCTTCTCATTCCAAATGACAGCAAAGCTTAGCTGAACTGAGAGGGGCCATTACACCAATGGGAGCCTGCAAACATGATTGGGCATTCCAAATTCGGGGAAACATAGGGAGATACTGTCAAGCTGACTTTATATAAATATATTCACAACTTTCCAATAACGTGCAACACATGCCAGCGACAATTGAAATATAACTGCTGTAAATGTGAAGAGGCACTGCATTGCAAGATTATCACGACATGGGAACAACCAAATATCCAAGTTATACCTTTCAAATGATGCTTATAATCTTAGTAAAAAAAAGAAAAAAGAAATGGTGCTATCACTTTCACAAATGTAATGACATATGAAATGTATATTTTAAATGTATGTAATGTCCCTTATGTGTAAAATTGTATAGGAAATGTTAATATACAATGCAGTCCATGTGTATTTGGATGGTAGGAACAATTTCTGTTCTTTTGGCCCTGTTGTCCAGCACATTCGATTTGAAATGAAACAATAAATGTGAGGTTAAAGTGCAAATACATGTGACCGTTCCTTTTCATTTGAGGGTATTTACATTCATATTTTGAAGAATATAAAGAGGGGATCACATCACTCTTTATACCTGTACATTCCCCCCACTTTATATATTTGATTGAACTTAAGCAGATAAGATGTTTCTGTAGACTTCAGAATTTATTCTGCTGCTGCTGTCAGCAGTCACATTATCAATGAAGGCAAGTGAATCCGTACCTGTGGCAGCCATACATGCCCAAACTACAATACCCCCACCACCATGTCTCACAGATGGGGGTGCTTTGCCTTTTGGGAAGTTCCTTTTAACCTCCACACTTTGCTCTTGTCATCACTGTGGTACAAGTCAATCTAGGTCTCTTCTGTCCACAAGATCCTTTTCTTTTTGGTATTTCTGAGCAAGCTGTATAACCAGGCCATCCTGTTTTTGCAACTCACTTGTGGTTTTGCGTCTTGCAGTGTTGCCTGGTTGTGAAGTCTTCTGTGGAGAGTTGTCACGGACACACCCACGCCTGTCTCCTGAAGAGTGTTTCTCATCTGTCTGACAGCTGTTTGGCTTTTTTTTCTTCATTATGGTGAGACTTCTTTGGTCATCAACTGTAGAGGTCTTGCTTGGCCTATCAGCCTCTTTGCAAATATGCGCTCACTTCAGCGCTCTCTTCTTAATGATGTTTGAAACAGTTTATTTTGGAAAGCCTCATAATGGCTTCTTTCAGACTGGCCCTCACATTAACAAACACCAAAAACAGACTCCAAAGGCAATCAACCGCCTAGTTACTGAAAGCTTTACTATTCCTGCACCAAGGAAGCAATTGAATATACTTGATTATTCAGAAGCAGCTGAGAAACCAACTGTCCAATTACATTTGGTGGGACTATGTATAAAAAGGGATGCAATTCCTACACTCATTACCCAATATGGATGTAAATACCCTCAAATTTAAGGGGACAGTCTGCACTTCAACCTTTTTTGTTTAATTTTAAATCCAATGTACTGGAATAGAGCAGCAGAACAGAAATTGTACCAACTGGCCAAATACATACACTGCACTGTGTTTGTAAATGGTAAAATATGCAATTTATTTGACACTCTAGCACTCCAGGAATGTGCAGATGAGGTTGTGTAATGTAACTGAACTGCTGACTAAAAAAGTCATCTCAGGCTGGTTCCGGGGACATTACATTGAGTTCAGTATATGCCAATGACCTTAAGTCACCAGATCTCAGTCGAATAGAGCATTTGTAAATGGTAAAATATATATTTTTTTTTTTCACTGACCAGGACGGGGACCAGCAGAGCCATGTAGCCTCCACAGAAGATGGCGAAAAAGACTGCATAGACCATGAGCAGGAGGTAGGTGGTGGCCAGAGGTGAGATGAGGTTGACCAGGCCGCACAGGATCAGGTAGGCCTTGTGGAAGTGGTACTTATGGAGTAGGTTCCTGTCTGTCACCACACCTGAAGCCAGCTGAGCCACTGTCTCTGTTATCCCTGGGGCAGAGGCAAGAGAAAGTGTCATTGACCCGTGTCCGTGCCTGCCAATCGGGAAAAGTCCACAAGGCGGGGAACAGCAATGCCTTCAGTTGGTTACGCCTCAACTGGGTTTTGACATCACAGCATTCCTGGTTTCTGTGTTTCCACTTGTAAATACACTCACTGAGCACTTTATTAGGTGTTTATTAGACTTCTTTTTTAGACTTATTGGTCTAAAAAATGAGCCTATCCACTTGAAGGTTTGACGCGTTGTGTGTTCAGAGATGCTCTTCTGCATACCACTGTTGTAATGTGTGGTTATTTGCATTACCTTTAGTTTCGACCAGTATGGCCCTTCTCCACTGACTTGTCTCATGAACAAGGCATTTCTGCCCGCAGGATTATGCCACCCTGGAATACCAGGCTTTGGCTGAGGAGACATGCATGCATGCAGGCATTAATTTATGCATGCATATAATATTCAGGGAGGATAAATACAGGCTAGGTCAAACCACAATAGGATTCTTATCTGATGAGCACTCAAGGAATGTGCAGATGAGGTTGTGTAATGTAACTGAACTGCTGACTAAAAAAGTCATCTCAGACTGGTTCCGTGAACATTACATTGAGTTCAGGATACGCCAATGACCTTAAGTCACCAGATCTCAGTCCAATAGAGCATGTGGTGGAACGGCAGAGTCATGACGGTGCAGCAGTAAGATCTGCACCAACTGCAAACCATCGTGCCTGAGAAATGTTACTAGCACCTTGTCAAGTCCATCGCATGAAGAATTCAGGCTGTTAAGGCTGTTCAGGGGGTAAGGGGAGGTCCTACCCAGTACTAGAAAGATGTACATAAATTCACTGTGTGTATACATAAAAAACTAAAACATTCAATACAGAATGATCATACTACAATCAGATCATATTGGGCCCTGGGGTTTTACAAATGTGGCATAAATTCACTTGCTTTATAACACTAATAATAGGTCATAGCACTTCATCATTTACTTTGCAACGGTGGACCAATACATAAAGTAATCATTATTTTTACATTATATTCAAGCTTTAAGGGTTAAGTACACCAGTAGCAGTTGAGGAGACCTGGTTAAAGTTTGAAGGAGAGAGGAGCAGCTGTACAATATTTGAGCATCTCTAAGCAATAAGAAGACACTGTCCTGGTGCATCCATCTTGGAGTGCAGAATGGCAATGAGGTTGTTTGTGTGATTTCACAACAGTAGGTTATTTGGGTTCTGTCTGTTTCACTGTCACCTTTTTATGAAGGGATACTAGTTACACATCCCCAACTGTTAGTTGCCCATACATCCCTTCTGCAGAAGTTACAGAGGACTTGATAAGTTTATGTGCTAGTCTGTCTTCCTTAACTCATCTGATTGGAGGAATGACCAGGAGAAAGATTTCCCTTAGACAAGAAAGAATAAGTTAGATATTGTTAAAGCATCATAAAATCCATGTTACATTTGGCCCACTTGAAAAACAAGCCTTGCTTACTTATCTTTCCACCCATGTATACACATACTGCCTGTTTCCTGCATAATATTAGCCACTTCAAAACTGAAGAATTCTGAGCCCCTTTGTCACCAAGACAGCCAGTTCACTTTTGAAGCTGTTGCCTAGCGACTCCCTGGGTGTCAGCTGTAGTTGGCCTTAGGGTCCTGTTTGAGAGCCTTGGAATTGGGGGGTGGGAGGGAGGGGGTTTCTGTCATTTTCATATGTTGACTGATTTTCAAACCGTACATCTGATTGTTAATCATGCTTTCAACTGTAAAACCATAAAAGCTTTAAATGTCAGAACGGATGACAGTAAAGTAAATGTTAGTTTCATTAATCTGTTTGAAATCTTTTTTTGTAATCCAAATTATGTCTGTTATTGTTCTACTTCTGCTAATATAGGCTAAATAAGGCTAAAAACCCCTTATTCCCACAATGGATTTGAAATGAAATAATATGACGTTAAAGTGCAGACTGTTATTGCATTCTATTAGGCATTTGGCTCTTATCCAGAATCACAGTCCAATCACTTTGGGAGCTTTTTTTTTTTTTTTTTTTTACTTGAGCAGATGCTTCTGTACACTTCAGAATTAATTCTGATGCTGCTATCAGCAGTTATAGTATCAATGAAGGCATGTGAGCCAGCACCTGTGGCAGCCATACATGCCCAAACTAGAACACCCCCACCACCATGTCTCACAGATGGGGTGCTTTGGATGATGGGAAGTTCCTTTTTGCCTCCACACTCTGCCCTTTCATCACTCTGGTACAAGCCAATATTGGTCTCATCTGTCCACAAGACCTTTTAACAGAACTCAAACAAACAAACAAACTTGGCCATCTTGTATTTGCAGCTAACTAGTGGTTTGCATCTTGCAGTGCAGTCTCTGTAGATCCATTTGTGAAATCTTCTGTGGAGTCACTCACACATTCACGCCTGCCTCCTGAACAGTGTTTCTGATCTGCTGAACAGGTGTTTGGGGTTTTTCCTCCATTATGGCGAGGATTCTTCAGTCACCAACTGTAGAGGTCTTCCTTAGGCTACCAGATTGTTTCAGTTACTGAGCTCACCATTGTAGCTAGGCTTATCAAACAGGCGTATCAAACAGTATAGTTTGGTAAGCCTATTGCCTCTGCTTGTTTTTTTTCCTCATTTCTCAGCGTTGTAATGACTTCCTTGACTGTCATTGACTGACTGGTCCTCATGTTGACAAATACCAATGACAGACTCAAAAGGCAACCAAAAGCCTAGAATCAAGAAGCCTAACTTGCACTAAGAAAGCGATTGAATATCGAATATTGAATATTGAATCTGACTAATCAGAAACAGATGAGAAGCCAACTTTGGATATGGTTATAACCCACCGAACATTTTGATGTCATCTAGACCTTGAATCAACGTCGGTCGTAGAGGTCGACAGAACGTCAA
Organism: Conger conger; assembly: GCF_963514075.1. NCBI lineage: Eukaryota > Metazoa > Chordata > Actinopteri > Anguilliformes > Congridae > Conger > Conger conger. Next base: position 22,248,156 of record NC_083773.1, on the reverse strand, counting down.
TTAGTGGAGCAGAAATTAAACTGTTTTTTATATTGGTGACTCGATGAGTGCAAATGGCTATTCTACTATGGGTAGAAAAATGGTTGCATCATGACTCGACGTCATTCAGCCAGGTAGCCACTTTGCAGTTCAACACATTGTTTGGAGGGAATTTAATTCCTAATATGTTTTCAATGTTCTTTGTGAGGGAACACCCGTCCTCATTCTTAGTTCATGTAGAAGCCCATAGACCTGCCTCGCATCCTATTCATGTCCACATGTGATGAAGTGACTGAGCTTGTGTCGGACTGAAGACTGAGCTCACTGTGATGAGCACCATTTTCAGCAGACTGACAGAGCTTGCTGTATTTTTTCTGTCATACTATGTGAACCTACATTACTTGGCAACATTTTTTCTTTATCCATGACCAGCACAGAAGTCCAATAACAAGACACTGCTCAGGTTAAGATCAGGCAGGCCATTCCTCCCAATCACCCCCTTCCAAGTTTCTCCGTCGTTGCCCACGTGAGCATTGAAGTCGCCCAGCAGAACTATGGAGTCTCCGGGCGACACCCTTTCCAGGATGGTGCCCAGTGACTCCAAGAAGGCTGGATACTCTGAACTGCCGTTTGGTGCATAAGCACAAACGACAGTCAGAGCTTTCCCCCCAGCGAAACGTAGTCGCACGAGAGGCTACCCTCTCGTTCCCCGGGTGAAACTCCAACACAGTGGCACTCAGCCGGTGGCTTGTGAGTATCCCCACACCCGCCTGGCACCTCTCACCCTGAGCAACTCCAGAAAAGAACAGAGTCCAGCCCCTCTCCAGGAGTTTGGTTCCGGAACCAGTGCTGTGCGTGGAGGTGAGCCCAACTATATCTAGTACCGCTCCGCCTCCCGCACTAGCTCCGGTTCCTTCTCCACCACGTCCCCAGAACTAGTCTGCGACCCCGTGGATCAGCACGCCCGGATCCCCGCCTTCGCCCACTGCCCGTTGGGCAAAGCACCCGACTCCGATGCTGACCCCTGCAGGTGGTGAGCCCACAGAGCGGCGACCCCACGTTATCAGTTTGGGCTGTGCCCGGCCCCATGGGATAAGGCCTGGCCACCAGACGCTCGCCAACGAGCTCCCCTCCCAGGTCTGGCTCCAGAAGGGGGCCCCGGTTTACCTTTTCCGGGCGAGGTAGCTGGGTATCTGTGAGGCCATGTCATGGAGTCTTTGAATCACTCTTAGTCTGGCCCCTCCCCCGGGACCAATTTGCCTTGGGAGACCCTACTGGGGGCTAATGCTAATGCCCCAGACAACATAGCTCCCAGGATCACCGGGACACACAAACCCCTCCATCACGTTAAGGTGGCGATTCCTTGGAGAAGTTATTAGTTTCATCAGTGAAATATTTGTGTCCATGCTTTCTCTATCTGTGTAATTAAATCTAATGATTTTGCTTAATATATTACTGCATTTTATCCATACTTGAGGACATTTTAGGGGTTCTGCATAACATAGTTATTAGATGTCGTCTATGATCTTTAGTAGGGAATAACAACTGCTCCAGTTGTTATTCCGGTGTATTGAGAAACAACCTATAAGAGCAGCAGCAATATATGTTTGAAAATCCTGTTTTCCTACTTTGTGGCTACATCAATACAAAAAACAACTCCGATGATTGAGCAGCTCATGAAAACCAAAGCAAACAATGTACATGAGTTATTTATTTTCATAATTTCTATTTTTACAGTTCACTGTCACCGTGTCACCATACCACATGGCATGATTGTACACTTTCATTTTCTAAATAGGCTAGTAGTCAATGACACTGAGGATACTCAGGATTAAGGATTCTGTCCTTATCTGTCCTTATCTAATGAAGAATGGAGTAGGGGTTAGGAACCTTCAGTTGTAGTCTGGAAAGTAGACAACCTGACTTCCTATATTTTATGTCCAGCTGTTTAAGGGGAGACTATATTACATTACATTACATAACAAGGCATTTAGCAGACGCTCTTATCCAGAGCGACGTACAACGAAGTGCAGATCAAACACAAGTACAAGTGCGAAGAGGACCTGAGAGGACAGTATGGTTCCGAGTCCTAGTGTGACCATACAGATACAATCGGAACCCTTGAAGAACACATCAACTTCCAAACTAGCATACCACAGTTGGCAGCTAGAATACCCTGAGTACAACAATACAATAGCTATATAACATGTTTATTTTACTGTCACTGAGTGGCTCAGTTGATATCACTTCTTGTCAGTCATTCATCGTGGGCACAGAGCTATCGATGAAACTTACCAGCTACTGAGATGATGAAGGCTGCATCCATGGGATCAATCCCCAGAGTCCTGGCTCTGGCTGACAGGTGGAAATAGGGAATGAAGTAGGCCAGTTGACTGAAGACCACTGACCATGTGTAGATGAAAAAGAAGGGATTTTTTAAGAGAGAGAAATCCAAAAATTTAGCTTTTCTTGGAGGTTGCTTGGGGACACCGCATTGTTCCAGTGCATTCCTTGCGACTGGGGAATTTCCAATCTGTATCAATGACTTTGCCTCTGAGATGTCATTTCCCAGCACTGCCACAAGGGGGGTCTTTTCTGGACCATTAGCGGGACTTCGGACCATACTCTTTGTGAGGTCTGAGCTTGGTGGGGGATTTGTTTCAATGGCTGGCAACTCAGGGGCTGGGGTTTGCCAGTGGGAGTCCAAGGCAGGGTCTTTTTTTGGAATGCCATTATGCAAAGGACCGTGTTTGTTCAATGGACCAGTCTCCAGACCTGACTGTTTGGCTGATGGCGCTTTTTGGTCTCTAGGCATTGATGGTGAGGATGAGACTGACATGGGTCTTAGGTTAAGCGGCCTCAGAAGCATCCCAGAGGCTACGAGGTTCAACATGAGCCCTCCAAAAATGAGAAAAGCCCCTGTGAGGGAAGAGGAGAGAGGGACAAAGTAAAAAATTTTTATTAAAAATAAAACCCCTTTTTTTTCCTTCTTTTTTTTTACACAGAGAAACAGCTATTTACATTCTTGACCCTTTCCAGTGTGGTGAACCTTTGACTTAACAAAGACACATTTCCGCAGTGCTGTCTACATGAGCTGTTTGAATGTGTATATATTTAATTGGGTTATAATTACCCAATGACGCAATGCCAATAACACGTTTTACACTAACAGAATTGGAATTGTGACAGCTGTGTTTATTTATCAATGCAGTGATAAAAATGTACTCATAAGGGGTCCCCTAATCAGTAAACTGGCTTTGTGCTTCACCACAATGTCAAAACCTTCCAGTGTCAAAGATTTCTAAAGTCAAAATGTAATTTGTAGAAAAACAGATCAACCATGATTACTCTGCATACCTTGCCAGTCATATTGCTCAAGAAGGAGCTGAGTAAAAGGAGCAAGGGCAAAGGTCAGACCCATCCCAGAACGGCCAATAGAGTATGCTGTTGCAAGCCTCTTTCTGAAATACATCGCTGTGACAACAGATGTGGCTTGGTATAGAAGGGCAAAGCCAAGACCTGAAGTAAATACAATGAGACAAAATGTTCCAGCAATTACACTTCATTGCAGTTAAGTGTTGAAAGATTTCGCATTTATGCCAATATGAGTAACTAATTAATTTCTCTCCTCCAATTTTAGTTAATGAGATGTATTCCTCAATAAAATATAGAGTTCACAAGACAACACTCTTACATAAGTGATTTAAAAAAAAAACCATCATGATCCACCTGTGGGAAGTAAAGCTTTGAATGAATGATTTGAAATGCAAACGGTGGCAGTCCGTTTGAATAGTGGACCTCCGGGTCCGGCCTGAAAGCTGCACCTACCTACGACCACTCCCAAGCTGATGTACAGGAAGACTACGCTGGTGGCTAGCATGCTAATCAGGAAGCCCGCACTCACTAACACCGCTCCCACTACTGAGGTAATCCTGCATCCCAGCGTGCCACATGCCACAGCAGCCAGGGGACCTGCAGAGTACACACAATATTTTCATATTCTTTGGGACTACAGTGGAACAAGGAGTGGCCAAAATGGGGAGGGATGCCTCACTGTGGTTACATTTACCTAAGGAGAGCCGCAAGCAGGACATTATGGAGCCGATCCAGCTGATACTCTCCGAGGACCCCCCAAACTCATCCTGTAGCTCCAAAAAAAAGATCCCAAAGCTCTTCAGGGTGCCCATTACCAAGACATTCACCTACAAAAGAATGCACAGCTTAAAAGCAGCATCCATCCACTGTCCTGAATTCCTAAGGCTGCTTTCACATGACAGGAATGAAATCAAATGCTGCATTCAACTCAAAGTAAGGCGGTGACTACACATGGGAAGAACAGAGTGCTGCCAGCTGTTGAAACTTGTCGTCTTCCATCCAGGAATCCGTTGCTTTGTTAACCTACAACAAAACCGCAACATGTGATAGTAGTAGGTTATCCGCGGTTATGAAAGGCTAAATTGTGAACTCAACCGAAAATACTTGGGCTTATCCCAAAAGTAATTATACTAACCCGGCTAAGATGTAATTGGACACGCTAGGAAAGGTCAGCTTCAAACAATTTTAAATTATTTGAACCCTGATGGGTCTGAACTTGAACTTTATTTCGAGCTGTACAGTATTCCAGGCTTAGTGTTGCTGCCAAGTCAGGCATCATTGCTCCCTCCATAGGAATTGAACAGCCTGACACCATTTTGTGCCTTTTGGTGCTGATCATGTGAAAGCCGCTTAAGGATCTGAGAAGAAGGACTGATGGTTAGAACAATACATGGTTTAAGATCCCATTTAATCAGTTGTTTCTGTTATCACTTCATGACTATGAAGACAAAACCTCAGGGACATTCCAATGACATTTTTGTAAAAAAAAAAAAAACATTGTTGACAGGAAAAGCATCTTCTTTCTTTCCCACTTAAGTGACTGCACCTGACTAAAAAGGTCAATCAATTTCTATCTAAATGGAGTTGCCAATTAAAGTATTAGTTGTTTAAAGGTGCAATAGGTAATTTCAGACCACTAACAGTCGAGAGGAATTGCAGCAACAAATATGCTCAAACCACAACAATGTTTATCCCACCCCTTCTCTTTGAATGCGCTGAAGTTGAAACGCCATTGGCTGTGGCAATTAGAACCAATTTTCAACCAATGAGCTTGAATTATTGTACAGCTATAGATGTTTTGGTACAGAGTGCCAGCCCGTCAACTGCATATTTTGAAACCCAAATTTAAGGACTATAAACACAGGTAGAGGGTGAGTTAATATGTCAGTGAGCCTTTTTCAATGATAGGAAAGGATTTACAATGGTCTTGGAACAATGTTTTAACACAAAAATCTTACCCATTGTACCTTTAAATGTACCAGTTAATTAGTCGGTGTAGTCCATATATATATATATATATGTATACATTTTTCCAGGAGAACTTTGTAATTCCAAGGTCATGAAGAAGTAATATGGCCAACATAATGGACTTACCAGAAAGCAGTGCAACACGATCATCCATCCCCAGCCCCCATCTGGTGGGTCTACATAACGAGTCTCTCCCTTCTTCATCTGGGTTGTCTTTCCTTCTGCCTCTCCTTTGCTGAAAGGATGTAAACAGATGACCCATGACATTACATTTTATCCAAAGCAACGTACAAAACAGTGCATAACAAGGTCATACAACAAACAACCGAACACGTCAGACAAGGTACTTATAATTCATATATGATTGGTTGTAAGGCCATGAACATATGTCCAGTACACAAGATAGAAAGGCCATGTCTGTAACTACCATACCAAGACAACTACAGTACTGAGACAAATTCAAAAGTCATAGATTAAGGTATAAAATACAAGGGGCTAAGAGACATGAACCGAACCTCCACCTCACGCTCACGACTACTGTCCGTTCTGGCTCCACGGTGGTGGAACCATTCCCCGTTGAGGTCAGAACTGTAGAATCTCTCCCCACCTTCAAGCGCAAACTGAAGACGCACCTCTTCAAGCAGCACCTCTCCCCATCCCTCCCTACCTCCCTGTGAACCTTAATTGTTGTCTTTGTGATATACGTAGTGTTTCGGTATTTTTAGTTGGCTAGGTAAGCAGTATTTGGATAGTTAAGTTTGGTCACTTTTGCTTTGTTGTTTGTTTGTGTATTTGTTGATGAAAAAAATAAATAAAATAAAAATAGGCCCTGGTCTTTATCTTTATTGTACGGGTAGCAATTGAAATTGTACTTCTACTTTCTGCGCACTTTCCCCTGGTAATGGGTATGCACTTTGTTGTACGTCGCTCTGGATAAGAGCGTCTGCCAAATGCCAATAATGTAATGTAATGTAACATGAGACAATAGATTAGGGGACTCCCGCAAGGGAGTCATGGCACAGTGTGAAGACACGAGTCTTCAGACTGTGGCGGTAACGACAAACACTTTGGGGCCTTTCCCCTGTGTCTCCCTCAAGACTGGGAGACACACTGGGATGTCACTGATGGTATGAATATATACTGTAATTCCAAAGAACCAACCAACAAATACAAACATTTGGGGCCTTACCCCTGTGTCTTCCTCGAGTGAGATGACACTGATTGTGGGAATATGTCATTCCCAACAACCAACCAACAAATAACAGAATTGTATACAACATAAAAACTGGGAGAAAAGAATGAAAACAAGATGAGCAACAAATTGCACCGGGACAGATGGACCCATAACTCTTGCGTTTTGTCTGTGTGCACTAGGATTAATGTTTCTCACAGATACATTTATGTCTTATTGCAGGGGCATATATGCTGCAGCATCAGCATGCAGCACCACCAGTTGAGTTTCAAAGGGATAAATGTGAGCTCCCTGTGGTGCCTAACACTGATCTGGATATTTTATGCAAAGAAACATGCTTTTTTGGACTATATACTTATGATATCTTAATCTTGTCATTGAGGGCTGAATATGGTATTTTAACCTGGAGCAGTTCTGATTAAGACCCTCGTTCAATCATGCAGTACAACTGCAGCACCAAGGATGTGAATGGAATCCGCACAGTTCTCTATACATTATGCTACACTGCTGCCCCCAACCGCACCAGACATATTGTGCCATGCATCTTTCTCTGATTTTTAGAGCAATTCAGTTTTCATGCAGACTGCACATGCATTTGGTTTGTTCTTTTTGTTTGTTTAGTTTCATCAGACTGCACCCCTGCTCTCTGCTCTTCCTGGTGCCTCGGTGTAACAGGGTTGGCTACAAAAGCAGAGCAGCTTCCAGATGACAGGGTAATTCCTTTGTTTTCTCAACAACTTGTTTGTGAAGGTGAACTGCCCCTCCTCTTGCTTTGGGCTTTCAGTGAAATACTGTATTGTGATTGTATATTTTTGGATTGTTTTTCTTCATTACTGTTTTATTTGTAAGCTCATGTTTTACGCACTTTCAGGTTTACTTATTTTTGCTGTTGTCTTGGCCAGGTATCTCTTGTAAAATAGATGTAATATCTCAAGATACTTCCTGGTTAAAAAAAAAAAACAACAACAATACACCAGGTCACACCTTTTGCAGTGGTAACACCCCCTTATTGGTTAACTGTTGCTATTGTCTTGTATGAAGGGGTGTAGTCCTAAGAGATGGTAGTTCACGCATTTGCTTCACAACTATTTTCTTATATTCTGAAAAAATAGGCTTCCTATCCTGAACTAAGCATTTAAGGGGGAAAAATATGGGTCATAGCCTTACCCATTATCTGAAAAGTATGTGTATGTGTCAAAATCTGTTTCAATGCACACAAGTAAAAATGTCAGTGTTGATCTATTCAATTACCTAGTTTTACTTATCCAATATTCTTGCACTCCATACAATATCATATTCTATGGCAAGGCTGCTAATTATGAAGTGGCCTTTGATGATGGGTCTTTGTCCCAAATGGAGGGCACTGTATCCCTCGGGTGCTTTTACCGAGTGAACTACCCAGCAGCCCAGCTGTGAAAAAAGTGTTTTTGTTTACCTTTTTTTTTTTTTTTTTAAGCAAGTAACAGCTACACAGACAATGTTCTGCTCCAGTAGAGAATATATGTTAATCAGCTCAGCATGTTCTACAAACATCTCAATATCCTGGATTGTAATTTAAAATGTTCTTTGTAGAGACGCCTAATTATCTTGCATACGGGAATCTGGATTTACAATGTATTATTTTTACATTTTATGTACGTAGCATATTTTACCAAAAGGCGTTACACAGCGTTCACATAAAATCTATCTATGCGGCGTGTTATTTACTGAAGCAATTAAAATGAAGTGCCTTGTTAATGGGTACAACAGCAGTACACCACCTGGGAATCAGACTTACAACATCAGTTACAAGATGTTTGGACAGTTCCTGCACCTCTGTGCAGGCAACCGGGAGCATACATATTCTAATCTTCTGATAAACTGTAGACATTCAGGAAAAGGGGATACAGTACTCCGATAGTAACCTCATTTACTAGGCAAGGAAATCCATGGCTAGGTGAAAACTAAGACACAAAGAACCGAGTGGTGTGCTGACTGAAATATGCTTACCAAAATAATCAAAAGGATACTTACCGAAACATTTCAAGATGGAGCAACACAGCCCACGTCAAATTCTATTTAAAAAGAAAACTCCAAAGTTTACGCTAGGTCCAATATGGAGACTCGCACACCAATCTCAAGGTTGACCGATTCTAGATTGAAGCGGCACCGAAGCGGACACGTAGCTGCAAAAAAGCCACAACGGCAAGAAAACATTGTTTCCTTTGTAATGATAAATATGACGTTATCATAACAATGTCCTGGTACACAAGTCAAACGTGTATCTCCATCTTTCCATGAGTCCCTTACAGAAGTGAATGTGTCGTGCTGAACCAGATGCGCACAAAAGTTTGGAGATTTTTGCACATTTACACTTCGAGATTCTTTAAAGCGAATTTACTTCAATTGGATAGTAAAAGTAAGGCCACGCGTCATGCATATAAAATGTAAACTTATCAATGAAGATTTGTATCTGATAAACCGGTGTTGTTAATGCCGACTCTCGGCCAGGTCGCGCGCTGCCTGACTGGGACAGTTCTTATAATATTACAAGATTAGCATCACCCACTGAAAAGTCATAGACAGTAATTGACATTTTTCGTTGGTGTCTTTGCCCTCTTTTGGTGAAATCATGGTACTGCACTCGTCCAATGTCATTTCATCACACCACACCCACAAGATCGTGAAAACAAGAACTGACTAAGGGTTAAAATCTCAGAGGTGATTAAAAATATACGTTGGCATATGTAACAGCGATTAAATGGATGTTTGCCTGTGTACAAAGATTTTCCAATGTTGCATCCATTGCAGGATAAAAATGTTTGCCTTTTTTACTTAAAATTCAGACAGAGGCTGAAACTGAATTGCATGGGTGGCAAGTTTTTCCAACAATGTTCTGTATAACTAAACAAAAAAAAAACATACCAATAGCCTATTTATTGTGCCTGTTTCCACATTAAACAATGATTTATTCTCTCACACAAAGCATTAAATACGTAAATGCATAAAGTTGGATTGAACTATTGTGGATGAGGTTTGCGACCAATTCTTACTAACCAACTTGTATGCTAAATATGTTTGGACTTCTCAAAGCAACTAGGCCTACTATACATCTAGCTATAAGACGGAACACTGAAGAAGACGCTGAATTGTAACTAGTAAAAATTGCATTGTTGATATCAAGAATTCCGATTATTATTCGTTCAAACTGAATTCTTTATACCAAAATTGAATAAAAGCTTAAACAGCTTGTTATTTAAACGGCTTGCTATAAATGAGTAGCAGACATATTCAAGCGATGGCTGTTCTTGCGCGCTGACAGACTGAAGCTGAAGCGCTGTCAAGTGAAAGTAATAAGCAGCCATCGAAGGTTACCGAAGGTGTCCAAAAATTAATTGGGACTAGATATGCATATTGTTGACCCTTTTAAATCTGACTATTCATCAGATTTTTTAGGATATACAAAATAAATGCAAACTTTTAAGAAAACGCTTTACCTGTATTTGTTGTTTAGACGTTGAATCAGAAAGACACTGTATACCGACGAATATAAAATGTATTACAAGCAAACTACACGAGGAGCTTTTCAAAATCATCTGCCGTTTTCAAAATCACCTGCCAGTTTGGTTGCTTGGTAACATAAATGCAGATTTATTCTTAAATGGGGAGAGATTTATTCTTAAATTGGGAGATATTTTTTAAACTAGTTTTAGTAACCCTCCTATTATGTTAAGAGTGTATGACCACTTTTATGTTTGTGGTCAAATTGACCCCAACAATTTAAAGAAAAGATAAATTATTTCAAAAGATAAATTTTGACACTTTGTGTGTCGTCTTCCAAATGACTAGTCTGTTATCCATAAATCGGTGAGAAACGGTCTAAAAACTAATTTTGGAGCCTGAGGTACAGGAAGTGGAAGTTTGGCACCTGTATCTGAAAGTGCAACCAGAATCATCCACAAAGAAATCTGAGATTAAAATGGTTGTATATTTTGTTTCTGAGATACATTTTATACAGTTACATATGGTCAAAATAAGCCTATACAACACATGCACATGGTTTTTAAGAGATGTCAAACACTGAATGGGGTCAAATTGACCCCAAACATAATAGGAGAGTTAACACTCACATGCACACACACACACACAGGTTGGTGTAACCAAAGATGTAACCTAGTTGAGAACTATGATCCAGCTTTATTGCAACATTCAATTACATCACAGTCAGGTCTTGCAACTAACATATCATCATAACGTTTCTGCTATTTCTACTGGGTCTAACACAAACCATAACTTGGCAGCTGAGGTGTAGGCTCTAGGGCCAGATAACATTTTCAACCTTTAAATGATGTGCTTACAACTCACTAGAGATTGCATTTTGCATTTTCACACAACTTAATTTGTTGTTATAAATTATAAAATGTACCTTTTCAGAATTCTGTATGTATACATGTATTTTTCATCACAATATATCAATGCAAATGATGCAGTTGTATTTTAATGTTGCTGTGAAATTATGTCCAACTCAAGGGTAAACCAACATTACAAATATAGGCTACCCTACTGAGAGACCATGGTAACACTTGAGAATGGTCATTTAAAAGGAAATGTTATTCACTTTCACAGTTAACATGTGGAAATGAAGAATAAAAAACATTGTGTAAAACTCTTTAAAGAATGAGGTACTGAAAAAAGCAAAATTGACTCTATACAGTTACAGGCAAGGTAATCACTCTGAGTGCTAAATATGGCCTCCAGAGTTCTGCACTTGGAAAAGTATTATGCAGAGGAGCAGTTAAGAGCTGGAAGAGGGATTCAAACAAACTCCTGAGCCCTGTGGATATCATCTGCCAATACAGTGCTTGCATTGACAAAACATTCAATGTTTTTCTGAATGAAATAACCTTGTTGTTTAGTTAAATTATGCCCACTAGCTGGCAGTATGTTGTAAGACTCCAAGAGCGAGTAGGAAAGGGTACGAGACGGGAACTGTAAATAATGAGTGTTCTTTATTCAGCAGAAGGGGAGTCAATGCACACAAGATGAATGTCAAAAATCTCACAGAGAGACAGTCCATCTGAGCATTTATGTCTTTCATTTCATATCACTTCTCTTGTGCTTACCTTCAGGATTAAAAAATCATCACTTGTTAGAACTGGTCATTAATAACTGCTTATTAATAATTTAGATTTATTGCTTCTGATGGCAGGGCTTGGGCAGAACTCCCTTACCAGTCCTTCCCTCTAAACAGTTTTGTTTATGTTATCATTTATGTTATGATGTTATTTGTTTATGTTTGTTATTATATGTTATTATTTATGAATGTTATATTAATGAATGTTATTTTAACGTGCATAGGTCTACATATAATATATAATGCATCCACACATTTTAACAATCCCTTTAAATCAGAGGCAGAACCAGTGTACACTGGGCCCTGGGGCATGTGTTGAGGACCCGGCCCTAGGCCCGCCTGATGAGAGATTGACAGAAGATGGGTTAGGCAGGAATGCATTGTTAACCCCTCGCACATGCCAATGGGGTAGGAGTAAAAGCGCCCGTAAGAGGAGAAATATGTGGTTAAAGATAAATGTACAACCGTTTATGGACACTGAGGAGTCTGGGTTTAGGGTTTTAGAGAGCAAGGTTAAAGGTCTGACTGAGGTCATGCATAGAATGAGTTCCAGCATGACCTTGGAGGATACTCAACATGCTGAATGGGTAATTGGTGACCCAGGGAGTCTGGCTTTCAAAGAAACGGTAGATGTAATAACATACTTAGTTGAGATGTGTGGGCTTGCTCCTACAGGGGAGGAGCACAATGCCTGGCTAAAGCAAAAAGATGAGGAAAACAATGTAGATGATTGGGAAATAAAAGAGTATGAGGAGATGGAAAAATGTAGGAAAGATAAGGAAAACGGAAGGGATGTCAATACCGAAAGAAGATTAAGAGGCTTTAAGGGCCTTCCTGATCATAGCACGAATAATTTATTGGATAGATTCAAAGGACTAACAGTAGAGGAGTTAAGTGATGAATTACACTCAGCTATTAGCTGGATGTCCTTTGTAGATCCCTTAAGGCGCCACAAAAAAGAGCACCTGAAGAGTGTATTGAGATGGTGGAAGGCACTTACTTCTGGCTTGTATGAAGTCAAAGTGTGGAGAAAGTCAAGGAGAGACTATGAAATTGAGACAGATACCAGTGATGAATAGGTTCATTAAAAAATTACAAAAGAGCTAGTGTTTTTCCACTCGTATAATGAGATGGTGGAAACTCCCAACCGGAGGGGTATATGAGATAAAGTATTGGGGAAAACTCCCTTTAAGGTATGGGGAAATGACAGTGAGACAAATAAAAGTGATGAATATGTTCATTGAAAAAAAGGTTGCATAAGAGATAAATGTCTTTCCACTCAGTATACTGGGGACATTTCTTATCAAAAAAAGGTACACTTTTATACAAGTTAAGAATATATAAGGAATAAGCTTTTAGACGTTAGAATAGCATCTTAGAATTTTGCTTCACAAGATATCTATGGGCTATTGAAGAAAGAGCAACGCAGAACAACTATAATCAAGCTTGAGTGGTAGTTATAATCTATATTACTTGTAGAAGTAGGAAAAGTAGCACATAGAAGTTCAAATTATAAGTTTCCTTTCATTTTTATGTCTTTTATTTTTCATTAAGATACTATATAAGGTAGAAAAAATGTAGAGAAATTTTAGAGTGTTGATGCACATAATATTCTAGGAATAGTTTCTTTTAACTTCCAGAAGGGGTAGCTATAGGATAAGGCAAAGGCCAAAGAGGATGGATATTTGAGGGGTGTACCTTGAATTTAACATCTGGTGGAAAGGTAAATTAGAAAGAGCTAAAGGGGTTATCTGAAACTTGTATGTGATTAGCAAACTGAAAGATGATATTTAACCTGTCAGCTGTATAACTCTATTCTTTTGATTCTTTTGATTATAATAAAGTATATCTGACTATAATTAGGCTTCTCATAGGCCTCCACTGGCTTCCTATTGCCACACGCATCCGTTTCAAGGCCCTAGTGTTGGCATTTCAGGCTGCCCCACCTTACATACAATCCCTGATCACTCCCTACTCCCCAGCTAGACTACTCCGGTCTGCCAGCTCTGGTCGCCTTATGGTTCCCTCTCTACGTGCACCTGGCGGTCGAGCTGCACGTTCACGCCTGTTTTCCGTTCTGGTTCCTCAGTGGTGGAATGACTTGCCTACCACTGTCAGAACAGCAGAATCCCTCCCCCTATTTCGACGCAGACTCAAAACCCACCTTTTCAAACTCTACCTTAGTCCTCCCTCCTGATTTCCCCTGCCCCTCCTTTCTGATATCCCTATCCTTGTCTAAAAAAAAATAAAAAAAATTAAAAAAAAAATTATAATAATATTTCACTTATGATGACAACTATGTTTAGAACAGCATTTCATGTGTATTTTGCTAGTTTCTGGATGTGATGATTTGACTTATGGTAGAACCTATGCACTTGTAAGTCGCTTTGGATTAAAAGCGTCTGCCAAATGACTAAAATGTAAATGGAAAAATTATATGTGATAAAGGTTCTTTTAGAGGAATACAGTGAATACAGGAAATCGTATACCAGATTTGCATCACACCCTTCACTTCGAGACTGGGCTGGAAGTTCAGTAGAACTTACCAGGGCTCCAGGACGTTCGGAGTACTTAAAGTTTGTCCCCGAGACACCTCCTCGTGGGGTACTGCTCGTGGGAACGTGAGGTCTGAGCTCGGTAAGGGGTCCGTAGCTCACGACACATGGGCCCCCCTCCCCAGTGACCCCATCCACCAAACTATATAGTTATATCATACAATTATATGTAGCTTATAGCCCACAGCCTATACAATTCCACGAACGCAACATGACAGCAGACTCACATGGCATACACCTAAAATACAAATTTAAAACAGCAACTGTTAGGCTAAATTGGGAAATCACTACACAATTCGGGAAGAGTGACAGCGCACAGAAACTTTTTTTGTGCTTGTGTGGAAAACAGGCTGGGTCATCAAAAACCAGCAAAATTATTAATGCAGCTCATTAATTGCCTAGAAATAGCAAAAGCAATGGCACAACCCAACCTATCTTCCGGGTTTTACTGTGAGACAAACGGTCAGATCGAATTAGGGAAGGGGCTAGACTGCCTGGCTGAAGCGACTCCCACCACCTGGTCCAGCTGCCTTCCTTGGCTATAACTCTCTCCCTGTCTCCTCCACGGGGATCCCTTTCCAGTGCTGTTTGGGTTACCAGCCCCCTCTATTTCCCGAAGAAGAGAGGAAAGCGGACACCTTTGCCCAGGCCTTGGTTTACAGAGCGTGTAGGACGTGGAGAAGGGCACGTGCCATCCTGCTTTGCCACATCTCCGTCAGATGCTCTGCCTCTTGCTAAAAAGTCTGGCTGTCATCCCCGGACGTTCCACTCCAGATTTAATTCCAGTTTTTATTTTTAATCAATTTAATAAAACATTTCTAAAATATTTTTTCACTTTGTGTCATTATGGGTTATTGAGTGCACATTTATGGGCAAAACTGGCAATTCATTCATCCATTTAAAATGAAATCGACAACACAATAAAGTGTGCAAAAAGTGAAGGGGTCTGAATACTTTCTGATACCACTGTATGTGTGCTGCAAGATGAGGGCAAAATGTAAAATCTTGGTCTGTATGGCCGGAAAAACAGCTCGTACTGCCCTTATGCATGCTGGCATCCCCTTGTCCACTGTGTCTGAAGTTGAACTGTAATACCTGTCCATTTCCCTCAATGCTCCTGAGACAAGACAGCAGACATGAATCCAATTGCTTCCTTTCAGTGACATGCATAAGGGGCTTGGGCTAGTTGAGTTTTCAGTGTAGTTGAATTTTAGTCATCTGTCCAAGCTACGGTGTATCTGTGCCTTCAGGATTGCCTTTCTATAATTCAGTTAGTGGTTGAGCTGTCTGATTTATTAGCATGATTAAAACAAACACTTTCCTTTCACTATTGTGGGAGGAGGACTGTTCAAGATAGCATCTGTTTGATCCAGGGTCAGGCTATGCTGGTCCTGTGATATAGTGTGTCCTAGAGAGATAACACCAGCAATGCCTATCTGACTAGATTTTTCCCTAGCCCATCCATCAGAGTTTTTGTATCTTTCACATGTGTCTCTGTCAGGGAAGAACTGCAGCAAATTGTCATATCAAAGAGCTATTGAACCGTCTAATCTTATTTTTTTAAGGCAGTCCTTTGGTCTCTGGTGATAGATAGTAGGTGAATTCTGATATTATGTAAATGCAAACAGGTGTGACTTCATGTACTGGGACATTCCAAAACCTGTGAGACAGAACTAAGACACCGAGTAGACTGTGATCAGTACGGAGTTGCCCCAGTATTGTAAAAGGATTCTGTAAATTGCTCTGCAACTTTGTTTATCCCCATGGAGTTTATTGTTAGATGTCAGGCACCATCGGGTTTTCCCTTGGGTCAAACAGGAGAGTTAGTGAGACTGGAGCGTTTTTGTATTATGTTTTAATAAACCATGATAATGTCCTTGACAGCTGCTACAGATGCTGTTTTAATGGGCTACTTTAGTGGTGAGGGCATAATTTCTCTCACTCTCACTGACATGAATGTGTCAGTTGCCCAAAGGTGGCAGTTGTGGAATGTTCCAGTATATAGTGTAAATCATTTTTGGGGTTTCAAAGTGCTCACCTTCCCCAATATCAATACATTCCTGTAATTTGGACAATGTAGCCATGTCCAGTATAGGCCCCGTAAAAACATGTGTAAATTCATGTGGTCCTAATCTAATTGTAAAACATTTCAACACATTAACTACGCCTTATAACACTATACATAGTCATAACCTCACTGCTTAAATGTTGTACACAGTGAGGGGTACAATTATGACTTCAGCTCTGGTGTCTACTTATAGTTCATGGAATATGCTAATACTAACTAGAAGTGTCAAAAGCACATCTTGAACCAGCTTGACCAGTTTAGGCTGGTTTAAACCGGAATGATCAGCAGGGTCAAGACCGTGAACTAGTTTGAACTTCCCTGGTTACTACGCTATCTGTGATGGCAGTCAATAAAATTATTAGTATTAGAATAAAATGTTATAATGACGGTATACAGTGATATGTATGACCATGACCCCATGACAACACTGATAAATTAAGGAACAACAAAGAAAGGAATTATAAAAGGTGTGTATGTGACTGCATGCCACATTCGTGGTTATATATGGATATTAGTATGCCAAAGAAAGTCTTTGTACAGATTTTAAGCTTTTATTAGAGTATTTTTGTACATTTTTACATTTTTCTCTAAAAGGGGAGTACAGAGCCATCTCACGAAGAAAATGTTTTTGGCCCAAATATAATGCGATGTTTTTACAGTATTTACGGTTATGCGGTCACCACCACAGACTAAAATATCAGCAGACTGCTCAGCCTCAGACTTCCGGAAATAAATGGTTTTACTTGTTAGAAAAAAATAGGTTAACAGTACTTAAATGCATCCTAATGGTCCAAAACGGATGAATAATCACAGATTAATTGTAGGAACGGCACATAGCTTCTTATTAAATTGTTTTTTTTTTTTAAATAAATGCACTGTTGTTTTAGATTTACACATTCCAGACAGCTGTCACTAGCTACAGGATATAGCTAGCCGCAACGTGCCGAAAAAAGAGGTAATTCAAAGCACGGTAATCGGTGTTAAAAATGGTTAATTTCGTTACTTTTCAGGCGCAACTTGCCTCCATTATGGAGGTCCTAGCTAAAGCAGCAGTGGTAGAAATTACCAAACTTGTGGAAGACAGTTCCGCCGAGATACGACTCGAAATGTCTCGGAACCAGTACGAGAATGTAGCACTAAGGAGAAAATTAAGTAGGATGGAGAGCGATCTGGTTCTTGCTCGAGGATGTCGAGAGACGCAAGGCGCTGATAAGAGTTCCATAAAAGATTCTGTATTGCACGGTCCGATTCAGATATCGGACGATGAAGTCGATGAAGGTAAGGCTTCGTTGTAGTTTGCATGGCTCTGGTATTGTGTGGACATTTAACTGCCCGTTTATTGTGCCATGTTTAAAGCAGTTAAAGACCAATGGATTCATTCAGTAATGAAAAAAATGAGTTCTAATAACTTTCTCCAACATTTTAGATGGCCGTCATACTTTGGAAGGAAGTGTCTTCGGAGTTGAATGGGGAGACAGGCAGTGGACTGATGGAGAGGTCAGAGTTGTGGAAGACGACATATTCCTGCAGTCCATAACTCTAACGGAAGAGGTGAATTACATGGAGCAGTATTAATTGAGCCTTAATGTTGCACTATTATTCATAAACTGTACTGGGTTATACTGGATTTTCAAATGGCTTCAGATGATGTCAGTGTTAGTTTATCACTTTCAGCATACTAAATATAAAATAAGATAAATACCTTGTGAAATACGACTGTCCAACAGTAGCTAAAGACCTAAACTACTGTATTATGACAATGCAAGGAAGCAGTCAATGGATTACTCACATAACCAAAGCTCCCTGTATGAGAATGTACTTCCAGGGGCTTTTGAATGCCTCATGCCACAGCAGGATTGGCTGGACAACTGTCAAATTCACTGTAGGCTCGATCATGCCCCTTGCACTCGGGTGGGCTATGATAAGGGGAAGAAGCCTGCATTTATACTTTTGGCAGATTAATAAAATACAGAAGGTTTGGAAAGTACCTCTAAACTATTGCACATGATCCCCCAAGGTACTTTTTGTTTTGACAGGGCGTTTTGTGGAACATTTTGTCTTGCTGAGCACACATTTGATGGACATATAACAACATGTGGCTTGCAGGTTATTGCTATTAAAGTTATGCTTCCAGGCTGAATAAAGTGCTGACTGTGCCACAGAACTTGTTTTTGCAAAATCAAAAGAATAGATTCTTACAAATATGCGTGGTGATGCTCACAGACTATGCCTACCTGTCTTGGTGACAGGCTGTGATTGGCCAGGTTTGAGCCAAATAATGCTTTACTCACAGTATTACATTATTTAAGTGGAGAAACCAAAATACAGATTCACATTATATTTGTTTTGGTGTGGCAAGGTTTATGACAGAGTTCCATCTAACATCTTGACTTTCCTCTGCAGTTTCAGTCTACGGACATGGAGAAGGACGTATCGTCATCACTTATAGTCATGGAGAAACAAGGTCTGACAAGTGCGATACCAAGGGAAAGACTGGTGACCAGTGAAAAGAGTAAGTGCTGAGGGGAGAAAATGTTTGAAAATACTGTGTCTCACAGAATAGGGAACTGTACAAGAGCTGATTTTGCCGTCATTGCTGGGTTAATAATGAGCTGGGCTTGAGTTAATCTTAGTCTACAAAAAGTTTTGTAAACGCATCCATTGATTAAGGTGATGGAATGGAGTATATTATATCAAGATGCAGATTCCTATCACATATAATATAAATCCCAGGTAGAAACTATGTTTGAAGTGACAGTAAGAGTTGATAATGTGAAAAGCAAAAAACATCCAGTGAGCAGCAGTTCTGCAGGCAAAAACGCTTTGTTAATGAGAGAGGTAAGAGGAGAAGGGCTAGACTGGTTGAAGCTGACAGGAAGGTGACTGTAATGCAAATAACCACACATTACATGTATGTATGCAGAAGAGCATCTCTGAACACACAACGTATCAAACCTCTTAATTGGTAGGCTACAGCAACAGAAGACCGATACGTCCCTGAGTGTCTATGATGTACACTCATACATAAAACTAAAATAATACCTTTTTTATTTACTGGATAGTGTTTCTTACAGTGTGTCCACACAGGACCATTGGTTATGATGTTATTTCTCTTTCTGCAGGGCCGTCAGATTTCTGCTCTACAGAAATGAGACCTCCCACTGAACGGCAGCACCACGAGGCTCGCCCAGAGACTCCACAAACTGAGCCCATTCCCACAGAGCACCTGGAGGAGCTCCCTGGGCTGCAGAGGTACAGAAGCAGCGATGAAGAGGATCTGGAGATGAAGGGTGTTCGAGGAAGAGAGCCTCCCACAAAGGTGTTTGTAGAAGCAAGATCTGAGCGTGGTGTCAAGCCACAGAGCAGCCCGGGTGGTGAGCTTGTGTTTGAGAGCGGTGGTCTCCCAAGGGCTCCAGCTACGCAAGGCTACAGCGACCTGGAGGCAGAGGACCAGCGCTGCGCTAATGTTAGCGGTGATCCGCAGCGACTGTCAGGCCAAGCTGAATTGCATCCTAATCAGGCAGTGGAAGGTTCCAGAAACAGCACGCCTTCTTTGGGATCCCTGGATGTGAAGCTACACATTGGGACTCCAGGTTTAGCATGTGTCAAAGAGGAGGCTGAGATTCAGACTATATGCATTGAAGAGACTGCATCAGAGAGGGATCAGCGACAGGACAGAAAGACACTGAACTGTGTGAAAAGCGAAGACCAGGCATTTCAGGCCAGGCCACAGAGACTTGAGGCATCAGAAGAAGGAATGAGAGACAGTCAGAGCACGGCAGAGTCTGGCTCAGATACCGAGGACCCCCAAATTTTCCACATGAATGACAGCATCGAACCCCATCCGATAAGTGACCCCGCCAATTTAGTCAGCACCCATTCTGGCCTGAGTTTCACCCAGCGAAATAGCATACATGATCAAATACACCCAGGAAAGAAAGCATTCAGGTGCACACAGTGTGGTAGGAGTTTCAGCCATCGTAATAATCTTTCCTGCCACCGGCGAATTCACACAGGGGAGAAGCCCTTTGCCTGCGTACACTGTGGGAAGAGTTTCACACAACAAAGCCATCTGAATGACCACAAACGGATTCATACCGGGGAAAGACCCTTTACCTGTGTTGTGTGCGGGAATAGCTTCACTCAGCAAAGTAATCTTAAGAGACATCAGCGGATACACACGGGAGAAAGGCCTTACAACTGCATGCACTGCCGAAAGACTTTTACTCACCTGATGCACCTAAAAATGCACCAGCAAGTTCATTTTGGAGGGAATACCCTATGAGTACTGCTGATTGCTTCTGGCACTTATTTGGCCAAATTAACAGTTGAATTGAGAGGATGGGTGCACATTTTATATGCTTCTTGAGCTACCTTTTTATTCTTGTGAGGATTATATTTTCACACAGGTGATATGGGTGTTTGATTAAATTAAATAAGCAATCATTTCAATAATGTTTTGTGTTTACTTTCGAATACTACTTTTTGTCTAAAGACCTGAAACCATTTAGTGTGGAATATATGCAGGAAATTGGAAAGGGGCAATACTTTTTCACAGCACTGTGACATATATTCACCCTTATAAGAGTCCCTTTTTTACCTGCAGATTGAATTTGCAAATACATCGTTATACTACCTGCTACTGTGTAATTAGCCTACGTTTAGCTGCAGCCAAGCTGTCTGCTCTGATTGAGCTGATCGTAGGCTCATTTTAAAGTGGGAATCTACGATTTCCTCGGTTTTGGTGGAGTTCACGGCTACATGAAGACGCGCTCCAAAACAGCCGCATGGTTTGCCTATTTTTCTACTAGGTTTGGCACATAGGTTTGGCACATTGGTTTCCCTTTTTGGTCCCTTTACTATTTGTACTTTCATCCATTATTGCTAAATTACTGCAAACAAAGACAACTGTGCTGAGACTCTTCCTCCTCTTGTGCAAGAAGTAAGTGTCACACAAACTCTGCATATTTGCATTCATTTCTTCCATAGGTTTCTCCATACAGGGTGGGAATGGCGGGCCCTCCCCTAACTTAAAATGGTAATGTATAGAAATGAAATTAAACAACCGAAATGGTCTCAATGGTCATTGCTATAGAAATGCCAATTGGAATATGTCTGAAATTTGGTATTTTTCATGTAAAAAAATCACAGATTCCCACTTTAAACAAGTGTATCAAATTAAAGGGTAAACACCACATAAAGACATTCCCCGAAGTTACAATCACTGTGGGTCCAGTACAGGGATATTACAGGGATGTCTATGGCTTATATGAAGTGTGTTACCTCTATCAATGGCTGCAGATGAACAGCAAGCTTAGCTCATACCGTCTTACTAATTAAAATAATAATAATAAAGACAAATAAGTATCGCAGGTATCAGGGAGCAGGTAATGCCTTATTCCTTTTAAGAGTTGTTATCCTCAACAAATGACCACATAACAGTATAAAAGTATGATGGAACGAATCTAGATTTGCAGCATCCTTTTAAAAAAACGTTTTTATGACTTTCGATCTATTGTTCTAGTTTTTGGAATTCGCAGCCAAGGGTACACGATATTACCATACGTGAGTAGTGCTTTTTAAATGTGTGCTCTGCCGTGATATCTTCTGCTCGTGTTAGCCTTTTCTTGGGAAACCGTTTAACGCTCAGTGGCTACAAGTGTAGCTCCCACCTAAAGCCCATCATCAAATCTTTTGATGCGTTTATCAATTTAGCAATTTCAAAAATGTTCTGTCCTTCAAAGTCATTTAAATAAGTGAATTTGCCCGTTTCACACTTTGTTCTCAATGACATTCCCACAGTAGCCATTATACACACCTGGGTATCAAGCTGGCAAATGGCAAGAGCCTGGATGAAGAACTGGGGTGCACAGATGGTCAGCAAGCATGTCAAAGTGGTAGAGTTTTCTCTTCCATTGTCTGCTCCCTGACCTGGTGTAGGCAGTTGAATGGGCTAAATAGTAATGGGGAAGAACAGAGCAAATGATAACAGTGGTTGGGCAGATTATAGCCTGATATATTAAACTAGCTGTTAAAATAGTCCAGGTAAAAATGTACATTAATATGCAGGCAAGAGCAAGGTGATGCATCTAGGCCTCACAGTTGCTGGTTCAAGCCCCAGTGTAACCACAATAAGATCAGTGCAGCCCTTGAGCAAGGCCCTTAACCCCACATTGATCCAGGGGAGATTGGCCCCTACTGAGTATAATCAACTGTCACTTTGGATAAAAGCGTCAGCTAAATAACTAATGTAATGAATCATGGCTGATGTGCCATCATCATTAGACAGTACTATACTAGTGTTCAATAGGTGTTCAAGTCTGAGTAATCATGTCCAAATTTATGCAAACAACCGGGCATACATTTGGTGCAAGGATATTGTTCCATTCTGTTTCGGAGGACAGCATTACTAAAGGCAAGTTGGCAATTAGTAATACCTGGAAGAACAGTTGTCAGAATGTGATGATGCATATGATGCAATGATGCGAGTACACCTAAAAGCTTATCATCTCATTACTGTTTATGTACACGGTTACCCCGCTGCATACATCTGATCACCACTTCATCTCATTCTCCCTCCCTCTTCCTCCCCATCCTCCTCCCCCCTCCCACCCACACTTCCTCAGCCCGCCGTAACCTCCACTCCCTCTCACCCTCTTCCTTTACCACCACTGTCACCGCCTCACTCCCCCCTCTCGAATCCTTCTCCCACTGACTCTGCATCTGCCTTTGACTCTCTCTGTCCCCCTGTCTCAAAGCCGCCTCGCACATCCCCCCCCAGTCCTAGGATATCACCCTCCGTACCTCCAGGACCAGCCTCCGCACAGCGGAGAGGAAGTGGGGAAAATTCAGAGACCCTTCAGACCTCACAATTTACCAGTCTCTCCTGGCGGCATTCTCTTCCGCTGTCACTGCCACCAAAGCAAAATACTGTCAGACACAAATTCAGAACTCTAGGCCCATCCCTTCCTTTTCCACTTTCTCCCCCCTTACAGACTCTGATGTTTCTCAACTCCTGCTCTCCCACCGCCCTACAACCTGTGCCCTCTTCTCTTCTCCAGACTATGACACCTGACATTCTCCCATTTGTTACCTCCCTTGTCAACTCCTCCCTGTCTTCCGGCTGTTTTCCAGCATCCTCCAAGAGGGCCCACATCACTCCACTGCTAAAAAAGCCTACTCTGGATCCCTCCATCATCCAGAACTATCTCTTCTTCCTTTTCTTTCTAAAACCATTGAATGAGCTGCTTCTACTCAGCCTTCTTTCTTTTCTAACAACAACCTGCTAGACCCCCATCAGTCTGGCTTCAGATCGGGCCACTCGACAGAGACCGCGCTCCTCTCCGTCAGTGAGTCGCTCCATGCCGCACGAGCAGCCTCCCTCTCCTCTGTCCTCATTCTTCTAGATCTCTCTGCTGCCTTCGACACTGTGGATCACTCCATCCTCCTGTCCGCCCTGTTGGCAACGGGCATCTGTGGCACAGCCCTGGACTGGATTGAGTCCTACCTCTCTGGTCGCTCCTTCCAGGTTGCCTGGGCTGGTACGGTATCGACACCTCGGCCCCTTACCACAGGAGTTCCCCAGGGTTGTTGTACGTCGCTCTGGATAAGAGCGTCTGCCAAATGCCAATAATGTAATGTAATGTAATGTTTATGTGGTAAATCATCTGTGCTTTCCCTTGCATTCTGTTAATATGCTCTCATACTCTGTTGAATTCCCTTGTCTTGACCCCTCTGTCTCAGAATTGTGACATAATTGAGAAATTGAGAGTTTTTTGGTACAAAATGCAAAGCAAAATGGGGAGGAAATAACTGCCACAAAGCAGCAGTTGCAATGAAACGTTTCACACAACACAATGGAATCACAATCATTTGAGAAATCAGAAATTGCATTTTATTTCATGGAAAATCCTGTAATTTTGTAAAAAGAAAGTTAAATCCTTCTCCAAAAATATTTATAAAATAATTGTTTTGCACATGAAATGTCAGAATTGTTAAAAGTAGTTTCTCTATTATGTTCACAATTCTTATACTGTCAAAACTGTATCCATAAAAGCTGCACTTTTCAATCAATAAATTACAATTACAAAACATTACATTGAATGTTCATATTTGAAAATACAATACTATTTGTTGGTGTCCAATGTCAAACATTCTTTAGAGTTGTTAGAATAATAGCACATTTAAATAGCTCCAGAAAGATATAAAATTTGCATTCATCCTCCCAATCCAACTATTTAGCCAAAATAGTGCCCAAGACAATCAACAGTACTCAAAAGAACTGTGCGGTTTCCCTCCAAAATGAACTTGCTGGTGCATTTTCAGGTGCATCAGGCGAGTAAAAGTCTTTCCACAATGCATGCAGCTGTATGGCCTTTCTCCCGTGTGTATCCGCTGGTGTCTCTTAAGATTACTTTGCTGAGTGAAACTCTTCCCGCACACAACACAGCTAAAGGGTCTCTCCCCTGTGTGAATCCGCTCGTGCTCATACAAATTACTCTGGTGAGTGAAACTCTTCCCACAGTGTACGCAGGCAAAGGGCTTCTCGCCTGTGTGAATTCGCCGGTGACGGTACAGATTATTACGATGGCTGAAACTCCTACCACACTGTGTGCACCTGAATGCTTTCTTTCCTGGGTGTATTTGATCATGTATGCTATTTCGCTGGGTGAAACTCAGGCCAGAATGGGTGTTGGTTAAATCGGCAGGGTCAGTTATCTGATAGGGCTCTAAGCTGTCATTCATGTGGAAAATTTGGGGGTCCTCGGTGTCTGAGCCAGACTCTGCCGTGCTCTGACTCTCTCTCATTCCTTCTTCTGATGCCTCGAGTCTCTGTGGCCTGGCCTGAAATGCCCGGTCTTCGCTTTTCACACAGTTCAGTGTCTTTCTGTCCTGTCGCTGATCCCTCTCTGATGCAGTCTCTTCAATGCATATAGTCTGAATCTCAGCCTCCTCTTTGACACATGCTAAACCTGGAGTCCCAATGTGTATCTTCACATCCAGGGATCCCAAAGAAGGCGTGCTGTTTCTGGAACCTTCCACTGCCTGATTAGGATGCAATTCAGCTTGGCCTGACAGTCGCTGCGGATCACCGCTAACATTAGCGCAGCGCTGGTCCTCTGCCTCCAGGTCGCTGTAGCCTTGCGTAGCTGGAGCCCTTGGGAGACCACCGCTCTCAAACACAAGCTCACCACCCGGGCTGCTCTGTGGCTTGACACCACGCTCAGATCTTGCTTCTACAAACACCTTTGTGGGAGGCTCTCTTCCTCGAACACCCTTCATCTCCAGATCCTCTTCATCGCTGCTTCTGTACCTCTGCAGCCCAGGGAGCTCCTCCAGGTGCTCTGTGGGAATGGGCTCAGTTTGTGGAGTCTCTGGGCGAGCCTCGTGGTGCTGCCGTTCAGTGGGAGGTCTCATTTCTGTAGAGCAGAAATCTGACGGCCCTGCAGAAAGAGAAATAACATCATAACCAATGGTCCTGTGTGGACACACTGTAAAAAAATATTATTTTTGTTTCATGGATGATTATCCATTATTAATGTGGTATTGGTTATTGAAACAATTTCATTAAGGTTTTATCAAAATTTAAGAGTACTGTCTGGCACTGTCTAGCAGGTTCTAGTGACCAATGTGAAGTTATGCTGCTACTTCCTTTGAGATAGTTGCCAACAGTGGTCAGATCTGACTGAACCAATTACCTCAGAACTCCTTGTAAATTACTTTGTAAGATCACTATTGTTGTAACTTACACAAACGCAGGGTTTACAGTGTGGATAGTAATCAAATGGAAAATTTGTTCTGACAGCCCTAGCCCTGGTCAATACTATCCAATGCACACAGCTTTTCTAAATTAGATTGTGCTATACCTGCTTTCATTTCAGTAGGATGGAGAGCCGGCATCTTCATTATATTAGGTGCCTGAAGTAGTTTTTCACCACTTTTAACTCCTACTGTCACTTCAAACATAGCTTTTACCTGGGATTTATATTATGTGATGGGAATCTGGATATTGGTGTTGCATCATTACAATAGTCGGCCCATTACTCAAAATTAAAGTCATACTACCTTGAGACAGAGTCATGCACTTAAGTTCTTAAGCCTTAGAACTTCTAGAGCAGTGGTTTTCCTTGGAGAGCTACTGGGTCTGCTGGTTTTCGGTGTTACTCTGCACTTAATTAATCAATTAGAGCAGTTGTTGACAAACTTAGCTCACCTCACCTGGTTACCTGGGTCTCAACAGGGTGCTGATTATACGGTGAAAACAAAAACCCAGTAGCTCTCCAGGACCAGGGTTGGAGACCAATGCTCTAGAATGACCAGGCTTAATAAATGGATGTGTTTACAAAATGAGCCCATGCCCAGCTCAACATCAGCCAAACAAATGACTGCGAAGTCAAAGTTCCTTGTTCTGTGAGGCACGGTATTTTCAGATGTTTCCCCCCTCAGTACTTACTCTCTTCACTGATCACCGGTCCTTCCTTGGATATACTTGTCAGGCCTCTTTTAGGTCCATTCTCCTTGATTATATGTGATGATGGTATGTCCTTCTCCATGTTCATAGGCTGGAACTGAAGAGCAAAATCAAGACTTTAGATGGACATGAACCCTTAGAAGTACCTTCCCAACCCTCTGGTAGCCCAATCCAAAGTGAATGGAACGATGGGTTAGATATGCAACCATAATTTTCTCTATGAAGAATGGACTGCCAGGCAGCCTTGTTGCTTGGACCCCCAAGGGGATCCAAAATAGAAAAAGATGCTCAATAGCAGGCTTTTTTCCCTTATAGCTCACCCAAATGCAAGAGTCGTGAGTAATGACTGAGCCTACAGTGAATTTGACCGTTATCCGGCAAATTTAGTTGTTGCACAGGATATCCAAAGCCCCCTGGAAGTACATTCCTCATGCAGGGAACCATGGTTAGACCTATATGAGTAACACATTTATTGCTTCCTTGCATTGTGATAATAAAGTAGTTTCAATAGGACTTTGCTGTTTGACAGTGGTATTTCACAAGGTAATCATCTTTATTTTACTGCTTATGCTGACAACCATACACAAACATTGACATCATCTGAAGACTGCCATTTGAGAATCCAGTTTGGATAAAGAATCATTTCAAACACATTCAGGAACGATTAACACTGCTTCATATAGTTCACCTCTTCCGTTAGAGTTATGGACTGCAGGAATATGTCGTCTTCCACAACTCTGACATCTCCATCCTTCCACTGTCTGCCTCCCCATTCGTCTCCAAAAACACTTTCTTCCAAAGAATGACGGCCATCTAAAATGTTGGAGAAATGAACGGGAACGTTATTAGAGAAATAACTGTAATTAATTAAACCCATTCATGTTCTATAATGTGATACTTTAATCTATCTAAATATTGCACAACAAACGGGCAGTTCAATATCCATAGCATACGGTAGCCACCTAAAGACTTACCTTTATCGACTCCATCACATATCTGAATCGGACCGTGCAATACAGAACCTTTTATGGAACTCTTTTCAGCGCCTTGTGTCTCTCGACATCCTCGAGCAAGAACCAGCTCGCTCTCCATCCTACTTAATTTTCTCCTTAGTGCTACATTCTCGTACTGGTTCCGAGACATTTCCAGGCGTATCTCGGCGGAACTGTCTTCCACAAGTTTGGTGATTTCTACCACTGCTGCTTTAGCTAGAACCTCCATAATGGAGGCCAGTTGCGCCTGAAAGGTAACGAAATTAACCATTTTTAACCCCGATCAGCGTGCTTTGAATGACTTCTTTCTTCTGCAGACTGCGGCTAGCTAACGTATATCCTGTAGCTAGTTACAGCTGGCTGGAATGTGTAAATCTAAAACAATATTGCATTCATAAAAACAATTATAATATAATAAGTAGCTATGTGCTGTTCCCACATTTCATCTGTGATTATTAATCCGTTTTAACATTGATTAGGATGCATTTAGCTATTGCTAACAAGTAAACACATTTGTTTCCGGACATCTGAGCAGCGTGGTGACCGCATAACCGTAAATACTGTAAAATAATCGCATGACTACACTTTAGGGGACGTAGGAAAATGCAGTTAAGAATTACAACTATGTCACCATGTCAGATGGTTTTCCTGCTGATATGAATGTCCAGACTCTCATTCCCTCAAGATACTGATGTCAGTCTGCTGTCTTAGTTCTGTTCATGCATGGTGTTTTAGGAAAAGGTTAAGATGATTTCAGATGCTCGGATTTTATTTAAAAACATTTGTAGCTAACTTTAGCTTTTTGAGCAAACGCGCATTAAACTAAGCTGTGAAATTAATTTTCAACTGCACATAAAGTACCTACTGGTGGCAGTAGCTACCAATCACAATATTGTTATTACGTGACTCCATAGCTATAAAGCAAATTACAACAATCAGAAAGGTTAAAATGGTGATATGGTACTACCTGTTTTAATATTGCAATGATTATTCATTTATAATTACTTTCACAGCCGGATCTGGTCTATACCATTATTATACACCAGTCATTTAAGACAATAGTACACCGAAAACGAGCTCCAGTGGCGCAATAGTTTAGCGCGCGGTACTTATAATGCGCAATGCCGAGGTTGTGAGTTCGAGCCTCATCTGGAGCATGAGAATTTAATATATCTGCCACGAAGAGGATTTTGTCAAGAAGTGCATGGCTAAATATGGAATCCTGCTTGGGAAGGTATTACTGTGCATTATGTTCTTAAGGATCGGTCAGAAAATGTAAATCTAGAGTGGCAAGGCAAACAAATTTTCACTGAAGATGAAATACTGTTTGTGTTAAAGGTACAATAGATCATTTCGGACTCCTAACGGTCAAGAGAGGAATTGCAGCAACAAACAACCTCAAACCACAACACTGTTCCCACAGTCTATGAATATAACGCTTAATATATGAATGAGCTTGAATTGTTGTACAGCTCGGCGGCCTGACAAATGTGACGGCCCGACAAATGTACACTTTGAAACCCGAATTTAAGGACTATAAACCCAGGCAGAGTGTGAGTCAACATGGCAGTGAGGCTTTTTCAATAATAGGAAGGGATTTACAATGGTCTTGTAACAATGTTTTAACACAAAAATCTTACCTTGTGTACCTTTAATAACTGAGTAGACCAGGCTTACATTACGTCCCAAACAACAAATGTAAGCTCCAGTGGTGTAATCGGTTAGCGCGCGGTACTTATAAAGCAGTATGCAGTGAAGCAATGCCGAGGTTGTGAGTTCAAGCCTCACATGGAGAATGAGATTTTAATACATCTTTGCATTATCATTACAGCACAGAGGATTTGGTCAAGAAGCGCATGACTAACCAATCTATATGGCTAAGTATGGAATCCATCATAAAAAGGAATTATTGTGTATTATTATCCAGCTATATGAATGGACACTATGGGCAGTTGGACAGTTTCACAGATGCAGATTAAGCCAAAAAAAAAAAAAAGTCCAAGGCTAAATAAAATTTTGAATGGATTCTCCATTTACATTTTTGTCATTTGGCAGACACTTTTAATCCAAAGCGATTTACAAGTGCATAGGTTCTTCCACAAGTTAAAGCATCACATCCATAACTAGTAAAATACACATGAAGTGTTGTTCTAAACATACAGTCATCATAAGTGCAATTTTTTTTTTTTTTGGGGGGGGGGGGGGTTAGACAAGAGGGATAGGGATATCAGAAAGGGGGGCAGGGGAAATCAGGAGGTAGGACTAAGGAACAGTTTGAAAAGGTGTGTTTTAGTCTGCGTCGTAGTTTTTAGTCAGGTGCTCGTAGTGAGGGAACCATAAGGCGACCAGAGCTGGCAGACCGGAGTGGTCTAGCTGGGGAGTAGGGAGGGATTAAGGATTGTATGTAAGGTGGGGCAGTCCCTTTAGCAGCCTGAAATGCCAACACTCCACAGAAAACTCAGTTTAGTACAGGACTAAGCTTAATCTGTGAAATCAGCCATATATTTTAAAAGGCTAAAATCTAAAAGGCAATAATGCAAAGAAAGAACTTGTTCACACAAGCATCTACGTAGACCATCTTTCCCCTATGCACACAAACATACAAATGCACACACAACAGATGTAGATGGCCGAATAAACCACAACAATAAAACAACAATAAATTAAGTTACTGCAAAAACTTTTTTCTTTTTATCCAGTTTTATTTGTCTTTTGTAGCATAATCCATCCAAAAATAACTTAATTATTACTTCAATTAAAATTTTCAAGTAATGTTTCCTGTTAAATAGAAAACCCTCTATTTGGGTTAAACTAAAGGCTCTAATTTGGGATATAAATGTTTTCTGAAGTGGAGATTCAGATCTTTGGACTCCAGCCTGCCAGATTCTCATACTGTGATGGTAGCAGCCTCCAAGCTGTCATTTACAGGATAGCGATATGAAATGCACACGAGTCAACCATCTACAACTCTATTAAAATACATTTAATTAATTCATTAAAATGCATTACTCTCTGTATTAACTAACTGATGTAGCATTGTTAACAGTGATTTGTCAATCAACTGTGATACAGGATGCAGAACTACTACCAGAGTACACATAGGCTAATTCAACTGCACTTTAATAATGGTTTCCAATGCAGGTTTGAAAGTGTCACTTATGGTGCCTGTAGATTTATAGTTACCTACAGTACTGTAGGTACAGCAATGTAATCAAAAGTTTAAAACTGCATCAGTTCTCTTAGCTAAGGTATCTGTCAAGGTAACCCTGAAAAGTGGTCTACTACTTAATATGTTACTTAAAGCATTCTGCTTAGGAAAAAAAAAAATCTGTTAATTGTTTGGAAAATGACTGTATGGAAATCTCAAATTAGCTCTTTTCTATTGACACACTAATGCAGAAAAGAAATATATATATATCACTGGATTTTGTCAAGTTTTTTTGCATCATTCTTTGCAAACTCTAAAGACTAGTGTGCATGAAAATCCCAGGAGATCTGCATTTTCTGAGAGACTCAAACCACCCTGTCTGCCACCAACAATCATTCTATGGTCAAAGTCACTTAGATCACATTTTTCCCCCATTCTGATGGTTGATGTTGATGAATATTAACTGAAGCTCCTAACCTGTATCTACATGAACGTATGCATTGCACTGCTGCCACACAATTAGCTGATTAGATAATCGCATGAATAAGTTGATGTAATAAAGTACAAATGTTCCTAATAAAGTGCTTGCTGAGTGTATATATAAAAATCTAGGGTACCTAAGACTTTTGCACAGTACTGTACATTAGCTAGACAGAAGGTTTCTAGCTAGAAATGTGAAAGTTAAATTTTAGGGTGAGCTCTCTTCCAAGTGCCACTGAAGTTTTGGGGCTCCACTCTGTTGAATGTTTGTCACAGGAACACATCCGGTTCCGTCCACTGAAACAAAGTCAAACACGGGATGAACAGAGCTGAGTCAACACCAGAGAAGGACACTGGAACGAGGTCTCTTTTTCCCCAGCTCTACTGCCTCAGACGTGCAGAAGGTCCGCACGCTGAAGGCCACTTCACAGCAAAGTTCAGTTTGGAAAGTATGGGCAGCGGTCAGGTTCTGGTCATACTCCCGGTCTCGGCCCCAGTCCCAGTATATACAGTATACTAGATGTTACCCTCTGCCCATCAGTGCTACTCTCCTTCCAGTTGGCCATGTCAGGCCATGCAGCAAACTCTGGACTGCAGGCTCCATTACCCAGCACTATAATACTGGCTTACACACCCACAGCCCACTCTGAAAATCATACCCTGCCATTACTTGAACTTCTTTTCATTCTCTGTCACCATTTTGATTTAGTCTGCCCGGTGGCTGCCAAGAGTGGCCTCCAAGTGTACAAATCCACCCCAGGCTTCATACAATTTCCTCAGAGGGGTTTTCATTGCCACGGTCATCCATGGCTGGCCAATGGTGCATCTCCCACCTCAATATGTCTATCCTCAGCCACATACCGGAAGGAGGTGGTCGAATCTGTGCAGGGCGTTCTCCCCGCATTCCCACAGCTGCAGCCGGAAGAACAGCACCTGTCCGTTATCTCTCAGCTTCACTGGCCAAAACACCACTGTGCTCTCAATTCCTGTGGAACCACATGCCCAGGTCTTCCGAAAAGCACACAGAAATCACAACTCTCAATCCCCACATGCCCGACTGTACCAGCAGACTGCAGGAGACACTGTGTAAATCCACTGCAGTTTATCTACAATCTTGTGAATTCTTCTGTCAGCTTAGTTTATAGCAGGTAGGGTTAGAGTCAAGTGGCAGTGCATCGATCCACCTTTTGGAAGTACAAATATACTTGTTTCCACTCCTCCCTTTCCTTTTATCTACTAAGGTAAATATACAGACAGTTGAAGCACTCACCAGTGGTCTCATAGTGCATGTTTGGAATGTCCAGACCAGAAAGACGGGCAGCAAGAGCAGTCTTCCCCACACCACTCTTCCCTGAGATAAAGACCTTGTAGCGAACAGTATCCACACTCGGGTGATGAGGCAGCACTGGAGCCTCAAGCAGACCTTTAAAAATTATTAGCATGGATATCACTGCAGCGAACACCGTAGGCTTTATTCGGGAGCCATCGGCATGAACAAGAACAGTCACCGTCACCGCCTCATCAAAATAATGAATTTAAATCATCATAACATAATTACGATACTTAAGTCACAAATAAACGTTGTCCTTACATTTACGGTGCACACTTTTGAATAATGCAATTCCATCATAGGTGGTTTGTAGAGCGTTACATAATATACAACTATTCTGAACATAGCTAATGAAGTAGGTTCTAAATTCGGCTACGTTGGCACATTACAACCTAACACTAACAGATAAAGTCAAGAAGGAGCGCCGAACTGGAGGCGAGTTTCACAATGATCCCACCGCGACCACCGGGATTGCTCATTCTCATCGATTGGAACCGGTCTGCTGACAGCAAGGAATACTTCAACCGGATAAAAACAAGAAGCAACGCAGACGTTTTGGTATGAAGATCTCTAGATTTTATAAGTAGGTCCAGAGAATTTCAAGTTAACGAGGGAACTTCTTCAGCCTCATCAACAGAATAACCACCTCATAACGTTGAACCCTTAGAAAACAAAAGCTCGCTTTGTGTTAATTTGTATTTTTATTCAGTGGCAAATGCGATTATTCGCGCGCTAGCTAGCGAACAAGTTTTCGTTTTTATTTATACTCCCCTTAGACACCAGTGGACTGAGTGGAGCCTGTACTGTATCGTGTTTTTCATGGTGACTTCATCAAACCGCGACGAGTTTTCCTTGAGGAAAATGTTTTCAAAGAGGTGCATTTTGTCGCCAGATCTAGTGTGATAGCTCTGTGGATGTTGTGGCCTCGCGAAATTTTGCGACAGGGAGCTAAGCATGGTAATTTTGAATCTGCTAGCTAAAGTTTTTATTCTTGGAATAAAAATAACAGTGTTATATACTGTTTTGCGTTGAGATTTCAAACACCTGAGAGATGTTCTAAGGAAAGGCACGTTTATGACGTCTGCTTCACAGGCTATTTCCAATGAATAAGTGTTTGTTACAACATTAAATTTAGCCATTACATGCAGGTTCATTGTGTCAATTTTAATTTAACGTAAAAAAAAATCACAGATTGGGAATAGTAGTAAACACATCCAGTGTGAACAACATCCACAAAGTGACCTCAAAGCAACACAACCACTAATGAGGAATATAAACTTGCTACAAGTATGCAACGTGATGAAAGATGCATTCACAAACTCATGCAATATCTGCATGCACACACACAGACACACAGTACATTTATCTGCAATAATATTTTATGGGTATAATATTATTATCATGCTATAGTACTTGCAGTCTCTTCTATGGAAAGCCATTATGGACATAAATAAGTACAGACATTTGCAGATTGAGAATACAGATCTATACATGGAAATATTACATTTGATCAAAACAAACTATTTCAAGTAGTGGCTTGATAGAAGAAAGAAGAAATAAACTTCCAAGGCTTTCCAGAATTGCCTCTGTCTTACAGTACCGTCTCTAGCTGCCCAAGGGTGTCCTCTGGCTGCACCGGAAACTCTCGACAAACCCGAGACCGGTCGCACACACTTCGGTACATATTTAAGCTGGACATCCTTATTTTTCCAAGGAGAATGGTCTGCTCCGTTGCTGTTTTCTGAATACGGTTCCGTGTCCTCTCCTTTACAGACAGAAAAACCGTAACTAGTTGGATATACGCATAGTTGACATCCAAGAAAACCAAAGCTCATGCATCTGATGATCATGTACTCTTGTTACCTGCTACTTTCAATAATGTTTCATCACATCATCCCTCCAAAAAATGTGTTTTTAATCTATAAATGGTGACTCATTTTCCAGCTCCAATTCTGTTGCGCTCTGTCCAGTTGCCTCTGGTATCGTGTTGTTTCACTGTTGAGCTGCAAATGGAAATAGTATATATATAACTATATATAAGTGCCATTATAATCTATGGCAAGTATAATCATGGTGGTGAGGTAGGGAGGGAAAGGAGCAGCCTGAAAAGATGAGTCTTCAGTCTGCGTTTGAAAGTGGTCAGAGACTGCTGTTCTGACATCCACAGGAAGGTCATTCCACCTCCGTGGGCCAGAACAGACAGCAGTCATGACCGAGAAGTGCAGGTCCGACGAGGGGGAGGCGTCCCTTGAAGGAGGGGTCTTGCCGGTGTGTAGGCTACGTCTTGATAAGTGATTGAATATATACAGGGGCTAATCCATTAACTGCCTGGTACGCGAGCACCAAAGTTTTACATTTGATGCGAGCTATAACAGGCAGCTATGGATGTCGCTGAGCAGGGGGTGACATGTGAATGTCTGGGGACATTTAATACCAGACGGGCTGCGTTTTATGTAAGTGTTTGCTAGTAAAAGCACAATATGAACATTTGGTTTTATCCTACATGCCATGCTTAGCTATTTATGACATAATATGGCTTAAGAGATTCAAAAAGTTTGTTAGGCTTGTTGAAATTCAGGGATTGCAACTGGTTGGAACTAAAAACCGCGCACCATGGGCGTCTCATGACCAGATTGGGAACCACTGGTCTAAAGGTCATACGGATCTCGTTCCCAGACCAAAGGGGTGACCATGATCTAGTGATCTCGTTCACACGCTTCTGTCGTGGCACACCTGCGTCTTGTAACGAGATCCGTATGACCCGACTGTGAGATATGAATTGTTCCTTACGTGTTGAGGGAACGAAGTTAGTTGACTTGTGACGGGTAGGAACTGTTAATGTGAGTGAGTGCGACTATTGTAGGCAAGTGACTCACTAAATCACTCACGATCAGGAACTTATTCATATGGGGCTATTTTTCATTGTTTGGTCTGCGTGATTCATCCCTTTAGTCTCAGTTTTACTAAGGAATGTATGCGTCTGATACGCCTAATGTCGCCTTCAGATTACAAATAGCGCAAATAGATTTTTGAACTGCAAAATATACCATCACTGCTGTCTATACACAAATTGTATTTGCGAATATTACAATCAGCAGAAGGTGCATGGGTCGCACTCAAACTTCCTTTACAGGATTTACCGTTTTTAGACCACTAGATGGCGATAAAAGACAAGATGATCCAAAAAAAATTAAATCGAAATAAACTGGCAGAACACGATTGACAACTGTAGAATGCTTGTTGTGACAATCAATCCACTGCATCCCGTGGTATGAACAAAACGGTCATATGACTCATGAAAATAAGACAAACCAATGAAAAACGGAGGCAATAGGCTGCTAGCATGTTTACTAAAACTGTCCTGTTTTGTCTGTCAATTAACTTACTGCTCAGTCATACTAAAGCACAAGAAAAGCAGGCCACAGTCAGTACTGAGTTATAATAATCAATTACTCTTTTTAAATGTATTCTCATTTAATTCCTTTAAAGGCCAGGGCTCGGTTTAACATCTTGGATTTTTCCCATATGCTCCAGAAGGAAGAGTGCCCCCTACTGGCCACCAACAGCGGCTCTTCCAGCCGCGACTTAGTTTTTACCCAGGTGGTCTCCTGTTCAAGCCTACGCATGCTAGTTCAGAAGTTTGACATAAAATTGATATAGCGTGGGATGCAGACCTGGCTCGTAATTGTAATAGTAATTGAGTGGTTTTCAGCATTTTAGCATGGGACTGATCCATCACTATAATCTGTCCACAATCTGTCAGTTTACAGTGTCTTATCTGCAGAAATGACATTCAACAGCATTTTATTCTGTGAAGAGTTTAAAGAATCACTTTCTCCTATTCACTTGACAACTCTCTCATGCAAAACCTGAACAGTTAGATTAGTATTAGATATACATGTATTGGCAGGATTTCAGGTCAGTGGTGTGGATAAATGTTCTAATGGGCAGATGAAATGTGCCAGCAGTGGGTGTTATGGTGTCAGTTATGGTACTCTTCCTTGCAGGGAACTCCTTAATAATTCATTAACCCGTCCCCATTTACAGCTTTCTGCTTCCCTTCCTCCGGGAAGGAGCTGAGCTCTCTGTGGAGACCTGTGATAATGGATTTGTGATGCTGATGGATGCTAGAACACAAGCATATCTGTGTATATACAATATATTTTGTGTATAATATAAAAAAATAATATTTAACTGTACCTTAGATTACCAGACTGAAGTACTAGACCAGGGGTGTCTAATTGAATCTGAAAAGGGCCGATGTGTGTGCAGGCCTTACTGCTGTAGTCCAACGCTAAAACACTGGATTTGTGCTTATCAAGGTCTTGATTGAAAACCATAATTAGGTCATTAATACAAACAGGAGTTGTAGTGCTGGGCTAAAATAAAAAACATTTTATCTTTTTGCATAAGATCATTGCATTGGGCACCCCTGTGCTTTTTAAAAGTCAAAGGAAATTTAAGTAAGCTTGGAGATAGTGTGTAGAAATTATAGAAATATAGACCAAACACTAGTCAATTCACGATGTGCCAAATATAGGCATTTGAAAGCACACCAGCATACTGACAGGTTATAATCTCATCTGAGAAACTCTGCCAGTTTGTCTGCTCTGGCCTTGCGTCACCACTTTGACATGATGATCTCTGACCTATGCTCTGTTTTTGGAACAGGACATTCAGTTCTTCCTTACAACAGTGAACGTGATAAAGGCTCTGCATTGGGAGCAAATGATTGAAATGCTTGTGCGCATGCAAGACGCACACGTGCACACACACACAGAGCACAAAGTCATGTTACACACTGGGGCAGGAGTAGGCATTTGATGAACACCAGGGGTGACAGATAGTTAAATTGGTTACTGACAGCTGTCCCTCTGTGAGTGCATGCGTGAAACACAGCGGTGCCTGCAAGCGGGGAGACACAGTAAAAAGAACCCACTACGTGTGGATGCAGTGGCCACAGCAGACAGACACTATACACGCACTATTCCACACTATTGCCTGCTGTGTTC
This sequence comes from Conger conger, assembly GCF_963514075.1. Lineage (NCBI taxonomy): Eukaryota > Metazoa > Chordata > Actinopteri > Anguilliformes > Congridae > Conger > Conger conger. Next base: position 22,210,473 of record NC_083773.1, on the reverse strand, counting down.
ATTTCATTATCTTTGAGCAGCAGGACCTACTGCAGACAACCCTAAATATCATCTGAGTCATCCAGCTACAGCAGCTGCCACCGTCGCGTTCCGCTCGGGTTCACCGGCGCTGAGATGTCGGTGTCATTCATCCAAAGTGGGAAACGGGCCTCCTGTCATAAACAACTCATTTATATTATTATATGCACCCTTTGACACATACTCTCTACTGGCTAACCTCTTTTGTTGTGGCATATGTGTCGCCTTTAATTAGATAAAAATCACCTGTGCACACCCACTGCAAAGCCTCAGGGTAAACGTCTCCTAGGAGCCAAGGTATTGGCCTACTGTGCTCTGATCATTCTGATCTGATGATTTTTACCAAAATGACCATAAATTCCTAGCCTAGTGGCTAAGGCCCATGACCGGTGTAGCCACAATATGATCCAGACAGCTGTTGGTCCCTTGAGGAAGGCCCTTAACCCCACATTGTTCCAGGGGGGGACTGTCCCCTGCTTAGTCTATTCAACTGTAAGTCGCTTTAGATAATAGTTTCAGCTAAACGAGAAATTATTTATTTAATTATTTATAAGTGTTCAATTACATCAACACAGCTGGGGGGATGTGTAAACACTTTTTTCAGGATAATGCACACAAGCAAAATGCAGTATTTTACAGTTGATAATACCCATAATATAATTTAGTTTCCAAGTGTCCTTTTGGAGTAGAATGTATGTAGAATGTAGAATGCTCATTTTTGGTGATATTGTCCTGAAATGAAAGGGGATTTGTCCAGTGTTGGGCTCCATTTTGTTTCTAAGCACACTGGCCACAGCTAAAATAATCTGTATCCAGTCAAAAACAGAAAATCTTTTCAATCCTTTCACTGTGTTTGAGTTTCTGTAACTTTGTTTTTATAATATGTGTAGTATAGTAGTGAAAGGAGTTCAAGAATAGTAACTATTTTATTTTGGGTATGTATGTAAGAAAAGGGGCGGTACTTAAGGGGTTAACCAGTCTTGTAATGAGACATGAAATTGAATTAATGTATCTAATTTTTTTAGTTGAAAATATTACTGTTTTAAGTTGCTGTTTGCTTGAAAAGTGACATTTTCTTACCTCATTGGCAATATTTCAGCAAAAAGTCATTAAAATAAGATTTTAAGTTTAAATCTAAAATGCTTGCTGAGATTGACTAATTTATTTGTTTTTTTTGCAGTGTATTATGGAAGCCAAACAGCAACTCATTACCATGTACCGGAGTTCAGCAAGATCTGTTTAATACTTTGCTGATCAAAGAGATGTGTGCTTGCTGTAGCCATTTTGAATTTTAAGAGGGTGCTTAAATGCAAGCGCTTCCTAAGAGGGCTGATGCACGAGATGGGATGAGGCTGTCTGATGCTTGGGCTGGACTGCCAGACTGTTTCTAAATTCAATTAGCAGGAGTGGTGGCATACTGTGCCCTCCGGAAAAGGAACACTCTGTACAGCCTCATTCACTTGACTTTGGATTCAGCAATCACAGCAGCTTAGTAACACAGCATTCGAAATAACACTCGGTGCCCAGAAGTCTTACAGCACTTACAGTTCACTCCCTGGTAATACTGTACACAGCTCTGGCCTTTCCTGCCCACCATCCATGGTAACAAAAGACTGAGGAGCCTTTAGCAAGTGTACAAATGCCATGTGACCTGCAGCTGCGCACCCTGCTGTAGCCGACACGGACGGCTGAGTAACCGCTCCCTCCGCCCCGCTGTCTTTGAATTTGTCTCCTGCTGGCCGGCGGTCTGCTTGATGTCTTCATTTCCATTTCAGCGGTGCCCAGGGCACCGTGGGGGGCGGGGTGAATGGCGCTTCTCCTGGATTTCAATGTTGGGTTTTCAGGGCGTGCCAGGCGCCGTGTCAGGGCCTCTTTAATGGTGGAGCAGCTGAAGGTGAAGGTAGAGCTCCTGCTCGGATATACAGGTCTGTGAGTGACAGCGAGGAGCATACGGGAGGTGTGGAAAATGTCAGTGGTGCTCATGATCATTACAGCAATATTATAAACATGAGCATGAACTTCAACTACCATTTTGTAAATAGCATGTAAATAAGATGTTAATCATCAGTGTAACATCTGAGTGTGTGTGGGGGGTGGGGTGCATTTACTGGCACATTACAAAAAAATGAGTATTTTTCCAAATTAAACTTTAAGTCAGTTGTGCAAACAATTACGATAGAGTGAATCTGTAATTATTTACCTGATTCACCTGAACATATTTTTTGACATTATTTTAAGGTGTATTCCACATTTTCAGATGGCTTATATTTATTAGCCATGTAATTTAGTCTTAGACCTCTTATTGAGATATGTGTGCACCCTAATATGATTGATTTCAAGTTTTCTTTTCTAAAACCAATTTGTTTGCCCTTGATATTTTGTATTTTCCCATTTCTATAGAAATCCTACAGGGACCACACTGCACATTTGAGTAATAACTGCAACATACATGTTGAAACTGGCTCTTGATGTTGTTCATTTATTGATATGGGCCCACAGCCCTGTACTAATCAATGTGTTTGTCAGGAACACCCTGAAATAAAGGTTTTCACTTTAGTTTTTTTCTTAAAAAAATAAACAACAAGTATGGTCCCAAGTAATTTGTGGACATCACTTGGTAAGTGTTTACTTGATGGTAAATGAACAATTTTATGTTTTATTCACACAATACAGTGCTAACAAGATTGGGAAAGGAACAGGTGGAATGCTGTAAGCTTTTCAGTACCAGAAGGCAGCACATGTAGCCACTGAGATTATTAGAAAATTAATGCACAAAACACGACTTGGTTCTTATTCTTGCATTTGGCCAAGAAATATAATGCAATTCCATTGTAATCAACTAGCCAGCTACAGATGAGGACTGATGTGATTATATCCAAACATGTTGCCAGTGGTTACCCATAATCAATTTCTGTGAGCTTGGGCCTGGAGGGAACAGCACACTGTCTGGGTTCTGTACAAGCAAGTGATATATTAGCATTTTACAATTCAAAATAAAATACTGATATCATTGCACTTGTTATATTACAGCAGAGGTGTAAATATAGAGGTAATACACAAAATAAATGATTTACTGATAAAAACAGAAGTAGAACTAGAAGTCAGGTTACTGACTAAAGTATGGCTACTGCTTCCACCATTTCTAACGTATCCTTATATCACCTTTGTGATTTACTTTCTTCAGAAGGCATCTATATACATCCTACACTTCCTTGTTGGCATGTACTTGCTACACTTCTCAATGGTGCACAAGTTAGGTGGCACACCACAAGGAAGGTGTGAACATTTAGTATTTTGATAAGGTTGTATGTTGTCACAGGCAACATGAAATGTGGCCAACTGCTTTTGCCAAACAGATTATGGCAATTTATGCATGCTTTTGTTCGTAATAGGGATCACTTCCATTTTAAAAGAATAAGCTAAGTGAATGTCATTAGGCAGCATGTCCATAGAAGCATGGATATATACACTCTTAATTCATCAAGTCACAGAATTGAATGCATTTAATACCATTCTATTATTAATACATCAATACATAAGGAGGATATGTTGTGCCGTAATTAAATAGAAATTCACACATTGAAGTACAATCCATGGAAACACAATACAATCGTAATTGTTTTTCAGTGTCTACCAGAGACTTCCGTGTCAGAATTAAATGCAATACATGATTGGTACAGTATCTGTGTATGGATATTTTTGTCATGTACATCCTTTATTTAGTTCATTAATGCAAGTTCATTTTATTTAGATTTGAATGTTGACATGAATGTCAAAATATTAGCCAGTGGGGCAGACTTGGGGCATGATCAAAAGATGGTTCAGTCACTCAATAGCCAGCATTTCAGTTGGGCTTGTGGAAATGCCTGAAGAAGTTCCCTTGTCCCAGCACTAAGAGTTTGCTATAGTCTCTTCTCAATCACCTTGTTAAATACATCCCAAATAAACATTATCATGGGTGAATCTTCTAAGCATGCGGTATTTCCATACAGATAGTTTATTACCAATCTAATAGAAAATTGGTCGCAAAAAAGTGGATTTAATATAAATTTTTGGTCAATGGATCAGAAGCAACTTTCAGTAATTAAACGTCAAAGTAACAGAAGATTTAAAAATGGCATGAGGTATGTAGTGAACCCATTCTTGGTAGACACTGAAAACAAATGATCGTATCGTATTTTCTCTCAAAGAGATATTGTATTTTGGCTTTTAGTTCCATGTTTATATTTGTATTTAATTGTGGTGCAAAAATGTTCTTGAGAAATACAAAGGCTTTCTTGTGACGTAAATAAATTTGACCGTTTTTTATATTAAAAAGTAGTCTTTACTTCTACTGTAAATAACTATATATTATACTGGCCTACACTATAGTTGTTACAGCAACTCCTTATAGGGAATAATATGATGTTCCAATTCAAATAATAACCAATAATTACCTGGAAAAGTCTATGTTTTCAACAAGAGGTATTTAGGATGAAAATAAATGTTGGAGTTGGATGTACAGATATAATAAGCATGGGACTTCAGAAACAAAAACCTTGATATAACCTTGATTAGAACATGTGATAAGGATTTATCCTGCTCATGTTTTATGGCTATATTATATATCCTGATTTAGCAAACATCTCCTAACCCTTTCAGCAATACAAATCCAAACAGAATGAGTAAGAATTAATTCCTCAAAGAGTTCCATCTATGGGGTTTGGGAATTCTGTTACGTACATATTTACAGCCCTGATAAATAACCCAAAGTTTAATTCTAGGAGCTAGCGAGCTCCATGGAAAAATTCTGTTTTTAAAATGTTCCACCAAGGAAGAGTACCTGGCTTTGGTGAACAACATGCTTCTATTGATTATGATATTTGTTTCTGTGGGATGTAAATGCAAGCGTTGATGGGAGCTGTAATGATGGAGAGACAAAGCATGTTTTAGGCACTGAATACCTTTCCCATATTCTTTGGAAAAGGGTGTGAGGTTGAGAAATGTAGGGGCCCATTTTGGATGCAGCCTCGTTTCACCGCCACACAACGTTTGCGTCTTTAGACGCTCTTGTCTTGTGTGGTTTAAATTGATTACAGCATGTTCTGTCTGAGACCAGGTTGCCTTGATTGAGACTTGTACGGGGTTGCTGAAGACAGTCTAAGCAGTCATTACACAAAGAACCGCAGAACTAAGGAAACACTGCTTCCTTTCTTTACAAAACAAATGTCATATTCATTTCTCTGTTCACTTTCTGGGAATACAAGGACACATCACTCTTATAATAGCAACAATATAGGCTTCAGACAGTGACTGTCTGAATCTGTCCAGGAACAAACACATTTTTGATGTAGATAACAATTGTGCTAATAGCGTTTAAATAACTGACAAAAAGACACGTGGTTCATGTTTTTGTCATTTGTACTATTAAGAAAATATATTTGATGTAAAAAAAATCATATTGGAGCATATGACAGAAAATGTGAAAGACTCAACTCAGAATAATGTTCAAGGTTGTTTTTAACAATGACAAATACAAAGTTTCTTCTGTTTTCTTTATTTTTCTGTTTTAAAGGACACACAGAAAGCAAAGAAAATAGTGGCTGAAACTTTATATTTGCATTCAGTGAAAAGGAGTGAAGACCTATTCTTTTTAATGAGCATAACAAAAACAGGATGGTTCTCAACAAACCTCTAACAGCAGAAAGCTCGAGAATCACTTTTTAACATGGTGGATTTGCAGAAGATGACAATCTCTGCTAATGTAATTATCCATTAGCCATTTTAGTTTCTGTTTGGGATATAATTTGGTTAGAGCTCTGAAATTTAATCAAGTACACAAATTATGTGTATTTCACATGCAAGCTATCTTGTCCTGTAAGACCATTAACTGCTGTGCATTCATAACTGTCAATCCCACATTTTATCAGTATGCTACGGTACATTTACACCAACCTGTAGTTGTGAATAGCATTAGACATCTTGAGTTTGACTTTCAGTTGGCTTCAGCCTACAGTTTTTAGCTCTGAAGCGGTTGCAGGTTGAATGACTGCATTATCTGCACTTTTGCAATCTCCTTTGGTTTGCTTTTATGAAACAATCATCCAACATCTGTTAGTCCATTTGCTCTGTAGCACCCCTTGGCTAGAATAAAGCCTCTATTTCCATATTTCCCATTTTCCAGCACAGCTTGCTTGTATTCAAATACCCCGTTTTTGTTTGCGACATGCTATTCCACTGGCAGCTCCTTTTTATAGTGATTCAGTGACGGTGACTATTCATAGCCTGGTGATCCTAGCCTGTCATGCCCAGCGGAGGGTGTACATAAGTGTTATAATTTCTATAGGAAATTGCATGACTCACACAGGGATATTTCTATTAAATATTAAATGCGTTCTGCAAGGCTCATGCTCATGACTTATTAATAGGTGTAAAGCCTTTTCCCCAGAAATTTTACTTCCCTTATTTCATAAAATGTCCACTATGTGTCCCTTGCCCTGCCTTTAAACATGCTGCTTCTGCTTACCTTACTCAAATACTCAACTTAACCAGCCAATGCTCCTTCCTCTTTTTCCCTCTGCCCCTCCCTGATTTGACCTGATTTAAGAATGTCCTCTAGCCTTTTCCAGACTATATCACAGTATACATAGTTAATTGCTACAAAGTAAAATGCTGGAAGGGGTTCCTCGTTCCTTGTTCTCTGGTCTCTTGTCTTTTACAAAGACAGATTGTGAATAGAATACCCCCAATAAAGCTAACCATTCCCTTGAGCTGAATGACGTGGGTGGCCCCTTGTGTACCCCAATTCCAGGAACTCACACCCAACAGAGGGTGCCATACATCCATTGATATGTCCCATTTGGAAGACGCATCCACTGAAGTGGGTGTGGGGGGCACACTCAGACCACGATGGGGGTGTCCGAGCAGACGGAGCTGATGGACTCCGCGTCCGACTTCTTCCTCTGGCCCCTGTCCCGACGGCCATCCCGCTCCTCGTCTGCGGCGGGTTTGACCTTCCCGTTCTGCCCCTGTAGGTCCTTGGTGTCGATGAAAGCCACATGCCTGCTGAGGCCGGCCTTGGTGGCCAGGTCCTCGTGGGAGGGCGTGGCGCTGAGCATGGAAGAGTGGATGCTGTCCTCCTGCTGGCTCTTGGCCTTGCTGTGGCCGGGGCAGCGGCAGGGCGTCAGGTACAGGTAGATGAGCACCAGGATCACGCTGGCCAGGCAGCCGATTAGCGTGGTGTAAGCCGTATTCAGGGTCTCGCTGCTGCCGTCAAGGGTGAAGTTGTGCACCTTCACCGTCACATAGAGGGTCTCATTGAACACCTCGCTCACAGCGAAGCACGTGTAGATTCCGGAGTCCTCGAGCTGCACCGAGGCGATCTCCAGTCTGCCGTCTTTAAGGAGCTTGGCGCTGTGGTTTCCTCCGGGGGTCACCAGCACGTTCCCAGGAATCATCCAGGTCTTGTTCATGACCCTGTGTCGAGTGTCACAGTTGAGAGTGAGAGGTTGTTCCAGGTAGGTCTCTTGGTCCTCTGCCTTGACCGTGCTGCAGTTCAGGTAGTCCTTGTTCAGGTCAAAGACGGCCACCGTTGTTTTCTGCGGGCCCGGCAGGACGCAGGTGTAGTCGTCCTTGAAGTCGACTGCGGAAGTAAGCTGCCGAATGTGCCAGTGGGCCAGCATGTTGTACAGGTCACAGTTACAGGCAAAGGGGTTGTCGTGAAAGTAGAGTCCATTTTTGATCCACGCATGCAGGACCTTGAGCTCCTGAATGGGCAGGTTCTTGACCCTGTTGGAGGAGACGTCCAGCAAGCTGAGCTTCTCCAGCTGCGTCTTCCCCTTGACCAGCTCCAGAGGGAAGCGCGACACCTGGTTCTGGCTCAGGTAGAGCTTCTGCAGGTTGTCGAGGCCTGAGAAGGCCGAGCGGTCGATCTGGGTGATGCAGTTCTTGTAGAGCAGCAGCACCTCCAGACACTTCAGGGGCTCGAACATTGACTCTTCCAGCTGCCGCAGGCTGTTGGAGGACAGGTCCAGGTAGCGCACGTGGGTAACGTACAGGAAGGCCTCGGTGGAGATGAAGTTCAGGCCGTTGTGGCTGAGGAGCAGGTTGTGGAGCTTGGGCAGCGGAACCGTGGTCCATTGGGCGCTCAGCCTGTCGATGCTGTTGTAGCTCACATCCAGTACAGCGGTATATGCGGGCAGGGTGGTGGGAATGGTGGTCAGATTCCTCTTGGAGCAACTCACAATGTTGCTTGCGCAGATGCAGGTCTTGTGGCAGTTAAGGGTTGTGGCTGTCACCCAGGGCAGCAGCAGGGCGAGGGGAAGGAGCCTGAGGACAGTCCTGGGGACGCAGGAAGATCCCAGCAATGGCTGCTCGGCAGAGCAAGGGAAAAGCATTATTACAGTAGTTCTTCACAGAGGAGACTACGCTGTCGGCCAATTCTCACCAGGCGTGGTGGAGTCACAGCTCGTGGGGGCTCCTGTCATTGTAAGTGGACGACTGTGAGAGAAGCAGAACAGAACAATATATTTTGTCAGCATCCATTGTAAGAATTTAAATTACATTGTTATGGTTGTACTAGTCTACTACACCCGCCAAATCCACGCACATATACACGTGCACACAAACAGCAGAAAGATGTTACAATTAAGTTACAGTCTCAAACGTAATGGATATTTGTTGCGATTACTTTAGTGCATGTAGTGAAAACCAAAACAGGCGCGCTGGCTGTAGTCCACAGCAACCGGTCTCAATCACAGCAATGTGCACGTGCTGTTTCCCCTAGGGAGAACTCATATTGTCCGTAGAGCAAGTACGTTGGGATGGTGCTTGCAGGAGGTGTAAGTGTTGCATTGCACCATTTTGTATATGCACATAAATGCACAACATAAATCCCTTAACAGCGATTTCAGCCACATATCGGTTAATGCAGCAAATCGGCATCGCCTACATCTCTTCTTGATATTAACATTTCTCCCCAGGCTTGTTTGTTTTAAAGTACATAGGTTACGTCACGTCCTTCAGCATCAAAACCTCGAGTTCAGAGATAAGCGAAAGAAGAAATTTAACCTCTAAACAAAAATCGATGAACATTGAAACAATCGTGGAAAAGGAAAAAATAAATCAAATGCATAAGTAAAACAAATATTACTGTAAATTTATGGAAGAAAAATATGACGGAGGAAAGCCCAACATACAGTATGTTTCAATGTCTTAAATCCGTGTAGGCTACCTTGTGCATCTATACTCCTTGGAAATACGAGTTATGAAAACCGTTCTCTTCTCCTAATCTATTCCTCCTTTATTTCCAAACGACGGTACACCGGGCCTCGGTTATTATTTTACCTTGTGTTGCTTCTCAGGACAAATGGAATCAAATCCGATTGCGATACAAAAAATCCAGTCTCAGGTTCTTCATACTCAATCATCCGAAACGCAAATCTCAGAACGCCCCTCCCCTCTGAATCACAACAAATTGGTCAAAACTGCCGTTTAACGAAACGGCGACAGTTTAAGTATCCGGTGTTCCTCCATCAGAGATCGAAAGTAGCCTACTTCAGCTGGCAGCCAGTGCCGCAACAAAGCTAACGGGGCTTACGTGTATTTTCAGTAACAGAAACGGCAGCCCGCAGTCCCTCAACATAATGCAGCTACTGATGAGAGTGTACTAGTCAGCGCTGACGGGACCCGCTTGTGCACAGCGCGATCACAACTCATCAGGTGTCCGACTGCTTATTCAGAAATCAAAACAAAAACCGTGATGCAAGGACCTTCACCAATGGTGTGTTGCGTTGATTCTGATAGCGGTAATACCCTTTTTAATTAGCTGTCGGATATTAGCCGTCAACAATATAATAACAGCGAAGGTAATGTATTTAGTAGGGCCGGATAACTGCCGTGCATCTCCGTTTCAGCGTCTTCCGTTTCTGTCTGAGTCAGTGGTAGCTACCCTAGTAATGCAGTACGGCATCTCCAACGCATATCTTCATTAATTAATCTCCTATAGCTACTCATCGGTGTCCTGTTTTCCGATTTTAATAAACTGTTTTGCTTCGCTGATGAATAACCTACACTAATGCAGAATTTCTTTAGGCGGACGTTTCTGCGTTTGAACAATATTTTTAGAAATAAAACGCGTCACCCATCACAAATCTTAATGCAAGCAGGGTTACTTATTTGACTATCGCTGTAAACATTGTTCTTGTTTTTACTTATTTTACTCTATAGTAACAATCACCTTCTTTGAGCAAACACTGATTTACACCTGTAGAAAATTAGGAAAATAAACGGATTCTTGTGGAACGATTTATTGATTTCACTAGAGCAACCACACACAGTCGAGTTGCTTGTTCAGTCCCTGGCGTAAATCCAAACTATCCATCCTTGCCGTCCTCGCTGGCTTCCACGTGAGGCTGAAATTACACTCTACACTACATTATTCATATTTGAACCGTCTTATTTTTCAAACATCTGGATATTGTTTGCTCAAAGATAAGAGTGGTTCATTTAATTGAGGCTTTGGCATTATGGCTAATCCATTATTTTTGCCTCTGAGAATTGTACTATTATGATTATGAATATTATGGCGACTGCTGATGGGAATGATAGATAATAATGAAGGGCATGATTATTATTATTATTATTATTATTATTATTATTATTATTATTATTATTATTATTATTATTATTGGCAACTACAATCATAATGATAGTGTATAGTAATAATAATAATAATAATAATAATAATAATACCAAATAATACAAAAACTACATAAATGGCTTAAAAGAGGTTGGCTTAAAAGGGATGGGTCTGACACCTGCAGTGAGCTACAGATAAGGCCCAGTACAAGTAGCATTATTAGCGCATGGGTACAGCAGCCATGTGATATGAGCCATGCGATATGAATGTCTGCCATTGTGGGCTCTGCCCTCCTGCTGCCCCCCTATGTGGTGCTCATTATAAAGGCTCTAAAGGTGTGGCTGTGTCGGAGAAGCCTGCCATGGAGCCCAATCAAACCACACACAGTAAAATGTCCGGTGTTAATTCAGCTCTAATGGAGTACATATGAGTCTAATATGGAGCATATGTACTCTAAAAGTTGACTTAACTCTGAACATTGTACTGTTCAGACATCCGGGTAAGCCACCTGAAGCCATCTAAGCTTCTTGTTTAAGTTTGCCAATTCGGCCTTAAGCCGAAGAATGCTTAATATAAAGCACTGTTATTCAAGCACCCACTGTATGATGTTTCACTCACTTGCGACATTAAATGTGTAAAATAAATACAGGACGTGGTTACATTCTGTGCCATCAGTTTCTAAACAGTAAGAGTAGAGCAGGACAGGTCCTCCATCTTTTCCTCACCTTTCCTCACCTTTGCTGTCTGCGCTGTGGTCCCTACCTGTTACCCTCTCTGCTCTCTACCTGTCTGTGCTGTGGTCTGTACTCTACCTGTTACCATCTCTGCTCTCTACCTGTCTGTGCTGTGGTCTGTACTCTACCTGTTACCCTCTCTGCTCTCTACCTGTCTGTGCTGTGGTCTGTATTCTACCTGTTACCCTCTCTGCTCTCTACCTGTCTGTGCTGTGGTCTGTACTCTACCTGTTACCATCTCTGCTCTCTACCTGTCTGTGCTGTGGTCTGTACTCTACCTGTTACCCTCTCTGCTCTCTACCTGTCTGTGCTGTGGTCTGTACTCTACCTGTTACCCTCTCTGCTCTCTACCTGTCTGTGCTGTGGTCTGTACTCTACCTGTTACCCTCTCTGCTCTCTACCTGTCTGTGCTGTGGTCTGTACTCTACCTGTTACCCTCTCTGCTCTCTACCTGAATAAAGCAAAAATTACTTTAATAAAAAAAAGCAGCATATTTGTGAGGTCCTCCTGTAACCAGATTTCACAGCACTTAGCTGAAATTGCATTATGGTGCGTTTGCATATGATATTTCACTGCATCTTCCCAGAAATGATGTGTAACAGTTATGTTTTAAGGACTTTTTAAGCACTTTAGAACTTGCTCATATTCATCACAAATAACTGTATGTAGCTTTCTATTTCTATGTATATTCAGCTGGTTTGGATGCCAGTCTGCATGTTGAGTGGTTCATAAACGTTTCTAATCTCAAAGCTCCATGAAGCAACTATAGCTAAGGACCACGTCTCAATTAAATATAAACAAATATTTTGGGTGCTTATATTTTGGGGATTTTCTTTGAGATAACAAGACACAATGAACTTTGGAGGTAGTACAGTATGTGCCTATTCTCTTTTTGAGAAATCTCTCTAAACATGAATTGGTGTTATCTGCATTGCAGTCAATGTATTCCTACAGTCAGTTTTTAGAAAACCAAGACCTGTGCCAAACTCATGGTGCTACCAACTGGCTTGATTGATAGCACTCGCTATCGTGCTATTCCTGTGCTGTTCTTTTCTCAGTTCATCAGAGACGGGAAGCCAGTGCTACTGCTGTAATGTGTACAGACATGTATCTACTGGATATCTCCTTCTTACCTTGCAGCAGTTTTTGATTGGCATGTTTATTGTCAAAGCATCATCCTCATTATTCCCATGATCAAGGACACTTGTATTAATCAAATAGTATTTCTGTATAGTGGTTTTCTCGGCAACCAGGATGAGCTGGATTACACGTACACAACATTCGTGCCAAATTTCAGTTTAAAAAAATAAATAAAAATAATTCTAAGTCAGTGTTCTAGAACTAATGCATCTGCATTAGAATGTTCTGTTACAAACATTCTAATGACATATTTGTGATCCTACACCAAGGGTTAAGACTGCCTGCATCAGTGCATGGGCGCAGAGACATGTGGGAGATGAGCAGTATATACTGTGGCATTGCGGTGTCACAGCAGGGGACTGAACATGTTTACACTTAGAGCTACACCAGCTGCTGGGCTTTTGAATTCTGTGGTTTTCCCACTGCAACAAACGGACATCCCAGTCAATAAAATGACTTTGCTATCTTGTATGAGTCATCCACTGCAAGCGTTTGTTTCTTCCTATGCATCATATACTTCAGAGGCAACTGCAATTTCTCAGTCTTTCACAATATTGGCTGTCACTCTGCAATCGATTTGGTGTGCATTGAAACATCAGCCATGGAGAAGCATGGATCTGCAAAATGCAGTATGTACAAAGCAGAATGTTTAAAATTAATGAAAATTGTATGAAACCCAGATGAACGAGCATGTTTGGTGCATTTGCAATAATAGTGTACAGTTTTTAATAGGAATTCAACATTCTAATGCTGATGTAACAATAACTGCAGGTAACAGAAAGCAATGGAGTTCTAGAGCACTGCCTGAAAATAAAAAAATAAATAAACAAAAACCCTACTCTTCAAAAGGTTAAAGGTGACTTCTGCTAGAAGCACATCCAATTTGCTTTGCATACTCATTCACTAAAGAACAGTACTGCCCTTCTGCTGAAACACACCTCAGGATAGTTGATGAGTACTATTTCCTTTTTTCTTGTAAGGCCCTCAAATTGATTGGAGGAGTCTGTACTCCTCAAGATGAGAGTTAATCGCATGTCAAGAAGGCAATAAAACCAAGGTCACCTTGGCCATAAAAATGGCTTACATTAGTAGCTCCTTCGCCTTTCTCACTGTTTTCTGTGGGGGTTTGGAGGGAGAAAGCCAGTGACTCTTCATTACATTACATTACATTACATTACATTACATTCCAAGGCATTTAGCAGACGCTCTTATCCAGAGCGTGCAGATCAAACACATGTACAAGTGCGAAGAGGACCTGAGAGGACAGTACAGTTCCGAGTCCTAGTGTAACCATACAGATTCATCTTTCAGGTTGAGCGTAAAGTCCTGCAGTCTGTAATGACCATGTACACAAACGTAAACCTGTTCTGGTTTTATGGTTCTGGGCTTCTGAAACAAAGCAACACCATTTTGTATAGTAAACCAGTTGAGTTCTGGTGTACTGGTGTAGGACCACTGATCTGTGATGGAGAAGAAGGAGCTTTCTGGTGAAAGGGGGGAAGATTAAACCCATGTTAGACAGATTTGAGGCAGGCATAGTGTTACCTGTGCTCTCAGAACAAGGGACAGCGTGGTTTAACCGTGATTATGGTTGTCATGGAAGCCAAGGTCTCTCTTTAGATGTTGCTATGCTTTCAAGTGGAGGGAACAGGAAGACAGGGCTGTTTGTGCATGTATGCGTGTGCAGGGGTTATTCTTGCTTATGACAGTGAATGCAATGGTGATACAGCCTATGAAACAGTTAAAAGTCAGTGAGCAGATCTTAAAAAGTCATATTTCTTTAATGAAATGGTGGAGTAATGTGGCTATTAATAAATTATAAGTATCACTGTTTATATTTATTCACTATATTGAGTTATGAATGATGTACATAGTCACACATATGAACCAGACGATAGTAATTATATATATATTATATGTAACTGTGGATGCCTAAAGTTTTAAAAATCGCTTGCTTTACATTTCTGTATCCCACCATTTATACTTTACTTTTGGTTTGTATTGTATTGGCTGCCTGATATTATAACAAACAATTACAACTGAATGTAAGCAATAAGCATGCTATGTGTTGTTATTTTCTACTCTTTTGATTGTACGGTCAATAAAGCGGCTTCTGAATCTGAGATTTTAACATTAGAAGACAATATTACAGTAGAGGAGAAATGGAAGGCGGTAAGAGAAATAGAAAGTGAAAGAAATAGACTGATGTCGTATATCTACTTTGTATTTGAATCAATTATATTTTCAACTTCAGGATAGACTAAGGATTTTAATCAGTGCTGAGTCATGATAGAGTCTAAACCCTCAGAACACTGCCTGATGACTGATGATCCGTGAATGTGTCCTTTATTTGCATATTGTCACTGCATATCCATTTGAATAACTGAAAACTTGAATATATTGTGTTATTTTAATAATGTGATATACATTTATTAAAAAATGCATTTATGATGGAGTCATTATGATGGGATTTACATTTGATCAGAAATACTGTGGCTACAGCAGATTATACATTCATTCATACACACATATCAGTAATAAGACTTGAGTCATTTTGAACTATGTAATGCCTGTAAGAAATGGTATGTTTTAAAGTGCCTCTAATTATTTGCAGAGTTGTCCTTTCTGTCCAGGGCACAAATGGGCCTTGACAGGAGGTGATCGATGCGCACCTGTGAGTACATTTGCCTCTGCTTTCGGGAATGGCAGTGATAGCGTTGCCTGGGGACCGTTAACAGGGGCTTGTTTACCTTGGTGCTTCTGGAGCCTGCAGTGCTTTTATCTGAATGCCCAGCCCACTGTCGCACAGAGACCTTCTGCCGTTTTGCGTCTCACTGTGAGGCAGCAATGGAAGGGTTCCTCCGCTTCTCATACTGCATGAGTGCCACTTCAATATTTAAACAGACGTAAACATTTTAAACAGCCTTCGCTTGTTTTCCACGCATTAACCAAGACAGACCTGCGTGCATTTGAATTCATTATTTAGGTTCCTGAGTCGGTGGCTTTAAGCAGTCTGAGGGGCATTGCCCCGAGCAGTGTGCATTTCCATGCTGTATGGGGCAGTGTGGAACTGTAGCTTGCTGACTGATGGGCAAAAGCCATTGGATAGTCTCGTATCACTCTGATCACTCTGTCTGATAGGCTCACAAGGAGCTTGTAAACACAAATCAATCAGGATTGCGGATAAACGATTTTTCAGAAACCGTTGCAAAGGCACGAGGGGTCAGACACCTGACAGTCAACTGTAATGAGGACAGGGGAGTCACCAAGTACCCATCTTCTGTTCAGCTTCTGTTTAAAGCCCAGATTGTTTTCTATCTCAGCAAGTCTCTCAGTTTAATGTGGTTATAAACATGTATATATAGTATATACTACTATTTCTGAATGAATTGTATTATCTACACACCACCACCGGATTGATAACTCCAAAGCACTCCTGACATATGACATTGTCAGTGTTTGGACCCCTTCCACCCCCCAAACTCTGAAAGTCTGAAATGGTTTCAGCGTCATTGTATGCAAACCCTTCTTTGATGGGCACTGTCTCCACAGGGAGAGCTTAGACATGGGAGTCTGCCCCGGCCCACGCTCCTGCTCTCCTGACTGCAGTGTGCACTGGGGGAGACTGGCCCCTGGTTCACCCCGGAGCTGAGCTTCTCTAAAGCCTCCCTCCCACCCCACTCCCACCCACAAACTCAGGGGAGTGGGGCTATATGGGGCTGTAACCCCCACTCCACCCCACCCCACACATTCTGTTTTGGATATCCTGTTTTCTGATCTCTGCCTGGCTCTGGACTCTGGGTTTTGGATTTAGTATTTGTACCTACGCTTGCTTGGACTGCCTACCTGTTTTTTAACTCTGCCCGTTTATCATTACACTTCTTATTCCCCTGGATGTACCTGTCTGCCTGGAATTCAACCCTTTCTGGATTACATTCTTGGCCTGCCCATTGTTAATAAGGCCTTTTTTTTCACGTTATCCCCAAGTCTGCGTTTGGTTCCTCCGTCCCGGGTCCTGACAGTAATGAGGAGTAATGATGCGTAATGATCCCGCTGGCTAACCGCATGCGGTGTATTCAAACACCTTCACCCGAGATCAAAGCTTCACTGCTGGGTGCACGCACACACTCACACACACACGCCGCATTAACAGGCTTAGCCTGCTCTCTTTCTAAATCACACACACTCTCAAAACCGGCCAGTGTACCACAGCTGAATCCAGCCAATTATTGGACTTGGTGACCTGCAGGCCCCGCTCAGACCAGTTAATTACTGTACATTTTATTCCTGTTTCCATGGATGTGCAGGATAACACACAATGCATATGGCACAGATAAATAATTAGTGGAGAAAAATCAATGCATTTCTGACGAAGACAACAAGCCTCAGCCTTAATTATTTTTAAGTGGCAGAATTAGAAGAAGAAACCAGAATCAGACAAAAATGGTAGTGACTATTGTAAGCAAACATGTTTTATTTATTTTATTTTATACATAGAGCATATGGAGGTGGATTAAACAGACCAATATTGAACAGATTAGAAAGAGGTGAAGACAGGACAAAAGATTGGGATGGGGGGAGTCAGTCAGAGTACAGCTGACCCCCATCCCCCTCCACCACAGCCTGGCTTTTAAAGGTTCTAATAACTCCATTAAGCAGCCCAGCACTCCATTTTGTTTCTCTTCTCGATCGATTCGGGCATCCTGCAATCGCTACAAGGCAGCCGTTCTGCCTGCGGGATGTGGGATTCAGTTCATCAATCATTCCTCCTGCTGCATTTCTGAGCACCCTCCACCCCTCCCTCCTTTTCCTTCCCCCCTTTCCTATAAGAAGAGGGGATAAACTCCATCCTTCTCTCCCTGCCATGGACGCCAGGAAGCCCTTCACACTCACATCGCATTTGCACTCTTATTCAATCAGACGTTTCCTGTGTTTCTGCAGGAAACAGAGACACGGGAGGGGCTTTCAGACAGATTGGTATTGGTATTTTCCACAGACACAGATGTTTTTTATTTTTAGGTTTATTCTGTTTTACCTTGCGCTCCCCCTGTGTGTCTGTGAGACAGCACTGCAGGACAGACGCAGTGGGGAGAACCTGTCACAGGCCTTACGTCACTGAATACGCTGCGTGCCTTTGGTAGAGGTCAGTCGAAGGATATGAACAGCAGAGGAGCAATCCTTATGTGGGTAGAAATAATAATAATAATGAATAATAACGGCTTTAATTCTGTAATTCATCAATTGAAATGCAGCTCGAAGTGTGTTCCAAGCATAATAGAATAAAATAAAATATGAAACAAAATAATGAAAGAATGACAAAATAAAATCCATAGTTAAAAATCATAAAAAGAAATTGTGAATATTATATTATATTATATTATATTATATTATATTATATTATATTATATTATATTATATTATATTATATCATATTATACTATATTATATAAATTGTGCCAGGCTGCAGATTGTCTGTGTATTGGTGTATTGGTGTGAAGGCCAGGAGTCTCTTGAGGTGAGGAGAGGAATCTAAATGTTTTCAGAGCTCACTACAGCCCTTGTAGGTGGAAGGCTATGGTGCTTAGCGTCTGTGACAGAAAGTACAACTCAAGTCAAATAAAACCATAAGAATGTAATTGAGTGCTGTGAATAAATAGATGGATGCATAATGTATCTGTTCAGAATGAATAAGGCCATTGGTGACTATTTTTAGTGTGCAGTAAGAATAGCAAACCAGGCTGATGTTTAATTCATAAGTGCTGTCCTCTCCCCTCCCCTGTCCCGTACAGAGGAGGGGGTCTAGTTCCGCAGTGGGTCTATTAAACGCTTGAAGATGCAGGGCGCTCACAAGCTGGGCCGCAGAGGATTGTGGGAGCTCAGAGTTAATCTGAAACTGCTGCGTCAGCAGGGGTGTAGGGAGATGTCCTGGCTGACGTGAAAAGAGCCGGAGCTTCACATCCTCTGCAGCAGCACCGCAGCGCAACGGTACTGCAGGTCTCGCCACGGGCCTGTGATCATGTCTGCTCATGAGCCCTGCTCTGCTCCGGTCTCTGTCCCTTAGGCCTGCAGTGAAGGAACTGTTCAAGCATTCTGATGTCATTAAAAAAACCAACAGAAATTAAAGAGACTAAAAGCATTAATGGAATTACATTTTAGAATAATGTCTGTTCTGGGCACAGAAGGAAGGGAGGAGGAGTCTGGGATAGGTGGGGGGAGTTCAGGGGCACGTTTCTGTGGGAAGAAATTACGATAAATTCTGCTGAATGTGGGAGGTGAAGATCATCGTAAAGCTACTGTGTGGTCCCATGGTAGAGTCAGGTTTGTGCATACACAAATGAAATGTTTATTAAATATCTTATCAATAACAGCAAAAGCTACTGCAGAACCTATGAACATATGCATATCATTGTATAGTGCTTAGAGCCTGCAGTTTATTGTGCTGGGATGAATATGTTTTTATACATTCAGAATCTGAACCGAAATTCTGTTTTAGTTTGCCTGGTTCAAGTACACGTGGTTGGTTTTATTTTTTAAATAATAAATGATATTGTGGACATCTTAATCACATTAAAGCCATGTACTCTCTCGTTGGTTCTTTTATATCATTGTCTGTGCAGTGGACGCTTACTCAGGAGTGAGAATTCGTCTGGAAACCTGGTTTGTTTGTGGTGTTTTTGAAGAGAAGGAGTCCTGCTGTTGTCTGTTGCATTGTGCCCGACGCGTCTCTGTACTGAAGTATGTTTTATTTTGCTCTCACTGTTTCAGCATCCCCACCATGCCCCCGCTAACAGGCCCAGGGCGGGGTCCGCCTGGTCGGCCCAGCTGGGATTCAGTCAACATTCCCTAACAGTCCTGAACTTTGGCTGACAGTTAGTAAACACATTACGTATTCTTTTTTTCTTCCCTAATACAGTTTGCCAAGCTCAAACATCACTGAAATTTACTTGGGCCCATGAATAAAAAGTGTGATGCCTGTATTTATATACAGTATACACTCAGAGCACTTCATTAGGTATTTATTAGACTTATTTTTTAGACTTATCATGTCTTCTGCTGCTGTAAAAGTTAGAGACTGTAAACTCTCAGGAGATCAACAATTTCTGAGATACTCAAACCACCCTATCTGGCACCAACAATCATTCCACGGTCAACATCACTTTGATCACATTTCTTCCCAATTCTGTCCCCATTCCCCATTTTGGTCTTAAAAACAGCGGAACCTCGACCACGTCAACATGCTTTTATTCATTTAGTTGCTTTCACATGATTGCTTGATTAAATATTTGCATTAACAAGCTGGTGTACAGGTCTACCTAATAAAGTGATCACTGAGTGTATATGTCGTTAAAAGTTGAGGACAAATGTTGGTTGGACCCCAGTCCACTCTTCCCTCTCACCCCTTAGAAGCTGGAATAAGCTGAATGACTAGGATGCCTTGTGCCCTCAATATAGATCACCATATTCCCATCCCGCCATGCTCCCTAAACATATTTCTTTAATGTCCGTTTCATTATTCATACATTTATCCATGTGACTGAGTGCAGAATTTTCAAGGACCTAATTTGGTTTTTAAATGTTCTCAAAGTTCTGCCACCTGGCACAGATGAATATGTTGCATTGTTTGGCATCATGGACTCCCCCCTGTGGGGAGAAACAAAACATTAGGTTGTTGTTTTGATAGCACTAAAATATTTGTGATGAGACTGTGTGCCTCGCTGCAACCTGAGAGAGAGAGAGAGAGAGAGAGAGAGAGAGAGAGAGAGAGAGAGAGAGAGAGAGAGAGAGAGAGAGAGAGAGAGAGAGAGAGAGAGAGAGAGAGAGAGAGAGAGAGAGAGATGAGGCTAATTCCCACCTGGCTACACTAATGCTAGTAAATCCTTTCTTCCAGGCAAGAAGGAAAACATTGATTCACATTTACTCTGGCAATTTGCAGTAAGTGGTAGGAATTCAAATGTGCTAATTAAGTATGTGAGTGATACTCTGCCTTATGCAGTGTGAAGAAGGCTATCAGTCCACTACATCCATAACAGGGAAATCTTGGTTCTACTGTAGTAATCTATTTTTAAAGAAAAAATAGGGGTTATTTGACTTTTTAGTTCTTCATGGAGCCCTCTATCGTACGTAGGTGTCAAGTGTGAAGGCTCCCAGACAAATTTCCTGGAAAAGAACCCTTGAAGTAGATAGGGTTCCTCTATGGAAGCACAGGGTTCCTTTTGGAAACAATGTTTCTGAGAGTGTAGGAGTAGGGGTTCTAGCATCTACTTTCCTTTGAATGTGTGTCATCCCTGCTGGAAAGAAAAACTGCTCAAGCTCGGTTTTGAAACAGCTGGTTGACCAGCTCAGACCAGCTCCAAATGGTCACTGGTAATTTCAAGATGGTCTGGCTGGATTTTACAGGAGGGATATTCAAGGTTTGGGCCCTTTGATTTGCCTCCAGCAGTTCACTGAAACAGGACTCTGCAGTGTTTTCATTTCAGGAGCATTTGCACCTGAACACGGATGTGTGCTAACTTTAAAAATAATTCAGGAGCACATCTATAATTTGGATGCATTATGATACTCCATGGGGAAAAAAAGTTAATGTTGTGTAGAGCCCTGTGAAATCATTTACTTGCAGCTTGAAATTCTTTTGACATTTTGTTGAATGTTTTAAATGAACTGCAGAGAAAGGCTTTGATTTAGGACACGCCAGAAGAGCTATTTAAGGGCCAATTTGTGCTTTGCCTGTCCAACCCAAAGCTCTCTCAAATTTTGAGTTCATTACAGAAAGAATTTGGGTGATTTTTATTCATGGAATCTCACTCAGCCAGTCTGTAAAGTCCTTGATTGGTGTTCACAATTTTGGCAGACTTCATTTATTAATGAATTTATTCATTCCCACACCGTGTAAATTGGGTTGAAGTGATGTGGAATTGACTGGGAAACCGTTTTTAGAAGCCTCAGGCTCATTAACCTTTTGAAAAACATTTGTTACCTTTCCTTTTGCCTTTTCACAGAAGTGAAAAAACAAAAACCAAAGATCATTCAGTGTTGCCTTACTGGGCTTCACCCCCCACCCCCCTCCCGCCCCACCGCCCCCTGCCTCCTGCCCCCCCCCCCCCCCCTCAAAACAGAGGTGATGTCATCCCCCCAGCTGCAGCTGCTGTTTCCCAGAAGCTGCCGAAGCTGACAGCACTAATAACAGTAATCGGCCTTGATTAATAGTAGGCTAATTGTGCTTTGTAAACCTGTGGGTAGGACAGGCAGGCACAGCAGTGTATGGGGAGGGAGGGTGTCTTACAGAAGCCCTGGCTGTACCCGCCGCTGTCACTGTTTCCCAGCGCAAACACCTGCTGCGACTCACAGCAGCGCGCGGACGGCACCCCCCCACCCCGAGCCCGTCTTCGTGCCGTGCGCCGGTACCAGTCGCCGTTGTTGTTCCGGTACGTGCTTCCCCTGCAGCTCCCTCCTCATTAAATGGCCCTCCCCCGTCAGTCACGCTCCCAAAGGTCAGGCCCGGCGGGGCGGCGCTGACAGGACGCAGCGCCAGGCCGTGAAGACAGGTGTTCGCCCAATCGATTTGTCTGTCCTCTGAACGCGTTCCTGCGGTTGTCTGGGCCTCCGACAGGCATCGCTGGAATTGTTCGCTCTCCTCACTAGCGGGTGCAGGGAGGGGGGGGGGGCACGTGGCTGGCACTGGAAATTGGCCAATACCCTATAACGCCGGCGGGCGGGAAAGGTTTCTACTTGGTCGTTGAGTAAATCCGGTCTGAGGGTAGCGCCCTCATTCCACCTGAGTGTCATCAGGGTCGTGTGGCCATTTTGTGCTCTGAGCGGATTTACTTACTTGCTTGCGCTGTGACAGCCGATGGTAAAAATAGTGATGTAATCCGGCCAGTGATGTCCAGTGCATCACTTGGAGATGTCCGTGACATTCTTTCCTGCATGCCTTGCGCTTGCTTCCATGTTCAATGTTGACAAGTTTATGTGGATTACACTGTTGAGTCCACTGTGCTGGAGGCAACAATCCACATTTGACCACCCCAGTCTGGAATGTTCAGCAGTGGACAATGCAGTCAAGATTAGTCAAACTTTTTTTAAATGTTTGAGAAACATGCCCATTCATCTTAAACCCAGCATTATTTATGGGTGTACATCTGGTGAACAACCTATTTTCATCACATTTTTCCTGTTAACCGTTTAAGGTATGCAAAAGTAAAGATATATGATTAGGATGCTTTTAACTGAACATATAATCATCTACTGCTGATCAAACAGTCACTGATGTGTGACCCAAGAGATAGCAATAGACTGGCAATTCACATACAAAACAAAACACTGTTTCAGCATCCCCTCAGAGAGTGACAGGTCTGAGAGCCTTCTCAGTCACAAGGCAGGGGAGAGATGACCGTTGCATTTATTGGCACAAATATTTCCTTGGCAAAATAAATTAATACAAAAAACCTATCATTAATGGATGAACATCTAATATAATGAATCTTTCAAATAATCATTATTATTTGTATTTGCAAAGCACAATCGCACAGCACAAAGACTGTAGATAGTAGTGATGGATGGAGGGAATTAGAAGGTAAGAAATAAGTTCAATGGGTCCTGTATACAGTATGCTTGTGACATTAATAACTATTCTGGACTAGTATAAGCAGTGCCATTGGCTATTTGCTTTCATGTTGCAGTCATGTTGCAGATCAAAGAGCAGATTATGGTTTTGAGAAGGTCAGACATGATATGTAATTTCAGTCTGCAAAGAAACAGTTGACCTTTACATGCCTGCCCTTCCCCCGCCCCATTCTTACTGAAATTACAAATATTGATTGACAATATAGTTCTTCTGTTTTCAGAGACCTATTTTCTGTATCAGAGGATCACCAAGATAATTAATCCTGTACTTCTTGGGTTTCAGTGAGCTGTTAATACAGAATCTCACAGCTAGATGAATAATGCAGACTAAAAAAGAAACAATGTCACAAAGGTTCTTTCCTGCATCCTCACTGAAAAAAGAAACTGTTCGACACCTTTCTTTGCATCACCTTGAAGCATTATTTGCTTATACACTCAGCATTTTTTTTTGGTATTTATTAGACTTATTTTTGAGACATGTTAAGTCTTCTGCTGCTATAGCCTATTGCCTTAGAGTTTCGTTGTGTGTTCAGAGATGCTCTTTTCCATACCACTGTTGTAATGAGTAGTTATTTGCATTACTGTCAACTTCCTGTCAGCTTTGACCAGTCTGTCCCTTCTCCTCAGACCTCTCTCATTAACAAGGAATTTCTGCCTGCAGAACTGCTGCTCACGGGATGTTTTTCGTTTTTCACAACATTCTCTGCAAACTCTAGAGCAGTGTTCTCCATGCCTGGAGAGCTACTGGGTCTGCGGGTTTACGTTGTTACTCTGCACTTAATTAATCTATTAGAGCAGTTGACACAATTAACACACCTTACCTGGTTACCAGGGTCTCAACTGGGTGCTGATTTTAAGGTGAAAACAAAAACCAGCGGACCCAGTAGCTCTCCAGGACCAGGGTTGGACACCACGCTCTAGAGACTGTTATGTATGAAAATCACAGGAGATCAGCAGTTTCTGAGATACTCGAGCCACCCTGTCTGGCACCAACAATCATTCCACAGTTACTTAGATCAGAATTTTTTCCCCATTCTGATGGTTGATGTGAATATTAACTGAAGCTCCTGACCCGTATCTGCATGATTTTATGCATTGCACTGCTGCCACACGATTGTGCAATTCATGCTGATTTGATAATCACATGAATAAGTAGGTGTACTAATAAAGTGCTCAGTGAGTGTATAGCTCCTGCATTTGTAATGAATTAAATGATGATGAACCAAGCAGTTAGTAGTATAGTGGACAGTGTCCCCTGATGGTGAAATGGGGAATTTGCATGAGGGAAAGGCTATGGGAAAGTGAATCAAACATATATCTTTATACACCGCTCAGACTCGACTGGAACAATGCCTTGTTTACTGCACAGTTTTGTTTCCATTAAAGTGTCAGCCAATGACTATTGTCATCAGGACAATTCAAAGAGGAACAAAAATGCAGTATGTTTCTATTGAAAGTGCATACCAGTTCTTCTGTGAAACCAAAGAATGAGTGGTGATATCATCTTGTTCCGAGCCAGTTTCAGTAAAAAAAGACTATCTAAACAAATGCTACCCCTTCCCGCATGACTCACCGTGATGGATAACTCATAGGGTGCACACTCAAATCATGGCAAGACATCCTTTCTGCGGTGCAGACCCCGAACACCGCGCTAAGAGGAGATGCATTACTCATTCAGGGCCGTAAACCTTGAAAGCTTTTTTTTCCAAATCATGGAAGCTACAGGAAACAACAGTATTTTTCATTCAGAGAGAAAAAGAACATTTATGGTGAAAGCTGTTTCTTTTTATCACATCCCTGAATTCTACATGAAAGGTAGTGAGGTGGCCCCTGGAACCATATGCCTTGGCATGCATAAAGTGCTCTTTATTTATGGTGCCATTTTTAACTCAGCAGTTCCATTCCCAAGCACATCTTAAGCTTTCACTCATGATATGATGCTTTATGTTCTGAATGTATATACTGAACAGTGTTTTTATTTTAATTTTAATTACTTTGTTACTGTACCTGAACATAGGTTCAGATATAAATGAGACAATAAATGAGACAATAACATGTAATCAAATACATTTCATATTATTACTTACTTTTCAAGTATTAGTGTACGTCGTGTTGAGGTTGATTGTGCAGTG
This sequence comes from Conger conger, assembly GCF_963514075.1. NCBI lineage: Eukaryota > Metazoa > Chordata > Actinopteri > Anguilliformes > Congridae > Conger > Conger conger. The sequence continues at coordinate 22,185,211 of NC_083773.1, read as the reverse complement.
GTCCCCTGAATTAGTGTCTGATTCTTAAAATACTGGGTCCAAATGTTAATGGCAAAACATAAAGTGCTGTTACTTAATTGTCTTCTTGTGTAAATAATTAACTGGGAAATTGTTTTCTAAAATGGGAACACATGAAATTCAAGCAGATACAGACTGATCTAGACTGGAAGAGGTGTGCCTGGAAGATGTAAAACCACTTATTTCAAACCTTTGCAATTGAAATATGCAATGGATCAGGGAGTCTACAGATTACCGCTCAAAACTCTGTCAGCCAGATTTGCAGCTGAACAGCTGAGAAAGCATTAAACTCCTGATTACATTACATGATACAGACGAGTCAATATCTGCCCATCTTTGCATTTTCCCATTAAGAGAGATATTAACCAGGTATGATTCCAATCACACACATTTATATTAATTGACAAATTTAGATTCCGTTTCTCTACTGTGTGTCTATCCTGAATACATCTGTAGGAAATTTGCATATCGGTATGGTGTACTGGAAGATGTTTAAGGTCAGGCATTGTAAGGCGTGCCTTGCCTCTGATTGAAATGAATGAACGCTCTGGTGAAGCAGTACGTTTCAAAACATCACGTGTAATTAGACTAATGACCTCTAATTAGCTTATGTTTTGTACATCAGGGTGCTTCATTGCAGAGAAATGGCTTTCCATCTACGCAGGGTCATTTGTGATGTCTGTGTTCCACACACAAGTGTCTATTAATCCACTTGTGAAATTATTTTGAAAAGGTCTTCTTCCCTTTTGAATATCAGTATTCAGTACTCTCATTACAATTGCATGATTTGACCCCTGCAAAAACATCAGGCTAATTTATTTTAAAAGGCCCAAGCTTCCTTTTTCCTAGTCAGTCTCAGACTACTGCCTTAAAGCTTTCCCTTCTTATTGACTGAATGTCCAGCAAGGGCACCCTGTGTTCTGTGACATTGTAAAAACGTATTGATCGGAGCTGTGCGCCCTTTCTTGGGTGACATGCATCGACCCCTTGAGTAATTCCTTGAGCTGCTCTGTGAGGTTGTTTGAACTGCAGGATTGGATCGATAACCCCCCCCCCCCCTCCCCCAGCTGCAGCACTGTGCCCTGCTGATAGCTACACTTAGAGCAGAAACGTTCTGTTCCAGCCACACCTCCTGCACCAACCTACTCTGCTGTGAAAGCACATATTATGGTAGAGATTTCTGGAGTTGAACTGGGCTTTGTCACCTAAAGGTTGCAGGTTTCATTCCCAGGTATTTCACTGCTGCTGTACCATTGAGCAAGGTCAATTCAGCTGTGTAAATGGGTACTGCGTAGTACTTTGTAAATGTGTAAGTCTGGATAAGTGTCTGCTAAATGGCAGTGATGTAATGGAAGGGAAATAAGATTGCAGTGATTTGGAAAGCTTTCTATGGCCCTGACTCTGCCACAGGGAGGGTCTTGTAGGTTGAAATCATCAGTTATCTGACCGTGAGGTGGATTCATACACTGCAGGTGTCCTGAGGGATGCACAGCCACCATTTTGCACATCAATGCTCAGTCAAACCACTGCCCTGGATCAGGAGCATAGTCAGTTCCACATCCACTATGGAAGGAGAAATATAATAGATGTATTTATACAGAGCATAGAGACACAAAAAACGTTTCGTACACTCGTGTTCGAGTGCCTCAGTTTTGGTTGGGGAATTAAAATGTACTGCTAGCTTCAACCGTTTGGGACGGATGTTAAGATTTCAGAACACAGAGGCTGATTTTGGTGGTTAGAACATTCGGTCACCGGTTGTCCAATTAGAGTGAGACCAGGCTAGTACATGCAAACAGATTATCTTGTCGTGTTTATCCCTGATCGTGATCATAAATATCAGTTTTTATATCATGCCAGTGCTTCTTTCCTTGAGTACAGCTCAGTTACATTGTACCATAGTTCCAACTGGAAATACTATTAACATCTATTATCATGTTAACATACACATATTTGTGGAATAATCAGTTACTATGTATACATACAATCTCTGGTGGTGTAAAGTTGCTGAACCATCCACTTTGGAGTTCCTTGAAATGTATTTTCTTGCTTTAGATCATGAGCCTGTGAATGGTCCATTGAGAAGCAATCAGGGCCAGAAGAACTAGGTTTGCCTCACTGGGCATCCATACATCCATACCTGTCTCCAAGCAGTACACTGTTCTGTGATGTCACGGCTAGATCAGACAGGCAGGAAATGGGCCTGTGATTCCTTTTGCACATTAACTTTACTGACTGTGTTCTGCTGCTTATTCTCACTGGCTCTCCATCCGGCACGAGGGAGTCCATTAATGGTCACTGGCTTCCTCCCCACACCAGCCCCCTGGCTATGCTAGCGCGCGACTGTGACAAATGAAGGATCTTAAGTGTGCTGGCTGCGAGGAGAAAGCAGGCGGGTTTGGCACTCAAAGGCTCATCAGTTTCCCCACTGCATCTCAGTGCACTTTTCATGTGAGCTTAGCCAGCTTTTCCTTTCCTTACAGCGGATAATAAGAGTAAGACAAATCCACTTTGCCTGCCTTGCCTGTGCGTGTGCCCTTTCTGCAATCAACATGGAGCTTCATTACTGGACATATGAATGGTGGCAGCTGGGTTTCAGTTCACAAGCCATCAAGTACCAATCTGTGCCCTTTGCTGCTTCAGTACACCAGATTTAATAAGACTGTGTGCTTTGACAGTGCTGAGAAAATGGGAAACTGCCAAACTCTGAGTAAACATGGTAAACATTATTTATTGTTTGGATTGTTCAGTAAATTCTAGCAAAGTTTCAGTTTTGATCCTTGGTAAATGGGAATGCCACTAATGACAAGTGAATAAAGGGGATGGTCAACTGGACTGTGCTCTGCTTACTCTAATCAACTGTAAGTCACTTTGGATAAAAGCGTCAGCTAAATAACAAAATTATTATTGTTTTTATTAATGAATACAACAAGGATGAGCCTGTGTGTGTGTGTGTGTGTGTGTGTGTGAGAGAGAGAGAGAGAGAGAGAGAGAGAGCGAGAAAGAGAAAGAGAGAGAGAATGTATATGTGTGAATGGATAGGTGACATCCTGATTAAATCTATTGTTTCCTAATGAAGTGTGACAAGTATCCAATGTCCACAGAATGAAGTCCCTGGGGGCATTCCCTCTGGTTTTCTTGTTTGATGATCTCTCTCTGTGTGTGTCCTGAATGCAGAAGCAGAGGAGAAGCAACACGTGTGAGCTGCAGTCTGGGAGCTGTAGGCTTGATGAGGCAGGTGTGGCCCATAGTGGCCTGGCAGAGCTGCCTGCATCAGTCCTCTGTACGTACAGCCCAGTCCAGCTCAGTTGTGCCTGTGTTTACAGATCCTCCAGCTTCTTCAGAAAACGCACTGTATGCGCGATACGTCCGCTCTAATCCTTTCCTTATCTAATCTTCTGTCCTTAAAATTCCCGCTTCCAGCGATGGGAAAAAGAGACTGTGCTACAAATCCAATTTCCCCGCATCTTACAGCAATTATCCAGATCAATGGAGCATGGTGTTGTTTTTTTGTCTCCCGATTAGAATAACTACAGTGAGCTTTAGCAACTGACCTGTAAAAGGACAAACCTCATTCCCTTTTTGATTTTTATTTATCTATTTATATTTTATTTTTATTTTTTTCTCCATATCTCATTTTGACAGCTGTTTAAGATAACCAATAACGTATTAAGACCAATCATTTTAACCTAGCCATGGGCAGAGAGAGGGAATGCATTACAAATCCAATAAAGTTTAAATAAAGAAAGAAATAAACATATGCACATGCAATAATTCATACATAGTACATGCAAGAATTTCTGAATGAATAAATCAATGAACCAAATGAATTTGCTGTTCTGCACAGCCTCAGCTGTGTGCTGCAGGGAGGAGACGGTGCAGTGAGAGGACAGGGGGCGCTGTTTCAAATCCCAGCCGCCCAACTCCAGGGGAGATACTCACATGTTTGGCTCACCAAATATTTCAAAAGGGGTAAGTTACTGAATTAAATACAGTCCACTAGAATATTTTCAGTCATGAGATACTGAAATCTCAATCATTTTCTTTATTCACATTTTATTTTTGCAAAAAGCATGAAAATTATAACAACATGGTTAATAAACAGTTGTTTTATTATTATTAATGAGTAATGTATAACATATTAACAATATAATATTAATGATAATAATAAATAAAAATGAAACTACCCTCCATTTAGAAGCATGTGATCAATTTGTACCCACTTGTGCTAAATGTCTGCAGCTCCTTGACTATGCGGTGCTGTGGAGACAGTGTTCTGATCCACACATCCGCCCCATAGGTCCTGCGCGTTAAGCACTTACATGTGCTCGTGGCAATGCACGGCTGCATGGTGTGCACATCGTAAAATGTCCTGTTCAGTGGGACAGCATGCTTGACAGACTGACTGCTTAATTCATCAAACATTTCAAATTGATGGCCAATGGAATATGTGTGTGTGTGTGTGTGTGTGTGTGTGTGATCACAGTCATATTATCACCTCATCACCGCAGTGTGCACTGTTTTAGAGAGGGAAATAATCTCCTAATTTGTTAGTCATTTCATTTTTGATCCAACATCAGGAGTGACATTGGATGGTAGTGTAGCATAATGGCAGTAGAACGGGGCTTGTATGTCTGAGCTTGTAGGTTGGACCCCCAGGTAGGACACTGCTGATGCTGATGAATTACTTCAGTAGTTATCCAGCTCTATAAACGGAGTGCTTGTAACAATGCAGGGGATGTAAATCACATAACCACCCTCATTCCAGCTGAACTGAAACTGCTCATCTGCATTGCTGTAATCTTCTCCAGAGTGATTTTACACAGATTGTATGTTTTCTTTACAAACTTGCATCCATTCATGCAGATTTGTTTTACTCAAGTAATTTAGATGAATTGGGCTGTTTTGATTAATGATACAATGGAGATCCACATGTAGCCTGATGTCAATCCATGTGGTGAAAAGGATTTGTTTGAATTTTACAATAAGGCATCACATTTGGCAGCAACATCAGGGTGTGGGTACAATTCCTCCGCATTGTTTTAATTTACAGCTGTCACCTTGTACGTGCTGCTGAAAGCAAAGACTAACTCTTTGAAGAGAATATTTTAAGTCAGTGTTCTAGAAATCCATTGCTGTGATTTAGTAGTGGTGATTGTCGCATCAGCATTAGAACAATCAGTTAATAATTCAGTTAAGAAGAACATTGCAATGACATATTTGTGACCTCATACCTTAAAGGGTTAAGGTTTCTCATTCCTCACTCCCCAGCTGAGCTGAGTGTGACTCACGTTCATCACGTTCCCTGGTCTAATTCTTTTTACAGTGGGTCTCAAAATAACTCCAAAATGATATCTGAGCCTTCAGGGGCTCAGGCACCCTGTCATCTCCCACTGAGGGGTGCTGTTTTCTTGAAATTCATTTAGCATATTAGTGGAGCTGGGGGAGACGGTGAATTTAAAAGATAAAATATCTCAGGGGCAGTTTCTCATTGCATTCCAACTGCTTGGAAATAACTAAAATTACAGTTATTATAGAACCATGTAGTACGTTTATGTGCATGAATCTACATAACTGCATTTTTCTCTGCATTACTGCAGTCAGGCCAGCATAATATGTCACCTCAGGCAGTTGAATTATAGGTCACCAATACAAACACAGCTCTTGAAAATCTGAAATTCGCCTCGAATAAATCAATTGCATTTTTTTTGGGAATCTTAGCTATGGATGTGTGCACCTGCTGTGTTTTATAGCTGATCGTGTTTCCATGGCGGTGATACTGCTGATGTCACTGTGATGTCACAGGTGATCAATCCAGCTGTTAGTTGGGCAGCTCTGTTTCTGCGGGTTGCGTGGCTCACTCTGGGGCGGAGGGTGGGTGTGTGTGTGTGTGTTCTGTTACGCAGGGTGGCTGCGTGGTGCAGCTGCTGTGGTAAATAACAGATGGCTACAGCTTACAATTTATCCACTGCTTCTGCGTCACTGAGAAAATAGCATTGAAATAGACAACACTACGTGTAAATCTAATTAGCCTGGGATGAATACTTTCCATTCATATTTTTAAGGAAGCAGTCCTGTTACTAACTATTGGAAAACTGCCCATCTGCCCACACACCCACACCCACCCTCTACCAAAATAGACCAACCTTGAAGATGTATCTAAACACATACCATTCTTACGCCGATGACACCCAACTCTTTCTTTCCTTCCCTAACGATACCCAGGTCACCACACAGATCTCTGCCTGCTTGGCTGATATCTCTGTGTGGATGACTTCCCACTACCTGAAGCTTAACCTTGCCAAGACTGAGCTTCTTTACATCCCTGCTAAGTCCTCTCCGACAATCAACCTCTCACTGACTGTTGAGGACTTTGTAGTTTCCTCCTCCCATATGGCAAAGAATCTTGGGGTGACTCTTGATAACAGCATCACCCTGGCTCTACAAGTATCCTCCACTGCCAGAACCTGAAGGTTCTTCCTCTACAATATACGCCATATCCGTCATCTCCTGACGGAGAAAGCCACCCAGCTCCTAGTCCAGGCGCTCGTCATTTTCCACCTGGATTACTGCAACTCCCTCCTAGCTTGCCATCAAGCCCCTCCAGCTGGTCCAGAATGCTGCAGCCCGCCTGATCAGCAGTCAGCCCAGGTCGGCTCCTGTCACCCCACTCCTCATTGGCCTCCACTGGCTTCCTATTGCTGCACGCATCCGATTCAAGGCCCTAGTGTTGGCATTTCAGGTTGCTAATCAATCCTTAATCAATTGAATTGAATTGCACTTATGATGACTGTATGTTTAGAACAGCACTTCATGTGTATTTTACTAGTTATGGATGTGTTGCTTTAACTTGTGGAAGAACCTATGCACTTGTAAGTCGCTTTGGATCAAAAGCGTCTGCCAAATGACTAAAATGTAAATGTAAAATGTAACACAGCACACTCATTTTAAGGAAAAGCTTAACTTAAGATGTCCATTGTATAAATTGCTTATGTTTAATAACACACATTTTGGACAGTTTTGAGGTCAGGAAGTACAGAATGAAAGTGACTACATTAAAAAGCATCTGTACACCTGTACAACACTGGACAATAACCTTACCATGGCAACAGTCGACTGCTAAAGTTTCTCTGAGGGAAAACCGAAGCTATCAAACATTGCCCCCTGCTGGTTGTTAGCTTAAATTGGAAACACAAACATAACAATGTTAAAATGATACCATTTAGTTGTAGTAGTAGTAGTAGTAGTAGTAGATATCACTGAACACTATACCGATCTTGAGACACTTAACGATGAAAACGCACCATATTTGCCATTTACAGTACATATGTACTGCAGCCATCTCAGTCAGAATGCTCACAACACGTTCCAGTGGGAAGGCGAGGAATTTCCCAATTATAGTCACTAATTCAAATGCCAAATACTTTACATTTTCAAATGCCATACAAACTGTCCATGGTATTTCAGCAGTCTTGATAAATGCATATAATTATTAAACTGCCCTTACATTAGTATACTGCCATGACTATGAGCGTCACTACTAATGTACAACCACAAGAGCGTATTCTCATTCCCCTGAGGTTAAATCAGATTCACATTTGTGTGAGTAGACTCTCACACAAATTTCCGAGTGGCACCCTATTAATCTAATCGTCCACTTGCCAAAGACAGCCATTCCGCAAAGGTTTATGTGAAAGGTACATGGCAGTACTTTTCATAGGCACATAAAGAGTCTGCTGGGCACTGTAGGAGAATATGAACACTGTCTGAACTGAGCCCCAGTTTGAGTGCAGATAATGTCCATTACAGTGTGTATGATCGTCCATTACACCGTGTATGAGGTCGGATGTGAAGTAAATGGATGCTGTATGTATCATGTTCTTCACGCTTTTGGAGAAAAAAGTTGATGAAAATGTTTAGATGAAGCACTGAGAAAGTGTTTAGTTGGCCGCAACTTCGAGATTCATTGATCAAACATACATTAAAAGTCTTACCCATTTCCTCAACATTGCCTCAATGTATATAAAAAATCACTGCACTCAAAGCTCATCATTGGGCCAGTGCTAACCAGCTAAAGTACACATATATATTTTTTCTCCAGACACTAGAGTTTTTTGTAATGAATCAATCATGGGTTCACACTGTCAGCTTGGTCGTTGCATTTTCCCTTTTAATTACTGCAGGACTGTTGAAGTAATTCGCTCAACATGCATCTTCCAGATCTAAGCCCCATTTGTGCTATTGTTGCTCTGAATGTACGGACAATAGAGTGTGTGCAAGGGTAATTAACTGTGGCAAAAGTGATGACAATCAGATGGCTCAAACCGCATTGGGATCAAAAGGTCATGCCATTGTCGACCTCCCGCTGCCCCCGCCCCCCCCGGCCTGGTCGTGGGCTGTAATGGAGTGTTGGCGTGTCAGTGGCCTTTTGTGCATGCTTACATGAGCACTACCCTGCGAGGGTACAGAGTCTCAGTGTTTGGATTCCGTATTCAGTGCGGGCGCAAAGCTGAAGCAATTGACTTTTCCCAAGCATGCCTGGTCCTGTTTACATGTCAACAGAGCACGCGATGCCCACAGAGGAGGCTCCAGCATCGCCTCTGGAGCTCCGCATTGTCCTGGCTTACTGCACACATACTCCACATGGGCTCCCTGTCCATCACACATGCAACGGGCAGCTACTGACCCTCGCTGTTTCTACTGACCAACAGGCAGCTACTGACCCTCGCTGTTTCTACTGACCAACGGGCAGCTACTGACCCTCGCTGTTTCTACTGACCAACGGGCAGCTACTGACCCTCGCTGTTTCTACTGACCAACGGGCAGCTACTGACCCTCGCTGTTTCTACTGACCAACGGGCAGCTACTGACCCTCGCTGTTTCTACTGACCAACAGGCAGCTACTGACCCTCGCTGTTTCTACTGACCAACGGGCAGCTACTGACCCTCGCTGTTTCTACTGACCAACGGGCAGCTACTGACCCTCGCTGTTTCTACAGACCAACGGGCAGCTACTGACCCTCGCTGTTCTACACTTTACCGGGTGCCAATGATCATTGTACGGGTTAATTTTAGAGCAAATCCATTTCAGAACTGAGGATATCAGAAATGTTCTGTTTAATGTAAAATAAGGGTACAAAAAAAAGTAAAGCGAAACAAGTATTATAATCCTTTAAAACTGAAAAGTTTTTAAATGTCATTTGTGTTACTTTTTTTCTAATTCAGACAAAAAACTGCCAATGAAGTGAGTCTCATTTCAAGACTTGCCCCAATGGAGTAATGTCAAGCAAAAAGTTACAAACAAGGTTGTATTTTCTACTTAAAAATACAAAATAAAATGACTCAAATCAAGACTAAAACCCTTATAAAGACGGATGTTTTTCCAGAGTAGCACCTGAAGAAGCTGACACTGTGATGCCCATCTAGAAAAGTGATTAAACAAGCCCTCCGTTAATGAATAAATATATACAGTAAATACATATGGATTAACGTATACCTCTACCCTCCATGCCCCTTCTTCACCTGATTGAGGACAGGCAGATTTTGTTCATTTCTCTGCAAAACCCAAAGGTCGCTTAAATAGGAAAGTACTGGCCTGCAAGTGTGGAGTGTCTGAGTCTTTAGAACAAGCACACTGAGGAAAAATTGAAACTGGGAGATGATAAAATTATGTAATGCAGGCAGAGGAGGACTGTGAAATTAACCCATGACTATCTCTTTTTAAAAGCTGTTCCCACGGAGAACGCACGCTTCGCAATCTAGCTCATAGAATAAGCCTGGCCGCCCAGTGTGGTTCAGCGTGGGATAATGAGGAGAGGTCTCTGTCTCTCACTGAGTTATGACAGCTCCTAGAATCATATTCCTGCACACGTACATATTTGAATTTATACATGATATTTCTGTTGCCCAGCAACATTATCTACGCGGTGTTGGTTTTTGTTCCCCTGTAAGAAGTACGATGATGGTCTGTAGAGAGCTGGAAAGACTTTAATTGATCACCGTTACTGCAGATGAGGTCATTAGTAAGAGATTATCAGCACGTTTTGACTCGAGTGTGACCAGGTTGCCATTTCATATGCATGACTATGACTTTTCTGTTCACAAATGCATTAATCTACACCCAGTAGCATGTGCGTGCCTGTGTGTGTGTGCGTGCGTGCGTGCGTGTGTGCGTGCGTGCGTGCGTGCGTGTGTGTGTGTGTGTATGTGTGTGTGTGCATTTGCATGTGTGTTAAATTAATTAATTTAGAAACCCTACTACATATACACAGACAAGTTGGGCTATTATAGGTAATCTCACACTTACTTTGCATGAAATATCTGGCTAGTTTCACCCATGCATGTAAAGCCTTGGTCTAAACTATATTCAATTTTGAATAGAGATTATTCTGGGCCAGAAGCAATGGGACAGTTTAGTCCAGGGATAAGGTGAATCTGTGTCTGTGAAACTGGCCCATTGTTTCTGAAATATATGCAAAAATTTGGCATAAAATTCAAACCAATGTTAATCTCTTTCAAATGTGTTAGATTAACAGGCCATAAGAAACATGTGGCAAAATCCAAATTCACAACGTGTGAAACCTGTGTTTGTGTGCCTGTAGGTAGCATCATGAGTTGTTATTTGTGATAGATCCACAAGTGCATTGGTTCAACCATATGAGAGCTCCACCTACTGGTGAGTTGCAGACCAACAATCATCTAATCATGACTGAAGTTGTGAAGTAGACTGAAACTGCCAATGCAAGTTTCAAAGTTTATCATTTATAATAAATGTTAAATTACATCATTCAGTCATCTGAAAATAAATATTCATTTCAGGTAGAAATGTATCTTTGTATTCTATTTAGGGTTTGGTTTCCAATGCATGAGGATTGGGTATGTCAACATATACTTAGTGAGCACTTGATTAGGTAGATCTGTACTTGTTAATGCAAATATTTAATCAGCCAATCATGTGGCACTAACTAAATGCTTAAAAGCTTGCAGACGTGGTCAGAAGAGGTTCAGCTCTATTTCAGACCAAATGTCAGAATGGGAAAGATGTGTGAATGTGATCTAAGTGACTTTGACCATGGAATGATTGTTGATGCCAGACAGGGTTTGAGTATCTCAGAAAGGGCTGATCTCCTGGGATTTTCAGGCACAACAGTCTCTTGAGGTTGCAGAGGATGGTGTGAAAAACAAACATCCAGTGAGCAGCAGTTCTGTGAGCAAAAATGCCTTGTTAATGAGAGGTCAGTGGAAAAGGGCCAGACTGGTCGAAGCTGACAGGAAGGTGACAGTAATGCAAATAAACAGTGGTATGCCGAAGAGCATCTCTGAGCACACAATGCATCAAACCTCTAAGTGGATTTTTTAATTATGCCATTATGGGTTATTGAGTGTGGATTGATGGGCAGAAATGTCAATTTTATCCATTTAATATAAAATATACAACACAATAAAGTGTGCAAAAAGGCATCTGAATACTTTCTGAAGCCACTGTAAGCCTTCTGAGATGTTATATGCCCTCTCTAATTCTGTACTTCCTCACCAAAACTCATCACTCCCTGCCTTTGCCTGCAGAAAATATAGGTTTATGATCCTTGAGGATGAATAAATAAAAGTTAATTTTACATGGTATGGTCCATTTCAAGTGTAAAATAGGATGGCAGATGATTTGTGACAGTGATCCTTTTCTGCAATAACACAAAATAATGTCCCAGTTTAGTTAGTAGGTTAGAAATAGGCTGAAATAGCTTTTTTCCTACTGTAGGAGATGTTTGAGTCTGTTTGCAAGCAGGTGTGTGCACGTGCCTGTCCGTCTGTGTGTGTTTATATCGAGGGGTGGGGGGGATTGTGTCCTGTATTTATGTATTTATTGCTGGTTATTATTGGCTGAGCAGGAGTGAGCATGCTGCCCTTTGCAGGTTCTGAGTGGGAATCAGGAGTCTATTTTCAAGGTTGCCATGGAAACCATTGTATTTGCAGTGGCAGTGATTGGTGGTGCCGAGAGAGGGAGAATCTGCTATTTCTGTCCTGAGTCAACACCTGAAATGTGCGCACACACACACACACACCCACGCATGCACAAACACACACATACACACCCACGCATGCACACACACACACACACACACACCCACGCATGCACACACACACACACACACCCACGCACACACACACACCCACGCACACACACACACCCCCACGCATGCACACACACACACACACACACATACACACCCATGCATGCACACCCACACATGCACACACACACACACACACACACACACACACATACCCACGCATGCACACACACCCACACATGCACACACACCCTCGCATGCATACCCACACACCCACACACACACCCACGCATGCATGCACACAAACACACACACTCATGCATGCACACAGAGAAGAAGAGACAACATTTTTTTTTAGGAATCTAATTGAAGTGATCAATCACAACACATACATACTCACACATTCACACATGGATATACACACACACACACACACACACACAGACAAATGTGACTATATGACACATTCAGTGACTAATACTTGCTCTGTTAAGTGTTTATATGATACATTTCAGATGAATTGCTTATTATACACTTAGACATTTTCATGCATTTGTACATTTTTGGACTTTTTGGACTGGATTTTACCAGCTAGTGTCTTAGCTAGATTAGAATCTGTCAAACCTATTTATTTATTTGTTATTAGTTAACTTTACCTATTAACCTCTCTACATCCAGGTTCAGTTACCTTTTCTCCTTTTTTTACCTCACTGGCTAGATTTTTGTGATCCAGGAGTGGTCTTGACAATTTTCTGTTTTTATCATTATGTATCATAAGTGTCATTATGGCAGTGTCTTTCCGCAAAAAAAAGGAATTTAATTTAGTTACTTCATGGCAAAAATTAATGCTTTGCCATGCAGTTGCAAAGAAGAATCTGCTGTATCATATACATTTCAGGTCATGATATTGCTGATGTTGACATGCACACCTGAAACTAATATGCTAAGACTCATTTAAATCTGTCACAGATACTGTATGGACACAGTTTTTATTTCATCTTTTAAGGTACAAGATCACAAGTGAAATAATTCATTAAATTATTAATGTGAATAGAATGTTCTTAACTGAACATAATAATGCTGATATAACAATCACTACTGGTAATTGAATGCAATAGAGATAGAGAACACTTGGAATTTTGAGAATGCTGTCCTCACTCACAGCCCTGGTCCAAAGAGAGCCCAGAAGCATGCACAGGCAGTGGGGAGGGTTCAGCTAGACTGAATCTGATTGGAGGTATTGGTTGTGACTGTTTCAGAGTTCACCTCCTCATCCTCATGCTCATTGGTTTGGTTTCGATCACATACAGATTCATTGTGACAGACATTTAAACCATGGGTGCCAACATTTCTGCACCCCTCTGTAATCAGTGTGACCTCTCCAGTGGACCACGTTAAGAAGAAGAGTCAGCATCATCTTGACAGTTGCATTGTCTGTAATAATTTAATCACAGGAAAGCAGGCTAGAACCAGAAACGTGCAGGTGTGGCTTGTGTTTGTTGAGCATCAGGCCTTGGGGATCCAATTCAATCAGAGCAGCCAGCCTGCATATCAACAGCTACCCTAAATACGAATGACGTTGAGAGCAGAACACAACAGAAAACACCTGATTAAAAAGACGTGACGTGTTAAACATATGAATATGGTAAATCTAACATTGTATAGTAAAAGCTTTTAAAATAATTTAAAATTAAATCCCATTTATATTTTTAAAAAATTCTGTATAGAAGTAGTGCATATTTGAAGGTGAATGTACAGTATAATTTACAAAATCTCAATAAAATTTTAAAAAACAATTTTAAAATTTAAATGAGCTTTTTGTTATTTTTGCACTGCAAATTATTACATATTCATTCAATAATATACAGGGTAAATTATCATGTAAATGTCTTGTCTGTAGTGAGAATTTTTATGCCATCTTTGAATAGGAATTACCAACAGGTACACAATGTAAGTTTTTTAGGCTGTTCAATCATGTGATTATTTCACTTATTTCACAAAAAACGTACACTCAAATTTCTTGTGCCGGTAGTTGACAGTTTATAAAAACAAAGCTCAAGGTGTTTGTAGAATTCCAATCTAATCTAGAATCTAGTGTAAGAAACATCAACAAAAGGTAGGAGTAAACTGTCAGTCTGTGGGCAGTTGAAAGAGAGTGCTTTGTTTCTGTAGTATACCTCCTGCGCAGATTAGCATGATAAAACAGCCCTCATTTACAGGTGTCTTTTCGTTTAATGAATTTCAAGAATGTTGCTCGCCTATTCAAGAGCTGACAGATTATTATTTCTGCTGCACACATCCTCTCTCCAACTAACATGAAAGAACATGTGTGTATGTTTCTGTTTTGTGTGTGAATACATGTGCATGACAGCATCAGAGTAACATTGGCTATTTAAACACAATTTCAAGTGCTCTTTTCATTATAGATCCCTGCCAATTATGAACTGGGTCTGCCGCTGTGTGTGTATATGTATAAGACTATGATCATACTGTACCTGTTGTAGCGACAGAGGAAAAAACAACGCAATGGTAGCCCATAGGTCTGTCGAGCAGCAGGGATTAGTGGACAGGGATTAGTGAGTAATGTGCTGGGATGAATGTGATGAATGAAGTGTGGTAATACTGACAGAAAAGGGATACGCTGGTGTTTTTTTTTCTTCCATCCTGTGTTATTTGTTGTTTTCCTAGCTGGCTGCTAATAATCGGCCCTCGTGAAAGGGCTTTAGAAGCGCTGGCTCATGGGAGAGATCAGCCAGCCTTCCAAGATCATGATGGAGAGACGAAATGAGACCGAGTAGCAGAAGGAGAGAGAGCGCGCGAGAGAGTGCGAGAAAGAGAGAGAGAGAGAGAGAGCACTCTCATTGTTCCGCCATCCTCATGCTCACAGCCTGGAGTGACCTATCCCTGGGATAATGGAGAGAGCTGGAGGAGAGACACAGACACGCACAGACCACAGACGGCCAGGCGGCGCTGAAGAAAGGGGCACTAGGACCCAGAGGAGTGTGTGAGGCTGCGCGCTGCCTGCCTGCTCGTGCGCCTGTCCCCCTCCTCTGCAGTCGCTCAGTCCGTGTGTGTCTGAGAGAGAGAGAGAGAGAGAGAGAGAGGGAGAGAGAGGGAGAGAGCCAGCACTTGTACATCAGAATCGGGAGAGAGTCACTCTCGTTCTCTCTCTTGCCCCCCCTCTCCGCTGCACCCTCCACATCCCACATCCATCGCCACCACCGCTGCAGCCTCCCAGCACCCCTCACCCACCAAGAAGAAGAAGAGCTGAGCTGTGAGGAGGAGAAGGTGGGGACGAGACCGAGGCCTGGCACGCCGACCAAGGAGTGTCCCTTCAGCCTTGCCTGCGCTGCTCTGTGCTGCGATGTGCCTGGAGCTCCTGGTGGCCAGCCGGGCGCTCGGCAGGTGCCCGTTCCCATGAAGCCCGGCATCGGCAGCCGTCTCTGGACTAAGGTACGCCGCCACTCTCCTCCTGTGGGCACCTCTCTCTCCGCAGAGCCGAAGCGCGGTCTGTGTCCATTTGCATGCGAGCACGAGAGTGGAAGGTGTGTAGTTTGCGTGCGTCAGTTACTGTGCGTTGGTATGAATGCCTAAGCGGTCCAGGGAGGGGGTGGGGGGGCTGGGGGGGGAGGACCGTGACATAGACGGGACATGGGGGCCGCCTGTTTGTGGAGCACCCGAGGTATTGGGGTACCGGGCTGGGCTGCTGAGGCGTGGGGTTTGGGGGAGCAGTGACTGAGGCTGAGATGTAGGGCCAGTGGAGAGGCCAGGTGAAGGGCTTGATGTTGGTGTTTGACAGGGGACGAGGTTGGATAGATCGGTGGAAACCCTGCCCGCTTCTTCCCCAGTGTCCTGGTGGGAGTGACGATTGTCCTCGCTGTCACTTGCATTATCGCCGGTGTGTCTTGCACTCATTAATACTAATGGCAGCCCTCACAGACAGAACTAAGAGGTTAAAAATAAACCTTGCGGTGTACCATGGCTGCACTGAGCTGGAGCCATCACGTGTGGGTGCTTCACTGGAAGAGACTGAGGTGGGGGGCTGTTTTGGCTAAAAAGAAATACATTGCCACTAGTTTTAGGCCGATCAGAAATGGGGTGGGAGGGATGGTGTGCTATCGATCCAGAAGGAATCATATCTGCTGCTGCCGTCCAGTACAGGAAGGTGTGGTTTCTACTGTGGGTCAGAAAGCGAGGGATCCTGGGGAGACATTATGGAGTGTGTGTGTGTGTGTGTGTGTACATGTGTGTGTGTGCATGTGAGGAGCCTGATCTTTGCATTGGGCAGGATGTGTGCTTGGACAGTCTCAGTCCTCCTACAGCTCCAATCCTCTATAAAGAGAAGAAGAACGTGACATCACATTCAAGAGCAACCGGGGGGTATAATTACGGGCTAGATTGGGCCTCACCGTTATTAGAAACATTTGCATAATTATTTGATTCCCCACCCCCTACCCTATATCCCCATTTTTGGGGCATTGAGCTTCTTATCATTGCTAACCATTCCAGATTCATGCTCACAACCTATAGAGCGAACAATCCATTGCATTTATGTTTCTTTTTGGATTTTGAGATTTAACCCCCCAAATTCAACCCCCCCTTTTCACAGCATAATGAGTTGCATGTCAGGACCTCACTATTAGCATTCACAGCTCTGTAGAGCTCGGGTTTATGATCACACTGGAGAGTCAGCAGGGTATTTACCTGCTTTCAGTACTTCATCAGTAGATGTATAGGCATTGATTCCCTGCTTCTAACTCTCTCTGCTCTCTCCTCATTTCTACCTTTTTTCTGGAATGAGCAAATTAGCCTAAAAAATTGATTTTATCCATGATACTCCAATAGAGAGTAAAAGTGTCTTGAGTCTACAGAATTGGCGGTTTGCGTTGCAGATCACAGTTCAGACCCACACTTTATTTATTGTATGCATCTAAAGTATATTCTTTCATTTAGAGGATTTAAATATTCACATTATGTTTTAACAAAATAGTTTTTTATCATCTTTAAGAAAAGTTGTACTTTAAAGTGAAATAGCTCCAACAACTGTGACATTTTTAGTGCAGTAGTAAACACATGATTTTATGTAACTATGGAATTTCTAGATTTTTGTACTTTTGGAGTTCAGTTGAAGGACTGAATGCTACAGGACTTGTGTGGTCAGTATTGATCTCTGTGCTTTAAGAACGTGAGCGTTCTCTGCAGCCTAAGTGCTTCCTCTCTCAGAGAGAATATCACCCCTCCTTCTTCAGCCGTCTTACTGACTGTTAGAGGCACCACCCTTTGTTTTTATTCAACACTTATTGCTGATCTCTGCTTCAAATCCATCTGAGCTTCAAAATACAGTCCATTAAAACATTTAAAGTCAGTAATGTAGGATTAATTGACCTGTGAGATAAATATAGTTTAGAGAGGGAGAAGTGCAGCTGGGCCTGAAACGGGCCCCTCCGAGGTGGCAGCTAGGCCTGAAACGGGCCCCTCCGAGGTGGCAGCTGGGCCTGAAATGGGCCCCTCCGAGGTGGCAGCTAGGCCTGAAACGGGCCCCTCTGAGGTGGCAGCTGGGCCTGAAACGGGCCCCTCCGAGGTGGCAGCTGGGCCTGAAACGGGCCCCTCCGAGGTGGCAGCTAGGCCTGAAACGGGCCCCGCTCCCCGGTGTGTGGAAATGTACTGCGCCCTCAGATTTTTCCACTGCTGCAGAGGCAGGCGGGGTCACGGCCAGGTGAGGTGGTGACAGTAAACAACGCACACCTGGGCCAGGAGAGCTCACGCACCTGACTGCGGGTCTAAGATGACCTGCATTTCTCCTCATGCAAATGGCCACCCGATCAGCTGGGCCGGCGTCCATGTTACGCACACAGTCTGTTCCTCTCTGTGTCCGTGGGGAAACACAGCTTTGTTTACTGCAGGTCTCTGGACTCCCTGGTACAAGTTGTGACCAAAGTGACATTTCTTTGGTAATTTATTGGAAGTGTGATGATTTGTACATGTAGCAAACATAGTGTGCCGCTCCATTATTCTGATTGTCCTGAACAAAATATATAATTCAATACTTAAAAAATAAAAAACTTCTAAAAAAGAAATTGGCCACATCCATGCTGTCAATTTTTTACTTAAAAGTATGCACAAACTTTCTGTAAGTATAGATCTTTATGTTACTTTGTTTTTCCCTAGAAGCACAGTTCTATGTAAGGCACTCTGGAATTACTGGTTTGTAACTGTATGGATAATCCATTTTGTTACAGCAAACTTTTCCCTACCGTCTTTGCTTTTCCTTGAGACAGAAGAATGGCTTGTGCTACGGAAGGTGACATTGTCTGTTGCTTTAAGTTGCTAAACTGGTGGACTTGATATTGTGGATGACGTCATATCTTTGAAGAGAAGAAAAAAAGATGTTTATGAAACAACATTGTACCAGCATCCTCTTGTACTGGTAATGTACAGAAATTACAAGGACCCGTTGGAAATTCTTAAATGAGATTAATCCCAGTGAAAGCTGTGTAGCCTGGTTTTGTAGTTCCCGATTAGCACAAGGATGAGATTAGCATTAGCATGGAATGAGGTAGCCTCTCTGGCAAATACCAGCATTTCTTTTTTAAATGACCAGTAGAAAAGTGAATCGGTGATTGGTAAAAGCTTGGGTCGACAGATGAGAAGGCCTTCCTGCACACTGTAAAAATGTAACTTTTTTTAGCCGGATTTTCTGCCCCTGGGTGTAGCATTTCAGCTGTGAAATGTGGAGTCATGATTCAGTCCTCGACAGCTGTTGGGAAATGTGTGCCCATCTTTGATGCCTTTATTTGTGTAAAAGTGTCACTGTGTCTGCTGCTTTTCCCCAGGTGAGACACGGAGGGGGCGGACACTTTGCTGAGCATCGTGGGATAGATTAAAGGCGGACTGGTGTCCAGTTGATGAGTGCCTGGGGTGAGTCTGGTGTTCCCCAATAAGCCGCTGCTATTCCTGGCCCTGCTGCTCACGTCACATCAGCCATCTCCTGCTGCTCCTGGCCGGACCGCCCCATCTGCGCTGCCCGAGCCCCACACCCTGGGACAGCCCGCACCCCCCGGCCTCGCCCCTCGCCCTGGGACAGCCCGCGACCGGGAAGGATGGGTGATGGGCCCGTGAGCTGCAGCGCCCTTTTGCCCCGCCCCACCGCCCCATGGAGTCCTCCGCTGCCGTCCCCTCCTCCAGCCCGCCGTGGAACTCCTCCCTCCTGGCCCCCCAGCCGCCCAACGCCTCCAGCCTGAGCCCCCCGCAGGGCGGGGCGCTGGCCCAGTCGCTGGCCCTCTTCGCGATGCTCCTCATGGACCTGCTGGCCGTGGGGGGGAACGTGGCGGTGATGGCGGTCATCGCCAAGACGCCGCAGCTGCGTAAGTTTGCGTTCGTCTTCCACCTGTGCCTGGTGGACCTGCTGGCGGCGCTGCTGCTGATGCCTCTGGGCATGCTGTCAGACCAGCCCTTCTTCAGCGAGGCGCTGTGCCGGAGCTACCTCTTCCTCAGTGTCTGCCTGGTCAGCGCCGTCATCCTCTCCATCTCCGCCATCAACGTGGAGCGCTACTACTACATCGTGCACCCCATGCGCTACGAGGTGAAGATGACCCTGGGCCTGGTGGTGTCCGTCCTGGTGGGCATTTGGGTAAAAGCCATCGTCATGTCCGCCATGCCCCTGCTGGGCTGGGCCTTCCAGGGCGGGGGCCCCTTCCTGGACGGGCGCGTGGGGGACCCGCTGTCGCCGCTGGTGCGGGGCCGCAGGCACTGCTCACTGCACTGGACAGGCGGCAGCTCCAACCGCACGGCCTTCATGGTCCTCTTCACCTTGGTGTACTTCCTGTGCCCCCTGCTGGTCATCCTGGTGGTGTACTGCAGCATGTTCAAGGTGGCTCGAGTGGCCGCCATGCACCACGGCCCCCTGCCCACCTGGATGGACACGCCCCGGCAGCGCTCCGAGTCCATGAGCAGCCGCTCCACCATGGTCACCAGCTCGGGCGCGGCCCGAACCACCCCGCAGAGAGCCTTCAGCGGCGGGAAGGCCGCCGTGGTCTTGCTGGCCGTGGGAGGCCAGTTCCTCTGCTGCTGGCTGCCGTACTTCTCTTTCCACCTGTACTCGGCGTTAGCGGCCGCCTCGCCCGCGGACCTGGCCCACCTGGAGCAGGTGGTCACCTGGATCGGATACTTCTGCTTCACCTCCAACCCCTTCTTCTACGGCTGCCTCAACCGGCAGATCCGGGAGGAGCTCAGCAAGCACCTGCCCTGCCTGTTCAACAGGGGGCCGAGCGAGGAGGACCGCCTGCCCAGCCGGGAGGGCTCCATCGAGGAGAACTTCCTGCAGTTCCTCCAGGGGACCGGCTGTAACCTGGAGCCTCAGAACTCCCACAGCACCCCCAGCCCCAAGGCCGAGCACCGCCGCCCCACGGTCAGCCCCCCCCCCACCCAACAGCCGCCGCCCCCGGCCCCCGTCGACTTCCGCATCCCCGGCCAGATCGTGGAGGAGACTCCCGAGTTCATGGAGCACCACCACATTAACAGCGACCTCACTATATCAGACGGCTGCCTCAGGACAGCGCCCTCTCCCAAGCCAGAGGCGTAGTGGTAAAGACAGGCCATTTTGTTGGACAACTTTTGGGTCCTTAGGTTGCCATTTTGTTTAGTTTCTTTGCTTGTTTTTTCATGTGTTGATTATTATTAAAAAGCGAACACCTTTTCCCCACTCCATGCGAGTGATAAATCTTAAAGTAAGGCCTTTGTTTGGCGACGTGTCTCAGGCAGGGGAGCGATGGATGCACTGCTCAGATTTGGGGGTAAATGCGTAATGGGGGGGGGGGGGGGGGGGCGGTTACCTGTAACTTTAGCATTTGCTGTCACATACAGAAACACCAAATTCATTTTAATTGCATGAATGGCTCAGAGGGAGATGCCACAGTAAACATGCCACCTGACCTTTGTGAGGAGGACAATTGGTAATTGGGCGTCTATTCCTATGGCTACAGTGTAAAATTATTGCTTATTCAAAATGGCACTATGTGAAATCAATTGTAAATAAACACGTTCCCTCTCAGTAAACAGCTAATGGACCACAAGTCACGGGCAGTGCTACTTCAGAGAAAGCTATACACTCTAATGTAATGAGCCTTGCATTATTATGAGTGTTATATACTTTGATTTGATTTATTTCAGACCTTACAGTCCCGCTTTGTTTGTGTCCCATCCATCTATGGCAGAACTGGCAGAATCTAAGAATTATGCGATAATACAGTGACAGCGAATAGCGATTTTGATGTCTAGACGCAGGTCAGTTTTATGGATGTACCCCATTATGTCCAGAGTGCCTAAGCCTGTGTGGAAAGCTTGAGGATTTCTGAATGTGATTTTATTTTTGGACTGCGTTGTCCCCATCCACAGGGGGCCAATTAAGTCAGATCATCCTTCATTTGATCAGCTGTTTGCAAGTATCCCATTGACTTTGATCTCATTATTTCAAGTAGTTCCTCTGTGTTTATTTGTAGGAATGACTGTGGGTTTTTTTGTGAGGCCGACTTATCACCCGTGTTAAAGCATTTCACCAAAATCATTTCCTGCCAGCCTTTTGTAATTTTGTTGGAAAATGCAAGGGAAAGTGCCACAGCGCACACACACACACACACACACACATAGGGTGAAACATAATTCATTCCACCTCTGATAATGAGGAGCATCTCGTGTGACAGTTGCAGCCTGGTTTCAGTCTGGTTTTATGCTGGTGCAGTTGGTTTTCAGCCGATACTCATGGTGGCCAATTACTGTCAAGCAGCATGGCGAGGCACATGCAGTTAACCCTTTATGGTGTGAGATCACAAACCTTAAGTCCTCCACAAGTCTTATGCCACTGCTCTTTAAAGCCGTCCCCAAATGTGCTTTGAAAGTTCTTAACTGGACATTCTAATGCTGATGTAGCAACAGCTTCATTGACCACTGACTTGGAATTTAGAAAAAAACACTCCAAAAAAACAACTTTAAATCAGGATGGGAGGATAAAAACGGAAAACCAATATTTAAAAGTACAGTTGTGAATTACTCAAGAATCCAGTGATCAAATGAAATGTATCCCACCAATGTGCTCTCAACCCTGGGAGACTACATGGTAGTCACTCTCAGGACAGGGTCTATGTGGAAAATGATGTTTCCTCCACATCAAGTGTATTGTAAAAAGGCCAATATAGTGCAGGAACTACAGTTGTCTCCTCCCTCTGCCGTTTGTGGCTCACAGAGATTATTGGGTATTATTTAAAGTGTCTTTCACCAGTGCTTTTTCAAGATATGTCCAACGATGCGTGTAAATGACAGCGGAGCCACTCTGTTGCACTTGACAATCCAAGCAAGCTTTAGAGCTTTAGTGTGTAGTCCAATGCACAATGCCACCATCAGTCCCGACTGTCCTGCCTCCTCCATTGTGCTAACATTGCCCCTCACCCACCCCAAATATAGCAATTATAGATAAACCTGATAACTGGAATGAATAACTGAACATAAATGCTACACATTATTCGACATTAACGGACATGTTCTGTGCCCTTCCTGTCTTGGTTCCTGTCTGAATGTGATGTCGTACACAGTAAAGAGTTCAGTGTTAAATCCACTATGGGAGAGTGCAGTACATAGGGTCCCTATTTGACTCAATATGTACTCTGTTAGAGTTTAATTAACACTGGGCATCTTACAGTGTTCCTGGTAGCACCATTGCCCATCTGAGGATCAGCTGTTCCCTAGCCAATCAGCAGAGCGCTGTGTGTTTGGTAGGGGAGCATTTCCTTCCTGAAGTGCTGCGTATGGAGCCACGGGGTTGGGGTCAGGTAATCGTGTGTCTTTTGTGTTGAGTGGGACGAAGAAATAACCGGAAACTCTGCACTCCCGTTTCCCCTGTCTTCGTATTATTAAATCAGCTCTGACTCTGTCCTGGCTGTTTTTCTGAGCTGATAAAAACACGTTTACCCTTTTTTCTCTGCTTTTCTTAGGCCTGTGTGCTTTATAAGTGTTTTCCAAGGACCAACTTTATCTGAGGATTCAAATATCACCCTACTCTCTGTGCTATTTAAGGGATGGAGATGATTTTTTAAAAACATCTGCCTGATTGCATTAAGGCTTTGCCAGGGCATAGTAGTGTTAATTCAGTATGTGTGTCAGCATGGTGCTGTGGCTTTCACATCATGGGAGTATGCCTGTGCTGTTATGAACAGTGCTCACTTGTTCAACCTTGATATCTCCTCGAAGCATCTGTTTCCAATAAGCCACAACTGTCTACATTTTATACAAGAAGACAAGTGTTTCCCATGGTCTCCAAAGAATGATGTGAAGGAGCTGAAATGTTACATTGAGAGCTGCTTTGACAGCTTTCTTCAGGTTTCCAATATCTGTGATATTGACTCAGGAGAAATGGTTGCATTGCTGTGTACACAATAGAAAGTGCATATGTTTGCAAAAGTGTGTTATTCACCTGCGGAATCTGTGCAATTTTTATTTGTTCTCACAGTGATTCTGCTAACGATAAAGATGATATTAACAAGAATTATATTATAATCTAATCTCCTGTTTTTTTCTCTTTTTCTCATCATTATCATCTGATTTTGTATGCTCCTTTTCTCTGGCAAGATGGTGTGAATTTAATTTGGAAAGGGTGTCTGTCTCATTGGAGGCATTGAGGGAGTCTGTCTCATTGGAGGCATTGGCTCAACTTAATGAAATACATGGTGACTGAATGTGCTTTCCTTGGCGTGTGATGATAGACAGTGATTTTTCCCTGGAACTGTCAGATGATGCGAGTGCTAAACATCGCGCATGGCGGTGGAAAGGCAACAGTTGTCAGTCCTGTCAGGTAGCCTGAGGGCTGAAAGGCCTTTGTTATCTAAATGGACTTGGAAGGGCATGAGTGTTCGTTTCTGCCATGCCTGCAAACATTGATTTCCAAGATTGGATGTTTTTATTGTGGGAAAAGCTGGGAAATGGTAACGGTGTGTGAAAGGAATCGTGGGGGGGAATGTTCACACTCAAAAATGAAATTAATCATTCAATATTACTTTGCACTTTTGACAGCTATTATTTTGAAGTTGTCAGAGCATGCAACTCCTGTCAAAATCACATGGTCTGCAAGTTGCTCTGTGGGCAGTGCATGCTATTTTCACACGGGCAAAGCTGGTTCTACACAGCTGTGGTGTTCTACAACACCTGGTTAGATGCTTTGCACCATGATAGAAAGCCCTTGACATAAAGCAGTGGTGACAGGGCCACAGGGTGACTTGGAATTTCCAAGCATATCTTTCTGCAGGCTGCAAGATACGCTTGTCTGATATTACATTAAATGAATGGCATTTTGGTGTGTGTGTGAGAAGAGGTGTGTATGTGTGGGGTGGGTGTGTGTGTGTGTGGGGGGGGGGGGGTGTGTATGTATGCATGTGTGTGTGTGGAGGGGTGTGTGTGTGTGTGTATGTGTGTGTGGGGAGGGGGGTGTAAATGGTAAAATGGTAAATGGTTGGCATTTATATAGCGCTGATGTGTGTGTGTATGTGTGTGTGGGTAGGGGTGTCTATGTGTGTGTGGGTAGGGGTTGTGTGTGTGGGGGGGGGGGGGTGTGTATGTGTGTGTGGGGAGGGGGGTATATGTAATATGTATGTGTGTGGGTGGGAGGGGTGTGTGTGGGGGGTGGGGGGGTGCGGAGCGGGGGAGGTGTGTATGTGTGTGTGAGGAGGGGTGTGTGTGTGTATGTGTGTGTGTGTGTGTGTGTTTATCGACAAGCCTTTTGAGAAGTTTCATGCGCACTGCTGGCTCTGGTGGAGACAGATGGCAGTCATTAGGGCTGGCCCTCACGGCTCCCTGGTGTTTATAGGTGAACCTCGCTCCTCTTCCCAGACCGCTCCCAGCACCACGCTGTTTTGCCATAAGCAAATGGTGGCTTGTTTTGTCCACATGGTGGGTGGTGGTGGCAATGCATTTTACAAGTATTTGCTCATGTGCACTTACACCCTCGTCTAAAACACCATCTAAATCACCTCCCGCACCCCCTTATCATTCTCTGCGTTTCCTTCAAATTAAAAATGAGCTTCATCAGCACGTATTACCATAAGAAATTATAACAATACCTGCAGTACTTTCGCTTGTCAACCCCCCCAGTCCTAAACATACACAGTCAAACACTCTTTCACAGATGGCTGTTCCTCCATAAAATGCCCCCCCCCCCCCATTTATATTGAACACTGCAGTTATGACTGGGGCAGATGTTTGGAATCGGGGAGGGTCCTCATCGGTATAGAGGACCAAGCAAGCACAATTAAAGATAACACAGTAAAACAGTACTGATCTGTTCTTTCTCACCATCTGTAACGCTCTCAAGCAAGGTATGCGCTGAAAACGGAAACCTCGGCCTTCTCTCCACAAGTCTTATAGCACTGCTCTTTAAAGCCGTCCCCAAGCAACAGCGTCGTTTCTGTGGCAGCGCCCTCCTTCCTGTCGGAAGAGATGAGCCGCTTTCTCCTCCTCAGTACGGGGCCTGGTTTACTCAGGCATTTGGAATGCACAAAACCCTTTAGCACACACTAAATCAATAACATGACCAATGACTGGTCATGGTATATGCTCTGCACCAATCATTGGTTGCGTTATTAGTTTTGTGTGTGCTGAAAGGTTTTACATATCCTATAGGTGTTAATAAATCAGGCCCATAATTATTCTGCTGATCAGTGTCTGCCACCCTCAACATGGTGTAATAACAACAATCAGTGTGGGGTACAGTTGGGGTGAGAAGGTGTTTATTTTGTTAAGACAATAAAACATTCTTTGTATGTGTGTCAATGAAGGCAAACGGCCACATTGATTCCTGGACTCTCTCAAACCTGAACCCTTTTGCCTGGGCTCCATTACTACCATTAGTGGGTACTGTACAGGTTTAGTGCAAAAGGACCAGGCAGTTCATCAAACTGCATTTGTGCTTCTCCAAATGTGAGGATTTCTTCCTCAGACATACCTCAAAGCAGAAATGTGACATAGAAAAATGTCTTTTTTTTAACTGTTCAAATGTTTTTCCTTCCAACAATGGAGTGAATTGTCAAAGCCTTCCGTTCTGTGCATTGCTTTTCGATGATGAATGGAGACGGACAGATCCAGCCATCCTTCTGTGACCTTTTCCTGAGCTGCAAACCTGGCCTTAGGACTGTGCTGACATCGCATCTGGAGCGGCAAGCTTCACAGGAATGCACACTCTTCTGTGTGGAGACCCTGGAAAACGTTGGTCACGTTTGACCTAATTATTATTGACACAAGGAGGCTTATCAGTGGCACCCGTCTATAGAAACATGGTTTGTGTAAGAATAGCTTATTAATACATACTGGTTTTCTTTTTGATCCATATTTGATTATTTATTAGACTAATTGTTGGTTATTGATCCCTCTTTGTGAGTTTTCTTTTAACCAGAGATTATATCTTCCTCATACGCATTTTGTGGTCACAATGTTTTTCTACATCTTATGTCATGAAATTAATTCCTAGATTAAAAAATATGAAATTATCAGTAATTGTGTGTGTGTATGTGTGTGTGTGCGTGTGTGTATGTCTGCGGACATGCAAGTGTGCACACGTGTGCATGTATGTAGGTATGTGTAAGCATTAGTGAGTCGTTTGCCTGTTGTTATGGATGGTATAGTGACATGGTTGTATTCACGTGAATGAACTGTACATTTAATATGAGCTTTGCTGAGTTTATCATTGGGATAATACCGTCTTTTCCTCTCTCAGTGGCTAATGGGACACTGGGATACCATACAGGTTGTTATGGAGACTGATATAGTCTGTCAGTGCTATCCCCTCCTACAAACACATAAACCGTTTATTTGACGCTGGTTATGCCAGCAGCAGTTATTCATACAACCCCTAATGAATTATTGGTATGGGGTGAGGGGTGAGGGGGAAGATGAAAGAGAGGAATGACCTTTTGAAATGAAGGAGGAACACTCGATGGCCTGTGCCTCGTCCAGCACACCACCAACCCCATCCAGCCTGACTCCAGCACACCACCAACCCCATCCAGCCTGACTCCAGCACACCACCAACCCCATCCAGCCTGACTCCAGCACACCACCAACCCCATCCAGCCTGACTCCAGCGCACCACCAACCCCATCCAGCCTGACTCCAGCGCACCACCAACCCCATCCAGCCTGACTCCAGCGCACCACCAACCCCATCCAGCCTGACTCCAGCGCACCACCAACCCCATCCAGCCTGACTCCAGCACACCACCAACCCCATCCAGCCTGACTCCAGCGCACCACCAACCCCATCCAGCCTGACTCCAGCGCACCACCAACCCCATCCAGCCTGACTCCAGCGCACCACCAACCCCATCCAGCCTGACTCCAGCGCACCACCAACCCCATCCAGCCTGACTCCAGCACACCACCAACCCCATCCAGCCTGACTCCAGCGCACCACCAACCCCATCCAGCCTGACTCCAGCGCACCACCAACCCCATCCAGCCTGACTCCAGCGCACCACCAACCCCATCCAGCCTGACTCCGCATTTGTTTACCTACATTTCATTGCACATTTAAACATTTTAAAAAGCAGGGGTTATCTACTGTATATAGCTGCTAGGTAGTACAATCAAGGGATTGAATAGGAATTTGTCTTACCATTTTGGAACATCAGTATGGTATGATGGTAAAGGATCTATGGTGAAGGATCAGGCCTGTAACCTAAAGGTTGCAGGTTTGATTCCCAGCTAGGACACTGCCGCTATACCCTTCAGTAAAGTATTTAATCTGAATCACTGCAGTAGCTATCCAGCTGTACAAAATGTACGCTATGTAAGAAATATAAAAAAGCTGCATAAGAGCATCTGCTAAATACCTGAAATGTAATGTGTAATGTGTAATGCCACCCTGTTGAAGCTATGTTTTGAAATAGCTGGTAGCTGGTATTTCAAGCTGGTGATAGCTGGACTTTACACCAGGGCATGCAAACCAATGGAGCTTCTTGCTCTGGTTTGGCTCCACTATGTGGACATGTCACAGTCTATGGAAATTTTAAAAGCCCTGGTCTCTGGCTCAACTAAAATCTTCAGGTCAGTTTCCTTCTGTCATCAATGGTTATTTATGTAAAAGATTAGCATTAATAATGATAATGGTTGGTAAATTTTGCTACTAAATTTAGCTATAGTGGTCTGCCTTTGAACACACCCCTTTGTACATAGGTATGATGAGATAGAAAATCAGTATAGCACTATTTCTAGGGCGACCTAATCACAGCCAAGTTTTTCTTCCTTATTTACAGTGCCACTGCCTTGAGGACCCTTCATCTTAGAGTACCCTTTTATCAGCAAGGTCAAAAGGCATCTGAATCAATCAATTCCCAAACAACTGGGAATAAGCCAGCACAGTTGATCAAAGAGCCAGCACAGACTCAGTTGAATCAGTACTATTGCGGGGCTCTTGGGAGTCAGTGTCTCCCTTCACCCTTGACAATTTACTCCCGGAAGAGGATCCATATTAAGGTGCTGCTCTAATCCCGCACTGTATCAGCCCTGTGGGAGAGATGTCAGGAACTCAGGATTTGGCATTGTTTCAGAGATAAGGGAGCTATAAGAGACCAATATCCCTTTGGAAATGAGGGGACTTCAATAGTCATCTGCTCAGAGACGAGGGCACCCTGAGGGCCTGAGTCAGGAGAAGACTCAGGGAAATCTACTGATCAAAGGATGCTGGGGTCTATTCAGCACCAGTTCCCCCTAACACTTGCGCTAAATTTACTGCCAGTTTAAGCTGCTCAGTGGTCCAGTGGGCTTTGAGGCTAAGAGGGTCCAGTTATCCCTAAGACTTGTAGAATTAACAATTGCTCTTACAAACAATGTCATTTACCTCAGAGTGGTGGATTTGTGTCCTAGTGACCCTGGCTTACTTTTACTTCCTAATCCTGTAGACTTAACCCAAGTTCCTCAGCCATTTCATTTAAATGAATGCAGGTTGGCACTGTTCCATTATTGCACTGTTTGATGGTGCAGTGGATAGCACTGTTGCATTGTTGCACTGCATGGGGGTACTGTGGTTAACACTGTTGCATTGTTGCATTGTACAGTGCAGCAGTGATAGCCACTGCAGCATCATGCAGTGCAACAAAGCAACAATGTTTTGACCTAAACAGACTGAGTAATAATGCAATGTATCTTAGATTTTACCTGGATATAGCCTGGCTCTGATGTAGTCAGATAGAAAACTTTCAAATCTAGCCGGGTTTCCACCTGAATGCCATTACTGACTTTTCATGACAAAAATGTTAGCTGGGAGCTGACATCATGCCATGTCAAAATCATCCCTTGTGCTTTCTCTCCCTGAAAGAAAATCATGCATCTCTCTCTCTCTCATTCACTCACTATCCTTCTCTCTCTCATTACCCCTCTCTCTCCCTCGTTGCTCCTGAGACATGTGCAGTGTGTGCTGTGCTGGACCGCTGCTCATGAGACATGTGCAGTGTGTGCTGTGTGCGGTGTAGGATCACTGCTGATCTGACTCATCACTTTGATGTCCCATTGGAAAGGGAGACGGCTAAGAGCCAAGCAGAGCAGTTCAAACACCCTGACCTTTTCAGCTGCGTTTCAACTTCAAAATTAAAGTCACACGAGGCTCACCTTCTACGGCTGAAGAGGAGGTAGGGGAAAACAAAGGACAACACTGATTTCTGCTCCCTTCCCTCCATCTAGTTCAGGCTACTGCATGAGCAAAATACAAGTCAAAACCAAAATACAGGCACCAGAATTTTTAAAATGATGAAGACAATGATCTTAATCACTGTAATCTGAGTGATTCCAACAATAGAGACAGCGTGTAGTATCCACAAAATGCACACTTTGAATCACCACACTGCAGGGGCAGGGTTTTTATGTGCACTTTCACTGCAGAGGATGACAACAACTTGAGCATCAAGACTGTGTCAAAGGTGACAAGAGATTAAAGGCCAGGCATTACTTTTTCCAAGTTACAGGAGGGTATGAACATGTCTGAGAAGAATGTTTGTGGAGGTTTCCAGTGTTGTCTGAAGCCATTAGCCAATTTCAGATTTTGAAAATAGAATCAGGAAACTCTGCTTCAGAGTGGACTGACTAATTAACTGTTCTGATTGTGACTAATAGGGTAGAATACAGGATTGTAACTCTTTTCCTTCATGTTGAAATTCAATAAAGTGCATGTCACATTTTTTTTCACAACAAGTTCAGAAAGCACAAAATCCCAACGACTGTCTTGAGATTTTTATTTATTTGTAAATGGATTGTGATTTTGAGTGAATTCAAGACAGTATCAAAATATAAATGTATGATGTTCATGATGCACTGCAAAAGCTTTATAAAAAGATGAAATGTGCTAAAATCTAACATGTGATTGGGAAGACCTGTAATGTTCAGCAATCAGTGAGTCATCCCATATCTGCAGCCTTTAAACACATTTGTCCACAAAATAGTTTATTTACATGTGTTGATACAGTAAAACACCTCCAGCTAAGTATTATGTCCTCATAGCCTCCCTCCCATCACAACAGGTTTGTTTTTATGTCTCACCTTAACTGTCTCCAGTGCAGCCACCACTGACCCCAATACATCTTTAATGCAGGCATTGCCATGGCTCCAGTTGCCAATGTTTTTGCATTTCAATGGCAACACAGAGTGGGAGGTATTGAGTTTCAGAAGCAGAAATGTTGAGTTTCAGAATCAGAGATGTAATCATATGGTGTAAGGTGGAGGCTGAGTTGGGTTTAGATATCCCTGGATTCTTGCTATTCAAGCTTTGCCTTTGATGGTGGCTAAATAAATAAAAAAGCGTTTGCTTTCTGCCATACTACAACCAGCATGATATCCAGTGGACCACTGAACACAGCGGAACTGTTACACGGTGTTCCATGCCTTAGCACAGTGGATCCTGCCCGCATGTCCCCGTCCCCTCCGGGGAACTGCTGTTTCCATGGAAATGCGTCATCAACGACATTTCCCAGACTGAGGTTGTGGGGGGGAGGAGTTTGTTGCAGACAGATCCCTGGTCACCCCCACCCCCCACCTTCCTTTACCTAGCCTCCACTATAGTATTTTTTTTTGTTCTGTTTTGCTATAAAGGTGTGCAATGTCACTGCTGTTGAGATGTATACAAAGGGATGTCAGGTGATGGAGATAAAGCTTTCCTATGTGGCTTCAAGCCAGATTTTCATTTGTAATGTTAGTTGGGATTTTTGAGTTGAGCAAATCTCCCTGAAGTCAGTTCTTCTGCTCACATACTTCAGATAACTCAATTATTCAGAAAGGCTCTTTATATAGCGTACATTCATAGGCTGTGTGTGTGTGTGTGTGTGTGTGTGTGTGTGTGTGTGTGTGTGTGTGAGCATGCTGGTGTGCACATGCCTGCATTCATACATGCGAGTGTGTGTGTGTGTGTGTGTGTGTGTGTGTGTATGTGTGTGTGTGATGAAGTGGATGAAGAAATTAGGGGGGGCATATGAGGTACGTTTATCAGTTATTTTGTATTGTATTCACTTTTTTCTGTATTCTATCCCAGAAACTAAGTGGAACCTAACTGTCAAATGAAAACCCATCTTCTTCAGAAAACACCTGAACTAAACACTTCCCTACCCTCTATTTACCTTCAATAAACTTTCAATAAAACTTAGCTTACTCTTACTTATCCTACTCTGCTTACATGTGCCCCTTCAAAATAAAATTGTGTGGGCAGTAGCTGTTTGCCTCAAGAGTTTTTTAGTTGCCAAATACAAGGATGCGAAGCTGTCTTCTCATACTGAAAGCTTAAACAACAACTTAGTAAGACATTTACTGATGTAAATGTTAATATAAATATGCTGCAATCATTAAATTTATTGTTTATATTTCAAGTGCACTTCCATCCAATATTATAGTTATTTGTTTTCAATAAAGCTATAGAGCCACATTTTCAGGGGAAGACAGGGGGATAATTAACTAGTTCAGTAATTAATTAATCAACTAATCTTGTTCAAATGCAAAAAATGAGTGTACACTTGTAGGGCCAGTTTCACACAGACACAGATTAAGCTTTGTCCAGGACTAAAGTGTTTTGTATGGAGAATATCTGTTCAGGGCGGCACGGATGGTGCAGTGGGTAGCACTGCCACCTCACAGCAAGGAGGTCCTGGGTTCGAATCCCTGTCGGCCTCTCTGTGGAGTTTGCATGTTCTCCCTGTGTCTGTGTGGGTTTCCTCCAGGCAGGTTAGGCTGATTGGAGAGTCTAAAGTGCCCGTAGGTATGAGTGTATGAGTGTATGAGTGAATAGTGTGTGTGTGTGTGCCCTGCGATGGACTGGCGACCTGTCCAGGGTGTATTCCTGCCTTTCGCCCAATGTATGCTGGGATAGGCTCCAGCCCCCCTGCGACCCTGTTCAGGATAAAAGGGTTAGGATAATGAATGAATGAATATCCGTTCAAAATTGAATTTAATCTCGGACTAGATTGTGAAACTGGTCCATCGAGGCAATTTTGCAAATTAGATGTAGGGAGGGAAAATGCCACTGGATGGCGCTCAAAACCAAACGAGAACCAGTAAATGTTGGCTATACGTACTGGCTTGAATGAGTGAGCGTGGTTAATGTTTCGAAATTATGCTACAGCCTGACGCATTGAAAAGAAACATTTGTCATGAGACTGAGAAGCATGAAACATGGATGCGTGTACGAATTATTCATCTAGCCTATGCGACATCACACGTTTGCTTGTGTGTCTCGCCTTGAAATATTGCCCGTTTTGCTAAGGGACGATTTTTACATAAGCAAGTGTGGGTGTATTCTTACGTATAGAAGGATACATATGACACAATAAATATTACATTAATTAACTATAAAATTATTATTTGTGCATTTATGTGCATAATAATGACAACAATATGCTTCTCCTTCATTATTATTATTAGAATGAATGCTAATTGTAATAATATTCATAATAATAGCGATATTAATATTAATAATAACCACCATAATATTATATTGTTATTGAGAAAATGTATATTTTGATTTCGCCTGAAAACTTGCAACAGTGTATTGGTGTTGCAAAACTTCATTTCCCGTCATTCCCGCGAAACATGAAATATACTCATATTTGCATAAAATAATTTTTTGAACAGCAACGGGTAGTTTGCTCCTTAACACGAGCAGTTGTGTCGCTCATATGAACTTATTATAAAACCTAGCTAATAATAGTCGAGACATATTTCCCAAGTTAACGGAGCTGATTAAACACATTGTTGGGAAGAGGTTTTTAATAGGTCTGTGCTGCCGCTTTGGGTTTTTTTCACCTGATCTACTACTACGGCAGCTAACCAGCAAGCTTGCACGTTGGGCTGCAAACGTTAGCTAGCTAGTCTAACTATGCCCAGTTTCTGAAGTCGAAAGGAGGGACCAACGCCTGTTCCTTTGAAATCGTGAAATCGTAACGCTTCTCGCAGTTTCTCTAATTTTGAACGTTTAACGTGTTACCTGGACTATTTTTGTCATTTCTTTCTAAATGGCAATTTAATTATCGTGGGAACATTTCGAAAAGTAGCTAGTCTATACTTTTGTGTATTGCGCTGGCTGCTCCCTCCCATGTGTGTTGCCAACGCCTTTTTCGTCTTTGCTGTATTTTACTTGGGCTGGCAGGGAGCTAACAAGTTAGCTAGTTTTGGCTAATTTTAGTTTTCATACCGGAGTATTTTTTTTAAACACAGCTTCTTAGGTGTAGAAGTACTAATAGTTGGGTAATTTGGTTAAAATGGGGTGTACACTGAGCGCCGAAGACAAAGCGGCAGTGGAAAGGAGTAAGATGATCGATCGGAATTTAAGAGAAGACAGAGACAAATCTTCCAGGGAAGTCAAACTGCTGCTTCTCGGTGAGTGGGATACCGTATCAAACAAGTTAATCCGATTAAAAAAAAAAAAATATATATATATATATATATATATATATAGCGTCAGTGATGTTGATTGCAAACGTTTGCCTTATTGACCATCTAGCTTTCGTAGCGTTGATTAGCTGTCTAGCTAGCTAAGTTTGATAACGTTACACTCAAATATAACTTAGCTACGCAACGTTAACTGTTTGTTGGATAGCTAGCATTTGGTAACGTTAGTTGTTAGTTAATGTTAAATTAGTGAATGTATTGCTTGATAGACTGGCTAATACAGTTAACTTAATCGTACTTTATTGCTGTTGGCTAGTTTACACTATTAACCCTACCGTTAATCTTTTGATGGCAAGCTGGTGGTCGGTAGTTTATTGTTGGTTAACGTAACGTTAGTTAACGTATTAACATGCTAGCTATCTAGTTCGCTATATTTTGCTAGACTGCGTGTTATGCAGCGAATTTATTGAAGTAGCGTTAGTCTAGCTAACTTTCCTATTACGTCGTTAGCTAACATATTGCAAGATTTAATTCCATTCCGTTCCCTTGTTAATTTTAAGGTTAGGCTAGCTAACGTTAGCTACATATCATTTTAAGGTACCGTAACGTTAGCTAATCGACTGTACTCCGCTAACTTTAAAGGAAACCTGTCGGGTAATAAACTATCGTTAGTTTTACACTTTTCATAATGTTACATAGCCTAACTATTTTGATAACTAACATTAACGTTACGTACAAGCACATTCTGCGCATAACGTTACTCTTCAGTTAAATTAGGCTAAATTAGCTATCTAACTTATTCTAGCTAGCTAGCATTAGCTAAGCAAGCACGTCCAAATGTGTAACGTAGTCGAACTTGTTACGCCGCACAGTTCTTCATCTGAGACCCCAGTCGTATTGTCAAGCATGTTTGCCAAGTCAGTTTACTGGAGTTAAGATTGGGTAACTAAATTGACGTTAATAACATATGTTAAGTTTGTTTGCTTATTGTCCGGGTAACATTGCATCCGGGTAATAATAATCAATAATTTGTAGCTTTGTTGCAAATTATTATTACCATGTCATTCCAAATAGTCTTCCTTGATAGGTCCAGCAATGCACGTTCTAGGCCAAATGAATGTTTGCAGTCGTTGGAGTGATATTCTCTCCCCATTTATGTGTAATCAAATAAGGTATAAAAAAAAAAAAATGCAGTTTACCTCCAGATTGATATGAGTTTATAAAATAACATTGTGAAAGTGTCATTCTTGATTCGACCACACATGCCTCCCTGCCACCAAAATTCAGTTTATTGCCTGGAGCGGATTTTATCCTGAGGGTACTAGGGGGGTTAAGAGATTGGGAAAAGGCTGAATTTTAAATGTCCATCAACTGCTGTTCTCAGTGTGACATTTGCTTTGTTATAGTTGTGAGCCTGCTTGATTAGAAGCAGATCAGTACTCTCCCTGGATCAACAAATCTGGCATTAATGATTAAACTATCAACCCAAAGGGTTGGCTTCTGGTGATGTCGGTGTACATTTCAGACAGTACATTTAGAGACTATATTGTCACTAATACCGATCCACTTAAGTAGCTTTTCAGTCTCAAGCTAGCCTTCTTTTGTACTGCATAACGCACAAGTGGATACAAGTTAAATTCCGGAGGTTAGCCAAAAATAGTTCTGTTCAAATCTCAAACTTCAAATGATCTTTATTGGGAAGCATTTAAATCATGTTCTTACACAATATCCCTTTGGGGAAACGCATGAGGATTTCTCAGGCTTGAGTGAAATTAAAGTAGGGTGCTTTT
Organism: Conger conger; assembly: GCF_963514075.1. Taxonomy (NCBI): domain Eukaryota; kingdom Metazoa; phylum Chordata; class Actinopteri; order Anguilliformes; family Congridae; genus Conger; species Conger conger. Next base: position 22,149,445 of record NC_083773.1, on the reverse strand, counting down.
AACTAAGTTATTGGCAGAGGAAATATCATGTTAATTGTTTATGTGGAGTGGTACAGTGCAAACCACATGCATAGTTTATATGAGGTGTATAACAGTTGCCTTAGTCATGTTTGCATTTTGAAGGGTAATTCAGGTATAGCAGTTCATATAATTATCCAGCTGAAAGCAGTGACACCCACATGCTCAGTGACTTGCATTCCAAATTCAGTGTAAAAGTCCTCAAACACTTTACAGCGGACCGTAAATACAGGTGTCGAATCCAGTAACAATTGGTCTGCAAACTCAATGCGATGCAATACCTGGTTTGACATTGTAGCCCTGCCGAGACATTAGACTTAGACAAGTTCATCCTTGTGACAAGGTTAGGAAGAACTCTGCTCCTATTTAACATGGAAATTATGCAAACATCAGCGTTCATGCTTCTGGCTGCTTGTCATTTTCTTTGGTTTTGTGAAGAGTCTTCGTACCGCATATGTCCCTGTTGCCAATCAAGCTTTCTGGTGTCAGTCCAGTTTTCCCTGTGATTGATGTCACACAGTGCCCAGGGGAATCATCCTGTTGATATGTCAGAAAGGAGGCACTGTGCAGCAGGTCGGGAGAAATGGAAGTTTCTCTGTAATCCGAGCTTTAGGAGCAGTTTTGGGAGAGGCGCAGTAGGAATGTTTGTGTGCAGTCCCTGTAGGCAGCCAAAGGTCCATTCAGATGAATTGTGGACTAACCACAGAGCCTTCTTCTCAAGCCTCATAATTATGTTGAGATGATAAGATGTGTTGTATTTCCTGCATGTCTAAGGTTTCACCATGTTATGGAAATCAAATGGACGGATAATAGTACTCGGTTTGCAAAAAAGGCAATTGCAATTACATTTTGTGTTCATCTGTTGGTCTCATTCAGTTTATGGACATGGTGTGTAGTATAAGATGTAATGCCATTGTTTATCAGAACTCTGAAGCTTCAGCACTCAGGATATAAGCGAGCTGTTGTGAATTTGAGGCTGTTCTATTAGAGGTCTGGCCTCTCGCGCCGGACTTCACAGCAGTACCAGTCACAGACAGACAGGGTTAATTGAGGACCAGCTTATTTGATGTATGCCAGACCTGCAGCACAAGCTGTGTACTGGTCCCTCTGGCTTGGCCCTCTCTCCAGTGCTTGTTTACTGTGTATGCAAAGCTGCCGCAGTTGAGGTGTGACAGGGGCTGGCATCTCTCTGCAAACTATGGCCCTGTCCTACGGTGCATCCTGATGTTCTTATTACTGCATGGAGGCTGTGAGTCCAACCAGAGGTGTTGCCTAGCAGACAAGATGGATCACTGGCTTATAAGAGAACATCTTGTACAGAGAAATGCATTAATTGGGCACCCCTCAAGCAAAAATGGCAAGCAGTCAATTCCAGATGAGCCACATCCAACAGAGCCAAGCATTTCAGCAGCAGAAAGACAGGTTTCAGAATAGCCATTCATTTGTGAGGAAATGAGCTACTCTCTGTGCAATTCCCATATTGTGAAGTTCATGAGTCAGTACTTCAAAACATCCGTTAGCCAAGCTTTCAAGTGATGCAACATATGTCGCTCTTTTTAAACAAAACGCCAAGTACAGGGGTAGCTTCACGTCATGCTCATGTTGTCCATCCCTGCAATAGAATATCACTGGCATATTCCTCTCAGAAATCAATATTTCTGGATTTTCTAGATGTTTTTAGTTTTTTACATTCCATTGGCCGGTTTTGTCCAATGGTCAAAAAATGGCGCATTTGCCAATGTAATTCTCATGGGGTTATGTGGTGGACCATGATGAATTGAAGTAGCCTTGGGGAGGGGAATGACAATGCCTAGTTTTAGCTAGGACCTGCTTCAGAATGTCTCTTGTCATTGTTTAGAAAAAGTACCTATTAGGGTGCTGGAGACTGCTGCGCTAAAATATTTTTATTTTAGATTAATGTCAATATTTATTGTCCATCTAGTTTTCAAGTTGAAGTCTCATGGCTAAGCTGAAATGTTTGTTTTTTCCTAAACAAGATTTCCTGAATAGTCCATGTAAAGAAAATGGTAAAAATGAAATGCCCAACAATGCTTTTAGAGGTTGAGATTTGTCCTTTATTTAGTAAATGTATCATTTCCATACCATTATAACTACTGGTACTGCTGCTACAGGTATCTAAAAACACATTCATTTTGTTTATGAAAATAAACAACATATGCCTGGACCAGATGGTTTTAAATATAATGGAGCCATTTCTGAAACACTTGCATTGTGTAGACTAAAGTGATACATTTAATGGATACATATGTATGCCACATTGTAATGGCTTTTTATCCATTTGCTTTTTAATGTGCATTTCTTGTCTCCAGACTGTAAAACAATATGCTGTGGTCAGAAGAAGTATTTTGGCCAAGGTGTTTTTGAGTTTACAGGATGCAGTGACGTAATGCAGGTAATTGAACTGGAGGTGTAGATCAATGTAGACGCAGCAGTGGAAGAATTAAAACGCGAGGCTGAAAGCCTCGACGCATCATTTTAATCTGCTAAGTGATTGAAATGGCCAACTGTGGTACACACACTCAAACACAGACAACCCAAATAATTATTGATATGGGTGTCTAACACCGCCGTATTCATAGCCTGTCTCCTCTTGTTCCCAGTCCTTTGGTGTGAACACGGCAGAACTAACTGTGTGCATGTTTGGACATGTAAGGAAGCTATACTTTCGCTTACTGGCATTGTAAAGTTAGGGTATTAAGCCTACATGCTACTGGAATGGAAAAGGCAGGTCTGCTGAGAAGTGAATAATGTACTGCACTGTGGCAGCCATCTGGCAGAAATGTTATTTAGGCTGCTTTTGTGGTTGCATAGTTTGTAGTGCAATTGTGTGATTGTGAACATCTCATTTATTTATTGGTTTATTCATAAGCTTTTAAAACAAGCTGTTTGTAGTGCTAAAAAGCAAAATAGGACAAGTAATCACCAGTGTTCATGGCAGTAATGCACAAATCTCATATACATATCTTTCATGTAATATCAATCAGTACATTGTCCTCTATACAGAAAATCAGGTGGAACATTAAAAATAGAAAATGTGTACTCAATGGCTCATCACGTGGCATATAATGAAAACCTTAAGAAATGATCTCCCTGTGGATTCAACTCTAAACAAAGGCGTGACCTTACTGACTTGTTATTGTGAGAAAATCTTCCAAGAAATGTGAACTGTGCGCACTGCTGCAACAAAAATATCTCATTGGAGACACTCATCTGCTGAATTTCCACGACAACTCCACGTAGGCTTGTTTTGATTTATTATTCAAATAAAAGATAAAATTAAAAGATTATTTTAGTAGACAACATCTTCGACAGAAATTGATTGACTGAAGTGGCAAAAAATATTTCCCACTTGTTGCCCGTGCTGATGTAAGCTTGGGGCTGCATTCCAGCAGACACAGTTTATGCTTTCAGCAAGAGGCGTGTCTCTTCGCTGGCATGGAAACAACATTCAGCCAAACTGTTTATTACTTAGTTTGATTAAGTAATAATCTGAGGATCAAACCAAACCTGTTTTTTTTTGGGGGGTTTTTTTAAACATTTCACATGGCAGGGAAAATAAGGCATATTTTTTAAATGTCTCATCAAACCACTGTCATTTGAAAGCTACTAGCCCACTGGACCAGGATTCTGCCTGGTGCTGGCTGCTACGCATGCTGTAGGTTTTCTGTCCTCCTGCATTTCTTTTACATCAGTAGGTGTCGTTACCCTAACCTCTGACAAGCATTGCCTTTCTTTTAGTGCACACAACAGGTTAGAGTGTGTGCAGCACCACTGAGGGTTTTAGTCACAATGTGTAAAACCCACACAGTAAAATAGATAAATAGGGAAGTCATATCTTGTGATTGACATTTCACTACCCTTTAATAGCTTTCACTGTACACAAAATTCACAGATTGTGCCTAAGTGTTTTTGTACAAACGGTTTACTGTTCTTTTATGTACTGTCCTGTGTGCCTAAGTAAATTACCAGTGAAATCCCCCCTTAGTAAATTATACAGTTCTGCTGTATCTGATTAAACGTGCTTCCGTCGAAACTTGTTTCAAATAAATATGTGCTGTTAGGGGAAACTCTAGAAACCTTGTGAGCAGTTTGGATCAGTGAATCATTCTTTGAGGTTCCTTTTTCCTCATTGTTTTAAATTGCAGGGATCTCCCATTTGTACCTCTTTCATTTTCTGTGTGACTTACAGGCTTTCCTGACACCTGGCCTGACTTTGAAAGCAGTAGAAGCTGAAAGTGAAAGCTGAATTTGCCAGCTCCTGTCACTGACAATACAAACACTCGCTCAATCACAGCTGTAGTCGCCAAGCGACATCCAATAATAACCCATCAGATTTTATTGTTGAACGAAGAACACGTCACTGTACCGGGACACAGGAAGTGTGTTACTGGCCACCTATAAGCAACTCTGCAAACCCCCAGCCCCCACCCCCTTCGCCTTTTTCGTGCCGCGCCGGGTCACCAGTGATATGTAATATGGAAAAGAAATCATGTTAAGATCTGAATGGCTGTAGTATGTTTCTGTGTGAAGCAGACAGTTATTCTACTTGTTGTGAAAGGGAGCACCAGACACCCCCCTAGAGCCTCAGTCAGGTTCAGGTTGGACACTCATCCAGAATTGCTCCAGTTTGCAGAGCTTGATTGGACACCATGTTATGCTATGCTATGAAAGCATCGAGGGGGCTTAGAATGAGTGTACTGAATGGCAGTAACATTAGGTCACATTATTACATTATTAGATGACATTATGATGTTAGGTCCAGTAGCCCCACCGCAGCACCACAGTCATGCTTCCTGTGTGTGACTGGGAATATCAGTGGAATTTTCCACAGTACGTGGTCCTCCACCCCACACCACAGCGTCCAATATACCACACCACACCACACCACAGCGTCCAATATACCACACCACACCACCCCACCCCACACCACACCACACCACCCCACACCACAGCGTCCAATATACCATACCACACCACAGCTCGCTGTGGGTCCTGCTGATCCGCCTCAGAAATACACTCCAGTAGGTTGGAGGATTATGTCATTTCAAAGTACCAAGTTGTGGTTTTCAGACCTAATGCATTAAACTTGCAGCCCTTACTTCCCAGACAGATGTGTGAACCTCAGAGCTCTGTACGATCACGTTAACACCCTGAAGACCTGCGTGCTGAGACTGTACGCCTGTCCGACAGTCAAGTCTGTTATGATTACAGCTCCCATAACTTTATGGTTCTGGCTGCTCTGTGTAAGTAAAGGATGACTAGTCCCAGCTCACCCAGCAGTAGTGTTGCGTAATATTCTCTTTTCCAGCCTTTGTGTTCTGTGGTTTTCAACCTTATAGACATGTAATGCATTTCCTAACATTGAATATAATGCTTCATGTGTAGCTGTTATTGGCTGATGCTTGTTTACATACTGTTAAACATGCTCCTTGAAACAACCACTTTCTCATAATTGAGTTAACCTTGTAAACCTCAGAGCTACTAATGGGCTTAAAATGGCTTTGCTGATTAGATTGTGATAAACATTCCTATAAAGATCTGTTCAGTCCAGATGGTAAAAGTAGTTGTTTTGTGTTGAAACAAAAGGCTCGATTTATAATGGGGCATTTTTTTCCCTTCTTCCTGCTCTAATTGCGTTGGAATATTTTTCTGTCTCCTGGGAAATCTGTTTATCTCCAATTTATTTAATGTCGTGTTTCTGACTGCTTTGAGGTCTTCTATCTGATCTGACCCAGGCCTGTTTCATATTTCTTCAAAGAATGCAGTGAAGGCAGAACGCTGCTCCTGCAGGTTTAAAAATGCAGTTGTTTATCTATTTACAGCCTTCCCAGCCCCCCTGCATATTCTACTCCTGTGGAGAGAGTTTCTATCCTGCGGTTCAAATGCTCTTTTTTTCCCCTTTCAATACCTCTGAAGGCATGTCTCTGAACATCTTCCTGGAAAGCAGCGACGCTTGGGATCGTGGCATTAGCCATGCCTTTGATGTGCCTGACATTCAACATCACAGAACGCCAATTAGCTTGCACGGTTATTCTAGTGACTGTGCACAGATACATGCCCACAGAGGCCGTTTAAAGAGTGGAGTCTGTTGGCTATCGGCCAAATAATTAGACATGTGAAAAGGGATATTAAATGAGCAGTTTCAAAGATCAGTAGTCGGTGACCCAATTTAGTGAATTTGAGAAGTCTCGTATTTTGAGTTGCTTTTTGCAGAAATCACCTTTTAGAAGTTGCTGATTTATCTTTGCGTTTGTTTCCAGGCGCTGGTGAGTCTGGGAAAAGCACCATCGTGAAGCAGATGAAGTAAGTACAGCCTGGCGCCTCATACGGGGGGTTAATTCACTGCAGTGCTGAGCTCGCTGTTTCAGCTGATCACATGAGGCGGGTTAAGTGCATTTATGTACACTCAGTGTACAGTCCTGTCAATGGTTTGATATTCATCCTGCCTTTGTCTCCAAGACATTATTAGCACAGATAAATGCATTTATACATTTGCAAATTACCCTATTCCTGCTCTTTAAATAAGAGTCAAAAGCTCTTCTGATGTTTTTAGCTTTGGTTGTTGCACTAAATTGCATGTTGCGTGAAATGAATTGCATGTGTTGGTGTGCTGTGAGTCTGGTCTGGTCTGGTATTGTGGCAGTGTGTCTTCAGCGATGTTTTGAGCTGCTGTGGTTTTGCTTGTTGACACTGCCCTTTAACGGAGTCACAGTATTGACTGGCTCTGGCAGGCTTTTTATTATCCATGCTTTATTTTGTCACTCGGCCCATTTTACCAAGTATTTTCTGAGAATAAAGTGCACTTATGCCCCCAGTGACATCTTCAGGGTAAGATCTGAAATACCCAGACCCAGACATGAGTCATTTCTGAATTGGCTTGATTACTGATTTGGCTGGATTGGCTGGTGCTCTAAGTAAAACCCAGAACCCTCCAAAATCTGGAACATTGACTGAAGTAAAAAGAGCTGTTCTGGGTTTTGCTCAGTGCTGTTATTTAGCTCAGTTACCCCCCTGTTCAGGAAATTCTGGTGGGTACTAATCATCATAAATATCTGTTCCTGATGGCATTATAAGTTCCCCTGACTGGGGTTCAGCTGAGCCAGTCCATTACTGAAAACCTTGAGAAACAGATTCTGATTAATCCTGCCCCGGCCAGCAGCATCCTAACCGCACCTCTGCCCGTAGAATCATCCACGAAGACGGCTACTCCGAGGAAGAGTGCAAGCAGTACAAAGTGGTGGTGTACAGCAACACCATCCAGTCCATCATCGCCATCATCCGCGCCATGGGCCGGCTAAAGGTGGACTTCGGGGACGCTGCACGGGCGGTGAGCTCCGGTGGGACCGTGACCCTCCTCTGACCTGAGGCTGTGGCATTACTGCACATGTGTCTGAGTGCCTCTGCAGCCCCTTCCTGGCTCCGCGGGTTACTCTGCAGGCATAGTGTAGCACAGGGGGGAGGGGGACGTGAATGCAGACGGCTGTAATAGTACTAATGCTACTGACTGCAGCTGCTGTGTACAGCCAGGTGATCGGGACGGGCGGAAATGTCAAACATCAGAAGGATGCGGCAGGTGCTGAGGCTGAATTTGAAGGTTATTTTATTTCAGATGGCAGTCCCTGTAGAGCAGTCTGCAGCCCGTGTATCAGCTTTCTAACGCGGATTGAGCGTGGTGCCATGGGGCCAGGTTTAAATATGATTGCATATTTGGAGAAAGGCATACAAATTTGAATAAAATTAGTTTCCAAAAGCTGCAACAGCGCCATGCAAATGGTTGTGTTTCAGTGCCTGTTATGCCCCGGTCCCGTAAACCATCTTTCATTTTCATGCTGGTTATGAACCCCACGATTACAGCCTCAATGAAGCAGGGGAAGTCCTCAAACCTCTTCAGCTTTGTACAGCAGAGATGCAGTGAAGCATACGCATTGTGCGTCTAGATCCTGGTTTTCACAGACAGGAAGGTAGGCTGGCAGAAACAATGGTTTCACTATGAGCCTGGCTATCAGCAGGCCCCTGTGACGAGAAGATGGGGGCCCACGAGTGCTGCAAAGCCCACCTCCATGAAGCAGTTTCAAATGTTAACCCTTTCATCTGTGACATTTCATCCCTCATTACAGACTGCGTGACTCAGGCCGTTGGTGCTTGTTGGGTTTCAGTTCAGTGTCAGGTTTAGATGTGGTTAGTCTCAAGAGCAACCATTGTTATTCCCACAAAGAATTGCGGGCTCCCCTCGGTAATGACTATGACTCAGGCACTGTGTATTTGTTGGTTTTCAGTTCAGGGTCAGGTGTTGAAGTGGCTGAGACTTATGGGTTGACTGTTTTCATTTACCCAGAATAGCAGAGTCCCCTCAGTATAGACCGTGTGACTCAGGCTCTGTGTTCTTGTTGGGTTAATAGCTGGCTCTCCTCAGTACAGACCGTGTGACTCAGGCTCTGTGTTCTTGTTGGGTTAATAGCAGGCTCTCCTCAGTACAGACCGTGTGACTCAGGCTCTGTGTTCTTGTTGGGTTAATAGCAGGCTCTCCTCAGTACAGACCGTGTGACTCAGGCTCTGTGTTCTTGTTGGGTTAATAGCAGGCTCTCCTCAGTACAGACCGTGTGACTCAGGCTCTGTGTTCTTGTTGGGTTAATAGCAGGGTCCCCTCAGTACAGTCCCTGTGACTCAGGCTCTCTGCTCGTTGGCAGGACGACGCTCGTCAGCTCTTTGTGCTGGCAGGCTCAGCGGAGGAAGGGGTCATGCCCTCAGAGCTGGCCGGAGTCATCCACAGGCTGTGGACAGACAGCGGGGTCCAGACCTGTTTCCTCAGATCCAGGGAGTACCAGCTCAACGACTCGGCCTCCTAGTAAGAGCTCCTCTGCAGCCTCGTACACTGCACACTCAGGTCCATCTGTTTCATGTCTTTTCAAATGGAACATGACATCATGGTAGCACCAGAGCTAAATTCAAGAAAAGTAATGTTCACAGGAAACTGTGTGCTAGCTGTGGAAATTGAACCACTTTAGAAGACTTGTTTTTGCCATGGCTTCCTGTAATATGAGAAGGGGTAACTAAAAAGTCTGTCAAACGAGATCCAAACAATAAGGCAGCACACACACACTTTTTTGACCGAATGGCCAGAGTGGCTTGTGGCTGGATTAAAAAATAAATGAATAAATTCACAAGCCATTTTCAACACCAGCCTGTTGGCTAATAAAGAAAAGTGTAGCTGGCTACCGTGTTAGTACCATCAACAAAAACCAGAAAGATATGGCAGGTGGTGGTATACTTGCATGAAATGTCAGTTATTAACTTATTTGGTCTGTTGAAACTGGCCTGTATGTACAATTAACACCAAGCCACCAGCTGTCTTGTTATAAAGAACTTTTTTTTTAAAGTTTTTGAGTTTACTTTGTTTTTCGCTCTGAATCGACAGTTGAACACGCCTAAAACAATGGATTTCTTCATACCTGCTCCATGCTGCTGTTAGTTAGCACTCCTAGCGCTTGTGCTCTGTGTTTCCCTCCGTTCTATGCTCTCGTCTCTGACTCCTACCCCTCCAAACACCGATGCACAGCAGAATCCTCTGCCCCTCCCCTCAAAGACCAATTAACACATTTTCACTGCACTATAACAAGATGGGTGCCGTTGTCACACTTTCATTGTTAGCGGTAAGCCTCAAGCTGTCGAGACTTGGAGCAGTGTGGGTGTAATTTGAGCGCTTCCACAGATGATTTGAGCGCTACACTGATGATGCCATGCCAAGGGCCTGTCTCTGGGTTTGAGTGGCGAGTAAGTGTCTCTTCAGTGCCCAGTCCTCCCCAAAGCCACTGTACCCTACTCTCTCCACTTTTTGAAAACCTGGAAGGCTGAGTGGGTATCGTGTGGGAATCATCATTTGAATTATCATTTGAATTTGAGCTGAAGCAGTCCTGAGCATCTGTTAAAGCAAGCTCCGCAGTTATTAAAGGGGAGACGTTGTGGGAAACCCAAATGGGTTACCGAGAAGGGCACTGCTTTATTGCATAAACACGGGAGCCATGATGGCTCAACCGACAGCCATGCACAGAAGTGCAAACAGAACGGGCACCTTGTTTACCTTCAGCCTGCTCCAAAATACATGCCTTTATTTGATGTTTATACTTGTTTTGCAGTGCATGCTTTCAGTTCACTTGTTACAAAATGCTGGATCGTTTTAATTTTCGTTAAGCTGAACATGGCACATCGTTCGCAGTTTAAAATGTGCAGTGCGATGTCTTTGCTGTATATTACACCATCTTAACACTGAGCACCCCCCCGCCCACACACACTCCCCAACAGTGTAAAAAAAACAACATGGAGTTTAATTTTGTCAATTGCCTCTGTGGTGAAAAAACGGTGTAATGTTCACCAGTGTTCTTCCTCAACCTCCCTTAGTTACCTCAACGGCCTGGACAGGATATCCCAGCTGAGCTACATCCCCTCGCAACAGGACGTCCTTCGCACCCGGGTCAAAACCACTGGCATCGTGGAGACGCACTTCACCTTCAAAGACCTCTACTTCAAGTGAGTGTTTATTTTAACACAGCACAGATGCACTGTGCTAATGCCAGCCCAAGCACAGAGCTAGCATGCTGGGGCTGGCCCTACATTCTGTCTGCGACATTTATTGAAAATGAATATTTCAGTGTGTCTGGTTTTCAAGAGAATAGAGGCATGTACTGTTTAATTTGAAGGCCCTTGGTCATCTAATTGGGTTCCTGTCTAGGCAAGTCATCTCCTTATGACTTCACTCTTAAACTCCATCTTATCAACAAAATCCACATTTCTTGAATTACAGGAATATTGATGCCAGTACCTGTATCAAAATTTGTGCTGTTTGCAGTAGAAGAATTTGGCTTGGTGCTACATAACCCCAGAGAAGCCTATTCATGTCTGACCTGAAAACAATTCTGTTCTTCTGTGACCTGAAAACAATTCTATTCTTCTGTGACCTGAAAACAATTCTGTTCTTCTGTGACCTGGTCCCGGTTCTGTGCAGGATGTTTGACGTTGGTGGCCAGCGTTCGGAGCGGAAGAAGTGGATCCACTGCTTCGAAGGAGTCACAGCCATCATTTTCTGTGTGGCGCTGAGTGACTACGACCTCGTTCTGGCAGAGGACGAAGAAATGGTGAGCAGAAATGCAGATTAGTTACGTCAGGACAAGCACAGCTGAATGGCCAGCCCTTCTCAAATGAATTTGTACACCTGGTAATTTCAGGCAAGGTTGAGTATATCCTGTTGAAGGCAGTAGATCAGCAGATGCTAAATTGATTTTTGTTACTGAGATTCTCACATGTAGTTCAGTGGTATCCAACTCCGGTCTAACCAATTACTTTAGTTTAAGTGGTCTGACCACTCTATATACTACACTGGTTCACACCTATACTTCAGCACAGTCAAATCTTTTTTCACATATTTCCTGTTTTCTAACTCACCCAGTGGGGAGGCATGAGAGCAGCCTTGTGAGGCCCTGTGGGATTGACCTCAGAGGCCTTTCCATAATGTGTGGAATCTGAGCCATGACAGTTTTCCCTGCTGTCCAAATGGTTTTTCCCTACAGAACCGAATGCACGAGAGCATGAAGCTCTTCGACAGCATCTGCAACAACAAATGGTTCACAGAGACCTCCATCATCCTCTTCCTCAACAAGAAAGACCTGTTTGAGGAGAAGATCAGCAGGAGTCCGCTCACCATCTGCTACCCAGAATACGCCGGTATGAGCCCGCGTTCCTTAAATGTTCTTTGCATCTTAAACTCTGCTTTTGATCACTTTCTCACTCCATATGATGGCACTAGTCTAATTAAATGTATGGATTCTTCGAGGGCTTTGAAGTCATTTCATTGTTCTGTTACCAGCTAAGCAGCTTGGCAGGCACTTGGACCTGGATGTCTTGGACCTCCCATGCACAGAACAGTTCTACTTTTTTCAGGCATTGCGCTTGATTTAAGACTGAATAAATGCATTCAGTTGTAATCACCCCTATGGCTATGGAATATAAATGAAACACTGGAGGTGTGGATTGCATGTACAGCAACCCAACCCTCGCTCCACATCGGTGAGCAATGAGCCAGTGGGCCGCATCATCGTCTAGGCTGGGCGAGGTCATTTATGAAGCTCCCGTTGTGGGCTGATTACGCATAGGTTGTTTTGTCTTTGCTCAGAGTTGTGTAAAGTGGCATCTGCACATCCATATTCTGAGCCTGTGTTTGCATCTTGTGTTTCGCTGTACTTTATAAGAAATGCCAGGGCTCTGTCCCCAGGCTTTTAAAATGTAATTATCCATCTGTTCAGGATTGAAATCATCAAACACATTTATACCTTCCACGATCTCGGCGTCAGGATTATTTTCATGCTCATGCAAATTGCCCAAGGCTTCTTACCAAGTATATATATATATAATTTATTTTATATTTATTATGACATCTCAGTCAGGTTCTATAACGGAGGTTTGACTTGGACTTTTTGAAGAGTTCCTTTCTGTCTCTTATCCGACCAAAGCCGTTGTATAACCTCAGTTTAAACCTCCTTTTGAGTTATGTTTGGTAATATTTTGTTATCGATACAGCAATACCTAAACCTGGATTAATTTAAAATAATCGCTTCTGTATTGCCCACATGCAGGATGAGACATTTAGCAATATTGAATCTTATCTGCTCTATTCTGGATTGTGTTTTTAATTACTGTACAAGTATCTTTGCATATTTCTTATCCTGTTGCTTTATAATACACTATGCTTAAAAAATGTATGATAATAGCAAGATATTTAAATTAGATTATAGAATATAGAATAGAATGACTTAAAGCAGGCACCTGTAGAACCAAAAATACCCCAAACACAAGCTGAATATCCTTCCTCTATAGGAAGGTTTTTTTGTAGAAAAATCTGAGATTCAGGAAATGTTTGAATCCAGATTCACATAGAAATGTACAGTAGCCGTCAGGAGGCTAAAAAGCACCATTACATTGCTGTTCAGCAGGACTCGATTTGCTGCTATTTCTGGAGCAGATCAACACAACAGTGAAATTGATTTGATTTGCCTCTCCGGATTAAAGCCAATCAGCCTCAAATGCATATCTGTGGCAGTGAGCAGTTTGCTCAGTGAATTTCAGTCGGTGTAGAGGGACACAGCTCAACGTCTCCCAAGTTCCCCTGCTCAGCTAGAGAACTACAACATTACCCTGCAGGTGGTTAGTTGGGCTTTTATGCAGGTGCCGAACTGGACAGCTTAGAATTACGTTGTTTATAGATACGATTAAATGATAATCTGATCAAATGTATTTAAACCAATTTACCAAAGTTTGGCCACTTCAAAATTGTAAACATAACTCTGGTTCTGGAGTTAATGTGGCGTGGCTAATTTATTTTTTGGTCAGATGATGGATTCCGAATGAAAAAGCTGTTTTGAGGTTAAGGGCTCCTACGAGCAGATGATGGATTTGAAGCATCAAGGCATAATGGTCATGGATAATGCTAATCTGTTCAGGTTATGAAATGTGTACGCTCAGCCTCAGGCAATCCCACAGTTAACCACGCCGTTATCTTCCCGTAAATACAGCATGCTCATCACATCGTGCGTGTGCGTGCGTTTGTTTTTATATGTGTGTTTCTGCGTGTGTGTTTTTGTTTTTGTGTGTGTGTGTTTGTGTTTTTGTGTGTGTTTGTGTTTGTGTGTGTGTGTGTGTGTGTGTGTGTGTGTTTGTTTGTTTGTATATGTATGAGTGTGTTTGTGTGTGTGTATGTATGTGTGTGTGTATATGTATGAGTGTGTTTGTGTATGTGTTTGTGTGCGCGTGTGTGTGTGTATATGTATGAGTGTGTTTGTGTATGTGATTGTGCGCGCGCGCGTGTGTGTGTGTGTGTGTGTGTGTATGTATGAGTGTGTTTGTGTATGTGTTTGTGCGTGTGTGTGTGTGTGTATGTATGAGTGTGTTTGTGTATGTGTTTGTGCGTGTGTGTGTGTGTATGTATGAGTGTGTTTGTGTATGTGTTTGTGCATGTGTATATGTATGAGTGTGTTTGTGTATGTGTTTGTGCGTGTGTGTGTATATGTATGAGTGTGTTTGTGTATGTGTTTGTGCATGTGTGTGTGTGTGTGTGTGTGTGTGTGTGTGTGTGTATGTATGAGTGTGTTTGTGTATGTGTTTGTGCGTGTGTGTGTATGTATGAGTGTGTTTGTGTATGTGTTTGTGCGTGTGTGTGTGTGTGTATGTATGAGTGTGTTTGTGTATGTGTTTGTGCGTGTGTGTGTGTGTGTGTATGTATGAGTGTGTTTGTGTATGTGTTTGTGCATGTGTATATGTATGAGTGTGTTTGTGTATGTGTTTGTGCGTGTGTGTGTATATGTATGAGTGTGTTTGTGTATGTGTTTGTGCATGTGTGTGTGTGTGTGTGTGTGTGTGTGTGTGTGTGTGTGTGTGTGTGTGTGTATGTATGAGTGTGTTTGTGTATGTGTTTGTGCGCGTGTGTGTGTGTGTGTATGTATGAGTGTGTTTGTGTATGTGTTTGTGCGTGTGTGTGTGTGTGTGTATGTATGAGTGTGTTTGTGTATGTGTTTGTGCATGTGTATATGTATGAGTGTGTTTGTGTATGTGTTTGTGCGTGTGTGTGTATATGTATGAGTGTGTTTGTGTATGTGTTTGTGCATGTGTGTGTGTGTGTGTGTGTGTGTGTATGTATGAGTGTGTTTGTGTATGTGTTTGTGCGTGTGTGTGTATGTATGAGTGTGTTTGTGTATGTGTTTGTGCGTGTGTGTGTGTGTGTGTGTGTATGTATGAGTGTGTTTGTGTATGTGTTTGTGCATGTGTATATGTATGAGTGTGTTTGTGTATGTGTTTGTGCGTGTGTGTGTGTGTATATGTATGAGTGTGTTTGTGTATGTGTATGTGTTTGTGCGTGTGTGTGTATATGTATGAGTGTGTTTGTGTATGTGTTTGTGCGTGTGTGTGTGTATGAGTGTGTGTATGAGTGTGTGTGTGTGTGTGTGTGTGTGTGTGTGTGTGTGTGTGTGTATGTGTTTGTGTATGTGTATGTGTGTGTATATGTATGAGTGTGTTTGTGCGTGTGTGGGTCTTTGAGGGAACAGTTCTTTTGCAGTTAGGAGCTCAATATTGAGGGGAGTGGGGGAGATTGGATCATTAACTGCAATCTTTGTAAGGAAACCCATAATCAATACAATAAAGCTGAATGGCCTGGGTATGACAGCATCTGTCAGACATGTACAGATGGAAATTGAACATCAACATGTGATCTTTGACCTTGTTCTCTCCTGCTCCATGGTGCCTTAGCGTTAAGCCATCATTACCGTACTGTGTAGCTGCAGACTCACTTTCTTGATTAGTTTTTTAAATTAAAATGTCATGTTCTTAGACTCCTGAAATAGTACTTTGTGCGCACTATTCTTAAACATTTGATATCTTTACTCTAACAAGTATTTCTAAATATTTGTTAAAATATAAAAATAAAAAGGTATGATCACAGAACATACTGTGTACGTCTGCAAAATAACCGTTCTCTAAGGCAACCTGTTTGGATAAATTCCACCAATGTTTCACAGAAAATAAACAAGCCATATTCTACAGTAGAGCTACCCATATTTTCCCACAGCTGTTGAAGTAACTTGACCCTGCAAGGTCTTATCTAATTGATAATAATTGTGGCGTCTTGGTGGGTGGGTGACAGTGTAATTGGATAGCTAGGTAGCTACATATCCAGCTACTGTAATTATTACTGTCAGGAAGATGGTTTGACATGGGCGATTGGGCGTACCTACCAAGCTATAATGGGCTAAACTCTAATGATCAAAAACAATCGTCTAGCTTGCGTGGCTAATGGTATGAAACCTTGGCTAGCTGGTGAGTCTTATTTATTAAGGTATCTCTATAATGTTAACCTTTTCTTTCGGTCCATTTTGGTAGAAATAGTCTTTTTTCTTTTTTACATTACATTACATTACATTACATTAATGGCATTTGGCAGACGCTCTTATCCAGAGCGACATACAGTTGATTAGACTAAGCGGGAGACAATCCTACCGTGGAGCAATGCAGGGTTAAGGGCCTTGCTCAAGGGCCCAACGGCTGTGCGGGTCTTATTGTGGCTACACAATTTATTTTTATTTTTTTTGTAATATGTAAATGTCCACAAGCTGATCAGAGCATTGCAAATAATTGCTTGTAAGACCTCACATGAGTAAAGATGTATATTCATGATCTGGTGGTGTTAAGTTCATCATTGATGTTCTATAACAAAGGCTTCAAATGACTATCACTGTGCCCTTGGCACAGTGGGTGGGGTTATCGGAGATTTGTTCCCTTAGTTTGATGTTCCTCCTTGCTTTTTTCCCTAGGCTCAAACACATATGAGGAGGCCGCAGCCTACATCCAGTGCCAGTTTGAGGACCTGAACAGGCGAAAGGACACCAAGGAGATCTACACCCACTTCACCTGCGCCACAGACACCAAGAACGTGCAGTTCGTCTTTGACGCCGTGACGGACGTCATCATCAAGAACAACCTGAAGGAGTGCGGGCTGTACTGAGACAGCAGGCCCTTGCACACAGGTGAGTGCAGGCTGTACTGAGACAGCAGGCCCTTGCACACAGGTGAGTGCGGACTGTACTGAGACAGCAGGCCCTTCTGCACAGGTGAGTGCAGGCTGTACTGAGACAGCAGGCCCTTCCACACAGGTGAGTGCGGGCTGTACTGAGACAGCAGGCCCTTGCACACAGGTGAGTGCAGGCTGTACTGAGACAGCAGGCCCTTCTGCACAGGTCAGTTCAGCCTCTCCTGAGACAGCAGGCCCTTCCACACAGGTGAGTGCAGCCTCTCCTGAGACAGCAGGCCCTTCCACACAGGTGAGTGCAGCCTCTCCTGAGACAGCAGGCCCTTCTGCACAGGTGAGTGCAGCCTCTCCTGAGACAGCAGGCCCTTCTGCACAGGTGAGTGCAGCCTCTCCTGAGACAGCAGGCCCTTTTGCACAGGTGAGTGCGGGCTGTACTAGAGACAGCAGGTTAAATGGACATGCAATCCTCCGTGTTAGTCACTTTCCTTCTTCTCATTATGTTTGAGTAGATTCAGAGCATGATGTATTATTTCTATTCTTTCTCCAGCTGGTCTCAATTTCTATTTTTTTTCCACAATCTTACCAAGATGACATCTAATATCTAATTTCTTTAGAAAGTCTTGGACAATGTTAATAGACTGTGTTCCCACCTTCTTTCCTTGTCATCATTTCATAATTTCGCTTGCTAGCTAGTCTCACTTATTTATACATTGGCTCATAAACTTTACCAATTCAACCTCTACCTGTACTAGCCGAGTGCCCTACCCAAGAGGCAAGGGTGAATACGTACATCCATCTACTATTTTCTGTACTTATTTTCTTTCTTCTTTGTCATATGTAGTCCTCTAGTTCCATAAATATTAATATGTAAGATTTCAGCAGGAATGTAACTCTTCATTGTACTGAAATGGTTTACATTTTTCAGTTGCTAAGTTGCCTCGTTGTTGCGAAAAGACATGTGAAGCCACAGATTCATAAAGCCTTGCACTCCCGTAGGTCAGTGAGGCTGAACTGCTCACTCTTGCCCCGCCCCCTGCAGGTCACTCATGACAGAGAAGCACACCTGATTGGATGAGGATGGTAGTTTCTGTCCATGAGGATGGGCCACAGGATTGGGAAGGATGGACCATTGTGATGCGTTTGGTTACCATGGTGCATGGAGGGTTCTTCTGCGCTTCAGCACCAAAGTGAGGATTTCGGATTGTTTCTTTTTCTTAAAAGGTCTGGTCAAATGTGGGAAGCTTGTCCATGCAGGACGGAGCAGATCTCTCAGGAAAAGCTCAAATTCAATGGGGTTCTGCTGTGGCGCTCATGCTTTCCTTTACTGGATTTTAACCCACATTTACCCATCTTTACCCACATTTAAGCAGTTTGATTTATGCTGTCAGCAACTATGGAGCGAGAGAAATGCTTGTCTGCCTATCAGCATTTACAAAACGTGTGCCTGTCAATATTTTCTTCAGAATCGGATAGGTTTGTTTCTGTATTTATCGTTTTAACTGTGTACTATGCACAATGACCAAAATTTTCCAATTTTCCTTGTGTAATGTTTGGTTCCGAACAGAAAGATTTTAGACTGTTCAAGAAAGAGGGAAGGGGGGGGTCTGTAAATTCGCCATGCAAGTATTCTTTTTCCTTTGTGTTCCTTTCGCAATGTTTATTTGACCTGCTGTTAATAGAAATAAGCACTTATTTAGTTTGTCACAGTCTCACAAATCATTTTGTTTGCACAATGAATTGTGCTTCACCATTTTACATCCACCTAAAAAAGTCCCCTTACTGAATTTCTATATGCTTCAGTTGCACTTTGTAATTGATAGATGATCTGACATTACACATTTATTTTAATCATGTTGTGCTTTGCTGATAGTGTGATCTTTAAACAAATTCAGTCTCATAGATTGACTTGGACCACATATGTCAGACCAATTAGTGTTTATACCTGTTTTACAGGGATGAAACTAAACGGTTTCATTTTCTCAATTCTATAGATAGAACTCTAGAGGAGCCACTTTGTATTAACTGATATTTTTATATATGTGGAGCTTGTCCACCTCAGTGAAAATGAATTAAGTTTGTTATTGTCACATTCCACAGGCTAATTTGATGCAGAGAGAGTCAGAACGCATTGAAAATGAAATATCTTCAGGTGTTAAACTACAACATTTGCTTGGAAATAAATTGCATTAGCTGTGTTGGTTCAGCATTGTCACACCTTTTTACCTGAAGCATTTTATTGGATTGAATGTGCTTTTATTTCAGTGAACAGTAGAATGGTTCACATTTTTACTTTTTTTTAAAAACATTTTAAGGGACTTGTGTTGATTTGTCAGTACTTATTTTTTTGAGTCTGTTATGAGTCTGGTAAAAGATCAGTTTTGTATCTTGACGTTTATGAAAGCCATTTGTATTCATGGACCAAGGAGGCCTTGTGGTATGTGTCACTCACTAGTATTTAACAAAGTGTTTCCAAGTACCAATTGTTATTTACTGTAATAACTCCCACCATTCAAAGTACATTCCTGTGTATGAATCTGATATTTATGGTTCTGTCAGTTTGATTTTGTACAGATTGTATTGTTATGTTGACACTTAAATGGTTGCGATGAGCTTTTGTGCTACCTTTCTTTTTAAATAAAATTGGGGGATGACAGCATGTCTCATCAGTGTTGGCTGTGATGTACTGGCTAAAGTTTAGCTTCTTTCTTTTGTGTGTTTTACTTGTGGTTTTTCCAGAGGATCAGAAGAAAATGATCGCCAGTTAATCCAATGTTATTTTAGCAATACAAACCATAACGGGCCCATTGTGGGTCCTTGGCTCATGTTGGTACGATACTGGTGATATCATATTTGATCAACAATCCTGAAATTTCCCCAAGGACATAAATCACTTGGCTGTAGAGAATTAATTCATGATTGGAAGTTAAAACCATCTTTATCATAAAGCAGTTAAGCAGCACTTATCTTCTACATCTGAAATATCCCATCCTAGATGTTGCATCTAGTGTTCTGTATACCAAAGGAAATGTGAAATTATTAGTGCGCTTTGAGGCATATTCATATGTGCAGGTTTATTCAAACATGCCTGATGACTTCATTATATATATATTAATATATTACATGTCATTTGGCTGACGCTTTTATCCAAAGCGACTTACAGTTGATTAGACTAAGCAGGAGACAATCCTCCCCTGGAGCAATGCAGGGTTAAGGGCCTTGCTCAAGGACCCGACTGCTGTGCGGATCTTATTGCGGCTTATCAGGGATCAAACCACCGACCTTGCGGGTCCCAGTCATATACCTTTACCACTAAGCTACACACGCCGCCTTGACTTATATGTTAAATGATGTTTGTAACATGTTTATAATAAGGACATTGCTGAGAAAGTAATTGTGTAAAATATTATCCGTGCCGATTGGTCTCATTTTTAATTGTATAAAAAAGTGGTTTCTCTTGCAAGATCAGCACTGTTTTTGGGATGAATTTGTGACTCACAAAGGTGGATGGCAATCGTCCTTGGGTTTTGATTAAACTTTGTACTGATGTTGTGTTGAAAATGTTACCTCTGAAAAGCAGTCAGATTCTGGATCAGTGTTAAGGTCCCAACAGCCCTGTATAATGAACGTATGGAAGAAGCAGGCACAGACTGAAGAGCTAATACGTCTTTATTTCTTGCCTTTACATTACAGAACGGAGTTACTGGCGTCAAAATAAAACACTTTGCTACAGGTTCACATTATTTGAATATTTAAAATATTTATTTTAACATATACAGAAATTGGGTCTATCTTTATGTAGAAATGTATTGAGATTCATTTCTATGTATTTGGAATTTCTCCTTGCATAAAATAATAACCTTGCGTACTTTAAATTAACAGACTGATTACATCAAAGTAGAGACCTCATTTTGAAATATGTATACTGTACAACAGTACCTGGGGTAACAAATCATTAAACTTTTTTTTTCTTATTTTACATAATTATGATTTCAGAGTTTGAGGTGCTAAATACTAGATAAAAACCATTAAAATGCAGAGGGGAGGGGGGAGAGCTTGCAACTTTAGTGCTGATCTGTTCGGTATTTTGCGTACAGAATGGCAAACCAAGGAATCTGATGAGGAATGAGCGAAAATGTTCAGTTTAAAGTAGCCGCTCCCGTTATACTACGGACAGCTCCGGCGTCAGGTACCGCACCAGGCTGTCGAACGCGCTGACCTCACGGGACACCTTGTTGCCTTTTACCGGGCTGGGTTAACATTTTGTGCATGTCGCTACTCTGATTGGGTGAGCTCTGGTGACGGTGGGGTTGCAGGCTGGCCGAATCCCTGCGTGTGCCTCTGCTCGTCACGGAGACGGACGCCCGGTGGGGTGGGACGTCGGGGCGCCGTTCTGACGGAGCAGTTCGGAAGGAAAGCCGGTGAACCGATCAGGTATGGAAGAGAGGGAGAGAGGGGAGCGCTGAAAAGAAAGAAGGGTGGCATGAAGTCGCCATTTTAGTTTCACAGTTCTCATTAACTATATGATCTACAATAAAGTATATCTTGTGTGTATACATATATATACATACATAAAATAAATTTGTAATTGGAAGCCGATTTGTAATTGTCAGTCACAAATGCAGCTGAACTTGAGCCTTCTCGGTTCAGAGAGACCCACAAACACGTGGGCCTTGTTTTGAATGTGGGGAGGGGAGGAAATTAAATGCATATGTTTTCTGCAGACTCCGTTCTTAGGACTGCAGTGACAGGCTGGAGTTGGCCGTGGACACGGTCAGAGCTGATGCATCGCGTTCTCATTCTGGGATTATTGCCTCATCTGCTGCAATACAATCCTGTCTAAAGGTTGAACACAATTATTATTTGGTTATAATTAATGCAGTGATCTACAGCCTGATGACATCAAGCAACTGAGAGCAATTATGGCAGTGCGGGGGGTTTAATTTAGTTAATACCTCCCAGGGTTCGAGCACAGATTAACTGTATTGCTGCAGTTTGCATGGGTAAAAAGGCCGGTGCGTATAGTTTTTGCAAGCCAGATGAAAATGGCCAATTGTCAGAAGTGGGCTCTGTTCATGTGGAGTAAGCCATTCAGCAACAATATGCTTTTTCCTCTGCTAGTTCTGGACAGACAGCGCAATATGCTCGTCAGAACAAGGAACTGGGGGGGCATAACCCGTTAGGAAATGCCACAACTGAGCCTCAACAGGAAAATATTAACAATGATATGCTCTATAACCCTGTCCTCCAGGGCAGAGAACTGCTGCTTTTCCACTCTCCCTTTACCTGGCCCAGAAGAAAATAAAACCAGGGCCAGATTTGGAGTTGAGGGACAGATTTTACGATCCCTGCTCTAGAATAGAGCACGTAGTCAGCCTACCTGTGTTTGTAGCACCGCTTAGAACAGACCGCAGTCTTTCAGGTTTTCCTTGATGATGATGTCCGTGACTGCGTTGAACACGATCTGGACGTTCTGTGTGTCCGTGGCACAGGTCATGTGGGAGTAGATCTCTTTCACCCCCTTCTTCATGTTCAGGTCCTCAAACTGCCTCCTGATGTACAGGCTTGCATCGTCGTACGTGTTGGGACCTAGCGGGGCCGAGAACGAGACCGAAGTTAGAGCAGAGTTCTTCATCCAGAGTTTCACAGCATACCAGCGTGCCATGGAAGATTTTTCAATTCCACCGCAAATTAACAAGTGACATTTTGTAACATTTCAGTGGTTAATGGGATCATGTGCCTCAAAATGTAAAATATATCAAAAGTGTGCCTTCTTTGAAAACACATTGGGCAACACTGGGTTGGAGGATTTTGCATAGGGTTATGAAAGCAGTTGGCCTCAACTTCCACATAGAAAATCAGCAAACATCACGTCAGCTACAGGATGACAATATTACAAAATGGCCAAGATTTACAGCCAACATTATAGTCTCCAAGAGGAACCCACCCAAGGATTTAACAAATATTTTTCTGGAAACCAAGCACATTTGTCATTAGTAATAGTCATTTGAATTGGCAATCCGTATTATACTACGTCGAGATAATGAATGAAACATCATAAACTTAATTTATGATTTATGTTTCTTTGGAAGTGAAAGGTACAGAAGACCCACCCACTCATGATTCACAGAAGGAAGTGAGAGTTTTCCTCACAGCATGGCAGGCATGCCCAGCCTGAGAGCATATCTCATTGCAAATACAAATTGCTGCTTTAAACCTAGTGTCATTCTGAAATGAATGTTAGGAGTGCCACAGGCTGCAGTGTAGGGGCCACTGACCATCATAGTCCGGGAAGCAGATGCTGAGGTGGACTTTCTTGATCTTGTCCTGGAAAAGATCCTTTTTATTGAGGAAGAGCACAATGGAGGTGGTGGCGAAGAACCTGTGGTTGCAGATGCTGTTGAAGAGATGGAGGCTCTCGTGCATGCGGTTCTGTGAGGAGGAGGAGGGAGTTAACCAGTGAGTTAACCACATAGGCGTGTGTTATTAAATCAAGACCAGCCAAGTTTAAGGAATATACATTTGTAGATATTTTTAAACATACTGCAGATTACACAGAAGCCTTTTTCAAATATGGGTTTTCACAATGCGAACTCCAGACAGGGTCAGACTCCACTATCCGAATAATAGCTGTGGGTTTACACAAGGACTTTACCCCAGCTTCACCCCTGCTGAACAGAGAAAGAGGGGGAGGGATGCGGCAATTGCCCTGGCTACAGAATTGAATTCTACTTCCCTGGTTTGGTCTTGGATAATGCAGTGGCAGGCATCACATTGCCCCCTTATCCCACTGTTACTAAACGAAGAACTCAGATGCGTGTGTCCCACCAGTGAAACTAGGAGATTAGTCAGAACTGTACTGTGGCTTATCTGCACTAATATGAGCAATTATTAACTAGGAGGCAGCCCCCACTTAATGAAAAGATCTATTCTCCAGTCTAGCTGAGCCACTGGGCCTAATATTTATCAGGCCTCAAACTGTAGCTGAAATTCTGCCTTGATGTAAAATATTAAAATACGCAGATTGATGACGGGGCTATTGCCCCACCCTGACCCATCCAGACAGCGCCACTGTCTGCCTGCTATTCTCAGCTATTCCCTTCTGTCAGCCAGCTGTGTCCAGCCTCCTCCTCCTCTGCCACGTTACGTGTATGGACTTGTCCCACCGCGCATGGATAAAAGTGAGTGCATTTTGCCAACCTAAAATGACCCTTACGGGGGACTTATGGGACCCTTAGGGAGGAGTTATCAGCTGTTGTAGAGGATGTGTGCTGGGCTGTCTCGGGGATTGGGAAGTAACTCATTTTAAAGGTGTGAGTGGGGTAGGGGGTTGCTCCACGTGGTCATAGTAGAGGTTGCAGGTTTACCCACCACTTCATCGTCCTCCACCAGCACCATGTCGTAGGCGCTGAGGGCTCCACAAAAGATGATGCAGGTCACACCTTCGAAACAGTGGATCCACTTCTTACGCTCGGACCTCTGTCCGCCCACATCGAACATCCTGTCCGGCAACCAAAGATTGTTATTCAGGATGGTTTGCAAGCACAATACAGGAAAACCACTGTACCGTTGTACCACTGAGCAAGGTACTTAACGTGTGTTACTTTTATAGTATATACAGTATATAGCTGTATAAATGTCCAAAAATTTTGCAAACTGCAACCTAAAATTATTCCTGGCAACAAAGCAGGGTGTAAGAACCTTTCAAAATAAAGCAAATGAATGTTTCGGTTTTTTCTCGTATTTTACTCATGGTCTTTTTATGTACAACCAGTGCATTCTTATGTCATGTCATGCTGTGCAGTGTGTTGCCTTGTGCCAGTGCGATTTGTTACGTAACTAGGTATTATTTCATTTCATTGCATACGGATGTAATGGACAGATATCTTTTTCCAGAACAGTGAACTACACATAAAAATAGTACCTAGCATCTATTCTGGTTCCTTCAGTCCAATCTTTGGGCTAAGGTCTCTACACAGTGAAATGACCAGTGTTAACCAGTTTCCAGATGGGCCCATATATATTTACTCTGTAAAAGTTGATTTAACACTGAACATTTTTCTGGACTCCAGTTCCCCATGGTGGTGAGGTTGCTATTTTATGTTAGGACTCACCTGAAGTTGAGCTCCTTGCAGGAGAACTGCTCCTCGATGATACCGGTGGTCTTCACTCGAGAGCGCAGCACATCCTGCTCTGTGGGCAGGTAGTCCGGCAGGGTGATCCTGTCCAGCTCATTAAGGTAGCTGTGGGAAACACTCTGTGAGCATCTTCCATGCATACGTATGTAACCACAATACATTTAAATATGTCAAAGTACACATACAATAATTAGAATTGTAAAATGCATAAATTGTTGCTACCAGAGGTGGAAGATCCAGGTTCAGAAATGAAAACCATGGTAAATTGATTTGGGACATACCGAGAATTCCCAACATCCCATGTCTTAATTTAATTTAACATTCGCCTTTTGAGTAGAATTGGTTGAATCCATTTACACCCCAGCAAGGAACTATCTCAGTCCCTGTAGCAGTTAGCTAAGTGCTGATTACCTGCCATTAACTTCCCTGGTGTAAAATAAAGCTATGACCAGCTTGAAATTACCAGTTTCCAGCCAGTTGAAAACATAGCTTGAGCTGGTCAAACCATGTTGAGTATGGAGCTGGTCTGAACTGGTCAACCAGTTACTGTTTCAAAACCTAGCTTGAGAAGTTTTTTTCCAGCAGGGTTTACATCAATTTGCCACTCGCGTTTCTGCACTGGAACTAAACAGGCACTTTTAGAATCCAAACCCAGGCATCAGAGAAGCTGTCTGTCCGATCTTTGGTGTCTCTCCCTGGCCATGATGTCATGGCGAGGTGGGAGTGGACTCACTAGGAAGCGGAGTCGTTGAGCTGGAACTCCGCTGCCCTGTCGAAGGCAGCTTGGACCCCAGAATCCTTCCACAGCCTCTTGATCACATCTGCCAGCTCACTGGGCATGGTGCCCTCCTCGATGGAGTCCGCCAGGTTCTGCAGCTTCTGACCGTCGTCCTGCGTTGGGGACGGGGGTGAGATTAAAGCTGGTTCATCCATTCCCATTCATCCATCAGTCAATTCATATCATCAAACCATCTGCTGTTGTGATGCAGCCAGGTATTCATGTGACTAATACAGTCCCCAAACATAAAATGGCTTAGCTGCAGTATGTGTGCAAAATGGAAGTATTTGAAATTCATGCTGTGGATTTGGGGAAATATGTGGTTTTATCAAGCTGGTGTCTGTTTCCTTCCCCTGTATATTGCAAACGGTCCATTCTGTGTTTTGCTGTACTGTCAGTACCATTATCATTAGCGTAAGCAAGGGCTCAGACAGGCACGAGTGTGACAAATCTAATCGGGGAACAAACAATCGTATCCACTAAAACAGCAGTAACAACATGTCACAAGAGAAAGGAGAAATGTGTGAGTGTGTGAGTCTGCTTTTGTGGGTGCACGCACATGGGTCTGTGGGTCTGTGAGTGCATGCGTGAGAGTGAGAGTGAGAGTGAGTGAGAGTGAGAGTGAGAGCGAGAGCGAGAGCGAGAGCTGTGTGGGTGTGTGTGTGAGTGTAGTGTGTGAGAGTATGTGAGTGTGTGAGTGCAGACTCACTCCTGCAGATGACGATCCATAGTTGATTCCCAGTAGCTGCATGCCTCTGATAATGGCCAGCGCAGACTGCAGAATGTTCCCAAAGATGACAGCCTTGAATGCTATCTGTTCTTCTTTCGTGTAACCTCCCTGGTGAAGAATTCTGCCAGACACAAAGAAAGGGAGGTCAAGAGGTGAGGCAGACCCCTCTATCACTCTATCAGACATTACAGAGGTAAAGAGCATAAGTATATCTTTATTAAAAAATAGCTTCTGTTTGATAGACATTTTTGTTGTGTATTTTTCCACCATGTACAGTGAGAGGGCGTGGATCTCAGCTAGTTTTTTTCTGTAGATTCATATTCTCAAGCTCCATAAACAGACCCATATGCAGTGATTTCCCAGATTCTCTCTCCCTCAAAATATTTCCATGCAAACACGCACACACATCTGCGTAACCAACCTGTTGATACACACAACCCCACATTTATACCTACAGATGCAATGCATACATAATCACTCACTGCACGCATTCCCTATGCCACTCTGAACAGCTGTGGACCATAAGACCACTGTGGAGTCTTTAGTCTAATCTAGGACTGTTGCAGATATTTGCATTTGCATTTGTTACTGTGCTAATTCCTGACTGACTTGACCTGTTTGCCATGTATACTGGAAATCATTTGGCTGTACAACTGATTCTATGTCAGTTGTAGCTTATATGACCTGTTCTGTAGTTTGTTAAAATGAACTTGATGTGTACTTTTTTGTACATCGCTTTGGATAAAAATGAAATGTAATGTAACATTATAGAGTTACAGTCTCATTCAGGATTCATTGAAACAAGCCCAGAACAAAAATGATTATTGTCTAAATGTAAAATATCTTAGTAACTATGTTTAGTGACTTCTCAGTATCTGTGTATATAGTGGCTAAGGTGCTTGACTTGGACCTGGATGGTTGCTGCTTCAAGCCCCAGTGTGACCACAATAAGATCAGTGCAGCTGTTGGGCCTTTGACCAAGGCCCTTAACCCCACTTTGCCCCAGGGGGGATTGGCCCCTGCTTAGTTTAATCAACTGTAAGTTGCTTTGGATAAATGTCAGCTAAATAACTGTAAGGTACTGTATAATCTTCAGCGTCAGACTGTACTTACTTCATCTGCTTTACGATGGTGCTCTTCC
This sequence comes from Conger conger, assembly GCF_963514075.1. Taxonomy (NCBI): domain Eukaryota; kingdom Metazoa; phylum Chordata; class Actinopteri; order Anguilliformes; family Congridae; genus Conger; species Conger conger. The sequence continues at coordinate 22,122,058 of NC_083773.1, read as the reverse complement.
CTGACTCACCAGCACCTGTAACAGTCAATTTATACAGTTTATTGCTACATCCATTTATACAAGCAAAATAAAAAGAGTGCAAATCTTAGGTTTCCAGGTCCACAACATTGCAGTTAGATATAAAAAATAACATTAAGAAAATAATATCTTACAATAATATGTAATAATACAAAAGCCTCCACAGTGGCTCACATTCTATAGACCACAATCTGTATTTCCTCTTCTACCCTTCCCCAAAATGTATGTTCATACTTTATAATGATAACTATAGAGTATTGCTTAAAGGCCAGTTCACTGTGAAAACAGATTTCAAATTTTAAAACCAAGGAACTGTGTTGGGAAACAGGATGTTTAGCTCACAGTGCTGGGAATAAGCAGGACGACTGATGTCATAGGTTATCATTGGTGTTACAGGGCATTATTGCCATGGGGTAAAGGGTGGTTGTTAAAACTCGGCAAAGTAGCAACGCAAAGTTAAATCCGGTTAAATCATCCAGTTCTTCTGAAAGGAAAATTTAAGCCGGTAATTTTATCAGAATCAGCAAAATACGGGGGAGGTTATCTGTGGTGTGACTGAGGCAACTTCCAATGTCATTGTGCCTGGCTGGGATCCACGAGCCCTCGGCCACACTTACTACAGACTAATGAACACCATTACGGGCAGCGGATGCCGCAATGGGTCCAAACCGGTCAGCTCTGTCCCACGGAAACAACCTAAACTTTCAGCCTGTGCTCCACCGCCTCTGTCACTTCCTGTTTTTATGTCTTCGTGGTCATGTGATTGGCCTTTTGTGCCATTGGACATCGTACGTTCCCACTTCCCTGCTGTCTCCGTTCCATACCCGATTGTTCCAGCCACTCCTCTGTTTGTGTTAAATGTTTTAATTGCCAGTTTTATTACCCAGGTCCGTCCAGAATCAAACTGGTGTTTTTAATCCAAGGGTTTTTCTGTTTTCTGGGATGTCTCCCAAAATATGATAGGAAAAAAAAGAAAAAAAAAACCGTCATTGCTTCATTGTTTTTATCCCGGCCAAAATTTATTGTAGACTTAAACATGACAACACAGTATTTACAAGACTTAGCTTTTTTAATGCTTATTTGTTGCACGCAACTCAGTTTTTCCCAATTAGTTCCCTGCCGTGACGGTTAAAGTTTGACTTCCTTTGAAAATGAATTTTGGGTGGCCATTCAGTCTACCAATAAAAAAGGAAGACAATACATCATTTATTCAGACTTTTATGTAAATTAGTTCCTTTTGGGATTTAGTTGAGTGCTTTTTTAAAAAAGCTTTTTTAAATCTTTTTTTTTTTGGTGAATATTAAATGAGAAGGGAAACAAGAAACTTAGCCTTGGGGCCCCCTAGCTGTACCCGATGCAATTACCCAGACCTGATGTTTTTGCACTCTGTCCCTAGCCTTGGATTGAGTGGTGCAAACACAATGTAGGGGGAGCTCATGAGATCAACATCTGGCATGTTGGATTTAACAGTGCTTGCTAAAAAGATTAGAGGCAAAGCGGCCCAATTAGATTTACTGAGCCGTCCATAAGGAGCCTGAGGGAAAGCTTCTCAGGAGTGCACTGATAAGAGGCGTTGCCATGGCGCCAGTAACCTGACAGGGGCTTCCCAACTGACAAGGGGACATTCCATAAAAATGAAATAATATTTAAAAAATGTTTTACTGCAACATGATTTTTTCATCCAAGACACTTATTGTATATATATAAATTAATAAACAAGATGCTTAAACTTTTTTTTTTTCTCTGCTGGGTCTCAGGAGGTTAAGTCCCTCCACTGCCTGGGTGCAGGGCCGGGGTACGATTGGCTAATCAGATGAAGGGTGACGTCACTGGATTGACCTCTCAGGAGGAGAGGTAGGAGCATCAGCTCCCTTTCCATCCCATCTGGAGGGCAGCGTTGACCACAGTGTGACTGTCCACTATCCAGCTCTCACTGCTTACGTCACCTCATATTTATAGACTGCATCATACTTCCACACACACTAAAAACTACCAGAGACCGGAGGCTCCAGGTCGCACAGTCACACCATTTTGTGACTCCGTGCTTATACTGTTGTGGCACAAAAACTCTCCACATAGGTTCAATCTATTAAACTCCAAATGCAATGTCTGACCCCTTCAAGAAAAGCTGCAAGCTACAAGTAAATAGACATATGGTTATGGTTTTGCCAAAATAAGTCCAAATCCTGTTAAACTTTATTTTACCAGACAGCAGCTTGGTTTGTACAATACATTTTCCCTTTTTTTTCTATCTATAGAAAATAATGTAAAATAATTTTAATGTAAAATGTTGTCCGAGGTGTATGCCTGCATCTCGCACAATGCATGTTGGGACAGGTTCCAACCAACCCGTGACTCTGAGCTGGAATAAGTGGGTGAGATAATGGATAGAGTGATGGATGTAAAATAATTGAGCAAGCTGAGAACCAGACTGATTTTTTTATATTTCTCCACCTCAGAGTAATAAGAACAGTTGCCTTTAGCTTAGCAGCAATGTTACTGTAGATTCCAGAAAAACACCTGCCATCTGTGCCATTTCTTTCCTCTGCCCAGGAGCCACAAGGGGGCACTCTAAAAACATATTTTTCACATACTCTCCCCACCACTTCATATAACACAGAGAGTCAGGCCCACACTGATATTAGTCAGAGGAAGACGCTTCGGCCCTGATTTACTAAGGCCTTTAGCACATGCTAAACCAATGAATGATTGGTCATGGTATCTATTTTGCACCACTCGTTGGTTGTGTTGTTAGGTTGTGTGTGCTGTAAGGTCGTGTAAGAGCATACTGTCTTAGTAAAACAGGCCCTTCATGACTGGATGCCCAGTTGACCAGCAGGGGTTACTGATGCATGGTGAGAACTGTCATGAAACCCTCACATCTCTGATATCCAATTCTGGGTCTCCCCACAGGACTGTCAGCCACAGTCAGCACTGGGGTGGTCCAGGTCTGGTACCACACTGTTGGGCTCATTACATACTGCAACATTGTCCTAACAGGATGAGCCATCCAGCCCACAACTAATATTCCTTTACTGGAAATACGCTTTTTACATTTTGGTTTAAAAGTTTACAGCTGTTTTATCAATTTATATAACTACTGTTCAAAAGTAGTTATATAAATGTATATTAAGAATGGCTAAGAGAACAGCTACTTTAAAATAAATTAATTGTGAGGCAACGCAAATATATCACATGCTACATAAACATACAACAAGGGGATATTGTGAATTTGTGGTGTTGTACAGGTTGCATTGAAGTTGCTTTTATTTTCATGTTTGTTGTTTTAAGGTGCTTCTGATTCAGGAAATTGATCAGACTTAAAGCAGGGGACATGACATCCAAGGAGTCTCAGGATGCTGAAAAGCCCTGAGTAACCAGATTTGCCATCGCCTGCATCAAAGCTGATGAAACGAGGTAGTGAAATCTGGGTGTGACGGCAGAGAGCAAAACAGGGCGTGGCCCCTTTAGCCCCCAGAGTGTCTAGAGTGACGTCAGACCGGAGCAGGACATCCCATCATCACCCGGGTGTCAAACAGTCCTGCACACAGGTACTCAGGACACACGTGCACATGCGTGTACACACTTGATTAAGTGGGTCTGCCTGAAGGAGAGCCAGTTAATCAGAACCCAAACTCTCCCCTTTCATTACCAGGAGTTTGATTTTGTGGCTTTCAGACGCAGGAGTGTGTGCTTCTGCGCTTTGACCAGAAGACGGTTAAAGGGAGAGAATTTGCCACTTCAATTTTGCCTGTTTTACTTGAAAACAACTACTGTACTATACTACTAACTAGCTGCAATTATCTATGACTGGATAATGGTCCCTATCTAAAAGTGAGACTGAGAATGGATTCAAGAGGAAACCATTCAGACAGCTTTGGCCAAGGCCAGCAGTACTCAAACTGTTCTACTTGAACTCTGGGTGGTTTTGACTTGCAGTCAACTGGGCATATCTGTTCAATTATCTATGCAAATGCATGAATGAAATATATCCTTCAACTCTCCATAATTATTATGGTCACTTTTGCTGTATTAGTGTGTAGTCCATGCAGTGCTCCTCTAATTCAGTTGTGGAATGGTTTGTCTCTAGTACACTTAACAGTAAATATTGTGCAGAGGGTCAGATCACCAAATCTTAACCTGCACAAGATGCTATTCGCTTGTACCAAGTATCTTACTTCAAATTAGTCTGTATGAGGGTAAAATTGGTGTATTCAGTCTTTCACACTTTTCTGCCTGCATTGCATTCTATTTTATGAATGTAAGGAGATGGATTTTTTTTTTGATTGGGTACAAGTCTCTTACTAGCATCTTGGCAAATGTTCAAAATGATCTGAATTTAAGTTTATTTAAGCAAAGTTTACTCATAAACTGTGTTAATGTTTGTTCAGGACAAAGCCAACTAATACTTCAGAAGTTTACTTGTGACCACAAACACTACTTTGTTGACAGAGTGTATTGTTCCATGCGATAGCCTAGCTCTCCATTAACTTGAGCTGTATTTGTATTTGAGTACTGCAGTTTTTAAACACACATTTGATATAGTTAGTGTGAAGAGAGAAACTGAATCAGGGTCCTCAGGCATATACAAAAATACACTGTTGAAATGGATCCCAGTATGCAACACTGAGAATCACAAGAAATATTTTTTGCCTTCTATTTGCAAGCACATTCTGAAACATTTCAATCATAGGTGCTTAACTATTATTCAGGTGTAACTGGATTGCATATGAACAAATGGCTACTTAATACATACAAAAACATGTCCCAACTGCAGATCCCTGTATCCCGATATCCTTCCTGATTCCACCTGTATCCTGGTGGAATCATGTGAACAGTAGTTAGCTTGAGGTGAATGTTTCAGAGCAATTTTTAACCGGTATAACCCGTGTGTATGTACAGTAACTTTCTCATTTGTAGCTATTTAACTTGGTAATAGAATTGTTCTGAATTCTGAATACATTCAATTCATTCAATATATAAGCCAGAATGTGTCTTACAATTCCACAAGCAAAATGTGGAGAGATTGTATGCCCTGCTATCTCTTAGAACCATACCAGATAGGACAATCGGATTGATATTGTCCGAGGAGAATATTTGGTATGATAGTGGTACAGAGCTGTAGGTTAACTCAAGTTATCTTACTATATCATCGTCTATATCTCTATTATTCATTCAGCACAGGATCAACTGTGTAGAATAATCAGGCCAGAGCCAGTTCATTATCCAGTATCCAGTTCACTGCGGTGTATTTGAGTACAGTTGCATGCTGAACACGATTTAATGAGAAATGTTGTGTTTCTTATAGGATAAGCAAGACTGCAGTGAACAATAATATTTCCCAAAAAATTATTACACCAAATTGGAAAGTTTTGATCAACTGGAGCAAAAACCCCCCCACCAAAAAACGTAAAAGCTTCTAACCTAAATATCCAAAATACTTCAGAGCATTTGTCATTTTCTCATTTCTCATTTATTGAGGCACATAAATTATTTTTGGTGCCAGAGGGTTGTGGTAGGTGGCCAAGGAGAAATATTATATTTACCTTTTTCCCCACCGACCCCCCTCCCCCCATACAATCAGTTACAAAAGCTAATTTCACCTTCCACTACTTGATCCTCCCACCCCAGCTAATACATTCATTCAGCCTTGAGCAACATTAAACAGGACAGGAGAAAGGCCTAGGTATTTGTGCTTTAGCCCCTGTGACGTACGTTTGCATTAGGAGGTCATAGGTACACGTGTGTACAGAGAGGGATATGAAGTAATCCTGGTCATAAGTCAGAAGAAAGATGATTATCGTCTGTCAAAGTGACGAGGGAGACGAGGTAAGAGGGTTACAGTGAACCCCTGGGAATGACTCGCCATTGGCTGATTTTCTGATGACCTCCCCCTTCACCGTCACTTCCACACTGATGAGCGTCACTCCTAAGACACAACTGTCCCTTTCAATTACTCTGACTTCTACTGCGTCAACGCTTTCTACCGTCTACTTTTGCAAGATCAACTTAAAAAGAAACCCATGGTAAAAATCAAACGACAATACAAGGATCAAATAAAAGGTTCTATCAAAATGAACATATCTTTATGAATATATAGTGCACAAAATAAGATTAGTAAACTTGAATTGAAACAGCCAGACCTGTTTCCTATCAAGGGTAATATGTGGAACAGAAATGCCCACAAACTTGTGCAATATCCAATGACGAAATATAAAACATATATGTTATTTGGCCTATTTTCCGAATGGACAGGAAGCAAAGAAAGCCTACCCAGGTGGCCCAGGACTTAAGTAAAGAGTGTAATTGGATTAGGATTTCATTTTCAACTTTGTAGAATTCATTCATGCCCTACTGTCCTGCTTTCACCAATGAACATCCAGTGCAATAAAGGTAAAAAAAGAAAGAAAAAAGAAGCTTGTCTCACAAGAAAAAAACTTCTGAATCTCCATGTGACTTTCATCCTCCGTGATGAAGCAGTATTCTTGGCAATTAATCCCCACTCCACAATTAGCAATGGAAAAGAGTTGGAAGACAGATTTTGTGTGTCTTGAATGTAAAGTGTTTTTTGGATTTCCTGAGAAGTGATGCATTTAATTGAATTCATTCATTCATTCATTATCCTAACCCGCTTATCCTGAACAGGGTTGCAGGGGGCTGGAGCCTATCCTAGCATACATTGGGTGAAAAGTAGGAATACACCCTGGACAGGTCGCCAGTCCATCGCAGGGCACACACACCATTCACTTACACACTCATACCTATGGGCAATTTAGACTCTCCAATCAGCCTAACCTGCATATCTTTGGACTGTGGGAGGAAACCGGAGTTTTAGATATCCCCCTTCAAACAGAGAAGACATCATCTGTCTGCTAGGACTGTCTTTTATATTCACACAATCACCCACAAACGACCACTGGAGGATACTTTGAGCTGACAAAGCTACCCCTCACTCTTGGTTTACATTTCAGCACACAGCATGGTTTATCATATTGCTATATAATGTATATTTGTATTATTGTGTATTAACTGGCGTCCATATTTAGGGCAACAAAGGTGCTTCATGGCACACTCTGGAGCCCTTGAATCATCTGCAGCAATCATACTGAAACAGATACACAGGGATATATCTTCTCATCCTATAGTACAGTACTCCTCCTAATGCAATACATTATGCCCAAGAATAAATGTTCATTGCTGTTTGGGTGGAGTGTATCTATTCAAGAACCAACCCTGGTGTAAAATACAGCTGCGAGCAGCTTGAAATGACCAGATTTTATAAAAACATAGCTTGAGCTGGTCAAACCATGTTGAGTATGGAGCTGGTCTGAACTGATCAACCAGCTACTAGCTGTTTCAAAATCTGGCTTGAGCGGTTTTCTTCAGTAGGGAAGCCAGTTATCTAAGGGACAATGGCGCTTGGAGGCCAGGCAAAATGCATGTGTCTCTGCATTAGGGAACAGGACCTACCCAGCAGCAGTAGCTTGACGGTCTTGGCGTCCTTGTCTGCATCCTGCTGCAGCTGCTTCTCCAGCTCTTTGGACTTCTGGGATTCAGCGCTCGCTCCACTTCCCATGGTGTCTTCACTTTCTGTCTCCTCCAAATCCTCCAAGTCCTCAAGGAAAGAAATCTTGACAAATGTACAAAGGGGAGCTGCAGGTGAAAAATAGGCACGCTCTGCGCTTGACGTGTGATGTGGGGGGGGAGGGGAACCGGAGGTGTACACGGCAAGGCAGTCAGATGGACACTGCTCAATCGCTGATGGGACTTGTCCTCTCTCTCAGCTTCTTTCCACTCCTAAGTCCTTCTGTGTTAAACCCAATTTTGCTGGTTAGGATTGGGGAGGAGTTGCTTAGCTTCACACAGGAAGTAGTTAAATCCAATTAGCCCAACCCAGAGGACAAAAGTGAAGGTTGAAATGATACAAGTGTACAGGACAGGTAGGAATGGGCAGTGAGTTCATATCTACAGTTTAGGAATTGTATTCATAATCTGTGTTAGCGTTTCCCCCATTTTCCAATTAAAATTAAATAACTAAATTAATTAAGCATAATGTGATCGACTGAGCCACATGTATATGCCATGCCAAACATTGGTGTGTAGCTGCATTTTGACTGACTATGCATGTAGTTTTCCCTTGACCTCAACATGTAACATGTATTTTTTTTTTAACCACTGCAAAATAAAACAAAGACATGGCAAACTGATTCTCATTTTCTTGTATTGGCTGTAATATTGAGGGCAGAAATTAGAAGAGTGTATTCTGGAGGGATCCAGGGTTTGTGTCATAAAGTTGATTCCTGTTTCAGTGAGATTAGGATCTGCTGGTTGAAAGACTCATTCAGAAGATTTTCTTTCCTGGCTCTGGCCAAGGCAGTATGAAAACCATTGGATTTGCATGGCTGCTGCAGTAATCCACTTAATTTCCACTGTCTGTATCAAGCCATAGGCCCAGAAGGGTCACCCTCCAATCGCCAGTCAGACTCAGCCAAGTCAGCACACCAAAAGCAAGTTGGTTGCAATAAAATTGCAACTCAACACTCACAACATTGGATTAGGGGCTGGCACAATTTTGCTTAAGTAGATCCCCCATTGTGTCATAATTATCTACACTGCATCTCATTGGCATATTCAAACATTTTTATTCTGCATTTTGTCTGAACAGCATTTGTAATACAGCATTCTTTGGTGTTTAATTGTGTGATCTTTGATCAGTAATAGTTCAGAATGTGCGAGAGCCCATATGTTGATGGGTATTCTGCCCTTCAGATCTTTCAAATTAGCTCAGTTATTCCTCTTCCATGACATTCACCACTGCTTAAACTATATTTTAAACATTGCCTTTATTTTAGATGAATGTGGGCCTATTCTCATAAATCACTCATGCACTGAGCTTCCAAGCTGGGCCAGATCGATCATGAATAATCTATATGCAATTGGCCCAAAACCAGGATGGGACTGAAAATTCTGATTGTCTTGTTGTCCTGGTGTCACAAACCATGGATGCCATTATTCTAGCATTAAACAGAACATTGGACATTGTTATTACAATGTTCTCATCTTGGGAATAAAATGTTTTTCAACTGTGTTTCAAGCCAAGAAAGTAGGGAAATTGTGCAGGCCTTCCTGCTGGGTGAAGGAAAGGCAATGCAGCGATGCAGCGATGCGTTTTGCACACGGCGTCACTGTTCATTCGGTTTGTGCCCTTCCCACCGCACAGGAAGCCAGGTGAATGCAGACCACTGCCAGTGGGCCAATGGTCTAATTGCAGGTGGCAGGCTGTAACAGAATCACGCCGTCAAATGTTTCCGAGAGTTAAGCAGGATGGTAATCAGGGCCTGCTATTCTGCAGCACTAATCTCATTATGGTCTCTGCATCCTGCTGTATCATGGGATTGGCTGAACGCCTCTGATCTGTTGACAAGATTACTCCCAGGTCGCAGATAAACCACGGGCCAAAGCTTATGCTAGCAGATGGCAACTTAGGCTACTGCCTACGTCGGACATGATGTAAAACGGAGGTAGAATTTGGGGGGAATGCAGTGGAACAGCAGGGGACTCTGATGAACCTTTTTGGAATAGGGCCTTCCAGAATTTATGATGAGCCTAACTGATTCAGTGAAATGCATTGCCATTAAGACTAAAATACCTTTGTTGGGACCTGCAGTAATTCAATATACAGGGATTACTTGTTCAAAGTAGAATGTTCAGTGTTAATTCTACTCTACACATTTTATATTACAACAGGGCTCAAATGTACTGTGATGTAAATGTGAGTTAATTTTACACTAAAATTTTTATTACATCTCAACCACTCTTTTTCCTTTTTTTTTGTGAATGTGCTTCTGTGCAGCTGTGGTGTATGTGTGGGGGATGAATGCCATACGATCCTAATGTAGATATAATTTCTGCCACAGACTATCATTATATCTACTTGCTATTCCTGTAAATGGCTGTGGCTTAACTCCTTGTAACTCAAGTGCTGTAATTAAGCAACACACGCTCCATCACATTATCCTGTCCATGATTTGACTTCCTTCTAGCTTTAGGTCTAGTTATGGTTGGGCAGGACACTTCTGTGTAGTGCCTTTCTTTGAATAACACTGTCCACTGGTATAGGTCTAGCTGTTTAACCAATTCTTTAAATGTTTTTCCTCCAATTCAACGGTGTATATTAATGAATTCTCAAAAACTTCTCCAAGGATGCAGCTGCAGAACCTATACATTGCAAACAAGCTGAAATATGAGATATTTCATTTTTGTAATTATTATTTGTATTCCTTTTATCCAGGTTGCATCTTACATCATTATAGTCTAGACTATGCTGTCATCTGAACAGCGGCAAATCCACCCTGGCAGGAAATTAACTGTCTCTTTAAATTTTGTGAAACTTTTCTTATTTCCTGGAATTTTTGTGAACGTACGTAACTAGACTGAGCGTCACTTTTGTAGTAAACGCTAGTTAACATTTGACCGTTATCGATAGAATAACGTCCCAATAGAAAGAAACAAAAGTGGAATGCAATTACATTATGAAGCAATGAACATCTAAGTAACGTTAGTTCTGTAAAATCAAACGTACAAAGTAAGATCAGTCTTGTTTACGATTAAATACGCATTTTATTCAATTTCGCTTCAACTTAAAATAATTTGCCAGTTTGCTATCGTGAGCGTTATTTTGCTAGCTAACTAGCTGTCAAAACCTAGGACTTTATAGGCTGAACTGAATTTTATTAGAAGACGGAAATAACTTTCTGTATCCCGCTATATAAGCTTGACCCTGCTGGCAGTGATTGCGATCATCACTGAAGCTGCAACAATGGCAATGTCAGGTGGTAAGTGCTTTATTTTAACGTACCTAGCTAACGTTAACGAAAAAAGAAGGTCCCATAATTCCCCCCTGAAAATTAAAATAATATGTTCACTTGTGGATACAAAGTTTATGGGTTACTATAGATATCTGTTGTAGCTACTCAAGTATAACTGTAACCTGTGCTTTTGTAACTTTAATTCAGTTGGATTTAAGTAGCTATAGCCTTGACTCGAGCATAAATTATTGCTCAACGTTAGCTACCTAGCTAGCTAACCATGGGAGTAGGCTATTAGCAGTCTTTGTATGAGAGATAAATATGCTAAGTTAAAGCTTCTTACGGTAAAAAAGCTCACATTAGCATCGAGTTATCTAACTATCTAGTAAATACACAACTAGCCTTGTGTTTATATATATCTTAACATGTTGTGAAGTTCTAGATACATTTCCAAGGAGCACAAACCATTTTCTAGTTGATTTACTTGCACTTACAATGTAAACTTTCCTCATTACATTGCCATTTCATTCTTGTAATAGCACTACCAATAGTACTGTTGAAAAAAATGTGTATTTGCCTCCAAGTCACTGTACACTTGAACTTCCTCCTGAAATGTTTCCTTTTGCTTTAGTCTGTGCCAAGTATTAGCAGGTAATGCAATACAATTATACAACTGTAGACATATTGAAAACTATCCATTCAGTAACAGCTGTATGGATGTCCATTCCAAATCTTGTTTGTGAAGTGCCAGTAAAATCCAAAGTATTTCAGCAGAGCCCCATTGAAAGTGACTGTAACAGCAGTTTGAAGTTGAACCTAAGCTTCTTTCCACTGGCCTTTCCTCGTCACTGATGATGTCATATGGGAAAGGGTGGGGGGGAGGTGCCACATTTGGGGGGCCAGGGGGAGGTTGGGATCGAGGGGGGTGTTAAGATGAAGGAGGCAGGCAGGGAGGGAGGGAATGGGGGAGAGGAGGAGGAGGGGTGTGTGGGTGCATTCGCAAACAAAACACTGCACATTCCCAGTGCTTTACAAAAAAGTAGTGAGGAGCTGAGACAGTCCGGCCAGAGGTAAGTCTCAACAAAGGAAAGTGCTGACGAACAGGAAGAGTGAGGGAGCCACACTGGGAAAGACCTGAAGAGACTGACATACTCCTCATTTCCCAACCCCCTTGTCTTTGGGGGCGAATGCTTGGTTTCTGAGGTAGGCCTGAGTTTTATGTTGCCTGTCATGTTTTTTAAGCCCTTGATTTCGGGAGTCTCCTGTGTTTTCTGCCGCTTTGAGCCACCTGAAGAAAGCAGAGCTCAAACAGGTCTGAAAGTGTAGGTCTCCACTGCATTTGTCATTTGACAGTGTTGTCAGTACAACAAATGGTGTGTCATTGTTATGAAACCTGGTGTTCCTGCTATGTCATTTTTCGGCCAGACATATAAGTCTGTTGCTCATAAGCTATTTTAGTCATTGCATGAACTGTGTAGGAAATGTGGGGGGCCTTTTTGGCAGAACTGGAGCAAGAGTGCTCATTTGTATTAGAGCAAATGTGTGCCAGGGAGGTATGTTGTTTTCTCTTCATCATGGTACTTTCTTGCCACCAGAGGGCGATCTTCCCTTTAAGTTAGGGAAGATCAGTGCTATAGGAGCACTGGGCATTCAGATCCAAGTAAATATAGCTCAAAACATGTATAATGTAGCGAAATTAGTATATGACTTGAACTTAAAGGATGTGGAAGGAAAGTAGTTGAAACTGTAACCAATTGTGGCTTGGTTCTGTCATGTTGGGTAAAAGAGAGATCAACAGAGTCTCTATTGAGCTGTTACCAAATATACCACTGTGGTTCCTGCAACCTGGGCTTATAAATGGCCTTCTCTGATTGTAGTTACTTGTCTTTCTTTGTCTTTCTTTTACATTGATTTTGAAAGTCCTATGTGGAAACAGTTCAGTTATGAATGGAATGTGTGTGTGAGAGAGATATGAGGAGCTTACAATGCTGCGCATATGTGCGGTGTGTGTGCAGAGATCTTGGAATGTTTCCTTTCTGGTAACAGAATTGCATTATGCTGGCCTGTCAGCTAGACTCCTGGTATCAGATTTTAAAAGAACCTTTGTCTTCCTGTCTGCCCTGAGTCGTAACCAATAGGAGGGCTGTACCCAAATGAGGAGGCGGTGCCTACTGCTGCTGACAGTCTGGTCCTTTCTTGTGGAAAAGTCTGCTCTACCGTAATGCTTAGAGTTGATCCCCCCCCCCTTTTCTGTCCCTTGCTGTTTCATTCTCTCTGCATCTCGATGAACTCATGCCTTATACAATAGCAGTGCTGAAATCAGAACGGTCACAGACTAAATGCAATGTACTTTCTCAACCTGTGCTGAAAAGGGTTATAGATCAAATGAGACATCACAGCAAAACTGCTCTCATGAGAGAAACCTCAGCCCCCACCTACACATATACACACATACACATACACACACACACACACACACACACACACACACACACACACGCACACACAGATATACAGACACACATACACACACACACACACACACACACATATACACCCACACACACCCACACACACACACATACACATACACACATACACCTACAAACACACATATGCACACACACAGAGCCCCTCCCTTTTCAATGGGCTGCACATTTGTGACCTGGCTTTCACACGCCATAGTAGCAAGTCAGCAGGGTGAGAAATGGCTTTCTGTTGTTCTGTAAAAGCCCTTTGCAGGCAGTGTAGGTGAAGGGCTTGCGTGGGATTCCACATGTGCTGTCATCTGCACTATTAGTCATGCACAGAGATTACAAAGGACTGAGAGGTGCTCACTATCAATCCCTGGAGCCCATACCTTTCAACATGTTCCTGTGTGCCATTTGGGTCACCATCCATATGTACAAGAATGTTTTAGGGATGATAGTTGGGAAAATATCAGTTCTTATGTCTGGTTTTTGCCATTTTAGGAAATTCTGTATTGTGTTATGACAAACTACCACCTGGTCTTGGAAATAGGGTTGCCGTTTTAGTATGTGCTTGAATAACAATCAGGAATTTTTCCCTTATTTGGAATGTCCAGTTTAATTTATAGACCTGTAGAACAAAAGGTAGCCAGCAAAATGTATAAAAATACAATGAGAGACACCATAACATTTGAATAAAAAGAGTTTAATAATATTACTTTGTTGTCTCTCAATATGTATTTTTATTCATAGACCTCTCCTTCACTCTGGTGTCTTCTGTTCTGCAGAGAGGATGAGTGCTGTCAGACAGAATGTCTTGGGTTCCATTTAACTTTCACTTTCATGTCTCTTGCCAACGGTTTTGAGCTGTCAGTTGATGGATGTGACTGACAGGTGGCTGGTGCTCCTGTTGGCATGAGGAGGAATGCAGGTTGGCTGGGATGCGGTGTGTGTTGGGCAGTCCAGCTCTGTAAGCTCTGTACTCTTATGCTGTTTTTAACCCTTCACACATACAGTACTGTGCAAAAGTCTTAGGCACCTGTATAACATTCTGTACAGATAAGATTCTTTCAAAAATAATTCACTGAAAGGTCGTACTATACATTTTAGTAATTTGGCAGAATACTTAAAAACTGAATCAAATCGATATTTTTTGTGACCACCCATCGGTGTTAAAACTGCATTACTTCTCTGAGATAGCTAACGCTGTCCTGCAGTTCTATAAGACAATCAGCAGGGAGGTTGTTACAGGCATGTCGGAGAACTTGCCACAGTTCTTCTGCAGACTTTGGTTGGCGTTTTCATGTAAAAAGTAGTCAATTGCTTACACTAATATGTTACTTTTTAAAATTAAATACAAAAATGTCTCTGTAAAATTAAATCTTTTGGAAAATGAAAGAATATTATTCTTTTATACTACCACACACAAAAAAATAAACATATATAAAATAAAGTCTAGGGTGCCTAAGACTTCTGCACAGTACTTTATACACTCAGTGAGCAATTCACTAGGTAGACCTGTACACTAGCTTGTTAATGCAAATATTTAATCAGCCAGCTAAGCAACTAAATGCATAAAAGCGTGCAGATGCGGTCAAGAGGTTCAGCTGTTGTTCAGACTAAATGTCAGAATGGGGAAGAAATGTGATCTAAGTGACTTTGACCGTGGAATGATTGTTTGTGCCAGACAGGGTGATTTGAGTATCTCAGAAACTGCTAGTCTCATACAACATGCAACAGTTGCTGGAGTTTGCAGCGAAAAAAAATGCAAAAATGCAGTGTTAATGAGAGAGGTCAGAGGAGCAGGGCCAGACTGGTCAAAGCTGACAGGAAGGTGACAGTAATGCAAATAACCACACATTACATGTATGTATGCAGAAGAGCATCTCTGAACACACAACGCATCAAACCTCTAAGTGGGTAGGCTACAGCAGCAGAAGACAAAAATTTAAAAAGCCAAAAACATTCTTAATAAAGTGCAATTCTGACGACACATTCACAATTTCCACTCATAAAAGGAGTAAAGAGACTCTGCATGTCAGCTGTCAGCCAGGCCATTCTACCAGAAAGGAGTGTGTGGTCAATGCCCATGAAGTCCTCCACACTGGCTGCATTTCTTCTTCTGCTGTGTTTTACATAAAATATTTATTTCCCTCTTCCTATTTTTGTACTGATTTTCCGGCTTGTTCTCCCACTTTGCAGCTTTGTCATTTTCAGGGATTTTTCTCCCGCTGTGTTCCCTGCCTCTCCCCTCATGTGGTCCGTCATTCCCCAACTCACGCGTTTGAATCTGAATCTCAGGGCAATACCCGCCGAGGCGGCCGTCCTCCTCCCGATTGGCCCGGAACTCGCTGGTTCCGCGGTTGCCACAGCAACGGGGAGGATGGGGCCTAGCGTGGCGAGGGGAAGCCGAGGGCTGTCCTGCGTCCTGCCTCCAGCTCGCCTGCCTCTCCGGCTGGGGACGGCCGGGAGGAGGAGCCAGCGCGCGAGCCGCCCGAATGCCGCCAGCCCCGCGCCGGCCCATCCCCCCGCCACAATAAAAGTCCCCTCAGACCGCGCGGCGGCATTAGCAGCGTAGCTCGACCGCCCGCTCCTGCCTCCGCCGCTCCGACTCCGCAGCGCACCGCCAGCCAGGGAAAATGTCCGCTCCGCCACTCCCGGGAAAGCCCAAGCCCAAATCCCCCTTCCGCAAGCGGGGCAGCCTGCAGATCTCAGCCAGCCCTGGTGAGTGCGGGGGACCCCGGGGGGGGAGACGCACACGCAGGTGTAGCGGTGCTGAGGCGGCGGGTGAATGAGAGCGGGAACACGGCGAGATGCTGCCTCTCTCAGCGTTGCTCTTTTTCTGCCAGGCATTGTTGCATTGTTGCGCTTAAAATTTGTTTTACTCGTGTGTATTTTTTCGGGGGTTGTCTGTGTGGCTTTACGTGTTGCGAGTGAAAGTACATATCACTCAAGAGGGCACGGGAGTGTGGCACTGCATCGCTTTTAACAAAATAAGAATGTTTCTTTTACCCCGGCGAGTAAAATAAAACATTTCTGATCTTGATTGATGGCTGAGGCATGACTCACATCCATAAGCAGGTCCAGTGACCGTTCCTCCTGGTACATTCTCTCGCTTTGTTCTTTTACAGGGAACAGTATACAGCGTGCTCCTCAGTGCTGATGTACTCTGAATGTATTTTTTTCTTTTGTATTTTTTTTGGGGGGTGGTTGCAGAGATCACACACAGACAAACGACAGCTGCGTTATTTCTGTGCAGTCCGCGCTGTGGCCAGAGGTGACTTTCCCCGGGAGCAGCCGGTTCTGAAGGACGCTGCCGAGCTCAGTACCACCCTGCCCGACCCAAACCACAGGGTCCGTAACTCACAGTGACATCTTCACCAGTGGCCAGGGAGCTCTGGCTGAGCCTGCCTGTTTCTGTCCCGTAGTCCTCCCCCAAACGCCTTTAGAGTCTGTTCCTTTTTATGGTTTTGGTTTTGGTTGGGGGATTTTCTCTGGAGAACAGGCAGATAAAAGCTTTGCAATAATGCAATACTTGTGTTGTTTAGGAACTGGGACATTCCCTGGTCTGTTTCTGGACCTCTTTCTGCTCTCAAAAGCCGTGAGGAGTCTTATCCAGTGCACCCTGCTCTGTCACGAACCCCACCCCCGTGATTGTGAAGGAGAAATTCTCCTCTTTAATTATTCATTAAACAGAGTATTCTTAGTCTATGTGCCAGCATGGGGAGGGTGTGTTCAGTGTGTTTACAGTTGGACTAATGTCATTATATTTACATTTTCGCCGCTGATGTTCTTATGGGCATAATCCATCACTGTAATTGAGATGTAATGCGATAGAAAGGTTCATAGCGGCATCTGACATCGATACACCCAGCGTCCTCTCTCGAAAAATCAATTATATTTTCATCAAGTCAAATGCCTTACCATCACACTTACTGCCCACCAAGCTTGGGATTAATACTCAGTTTTATTTCCATTTGAGAATGACCTCCTCCCTTCAGTGTCTCCGATGGGCAGTTTTATAAAAGGCAATCATTAACCCCCCCCCCCCCCCACACACACACACACCACTCTCAGAAGACAATGAGCCAGGATTGGCCAGGCCCCCAGCACGCCTCATTGGTGGAGATGGTGGTGCATTCAGCTCTTCCTGGTTTCAGGGCCCCTGCAGCCATGAATCTGCTCCTGACAGGAGATAAAAAGAGCTGCACAGTCCAGCCGGTCCGGAACAGAACAGCGCCCCCTTCAGGCTACCACCCGGCAGTCACGTCCTCACCTGAACGATGACAGGGCTCTGCTTCAGTCAGGGCATCCCTCTCTGTCACTGTGCCAGATAAGAGGTAGTACAGCACAGCGTCCATCTTAGCCAGATATCTTCTGTCATCCTTACTCCTCTGGTGGGAAAAGCAGCGCAGTTCAGTGTGCTTGATTTTAATTGCGTTTTAGTGCAATCACTCATATCCCCATCTTAGCTTTGACCTTGAGTCAGTAAGTACCGTAGCCAATTAGGACTATCCTCCTGCATATTGATTGAGAATTTTTAATTTTTTTTGTAAATTCCTTTTTTCCACCGATTTGTAATGCGTGAATGTATTAATCCACCACGCCGCACTCGTTACTGAAACCTCAGCCATCAATTCAGCTGAAGACAGACGAGCATTATGTGAGTGATGTCAGCCATTTGCTCTTATCACACTTGCAAAGGCGCAAGCAGGTGGAAAAGACTTCCATTGCGGCTCAACAGGCAGATTTGTGGGCATCCTATCGACCAGCGTGGGCTGCTGGCTAGCGCTGAGACATTAATCGTGGCTGACTGAACCCTTCCTTTCCATGCGCAGTGCTAGCATCAGTTTAGCATCACCCTGCAGGGTGGCTGTCCGCAGTTGGCACTGCCAGTGTTCAGATTTGAACACAGAGCATGGAGCCTGTCCACACACTACAACGGTGCCTTAACTGGATTATCTGCAGTGAATTTCCAAGTCCCAGTTGCTGACGCAAGAAAATTGCTCTACAGACTCAGTTACAATTTCAACCAGAGTTTGAGTTTGCACCAAAATACTGGAAAATGTTTAAAGTGAGATGAGGTTTTAGTCAGCGCATGATTTTAGTCCTAGGAGACACACGTGTCTTTGTAATAAGTTCAATCAGGGGTGTCCAATCTTATCCAAAAAGGGCCGGTGTGTGTGCAGGTTGTTGTTTTAGCACAGGACTAAGACAGCTGATTCTACTCATTAAGGTCTTGATTAAAGACGATTAGTTCATTCGTATAATCAGGTGTGTTACTGCTGGGTTAAAACAAAAACCTGCACCCACGCCGGCCCTTTTAGGATAAGATTGGACACCACTGAATTAAATTATAAACGGGTGAGCCCGAAATAGCAGAAACCTGTGAGTGAAATGGCAGTGGATGTGATGAATGAGGTAGCAGACCCTGCCCTTTACACTCAGCCGTCTGAGTCCCCTCCTGTGCTGCCTGGCTGACCCGTAGCCTGCGGAGCGGACCGTGAAAGAGGGGCGCGCTAGGCTCCCCTGCGTTAGACTGATGCAGGGACAGAGGCTGAGGCACGGGTGCACACGCCACTCGCATTTCTGTTTCCCTACCCGCTCCCTTCACTCTGCCCCTGCCTCATGGGATAGCTCAGATTACCCATCAGCCACCTCTCTGACGGCTGCCCTGCCCCACACCCCCCACCCTGAATTACAGCGCTGCTTTGACACGCGTGGCAGAACGGGCTTCATTATGTGTGCGGCAGTGTGTGATTATTCTCTCTCTGAGCTCCCCCCCGCCACGCAACCTCTCCCTTTTAAAGACTCCAGCCACTGTGGCAGAACACATGAACCTCTCTGTGTGTTACCTTCTCTTTAATGCAATCCTATACCCACATTTATTTTACTTGTCGAGGAAATTACATGTTTGCTCAGTTATAGGAATTTGGAAATTCCAAAAAATTATTTTTATGTAAACACAATAAAAACAGACAGAAGACTGACTGTAGGATCTGTTTTGGTAGGATAAGAGCAGATTGTGTTTGTGCTGATGTTATGTGTTTATTGGGCAGAGGCTCACAGTGACATGCAGGGCTGTAAAGGCATGGTACATACGTGATGAGCTGCAGCAGCCAGGCTGTGTGCACAGAATAGCAATTAGCACCGTGAGTAACCGTGAAGCATTGCCTCAGCAGTAGTGTGGTCTCTACTGTGAAGCATAGCCTCAGCAGTAGTGTGGTTAGTAGTGTGGTTTCTACTGTGAAGCATTGCCTCAGCAGTAGTGTGGTCTCTAATGTGAAGCATAGCCTCAGCAGTAGTGTGGTTTGTAGTGTGATTTCTACCGTGAAGCATTGCCTCAGCAGTAGTGTGGTCTCTACTGTGAAGCATAGCCGCCGCAGTTGTGAGGTTAGTAGTGTGGTCTCTACTGTGAAGCATTGCCTCAGCAGTAGTGTGGTTTCTACCGTGAAGCATAGCCTCAGCAGTAGTGTGGCTAGTAGTGTGGTTTCTACCGTGAAGCATTGCCTCAGCAGTAGTGTGGTCTCTACTGTGAAGCATAGCCGCCGCAGTTGTGAGGTTAGTAGTGTGGTCTCTACTGTGAAGCATTGCCTCAGCAGTAGTGTGGTTTCTACCGTGAAGCATAGCCTCAGCAGTAGTGTGGTTAGTAGTGTGGTTTCTACCGTGAAGCATTGCCTCAGCAGTAGTGTGGTCTCTACTGTGAAGCATGGCTGCCGCAGTTGTGAGGTTAGTAGTGTGGTCTCTACTGTAAAGCATAGCCTCAGCAGTAGTGTGGTTTCTACCGTGAAGCATAGCCTCAGCAGTAGTGTGGTCTCTACTGTAAAGCATAGCCTCAGCAGTAGTGTGGTTTCTACCGTAAAGCATAGCCTCAGCAGTAGTCAGGAGTGCCTTCAGTAGTGGCAAGTCTTGCTGAATCCAGCTAATCCCAGGCCTTAAACTGATTTTCTAGCTCTGTTTATTTGATTGAGGTGGCCAGCTTTCCGTCCTGATTTAATGGGCAGCAGTGTAGTGTAGGGCTTAGAGAGCTGGGCTTGGAACTCCGGGGCTGCAGGTTTGACTCCCAGCTGGGGCACAGCTGTTGTTTCCCTGAGCAGAGATACTGAATGTCCAGCGGTATGTAAATGGATACTCTCTGAAATCTGCTCATCGCTCTGGATAAGAGCATGTGATAATGATTAAGCAACAACTTCACCCCCACCCCCCAAAAAAAACACTGGTTTAAAAAATATATGTTGTGTATTTGAAATAAAATATCAAGAAATTCAGAATAAATCAAGGAACTGTTATTCTAGGAATAATTATAAGCATAATGCTGCTTAAATTACTTTTTGCAACAAATGGGTAAATTTTCAAATTTAAGATTTGTTTTCCTCACTAATTTCACAAAACCCCAAATTGAATACTGCGTAGCAGGATTTGTGTAATGTATGATGAAATTAAATCTCAACATTCAAATTTGTTTACAGGCTGAGTGCAGAGTGGGTTGACTGCAGAACATCTCAAGTGGCTGTTGTTGTCCGTACCTCTTCATCTGTTTCCAGTGCAGTAATAACTTAATATGGCCGTAGGTTACTGTAGGTCTGATTCCACTGCTCATCTCAGCTTCCACAATGGGTTTTAATGGGTTTAACCAAAGTTTCATTACGGTCAAACGTTGTTTTTTTCATCTTTAGCCCTCTTGTGTTAGTTTTCCCCCCATGTTGTGTAATCAGTAACTTCTGGAGCATTGTAGCATTCCCAGATAGACTTGTAAGGGTCTATTTTAAGACGTGTAAAGACCTTTTATTCTGGGCGCCGGTTAGATGTGTAATCCATCAGCGTCCTGTACAGCTGTGTCTGCAAAGGCTCCTGGGATTGTTCTGGGAGGACACGGTCTACAGAGAGGTGCTGCCCATGGCTGTAGATGTGCTTGCCCCCTGTCTGTCCCAGGACTGACTATCCCAACAGGTTAAACCCAGCTCTGCATTTTGAAATATGTATTTTATCATTATAATAATATTTTCATCATTATGAAGATGCAGTTTCTGTAACGGGAAGGGGATGATGACAAGCTAATTAAATTAATTTCATTTCTCACGAGCAGCCCTTTAAACCACTGTTTACAAATCCTGGTCCTAACAGAGCATGGTATATATTTTTACTTCGGTCAGTGACGACTGAAATCTGTTGATGGAAGTTATGCAAGGGCAAAAGGTAATTTCTGCAGCATGCTATTAATTTTACAATAATCTTCTTAGTTGCTACATTTGTTATAATACTGCAGGGTCCGCAACATTCACTGTAGCTACCGTTCCGGTAAGTCTTCAAGGCAGTACTACAAAGGGATGCGCGTACAAATGTAGCTGAGCAGACTCTGCTCATTAAGAGCTTCAGTGAGCGAGTGGGTGCAGCAGACAGCTGAACAATAGCACCGTGCCATCTGCTTTGATAATGCAGAACAGAGAAGTTTGAGTCCGGCAGCCATCTGCTGTGTGTTCAGGAGGAACATGACTTTCACTGCACAGTGATGGCAGTGGCGGTAAAGCTAAGGGGTCTGTAGGTAAGTGGCAGGATCATGATTTACTCAGAGAAATCAGGCCCCGTCCCTGCCTTCAGTTCAGCATCCAGCTCATATCAGACTCAGAGAAATCAGGCCCCGTTCCTGCCTTCAGTTCAGCATCCAGCTCATATTTCTCGGAGGACCCTGCTCCAGAAAGTGCGGGGTCCCGTCTCTGGTCTTAGCGGCGGGTTATCCGCCAAGCACTTCCGCGCCTGACAGACCGGATTCATTCTACAGACTGTATATCACCTGTGGAGTCCCGTGGTCACTACTGCATTAGTCACTTCTTAGTCACTTCTCTGGTGGCGGCAGTGATCGGTGCCAATCAGCTGTCTACTTGATAGTCACACGTTCACATATATATATGAGTGTGTGTGTGTGTGTGTGTGTGTGTGTGTGTGGGGGTAGGCCATGTCTTTTTCTGGGTATTATAGCTGGCAGGTTGGCTAATGCTCAACGACTGTAACAGAAGAGGCTTGTGCTCAAACAGCGGATTGAATGATATTATTCTGCTGCATTGAAGCACACCCCCTAATCTTCGGTTTGAAAAGGCCTGACGGCTTTATCAGGGCTATTTTGACATTTAATGGATACAGGCACAGTGTGTGAATAATGGAGAACTGCAGGGCGATGTCTGGAAACAGAAAGCACAGTCTGAAACCAACCGGACACTGACTGAAACAACCTTACTGGAACGTAGGGCTGCATTGTTCGTTTCTGATGACCCAATAAGTCATTCCCAGAGAGAAAAGCTCATTCAAGCATAAAAAGGCTGTATTATTCATGAAATAATACCCCACACATATTGCTCCCGTAATTAGGACATGTAAATGCGTAGGGTTGGTTGTGTGTACAGAACCGTACTGTCCTCTAGGGTCCTCTTCACACTTGTCCCTGTGTTAGATCTGCACTTCGTTGTACGTTGCTCTGGATAAGAGCGTCTGCTAAATGCTTTGTAATGTAATCTAATAATGTAAGTTATGCCCTGTAGCTCCCCATTGTAATCTCAGTGTAAATGACTAAAAGCACATTGGTTATGATGTAAGTTTTGGTCTCCAGCTCTCAGTGTGAATGACTAATTTGGCAGATGACTAATGTTGCTTGTAGCGCTATAATGGGTGGGTGGCTCAGACAGTTTATGTACTTCCGTAAGGCTATTTGCACAGGCTTCACCATCAACAGGACTCTAATTGTCCCTTCTTCTGAATAATAATAATAGTAATAATGATAATAATAACTACAACAATCATAATAATTACTATTATGGCGGTTATTCTAATTTCTATTATTATTATTGTTATTATATAATGGTAATAACAATAGAATACATTCGTATCGAAGACCTGTAATAGGTTCTTATATTTTCCATAGCTTGAATGAGGTGTGCATAATTAAAAATGCAAAAGCACTTATTCTCCAGAACTGCATCGGTAGAACACAGACTCGTGGTGACACAGTCGGGTAGCAGGGCTCGATGCTCCGTAAGTGGAGTGTACATATTTGCAGGATTCTCCCACGCGTCCCTTATTAACTTGTGCACTTAGCGTTCAGTACATGCTGGATGCCGTGTACCAATGGGGACTGCCTGCTGGGCGGACTGGCTGTATTATGCTGGGGGTGGTGTTACATCCTCAGAGCCCAATTTCCTGCCTGCGTTTTGGCGCGGTCCTGCCCACGCACTGCATTTCAGGGCTCTACGCAGACATTTTTACCAAGCTGCACCTGTGCTCCTAAATTGAAATATTTATGAGCACACCGATGCATCCCATTTAGTAGTTCTTTAAGGATTTTTCCAGTTGGCACACATCAATTTTGAGGAGCAAATGCTGTGTGCTAACTGGAAGCACTGTGAACCGCTGCATTTGTAGAGAGTGAGCAGATAGCAGACTGTAGAGCTAACTCAACATCACTTTTAAGTGGTGGTTTACTTACTCAGGTTTTCTCATAATATTATTTTGATTGCCCAAGGCAGTTTTTGTGTGTGATGAAGGATATTTTGGATACTTAGAGAAGTCCATCCATCCATCCATCATCACCCGCTTATCCGGAGTCGGGTCGCGGTGGCAGTAGGCAAAGCCGGGTATTCCAGGCGTACCTCTCCCCAGCAACGCATTCTAGCTCCTCCTGGGGGATCCCGAGGCGTTCCCAGGCCAGGAACCCTCCGGATGTCCGAGCTCCTCACCCTATCTCTAAGGCTGAGCCCGGCCACCCTACGGAGGAAGCTCATTTCGGCCGCTTGTATACGCGATATCATTCTTTCGGTCACTACCCAAAGCTCGTGACCATAGGTGAGGGTTGGGACGTAGATCGACCAGTAAATCGAGAGCTTCGCCTGCCGGCTCAGCTCCCTCTTCACCACGACGGTACGGTGCAACGCCCGCATTACTGCTGACGCTGCACCGATCCGCCTGTCGATCTCACGCTCCCTTCTACCCTCACTCGTGAACAAGACCCCGAGATACTTGAACTCCTTCACTTGGGGCAAAGACTCGTTCTGTGACCCTTGACCTTTCATGTTAAGAGTTCTCAGTGCTGAGAGGGGTTGTCTCTGTTCAAGGTGAGGAGAGGGCACCACTCCCACAGCATGTAAAAGACTGTAAATACTCCATTCCACACATGGTGTCCTTTCACATATCGTCTAAATTCCTGCACTATTTGCCAGATTTGTTCTCACCTTTTCCTCACTCGTTTCTTTTCCCCTCTGGCATTTACGCAGTAACACGTTACTGTTTTGTATCTTCATTTCTCACCTTTATTTAAGCCTTGAGAATCATTGAAGTTTCCCTCATTTACAATGATGTCTCGATACGAAGTTAAAACCAGAAAATAAACAGTGAGACAAATCAAAAGAGAAGTGAAGTGGTTCCTGATTACAGTCTTGAATTGTCCAAGGTTATCCAATGTGTGTCAATCTTGGGGATGTATTTAGCCTTGATTATCAGCACTGCTTTGCTTTAGTTTTATTAAAGTAATGTAACTTCTTTTTGTTATAGCCAAAGAAAAAATAAGCATAATCCCTTCTGTTTTTCACTCTCCCCAAACTCACTTTCAGGCGTGTTTATGGTTGGATCCCTTCAATTTAGACAGACATTAGCACATGAGAACAAAGAAAATACATCAGCTGTATTTATTAAAGGGGGGTGGACACAGCTTATAATACAGATCAACAGTGTATTTATTATGTTCTTATTTCTTTGCAGAAGTTCTTGGGTGCTTTTAAGCCTAGATTAGGTGGCAATTGGTCATTTACATCCAAGAAAAATAGGAGTGCCCCACATTAGACTGTTCTGGGTAGTTCCCCTTTTCTGTTGTGTCATCACTGAGCCATATATCAGTGTTTGTTTGCTTGTGTACTTTGCCCCGGTGGCCTGTGATTGGTCCGAATGTGCAGTGTGTCATGGAGAGGCCAGATACTGTGTAAAAAACAGGGGCCTCCCTTTCACATTTCACCACCAGCACTGTGCCAAAGCCACACATAGCCCCAGCTCCCCTCCATCTTACCCAACAGCCTGCTCTCAGACCTCTCTCTGGAGGAAGCTTTGTGAACACAAGGTAGGGACTGTAGCCTGCTTTTCAGCTATGGATTATTTGTGGTTGGAGGTGTCATCTCTCGTTTGTGTACGATAAATAGATGTCTGTTATTGATCTGTTCATGGGATGACTGGATCTTATATCCTATGTGACCTCGTGTTTTTTGGAAGCGTTCTGTGGCGTAGCGCAAGCAGTTGTACTTTCTGCTAGTGACCACCAGAGGGAGCATGACGCAAAGGAAAGCTCAAGGCAGACTTATCAACAGAAAACCCCACTGCACTTCAGTCAAGCCTGCTAAAGGACCAGCCTCTGCCATAAGGTGGAACATTACGAGCCACATTTCTTAGTATAGATTTGTGAGTAACAGGGAAATGGGGAGTTATTAGGGTGGAAGCAGCAGTTATTAGGGGAAAGGGGAAAGTTATTAGGATGAAAGGGGGCATTTATTAGGGGGCAGTTATTCAGGGAAAGGGGGCAGTTACAAGGGGGCAGTTATGGGGAAAGGGGATTTGGAATGACCCAAGTGGCTTTGGCAGCCAGTGACCCAAGGCTACTATTCTGGCTGGTGGGATTGTTGCCGGGGGTAACCGGATAGCCAGCAGAGAACCCCTGTCAACTGCATGTAATCCGTTTCCCTAATCCAGCCTGCGCCAGCCCCCTGCTGAATCCCGTTTGGACTTTCTCCACCCAATCAGAAGGCCTGGAGCCTGAGGATCTGCGCCGATGCCTGTTTATTATAGTTTGTGTTTCATGAGCATGGTACTTAGGCATGTGTCATGCATGGCTGAAGGGTGGAAAGAGTTCATAAGTACTGATATCCATTTAATCCTGCTTGTTTCAGCACTGATATCTGCTGTCAGCTGGTGACTGTACACTTTGATCTTTTCATGCTGAGGTACCAGTAACACTGTCAACTTCAACAAAGAGTTCTATTACTGTGCTCAGTTCACCCAAAGAGTTAGGCCTCTTCCCCACCATAGTACGTACAGGTTAGCATACAGGTTTGCATATGAATCTCTCTTTCTCAAACACACTCAAGCACACCCACAGACTCGTTTACTGGCACAGGTATAATGTACATTTTAATGCCACAATGGATTGTTACATATTGTGCGGCATTATATTACTTTCATGATTTGCCATTACAAACCATACTGGCCCAGTATAATGCTAGACATGGAGTTGATACAGATTCTGTGCACTGGGTTAGCTCATACCTCATAAACCACTCCTTAGCAAACACTGTCTCTCTGGTATTTGTTATGTTTTGGCATTATTTATCCTGACATGATAATGGCTGTGTGCTGGACAGTGTTTTTTTTTTTGTTTTTTTTTTCCCACGAAAGCCCATGTCTACTCTAGCTTATCTAAGACAACAGCAAAGTTGTATATGGCAGGATGATATGATAATATTTATATGCAAGTCTGTGCATATGGTTATCACTTTGTTGTTCCATTTCTCTACATGGGAATTGTAAAAATGTGGGTTGTTTTGAGAATTCTCTGAGAGACAGAGTCCCAAGAAGATAGCGGATGGAGAGAATGAGGGAAACAAGGTCAGACTCTCACACTGCAGAAAAACAGCAAGTGTTTCTCTCACGTAGAAAAGTAAATATTGGCTTCATTGCTTTTTTTAAGTTACTGTTTGCTTGAGAAGGAAATTTTCTTACCCCATTGGCAAATCTTGAAATTAGTGAAACTGTCTCACCTCATTGGCAATGTTTTTGTCTTAATAGAAATAAAACGTTAAGTCTCTAAGGCGAAATTCTTGAAATACTTGGTTTTTGTTTTTCTCTCGACAACAGCTGTGAAAGACAGCTTCAGCTCTGTGAGGAAAGCGTTTCCTCTTCAGTGGTCTCCCTTTGGCAGTGATTAATCCCAGATTCAGGCTGATTACAGTACATGTGGTCAAGTGTCATTTAACCCTCAAAAGATCTCGAATGCAGACGACTGCAGGGACTGGGAGCTGTGATAGGGGTCACCTTGGAGCGGTTTCAGCGTGCTAGCAGACTGCTTCAGTATTATAATGTACCTAATCAAGGGTTGCTAATGCTACTGAAGAGTCGCTAATGCTACTGAAGGGTCGCTAATGCTAATGAAGAGTCGCCATCCGGCCTTCATCAGAAACACACATTTTTAAAACTATTATTACATCTTTTGCAGACTAACAAATGTGACTTTATTTTTGGACATCCTTACCAGTAAAGAATATACTTTTAGTGAGCTCTTTATTAGGTGTTTATTAGACTTGTTTTTAGACATTTTGGGCATGCATGAAAATCCCAGGAGATCCGCCGTTTTTGAGATACTGAAACCCTGTCTGGCACCAGGAATCATTCCATGGTCAAAGTCACTTAGATCACATTTCTTCACCAATCTGATGTTTGGTCTGAAAAACAGCTGAACCTCTTGTCCATGTCTGCATGCTTTTATGCATTTTGTTGCTGCCACATGATTAGATATTTGCATTAACAAGCTGGTGTACAGGTCTACCTAATAAAAGTGCTCCCTGAGTGTGCATTTGACATTACACGTTATAATAGATTGACTGCTACATTGCTGTTCTTGGGCATTATTGGCATTTACTGGTTTGTTGCTGCTGTGATTTCTTCAGGCACCGCAGACTCAGCTGTGAAATGAAGTGGCCACTTTGCTATTTAAATAAGTGAGCATTTTTAGTTACAAACAGTCTCCATTTTTAAACTGTAGTCCCACACCCTTAGCACACAGCGCACTAAGGAAGCTGGATGAATGAATGTCTTTACTTCTTTCTCTCCACCTCTGTGTGTGTGCAAAGGCGTGTGTGTGTGTGTGTGTGTATATATATATATCCTATCCAGGGAGTGTGTTCTGACCCCACAGGTCATCCCTGTTTGGTCATTTTCAGGCCATTCTGCCCCATTGCATGTCTATGAGGAAGTGACCCCAAATGACCAGAGCTTTAAACTGCAGTGTGGCTGTGGCAGTCCCCAGTGAGGAGCCTGGTGCATTGTGGGAAGGGGGCGAGGAGCCACTTCACTGCTGCAGGGCTGTGAGACTCAGCAAAGAAGCTGTTACCAAGGTTACGTCACCGATCATGTGACCAGCTACACTGTTACATTTTTTGGGGGGGGGGGTGTCATCTGCAGAGCCCCACCCTGGAGAGTCCAGCGCTCTGACCACTGCCATAGCCAGCACAGGACCAATGGGATTCAACATCCCCCAGTGTTGTGTCTGGTCTGGCGTTTAAAAAAATAAACATTTTTTTACGAACGGTTAAACAAAAACATTTAAGAAGTGAGACTAAACAATTTGGAAATATGGTCAACAGTGCTAGAAAAGGGTGAATCCCCAACCTGCTGGTCCTGTAAATGCTACTGCTGTACACTCTGTGTGTCATATAGCATTATGCAGCCCTGGTGATGGGTCTTTTAACCTAGTCACCAGTCCAAATCTGTGCTGGCGGGGCACTTCATAAAGATATATATGTAATACATATTAATGTAATCCCTGTATATTGCAAGCCAAGGTTGGGTTGATTTTGTTATATTAACTTGAAAGGGTATATTTTGTTATTATCATGGATGTGAGTACTATGATTACCCTGTAACCTTCTGTGAGACTGGCTAACCTGGCAGTCCGTGACGTCAGCAGTTCTGGATGTTCTGTGCGAGATGCAGATGGGTCTCGTGGGCTTTTCAGAGCCACCCCTGTGCATTTATACTTAAATCTGAGCAACATCCTGCAGTTTACTGTAATTATTTCACTTCACAAAGTGCAGAATCAGTGTGTACACCATGCATTGTGAGGTGCTGCTTTGACACCCACACAGACTGTGTTGGCTTTGGCACACCGCTGCAGAAATGCTGTGGGAACTTTGTGTCGGAGAAGGTCGTGGCCCAGCCTTGTCTGGGTCCCCCCCGATTCCCTGCCGGACCCCCCCAGCTGACCCTGGATGGCGCAGGCAGTTTGAGCTCCCGCCCTGCCAGAGATCACCACACTGCACCACAGGCATCTTGTTTATGAATGTCTCATCTACCCACCCCCTCCATTTTGATTTATGGACTCTCACCTTGAATCCTTACCTGACTCGGAGACCCAACTAATCTCAGAAAAGCCAAAAACACCCCCCTTCACCTTCAGAGATGCCGCTCAACTGCACAACAAGCCTGTCATTCTTACCACAGCCCAAGCGTAATTACAGCTATTTTTACCCCACCATCCCGCGAAAAACAGGCGGGCGTCTGCCGTTCAGGACTGCCCTGAACCGCAGCCTGTGTCTGTCCCGTCTGCGTTTCCTAAAACTTCTCAGTGGACTCCTGTCTCCTCTGGATGTGCTGGGTGTAAATGGTAAATGGTAAATGGTTGTGTGTGCTCAGTGCGTTATTCTGTGCTGGGTGTGTGTGTGTGCTCAGTGCATTACTCTGTGCTGGGTGTGTGTGTGCTCAGTGTGTTACTCTCTGTTTGGTGTGTGTGTATGTGTGTGTGTGTGCTCAGTGCGTTACTCTCTGCTGGGGGTGTGTGTGTGTGCGCTCAGTGTGTTACTCTGTGCTGGGTGGGTGTGTGCTCAGTGTGTTACTCTCTGCTTGGTGTGTGTGTGTGTGCTCAGTGCGTTACTCTCTGCTGGGTGTGTGTGTGCTCAGTGTGTTACTCTGTGCTGGGTGTGTGTGTGCTCAGTGCATTACTCTCTGCTGGGTGTGTGTGTGCTCCGTGTGTTACTCTGTGCTGGGTGTGTGTGTGCTCAGTGCGTTACTCTCTGCTGGGTGTGTGTGTGCTCAGTGCATTACTCTGTGCTGGGTGTGTGTGTGCTCAGTGCGTTACTCTCTGCTGGGTGTGTGTGTGTGCTCAGTGCGTTACTCTCTGCTGGGTGTGTGTGTGTGCTCCGTGTGTTACTCTGTGCTGGGTGTGTGTGTGCTCAGTGCGTTACTCTCTGCTGGGTGTGTGTGTGTGCTCAGTGTGTTACTCTCTGCTGGGTGTGTGTGTGCTCAGTGTGTTACTCTGTGCTGGGTTTGTGTGTGTGCTCAGTGCGTTACTCTCTGCTGGGTGTGTAGGTGGTAGCAGCAGTACAGCAGGAGCTGGCTCTGGTGCCACAGAGCTCTGTGTTCACTCACTGCATCAGCAGAGCTGTTCTCAAAGAGCACTACAGGCTGAAAAAATACCGTTAGGAAACAAAGCAGTTTCATAACATAACAAGCCGTTCAGCCCAGCAATATTCCTTATCCAGCTGTATCATAGTATGTGTAAAGGAACAAATAAATAGTCTATACACTTTCAAAAGTCAATTTTAAAAATCTGTAAATCCTTGAAATTATGTATTGGCCGCACCATGTACACACCGATGGCCCACACAAAAGTTTTTTTTAGGTGCTTTGAAATGCCGTGTACATCTTTCACCGATTTGGTGACACGGTGAGAAAATTCCAGGGCCCCAGAGAACAGGAGCCAAGCGGAGAAAAAAAGAAAAACACACAGCCTTCTTTTATCCCAGTCATGTGATGGGAGAAGCCTCCTTCATTATCTGCCTTTTCCTCCTGTCTCTTACGCCTCATTACAGGCAATTAATTGAAGGCTGACGTCCTGAGAAATGCAAACACGCACACACATGCACAAGCACACACATACACGCACACGTGTGTATACACACACTCACACACACTCACACACACACACACATACACAAGCACACAAACTCAAAACTCCCCTTTCCTTCACTGTGTGGAATAAGCTGCCAGTCCCTCAAGCACAATCGAAACTGGAAGGCAGAAGCTTTGAGGAGAGAGAGGGGTGTCTGTTGGGGGGGAGGAACAGAGTCCTCTACTAGAGCCACAGGAGAATCCAAGTGATGCTAGCTTGATTCCCCCCCTCCCCTTCTGCGCCTGGTGGTACACTCCAAACCCAGTGTCGGAGGTATTTAAATCCGGGAGCCTTCAGCAGCTGCTGCTAGTGCACCGGCAAACCGGCCTAATCCAGGAAGCAGGCTGTTTAGAGAGGAGCAGTGGAGGAGAGAGAGAGAGACCGAGCGAGCGCAAGAGAGAGGGTGAAAGGCAAGAGAGGGAGACACTTCAGACTCAGCTCTCCCTCTCACTTCACACCGCCAGCAGAGAGGGGGAAAAGGAGGTGGTCTCAGGCCTTCTGGCATGTTCCATCATCCCTGCCGACCCCACGTGAGGCCAGTGACTGTGGAGCAGCCACCGACCCAGGTACGCTGCCCCCCTGACCGCGACCGCAGGCTGACCGCAACCACGCGCTGAGGCTCTCTCTTCCTCCGTCCACTCGTGTCTTGTCAGCAATTACCAGCTGCTGTCAGGGCTTGTGTGATTCTCCTGTGAGCGGTAGTGTGTGTGTGTGTGTGTGCGCTTATGAGAGAGTGTATGCGTGTGTGTGCCTGCTTGTGTGTGTGTGTGTGTGTGTGTGTGTGTGTGCCTGCATGAGTGAGTGTGTGCATGCTTGTATGTGTGTGCGTGTGCATGCGTGCATGAGTGAGGTCGTATATAATGTGTGCCTCTGCATGTGAGGGAGAGAGCGTGAGAGTTAATTGCCTTCAGTCTCTCTCTCCCCTGTGTGGTGACGGCATTGGGGCAGCGGTGCATGCTGGGACAGGAGTTGAGAGGGGTCGGGTGCGCAGACGGCGCAGGTGGGTCTGTCGGAACAGCAGAATGCCGGAGGAGAGAGAGAGAGAGAGAGAGAGAGAGATGGAGCAGGGGAGGGAGGGGGTGTGTTTCAGAGGGAGTGGGGGGCGGGGGGTGATTTGCTCCTTCTAGGAGTCTGATTTGCTGCAGTGTGGTGGAGAAACTCCTGTGCACAAGTCCTTTTGGGATGGCCCAGTGTGTTACTGTAAGCATTGTATTGCTGTAGGCTTGTTATTCAGGGCTGCACATACCTTGCTGTAGGGGACTGCCTTGCCACTATCTGGAGGAGGTTTACTGTGATATGAAAGATGATGTGTGTGCTCTCTGTGCTGTTTTGAAGTGCTTCATTGCTAAACCAACAGCTGGATTCTCAGTCTGAAGCTGATTCCGTGAGATCCAGCAGTGGTCCACCCACCAAGGTGACTGTTAAGTGTCAGCTGTTTCCCCCACGCTCCGTCACACTTGTGTGGACAGCGGTGACATTCTGCACATCTGGGCAGTGGTGGAAAGGTCTGCACCAGCTTTAGTGTGCCCCTGTTCTGTGCGGGAAGATGTTTTGAATGAGAAATCCCGGCGCGTTTCGGGTGGGCTTGTGTGTGTCCCAGCAATGGGGAACAGTCCGTCCCTGAATCCTTATAAAAAAGCCGGGGGGGGGGAGATGTGTTCTGTGGTGCCCATGTCACCTGGGTGGCTTACAGTGGCCCTGCTCCAACCTCTGTAACACAGAGCAACCATATCAACCTGAAGGATGCACTAAACA
Organism: Conger conger; assembly: GCF_963514075.1. NCBI lineage: Eukaryota > Metazoa > Chordata > Actinopteri > Anguilliformes > Congridae > Conger > Conger conger. Next base: position 22,089,323 of record NC_083773.1, on the reverse strand, counting down.
ATGTGCGTGTGTGTGTGTATATGTGTAAGTGTGTGTGTGCATGTGTGTATATGTGCAAGTGCCTGTCTGCATGAGTATACAGTATATGTGTGTGTGTGTGTGTGTGTGTATATTCCTGCTTTTGGTGAGAGAGTGTGTGTCTGTGAGGGCCTTTTTATTTATTATCTTACTGGTCTCCTGACCTCACAGGCAGCTACAGCAGAAATCTGAAGAGCTCGAACAGCAAAGCCCTGCAGCTGTAGCAGGAGCATCTCTGGCATACTACTCATTCTACATTTCAATGAAACTCTGTCTGAAATTTAGTATGAGTAGTATGCAGTTTAGTATGAGTAGTATGCTAGTATGCGGTTTCGAACACAGCCTAAGTGTTCCAGGTTTTACTCCGTGCAGTTATCCTCCAAACTGGGTAATCCTGCTTCATGAAACACCCCCAGCTCCCGACGCACTGAAGTGTCCGAAATGCGGACGTGCTGCTGTTCTAAAAATCCCCGAAAAACAGAGCCGTCCCAGCTGATGTGAAAAACAGATGTGTGTGTTGGCTGTTTCTGAAAACCCAATAGCTGGAATTATTTGATTATTTAATTCTCTACAAGTAGGCCTCCTGTGTGATTACAAACAACTCTCAAATGGTATTTTATCAAGCTAGACCAGGGGTCGGCAACCCTGGTCCTGGAGAGCCGCAGGGTGTGCTGGCTTTCGTTGTTACTTGGCATTAATTGATCAATGAAAGCCGTTGATTACACAGTTAACTCACCTCACCTGGTTTCTTGGGTCTGAATCGGTTGCTTATTTTAAGGTGGAGACGAAAGCCAGCACACTCTGCGGCTCTCCAAGACCAGGGTTGCCAACCCCTGAGCTAGACAGTTAGTGCTCAAACCAATTAATCTGCTATGCGCTAAGAATAAAATGGCAGGGAATTCAAAACTTTCATTTAATAAGTATTGGTTATTATAGTCCTATAGTAATTCAAAGAATTTCACGCAAATGTGCATGAACCAGGGTCACAGAGTTTAAAAAAAAAAAAAGAAATGTTGCACAACCTTGAAAGCATGTAGTAAATACTGCTAGTGGCTTTTGGTCAATGTTCTTTTGCTAGGTTGTTAGCTTGTTGTCAAGCAGTTACAATTAGTTAGCAGTTTCCTAAAGGGGCTTCTGTTAGCCTGTGCTAAAGGGGCCTTGGTTTGCCTGTGATAAAGGGGCTTCTCTTAGCCTGTGCTAAAGGGGCCTTGGTTTGCCTGTGCTAAAGGGGCCTTGGTTTGCCTGTGCTAAAGGGGCTCTGTCATGGCGAAGACATTGTGAAGCCTTCTGCAGTCTCTTTCACAGGCAGGATAATGTGAGTGTGTGTTTTCTCTCTTTCACAGGGGGGTAGTGAGCTGTGAAGCAGAAGCTGCTTCCCTGAGGGAGGGGGAGAGTCAGAGAAACAGAGGGAAGAGGGGAGGAGGGGAGATTGATGGGGGGGGACAGGGTGAGAGGCAGAAAGAATGAGAAAGAGAGAGGGAAGGACACAGGGAGATACAGAGAGGGAAAGGTTTTCTGTGTGAGGCTGACAGAGTAGGAGTGGATGATGTATACAGCTGTACCTCCAGAACCCACATACCCCCAGCATATGATGTTATTGCTCTGTCCATGTCAGGGCCAGTGGCCGCATCTGCAAAGCCTAATGACCCGGGGGCGGGGTGGGATCATGGGAAATGGGATGGGGGGGCAGTATTGGGGAAGGACGGTCACAATGCCCTGGGGAGGGGGGGGGTCATGGTCATTCAGTATTACCCATCCCCCCGCTCTTGCATCACCAGGGATTAGTGTTTACAGTGTACTACTGCCTGTCCATGGGACACACAGCAATAACCCAGCTCTAATTACGCCCACACAACAGTGTGACCTGCTCTTTATTCATAAAGGTCTGCCTGGCTCCGGTCTATTTTAAAGTTGCTCACACCCACACTGTCAGATGCTCTTAGACGTCGCTGCGCATCTGTATTATTTTGAGTTCTGAGTTACCAAGGCAGCGGCGGAGTGACGCAGGCCAGAACTAACGCCTCCTGTTTCATCACTTTCTGCCCCGGTCTGCTCAGAGCGTTTGTGCTGCTCTGTGAGCCCAGGAGCCCAAACTCCCACGGATTTGCCTCTCAGTCCTTTATTGAGTGCTGCTGCATACATCTGCCATCTGTCCCCACGACTTTACAGCTCTTTATGTCCAAGGCCTGCCTTCCCATGCATGTAATCCTGCATTTATTCCCACTGAGAGAGCCGTGTCCTGGTTCATAAAGCAAACCTGGGTACGGTGTGTGATGCTGCTGTGGTTTGGGTGAGACGTAGCGGCTGGCACCGTGTTCAGGTTTTTGTTTGACTGCTGGATAATGAAGCATGGTTTTAAGGCTCTTAGTTTCGGCTCAGCCTCAAAGTATGAGTATGAATATGTAGACAAGGCTCAAAAAAGATACATTTAGATCTTGTTTTGGGATTATCCCATTAGCAGGAGTTGCAGTTACTTGGTTAGGTCTAGCTGCAGTGTTGATTAATGTGAACAGTGTTGTCGCTGAAGTGCGTAGTTTAGGTTGCAGACAGCAGCGTTTTGTTGAAGTGAAGAGGCTGTGAGTGAGATGCATAAAGCTGGGCAGGATGCTCCACTGAGAGGATCTGATGTCAGAGGTAGGAGGATTATGGGACAGTGTAGGGGTGATTGTGTGTGTGTGTGTGTGTGTGTGTGTGTGAAGGGGGGGGGGGGTGTTTTTCCCTGTTTTTAAAGGCTCTTGATATCTCTTACATACTCAGAATTGGCTGATTGAACTTAATCAAGGCCAAACAGTGGATTCAGAGGACATGTTTTCTCTAAGCAAATGAAATGGTCTGTAATTCTCTTGTATGTGGCAGGCTACATTTCAGCATCCGTTGAACGGACCCACACCATTAGTAATGAGGTTGTTTTTTTTTTGTTTTGTTTTTTTATTTCCCATTGCCTCTTCAGACCCCTTACACTATACAACCAGGCTCTCTCTCTCTCTCTCTCTCTCTCTCTCTCTCTCTCTCTCTCTCTCTCTCTCTCTCTCTCTCTCTCTCTCTCTCTCTCTCTCTCTCTCTCTCTCTCTCTCTCTCTCTCTCTCTCTCTCTCTCTCAGGAGGCATCTGTTTGGAGCATGTATAAGTGTGGGGAGGGTGGGGCGGGGCAGGCCACGCCCGCCTGACAGCAGCAGCTGTGGAGGTGGCAGTGGAGAGGTGTTGTTCAGTGGGAGCCGGAGGTGTTTGGTGAGGGTGGGGGAGTGTTTTCTGCTGGTACTGTCACCTGGTAACCATTCTGCAGAGCCTCTTAGGGCTCAGTGCTGTCACCTGGAAGTTCTTTCTATTGTAGGTTCTGTAGTGTGGGCTACTTACTGTAAAACTCCAACAATGCATTGTCAAATGCACCCCTGGTATAGGACTAACATAAAATGGGTATTTGAAAATGGTGGAAATCATATATTCTGTTATTAACAGCATAGCCTACAATATATTTCTGTATTCTGCCCTGTGCCGCCCCATATTGCCATATGCTGTGGGCCCTGGGCCCTGGGCCCGTGGGCCTGGGTACACTTGAGGCCCTGGGCCGAATATGTCATTGTTTTGGATTCATACACTTTTTTCTTATTGATCTTGTCTGGTGTATTGGAACCTATTAAATACTCCACTTTCTGGTCCTTTTGGTTGGCTAAATGGCACCAGACAAGATCAGTTGGGCACAGAAAAGTATTTTCTCTTATATTAGGAAGGAAATGCAGCTAATGCCCTGTGTGAACACTGCTGATGAGGAATGACTTTGTAGTTATTGTGGACTCATAGCCAGAGAAGCTAGCTAATGATTGCTAAGCAGCTTGCTAATTAAGATAAAGTGAATCTTGATTGCGAGCATCCTGCCATATTTCAATGTGCGCATAATGGGTGTATAAAAAAAAAAGAGGAAGAACATAAATGGATGTCATGACGGTGTGGCTAATTCGTAAAGCAGGTGTATGTTTATTTGGCACATGCTCCTTTACTTTCTTATTTTAGCAGGAGTGACTAGTGGGTGTCAACTTAGTTTGGTGGATATCTTATCAAAACAAGTCAAGTTTTTTGTGCTTAGTTCAGCAATGTTTTGGCTTTGGAGCAGCTTTTTTTGGAAGACCAACTTTCAGTGAAACATGAACGGTGAAGTTGGAGACCATTGGGTGTTAGTTTGGCAGCAGTCAGCGTGTGATGGTTTCAAAGGGCTACGGCTTAGCTTGCGCTCACCTGGGGCCCTTCCTGTCTCTTCCATGTGTTTTAGGTGTGCTTTGGGTGTTTTCTGTGTCACTGCGTCCCTAATAAACAGCATACTGGGTGATGAAAACAGTCTCTCATTACTCAGATTTTTTTATCAGAGAAATGGATTCACTGCTCAGATGTGGCTGATATAACCATGCACAGATTATGTTAAGCAGTGTGCTAAGCAGATAAGCAGGACAGGGGTCGTTTGCCGAATAAAGGCTGTTTACAGTGGTTGTGATTGTTTCCTGAGCCAGTCAATCTAGAATTCTGTTTATTGCCATATCCATGTAGTATTTACCACATAAGTAGGCTATTATTGCATGTATATTACCATAAATGTCACATGTATTGCTCATTTTGTTTACATGAATTATTCAAAAACGGGAGTGTAAATGCTGGCTAATAAAGCATGAAGTTGTTCCCAAGGACATGGGTTTGCCTTGTTTTGCTGCCATTTTAAATGTAGTACAGATTGTTTTGGGCGAGACGTGTGGTGCATTCTTTGGGGTGGCCAACTCTGAAAACTCTCTGCTCTCTACCTGTCCGAATAAAGCTAAACTTTAATAATAATAGGAAAGGAGGGCTGACCGTCATGCTCTCTTTAAAAAAAAAAAAATCTTTTTTTTAAAAGATAAGAAAAATAAGTGTTGTCCTCTCTGGAACAGAATTTCAGGAGTACTCTACAGACACGAGTGAGCTATGCTGAGCTCTGCCTGTAGTCTTTGCCCTTTCTCATGCCCAGTTTACATTATAATGGGATTCGTGCATTTGTTCCATCTCACTTATTATCATACACGCAGTCTCAAACAACAGCAGCCCTGCACAATGGACCGCTTGAGACTTCATTAATGTCACACTCAAACTATCTCATTAAAATAGCATGACTTCGGCAAGTTTTGTTTTCATGGACGGGGCGCAAACACAAACCCCCCCTAGTGCCCACTGCCTCAGTCCCCACTGGCAGCTCAGGAAACCGGAGAGTTAATTAAGACGTCGCTCCAGCGGTAAGGATTAGGTAACCTTCCCTGGCCTAGTTGCTCTGAATCACCATCAGAGATCAAAAGCTGTCCCCTTCCCTCTCTCCCACCCTATAACTGGAATAAGGCTCTGAGACATCAATCAAAATGGCTCATATCTAATAAAACCTTGCTTTATTGAGTGCTGAAAACCAGCATTTCCCTGCTGGCTCTGTTCTAAAACCACAGTCGTACCTGCTCAGAGACCGAGCTGCACCCTGAGACCCTGGTTTAACCACTGGGACAGCCTCGCAATAAATATTTCATTTACCCAGGAGCGTGCGGTGGATGCCTCTAACATTCCGAATGCCATATCATTGGTGGAGTAACAGTAGATAAACTAATGAATAATGAAATGGCGAATAAAATCATCCCGCGCACAAATTATGGCAACGAGCCCCTGGAGATGTCCTGAGTGCTCCAAAGGCTGCAAGACGTTCTGTTTGAGGAGCTGCCTCCGATCGAGCGCAAAGCCGACCGGCATGCAAATGGCTGTTTGCACTACCTTTTATTATCTTTGATTTGGGCCTTGTTACCATGGTGACTTGCGTAACTAGTGGCCCGTGGACATTCGGTAGGTCATCGGAAGGAAGTGATAAAGCGGTAACCCGTGGAAACCAGGCCTACCCAGCCCAGGATGAGGACTGCTACAGGAGTGGTCGCAGGCAGCTAGTGATGGAGCCAGAGCTGGAACCTGCAGCCACGGGACCCATCCAGGCTGTTCTGGTCAGTCACCTCCAGCGCTCAGAAACCCTCTCTTCCAGGATTTTAAGCGTGGAAAAACTCTGCTCACATAACAACACAAGTTACATAAGAGCGCAGTCTGTGGAAGTTAATCTGGTCCGATAAGTAGAGCAGAACTTTATTTGAAAGGTGGAGGCGCTGGTTCTGAAAGAGCCCTGGTGAGCTGATCCCCCCCCCCCCCCCCCCTTCGCTGTGGCACTGGAGAGATTCCCCTGTTTGTTTTGTGAGACTAAATGCGTCTGTAAATGACAGGCCTGGGCTGTGGTGATTACTGCTCTCTCCAGACCAGACAGAGGAGGGCTGACTCGCTGCGTCACACAGCACACACGGTTCTGTGTAGCGCCTTTACCACTGCCGTACCGGGCCGTGAAACCCAAACCTAGGTCAAATACGTAACGGTTTAATATCGAGTACGTGTATACGCTTTACTGAGCTTGTCTGATTTATTGGAACCAATTGCATTCTCTTAAAAGGTGCAAGCCCAGCCTTCTGGTCCTCTTGGTTGGCTCAGTTGCACCAGGCAGGATCATTCAAGCTCAGAATAGCAATTGAATCCAAAACAGTTATGTATTTGACTCAGGTTTGGTGAAACCATGATTAAAGGGTTCTGGATGTGTTTCCATTGCCAGCCGAACCGTACCCTGAATAGTTCCCTTCCGGAGAGGTACCCAACCATATGACAACCAACCCACTTTGAGGCTAGTTTGGCGTTACCCTTAGTACCCTAGTACTTATGCATTGCAGCGTTTAGGCTACGCTAAAACACTGTCTGACTCAGTGCTCAGTTTTGAACAGCAATGGTTTTTTATAAATATTGATGTATTATGATATAGACACAAGCTGCTAATTAACTGCTTTTACCCACAGTATAGCAGCTATTTCACCCTCACCTCTATCTGTATGTCTATATTTTGCACTGGTGTGCTGCCTGTAATTAATTAAAATGAGCTTCTGTATGGTGCCAACAGTATCTCTCAGCTATGTTTATGCTCTGAAGTTCATTAATGGAAATGAAAAGCAGTGTTGAGGCAGTGGCCATAGTTTGTGTGTGTGCGTGTGTGTGTGCGTGCCAGGCTCTGGACATTGGGATCTCAGCTTGAATAATACCCTTCCCTTTGGTTGGTTAGAGACACAGGTCAATCTGTGAGACTCAATAAACCTTCAATAAACCCCACAGCCTGTAGAGGCGCTGAATCCAAAGCGTCTGACCTACAGCACTCTGGAGCATGTCATTGGATGCCTGAGCACTGTTGCTCTCAGCGGGCTGCTACAGTGGGATGTGCTCTGTTTCCAAGCCTTATCTGTCCAAAAATAGAGCTCTTCCGTCTCACTCTTCTTCTCTGCTATCCTCTCCACTGACAGTGATGTTTGTGCTCTTAGTGTCTCTGAGTGGTTCCTACAGTACTGTATGTGGCTTAGTGCACTGTCAGTACACAGCTGGAGGACTGACCCACTTTTCATGTTAAAGACAGAGTTTCCTCTATTGTGTGAGCAGTGCTGACGATGGGGGAAGAGTAACTCCGCCTTGTATGCCAAGTGCATCATGGGTAGGAGTCAGTGGAAGTAAATAATACATTGTGTGCTTTGTCTTGAGAGCATGCGACACAAAACAGTTGTTTTCCAGTTGAGTGTGAGTGTGTGTGTGAGTGCATGTGTGTGTATGCATGTGTGTGTGTGTATGTGTGCGCATGCGTGTGTTTGCGTTAAATCCAGAGCTGTGCCGTGACTCAGACAGTAGTTTAAACTTTCAGAAAGGTAATGAATTTTTCAGAGGTTTGCGGCTTTGGGAGGGAAACGTAATACTCCAGCCCTGCTAATGCTGAGGCCAATTAGCCTCCAGAGGTGGCCCGCCCCAGTTTACAGAGCCAGCAGGACTCAACCTGACAAGTGTCTGCACACACACCAATGCACACACACACTCACACACACACTCTCACACACACACCAATGCACACACACTCGCACTCACACACACTCACACACACACGCACTCGTGCACAAACCCTGGCCTCGGTTCTATCAGAAAAGTATTTCATCCTGCATGTTTAATTTCCTGTGTGCGTATCTTTCCCGTGCCTGTGGGGAACAGTGGGCACTTTGTGCGGGTTCTGTCGTGTGTTCCGGCCGCGGCGGGGGAAAGCGCCGTCCTTCTCGCCGCTTTCGCTGTCCTCACTCTTTAAATACGAAGCGCAAATCGGCATGGCAACAAGTGGCTCGGCAGAGACAGCAGGCTAATTTTATCTGCGCTAATGAGCCTCTCCACCTGAAAGGGCCACAGTGTTTACCACACCAACACGCGCCCACCCACACCGCTGTGCTGGGGACCACCAGCTGTCCGCTGAGAGAACAGGAACACAGCGCAGCTCACCGAGAGGGAGGGAGAGAGAGAGGGGCTTACGCACAATCACTGAACGCTTTAATAAGAACACCTGTACATCTGCTTGTTCATGCGATTATCTATCCTGTGGCAGCAGTGCAATGCCTAAAAACATGCAGATACGATTCAGGAGCAGTTAATGTTCACATCAACCATCAGAATGGGGGAAAAATGTGATCTCAGTGACCCTGGAATGATCGTTGGTGCCAGACAGGGTCGTTTGAGTATCTCCGAAACTGCTGATCTTCTGGGATTTTCAAACACAACAGTCTGTGGAGTTTTCTCAGAATGGTGCGAAAAACCAAAAACATCCAGTGAACAGCAGTCCTGCGGGCAGGAACGCTTTGTTAATGAGAGAGGTCAGAGGACTGGTCAAAGCTGACAGGAATGTGACGCAAATAACCACGCATTACAACAGTGGTATGCAGAAGAGCATCTCTGAACACACAATGTGTCAAACCTATAAGTGGATAGACTACAGCAGCAGAAGACTTATTAAGTCTAAAAAATAAGTAATGAATACCTAATAAAGTGCTCACTGAGTCTATATGGGGAATGGTTGTTACCAGTTTTTCCCCACTTTCCTACGGGGGGGTTTGTTGTTGTTATTTGCAATTAATGCATTGCTTTTGCGACACAAGTTCCCTTGTCATGCAAATAAAGCATGTTTGAATCATGAATCTTGGAAGAAGAGAGAGGGAGTGTGAGAGAGAGGAAGAGTCGATGGGATCTGTAGCCTGTGTGAACACAGAAGAGAGTGGAGTAGAGAGAGGGATAGCTGATGGGTATCATTTACACAGTTACTGGGTCTCTGAGTAGTTTTCTCCCTGCGTTGTGTTGCACACCTCTCTGGCTGTCTGCCCCTAGGTGTGGATGTAGGGCCGGGCACCTCTCTGGCTGTCTGCCCCTAGGTGTGGATGTAGGGATGCTCTTTTATATCATTGGGGAGATGGCAATATGGAACAGAAACCGCTGACACTGTGATATTAGTGTACTTCTTAATTTCTCCATGGAAAATGTGTGTGTGTGTGTGTGTGTGTGTGTGTGTCTGTGTGCCTGTGTGCACGCACACAGATAATGTTACTGCTGCCTGCCTGTCTTTATTCTGGAACATAATGAGTATTTCAGCCTGCATAGAGCATTGCTTTTTTTGTGGCCCATTTCCATCTCTCAATTGCATGGGCAAAGGTAAACAGTGTATTATTGTATTTTCTGTTGATTAAATCTGAAATTCGCAAATTGTGGTTCAGATTTGGGTCCTGAAACAAGTCATGGCAAGACTCCTGTGAGGTACATCTGTTGAATTAGCTTACAGGTTCGGGGGTGAAAATGTCTTATTCTGGTCCCTGTTTGCCTAGTGTTGAGCCAAGAAGCTCTTACTGTATTTAAAGATCTTCTCAAAAGGAAGGTTGCAGTTTGTGTGGTTGGTTTTGTATAATCCAATGCAACCACGATGACTTGCTTAGCCACTTCCTGTTTATCATTTCATCCCTCACATGATTTGTTCTTCCTGTTAAATCACAGAAACATTACTACCCACTGCTATACCCTCAGGCCTATACTGAACAGCAATTCAGTATAGGCCTGCTATTGCCAATGTGCATTGTTGTGCTTATTACATCTTTATAAAGTCATATTTAACCCATCCCTTCTCTCTCTCTATTGCTCTCTCTATCTCTCTCTCACCCTCTCTCTCTCCCCCCCTCCCTCTCTCTCTCTCTCTCTCTCTCTCAGATCTGCGTGGTGTCTCCGGCCCCAAGCCTCTTACCTCCCAGCGTTCCCTCCCTGGGATCCCCGTCACCCTCAAACACTTCCCCGACCTGCGCACATCCATGGACGGAAAGTACAAGGAGATCGCCGAGGTGAGCACCATTCAGTACAGTGTCCAGCAGGGTCCCTGGACTGCGTGTCCAGCTAAAGCGCTCACTGTGATGCCCTGACACTGTCAGACCCAGACCGTGACGGCAGCAGTGCGGCTGGAGGTCCAGTGGGATGCTGGGTAATAGAGTCTGCCAGAGGGCATCCTCCCCCGTCACCGTGCTGTAGATCCCCTATGGCTTATTAGGTAGCTATGGTCTACTCCCCCATCTGTGTGACTAGTGTACCCCTCCAGAACACTGACTGCACTCTCAGAAATTGATTATATATTGCTTGCTAAGGCTACAATTGTATCTATGGTACTTACAAGTATTTCTACCTTTGAGAGTGTTCACATCATCTGCTGGGTCACATGACCGAGTTGTTGCCCTCTTGGGCAACCACACACAGCATGTTTGGCTGTGTTGGTTTGGGCTCATAAGTACTGTGCTGCAGGGTTTCTCTCTGACCCTCTGTTGTGTGTTCATAGAGGCCCTGATGTGTGTGTGTGTGTGTGTGTGTGTGTCATGGGACCGGTAGCATGGCAGATTAGCGTTTTTATTTGAAGTCAGAAGTTTAATCATGCACCAGGATGTACTGTATCCCCATGCAGTGAGGGTTTGAGTTCTGTGCTGTATCCCATGCAGTGAGGGTTTGAGTTCTGTGCTGTATCCCCATGCAGTGTGAGTTCTGTGCTGGAAGCTGATTGTGCACCATAGAGCTATCACAGTGAGGAGCCTTACCACTGGAGCTGCTCTCAGCCTGTTTGTACAGCGATGCAGTGTGTTTGTGTTTGTATGTGCTTGTCTGTATGTGTGTGTGTGTGTGTGTGTGTGTGTGTGTGTGTGTACTGTGTCCACGCCTGTGTGTGTGTGTTTGTGTATATGTGTGTGTATATACTGTATATGCGTGTGTGATTGTATGTGTCTGTCCACTCCTGTGTTTGTGTGTATATGTGTGTGTGTGTGTGTCGTGTGTGTTTGTGTATATGTGTGTGTGTGTGTACTGTATTTATGCATGTGTGTACTGTATGTGTGTATATGTGTGTGTGCATATGTTTGTATGTGTGTGTGTACTGTATGTGTGTGTACCTCACTGCCCCTCCTCTGCTCCTGCAGGAGCTGTTCACGCGCAGCCTGGTGGAGAGCGAGATGCGCAGCGCTCCCTATGAGTTCCCCGAGGACAGCCCCATCGAGCAGCTGGAGGAGCGCCGCCACCGTCTGGAGAGACAGATCAGCCAGGATGTCAAGTGAGAGACCACCCCTCCCTCTGAGAGACCACACCTCCCTCTGAGAGACCACACCTCCCTCTGAGAGACCACACCTCCCTCTGAGAGACCACACCTCCCTCTGAGAGACCACCCCTCCCTCTGAGACCCCACCTCCCTCTGAGAGACCACCCCTCCCTCTGAGAGAGCACACCTCCCTCTGAGAGACCACACCTCCCACTGAGAGACCACACCTCCCACTGAGAGACCACACCTCCCTCTGAGAGACCACACCTCCCTCTGAGAGACCACACCTCCCTCTGAGAGACCACACCTCCCTCTGAGGGACCACACCTCCCACTGAGAGACCACACCTCCCTCTGAGAGACCACACCTCCCACTGAGAGACCACACCTCCCTCTGAGGGACCACACCTCCCACACCTCATTCTGATAGAGCACCTCACTCTGAGGGACACTGTACTTTTATTGATGTGACAGATTAAATGCATATGCATGTGAGGCATGTGATTTAAGAGGCTGCTTCATGCCTCGTTGGACATTAAGTGTTGAATTAGGAGCAGTTTTTTCTGCTCAGGGGGTTGTGGTTGTGATGGTAAATCCAGGAGAAGAGCTGTTGATAAGTGTAACAGTGTAATGACAATGGATGATAATGACATTCTCCTGATTGTGTCATGGTGTCACAGTGTCAGACTCATAATGTGGCTACACTTCATGAGTCACGCGGTACTCAGGTGTGATAGCGTTTCAGCACAGCTGGTGCGTGTGCGTGCAGTGAGGCGTGTGGTTCAGCCGGCTCTACGCACCCGGTCTGACCGTGTTTCTCTCGGTGTTTCCTCCTCCGTGTCTGTGTGGTCCTCTCTCGGCCTCAGGCTGGAGCCGGAGATCCTGCTGCGAGCCAAGCAGGACTTCATGAAGATCGACAGCGCTACGGACCTGGAGTGAGTGAGCCTCTTCCTCTTTCTTCCCTACCTCCCTTTCATCAGGAAAGACCTTTCAAACGTGTTTGAAGTGCCAGGCTGCCGCAAAATGTCAGCCCAATCAAATTCTGCAACCTTTTCCGCCAAAGCTAACCGACACCTGGGCTCAAAGCAATTAGCGCCAGTGTTTCTGCTGCTCCAGCAACACCTGCCAGCTTTTGATCTTTAGATGAAGCTCCAGCTATGAGCCTGCGTGTCCGGTACACAATAACCCAGCCCATGTCATTAGGACTGTGTGAGCAAACGCAGGCCTGGTATGTGCAGGTGGCCTTCAGCTCTGTCCATGGCAAAACTCACCCACGCCAGGGACACTGCAGACAGCACTGAGGAGGGAGACCCACCCCGACTCGTCAAAGGCCATGCAAATATTTAGATTCATTTGTTCGTCATTAAGCACGCTAGCCGCATTTTCAATAGACATCTGACATTTCAAAAACAACATTTCACCGGGGACGCACATTCAGAAATGAATCTCACACAATTATGTGTGATTAAATCTGGAGCCCCACTGCTGGGGGACTCTGGTTCCATTCAGGCATTAAAAAGGGTGACTGACCTTTAGATTTAACTCAGTTTCAAAGCTAAAGTCCTTTGTAATTTCAAAAATGCAAATTTAAGCCCCAGTGAACCTGAACCTAAACGCCAGAGAAAGCTTTGGTTGGGCGTGATATTCTGCTCATTTATGCATAAAGGTCATATCCTTGGTCCATGAATTTTCCATTCAGTTTATTTTTGGAATATTTAATTCACGCTTGCCAGTTGTAGTTATTCAGTTGTAGTTATATAACCACCTACTACTGTTAGCATCTGATGATTTGAGGTGATTTCAGCCCTATAAGAAATCACCTCGTTGATGTGCAAGCCCCATTATGTTAATTTACCAAGCACTGAATTAGGCCCTGGGGATCCATCTCAGTCATACATTATCCCACAGTTCCAGAGCTAATTGCAGTCTACAGTGTATCAGAGATAGTTCCATGTTGCTGAGCAACACTTGAGAGCCTGGAGGATTCTGGGAGCTGTAGTCTCTGTGTATTGGTGAACTGTGCCTCAGGGAATCCACTGTTGCAGGCTACTCCAGTTACATAACCTGGGCGCATCCACAGGCTGGCGACACCTGTAATCCAGTGTTATTATCATCTCTGAGTCCTTCTCTAGCTCACATTTCCTTCCTGCCTCTCTCTGACTCACTCTTTATATCTTTCTCTATGTGACATTCTCTCCCTATCTTAACATCACACTGTTCACAACCCCCTCTTCATGTTGTCTACTCCCCCTTTCCTCTCTTTCCTCTCTTTCATCTCTCTCCCTCTTCTCACTCTCTCTCCCTCTCTTCTATTTCTCTCTCACTCTCTCTCATATTTCTCCAGGTTTTTCAAGGAGCAGAATGAAGTAGCTGTGGACCACTTCCCGAAGGAGAGAGAGATGCTGGTGGAGAGGGAGTACCAGCGTGTGTCTATCTCAGGAGAGGAGAAGTGTGGGGTGAGGAGCAGGGGGGCACTGGGCAGGACTGCGTTTCTCTTTAAACTAACGGCTTGTTCTTATCTAAGGCTGTTCTTGTGTAGCTCAGTCAGAACTTCAGCCAGAAGCACAGATTAAACTCTGAAAGTAATTAAACTGTGATGTGGAAATGAATCCCTTTCTGCTGAAAGTAGTATTACTCAGCTCAACACTTCCTGGCAGATTGGTGACTCTCCAAATTAGAGGCCATGATCAAAGGGTTATATGAATATTCTGTGAAAAAAAAAAAAAAAGATTTTAAATTGCGTCAGTTGAAGAACATGAACTTTCTCATGCTTTGAAGAAACCTGCGTGTGCATGTGTGAGAGCATGTGCACCCTCAAGCAAAGTGGCCACACATTCTGCATTCGTGACTTTGATTATTCACTGACGTTAAGAGTTCCCATTGTCAGCCTGTGAATTGAGCTGCTGCCGCCTGCCCCAGGTTCCCTTCACCGACCTGCTGGACGCGGCTAAGTGTGTGGTGAAGGCCCTGTTCATCCGGGAGAAGTACATGGCCCTGTCCATGCAAAGCTTCAGCAAGACCACCGCCCGCTCCCTGCAGGAGCTGGGCGAGAAGCCCCTGGAGCTCCGCGTCTACGAGGAGATCCCCGAAACGCCCGTGGCTGCAGGTACCGCGCTGCATTAGACCGCGGTCATTTGGCCGACGCGTTTATCCAGAGAGACGTACAGTAAACTGTGAACCAGAACCAGGCACGAGTGCGCTGGAGACTCGAGAGAAGTGTGGTTCCAAGCACTAGAGCAGGGGTCGGCAACCCTGGTCCTGGAGAGCCGCAGGGTGTGCTGGTTTTTGTTTTCGCCTTAATACCAGCAACTGATTCAGACCCAAGAAACCAGGTGAGGCGAGTTAACGGTGTAATCGACTGCTTTAATTGATCAATTAAGTGCTGAGTAACAACGAAAGCCAGCACATCCTGCGGCTCTCCAGGACCAGGGTTGCCGTCCCCTGCACTAGAGTGATCACATGGATAAAAACTGGACCCCTGTGTCACGAGGCTACAGGGGCCTGCATGGTACTGGGTCTATGTCAGGAGGGTGGGGACAGATTGTTATAGGTGTGTTGCGAATGAGGCGATTGCTCTGTGAATATTCTTCATCATATTGCTAGTGCTAACTCAGTGAAAGTTTCAGTCATGTAAAGAAATGAAGTGTTCACCTGACCTATTAAATGCTCTCAAAAAGTGTAGACCCCGCCTTCTGGTGCACTCGGTTGGCTCAATTGCAGCAGGCAGGAACAATCAAGCACAGAAAAGTATTTGTATCCAAAGCAATTATGTATTTGAGGTCTGGTGAAGAGGACATGGTTACAGATTGTTACAGGTCCTTTGGGAATGAGGTGATTGCTCTGTGATTCTGTTATTATATTGTTGCTAAGACGATGAACTTGAAATATAAGTTTCAGTTAAGAGGAATGTAATGTTCATATCTTGTTAACCACTCCACAGACGCCCCTGTGCACCCTCCGGTTTCGGAGACACACCCCTACGAGGGCCAGGACCCCAAAAACATGCCTCCAGATACGGGCTATGGGTGTAAGATGGTGGACGGAGTGATGCACGTGTACACCAAGAGGAACACCATGGACAAGTAATGCAGATACATACCAGTCAGTCTCTGTACAACAACCCTGCTGTGCTCACACTGTTCTGAATGTGCGCAAGTGTAATGGTGCTACATTGTGAACACAGATAGTGAGCACTGAGTCAATCACTGTTTATCATAGAAGAGATCATGCTGTGTCTTCTTACCTCTTTTAGAGTTGAGGTCACCATTTTCTGGTCAAAGGTGTTTAAGGCTGGAATTCATTCAAGTGCAGAATGTTTGCAATGTATTGCATAAAGGCTCTAAAGTTTTAGGTCTGAATAAGGCACTATGTTACTCAGTGGCTCGGGGCCCAACTGGGTTTCAGCAGTGCTGAATTGCACCACGTAAATACTGTTTCCAGATTGTTTTCTGCCTGGGAAAAGAGGAAACATTCACGCTTGCTTGGAAATCGGATTAACATAATCATATTGAAATGTGTTTGCTGAAGAATAAAACCATTGAGCGGTTGGACAGAGTTCAGCTGATAGCGGGGACGGTAGTGACCGAGAGGGGAAACGTGTTTTACGACTGTGTCGTCCTCACCCCAGGAACACGGAGCTGGACCTGCCCTACCCTGACCTGCAGGAGTACATCGCTGACATGAACGTCATGATGGCGCTCATTATCAACGGCCCTGTGTGAGTCGCGTACCGCTGCCAGCTCCCGAAACCCGCTCGCTCTCCGTCAGCATATTCCACCCTCGCTGTTGAATTTATCACGGACCAGCTGTGCGTAATTACACCACCCGGTGTACAGCGCCAGGTCTCCGCGAGGCCCCTTCAGTTTAACGAGCGAGTCGTAGCCTTCACTGACGGGGACTGAAGTACTCTGTACCGCTTATACTTTACATTTTTTTAAATATATATTTTTCTTTGCTACCACAAAGAATAACATTACAGTACAAGCAAAACGGTGATACTAAGACCAAAAAAAACACTGTCACAACACGGGTACCGCTCAGGTAGCTTATCCAAGGCTACACGATCAGAGTTGCCCACTTCAGGGCTAGAATACAAACTGAAACTGAGATGGAGCTTTGGCACAGAATCAGCATTTTATTCTGTGTAGTGATCATTTCTTCAGAGCCTAACATTTTTCTGTGTTTGTTTTTGGAAACGTAGAAAATGACTACAGTAGTCCGCAGCGTTACTGTAAACAATGACTATTCAAATATCCGTTAAGATATAAAATACCCTGGTATTCCTGTAAAATTATGGGATACGCCTGCTAGACTAAATAAGCTTAACAGCTGGGAGGCTGTGGGTCCCGGAGCGGACGTTGTCCTGCTGACTGCCTGTCTGTGCTCACCGGGAACAGGAAGTCCTTCTGCTACCGGCGGCTCCAGTACCTGAGCTCCAAGTTCCAGATGCACATCCTGCTGAACGAGATGAAGGAGCTGGCAGCACAGAAGAAGGTCCCCCACCGTGACTTCTACAACATCCGCAAGGTGAGCCCCTCTTACACACACACACACACACACACACACACACACACACACACCCCGCGACTTCTACAACATCCGCAAGGTGAGCCCCTCTTACACACACACACACACACACACACACACACACACACACACACATCCCACGACTTCTACAACATCCGCAAGGTGAGCCCCCCTTACACACACACACACACACACACACACACACTCACACATTGAGTACACCCCCTCACTACGATTCTGGCTCAGTTCTGCATGTTTGGTTGGAATCAGGTTGCCAATTTCAAATGCAAATTTACGAATTCAGCGCTGAATTTCCATTAACGAGTGCTGCCACCTAGAGGTAATTTTGGCAGTTGCAGCAGTTGATTTTACCTAATGAGGAATCTTTGACATAAAGGAAAGACATTTTTTACATATTGTTTGCTGTATTAGATATGGGATTCTAATGTAATTGAGTCCACTGAGATGGACCAGAAATAAAACAAAAGTGTGTGTCTCTCTGGCTCCCCCTGCAGGTGGACACGCACATCCACGCCTCCTCCTGCATGAATCAGAAGCACCTGCTGCGCTTCATCAAGCGGGCGATGAAGAAGTATCCGGGCGAGATCGTGCACATAGAGAAGGGCAAGGGCCAGACGCTCATGGAGGTGTTCGAGAGCATGAACTTGACCGCCTTCGACCTGAGCGTGGACACCCTGGACATGCATGCTGTAAGAGCTGGGAAAGGGGGCTCACTCATGGGGTCTACTCATCTCTTCTTTGGTGTCCCAGTCCAGAAATGATTTATTTTACTGTTACACAGTGAACACAATCTTGTGGTCTCGCCTTGCTGAACAGTTCATTTTCTCTCTGAAATGTTTTATTTTTCATCCTTTTGGTCATGTTTTTATGCATAGGTATCATTACACTACAGTTGCAAATGTCCCTGGTGCTCTGTAACCTGAATGTACGCAGTGTATAAGATTGTCTGTTAGTATGTCAGTAGTCTTTGAGTAAGCTAGCGGGGCATCATTACTGCTTCTTTTTCCTTTTCAGGACCGCAACACTTTCCACCGCTTCGACAAGTTCAATGCCAAATACAACCCCATTGGGGAGTCCATCCTGAGAGAGATCTTCATCAAGACCGACAACCACATCGAAGGGAAGTACTTCGGCCACATCATCAAGGTGCGACACCAGCTCTGCTTTCTACCCTGAGTGTTCTGCCTGGGAGAGGATATCTTTCCCCCCTTACAAAGTATATTCAGCCCCATAGTTGGATGGAACGTGTGGTCGGAGGCTTTGACTACTGGCTTACACATTGCAGTGCTAGTAGGTACAGAGCAGTACCTCAGGGTTGATTTTTGGTTGTGCTCATGAGATAGACTGCAAGTTTTCACAGAGGGGCTGATGGGATATGAGGTCCAAGCATACCAAGGCCTGTGCAGAACTGCATTCTAGTCACGAGAGTGGGGATAGTCATATCATAGTCACATGCCTGATGTACCAAGCGCGCCAGTGATCCTGGTGGTGTTCTGTTGATCCAGGAGGTGATGGAGGACCTGGAGGAGAGTAAGTACCAGAACGTGGAGCTGCGCCTCTCCATCTACGGCCGGTCCCGGGACGAGTGGGACAAGCTGGCCCAGTGGGCGGTGGCCCACGCCGTTTATTCGGACAACGTGCGCTGGCTCGTCCAGGTGCCCCGCCTCTTGTGAGTACACCCGGCCCAGCTGTGGGGTGCGGCTTCCTCCCTGTCACACGACAGTGGATTTACTGTGCCCCCACGCTCTTCCAACAGCGATGTCTACCACACAAAGAAGCAGCTGGCCAACTTTGAGGAGATGCTGGAGAACATCTTCCAGCCGCTGTTCGAGGTCACCATCAACCCCCGCAGTCACCCCGAACTCCATCTCTTCCTCCAGCACGTGAGTACTCCGCTTCTTACTGTGGAACTACGTGGCTTCTGTCGTTACGACACTCAGCGCTTACAAAACCTTTACAAACCGCTGACCTTGCAACAGCGTTATTGCAGCTCTTGCAACACCATTACAGAAAATGGCTCAGCACTGCCATCGTTTGTACGAATTCAAGTTGCAGTATTTTTATTATTTGTATGGTATTTTATGGTTTTAGGTTCTTTTTTTAATGGATTCATATTTCTCCTATTCCTTTTTTGGAATGTTGTTAGCCTGCTATTAATAAATCTGCTATTAATCAGGTGAATGCACTTATGTTTGTCCAACATTATAAGTTTTAACAGTTAACAATGCTAAATGTAATGTATTGTAATTATATAGGAAGTACTCATCTCTAAAAACCCTTTTCTGGTCCTGCTAAAATGTTTTTGTGTTTTTTTGTGTGTATAGGTGGTGGGCTTTGACAGTGTCGATGATGAGTCCAAGCCTGAACACCACATCTTCAACCTTGACAGCCCACTTCCAGTCAACTGGACCGAGGAGGACAACCCCCCCTACTCCTACTACCTGTACTATATGTACGCCAACATGACCGTGCTCAACCACATGCGCAGGTAAGCCAACATGACCGTGCTCAACCACATGCGCAGGTAAGCCAACATGACCGTGCTCAACCACATGCGCAGGTAAGCCAACATGACCGTGCTCAACCACATGCGCAGATACTGTAGGTGACAGCTGTGCAACTCGCAGCAAACAACACATGCTGCCCTATGGGCAAGATGCACCATTACACAAGCATGTCTCCACAACTACCAGAACATGTGTAATGTTCAGTTAGTGCCACACACAGTATACGTGCCATACTGAGTTAGAACATGCAAACTAAACATGCCACTCTAATGAGGCCCCTGAGCAACACAGACACTCACCAGTCACAGCAAGATGCTGTACACTAAAGTGATATTGTGACTGCTCTCCTGGTTGTGCAGGAAGCGGGGTTTCCACACTCTGGTTCTCCGTCCCCACTGTGGAGAGGCGGGGCCTATCCACCACCTGGTGTCTGGCTTCATGCTGTCTGAGAACATCTCCCACGGGCTGCTGCTGAGGAAGGTGAGGCCACACCACCTCTCTCTCGCTCTCTCTCTCTGTCTCACACACACACACACTCCCTCTCTCACACACACAGTCTCTCTAAAGCTCACTCTCACAATCTCTCCATCTCTCTCTCTCTCTCTCTCTCTCTCTCACACAGTCTCTCTGAAGTTTGCTCTCACAATCTCTCAATCCTTACATTTCTCTCATGCACAATCTCTCAATTTCTCTCTTTCAAAATTCAATTCAAAGTCCTTTTTAAATGAACTGCCAGGGCCCAGTTCCAGTGGTATTGCTCAAGCATATTCCTGTGTTGCTGCGTAACTCTTGTCCTGTGGGTGCTAGTAGGGCCAGTACATTTCTCTCTAAATGTCTCTCTCTCACACACACACACACACACACACACACATCTCTATTTTTCTTTATCTCTTTTCTTTCTCCCCCTCTCCCTTTCTCTTTCTCACACAATCTCTATATCTGGAAAATCTCTGCTTCTCTTTCTCTCTCTGTCTGTTCCCTCTCTCTCTCTGCTTCTCTTTCTCTCTCTCTGACTGTTCCCTCTCTCTCTGCTTCTCTTTCCCTCTCTCTGTCTTTCTCTGTGTCTGTTCCCTCTCTGTCTTTCTCTCTCTCTGTCTGTTCCCTCTCTCTCTGCTTCTCTTTCCCTCTCTCTGTCTTTCTCTCTCTCTGTCTGTTCCCTCTCTGCTTCTCTTTCTCTCTCTGTCTTTTCCCTCTCTCTGCTTCTTTCTCTCTGTTTTCCCTCTCTCTCTGCTTCTCTTTCTCTCTCTCTGACTGTTCCCTCTCTCTCTCTGCTTCTCTTTCTCTCTGACTTTTCCCTCTCTCTCTCTGATTTTTCCCTCTCTCTCTCCCTCTCTCTCTCTCTCTCTCACCAGGCTCCGGTTCTGCAGTACCTGTACTACCTAGCTCAGATTGGGATCGCCATGTCACCCCTCAGCAACAACAGCCTGTTCCTCAGCTACCATCGCAACCCCCTTCCAGAGTACCTGTCCCGTGGCCTCATGGTCTCCCTGTCCACCGATGACCCCCTGCAGTTTCATTTCACCAAGGTATGCCCCCACCCATTCTGAAACAAGTTAAAGCGTCCAAATTTTGAACCAGTTCCACTTCACCTAGGTGACCCTCGCCCATTCTGAATAAGTGAGGTCTATCATGCAAACCAGACAGAAAGAGGGGAACCCTTAATGTATGCTGATAGTGATGTCACAACGTTTACGACTTTGTGGACTTTTTGTTTGCAGTCCATCGTAACTGACCCACTGTTGATCTGCATGTTCTCTCCCTGTCCAGGAGCCCCTGATGGAGGAGTACAGTATTGCCGCTCAGGTGTGGAAGCTGAGCTCCTGTGACATGTGTGAGCTGGCCAGGAACAGTGTGCTGATGAGTGGCTTCTCCCACAAGGTACTCTCTCCCCCCAGACCTCCTCCACACCTCCCTCTCTCACCCCAAACCTCCTCCACACCTCCCTCTCTCACCCCAAACCTCCTCCACACCTCCCTCTCTTACCCCAAACCTCCTCCACACCTCCCTCTCTCACCCCAAACCTCCTCCACACCTCCCTCTCTCACCCCAAACCTCCTCCACACCTCCCTCTCTCACCCCAAACCTCCTCCACACCTCCCTCTCTCACCCCAAACCTCCTCCACACCTCCCTCTCTTACCCCAAACCTCCTCCACACCTCCCTCTCTCACCCCAAACCTCCTCCACACCTCCCTCTCTCACCCCAAACCTCCTCCACACCTCCCTCTCTTACCCCAAACCTTCTCCACTTCTCCCTTCCCGTCTCCTCTCTTCAAGCTTCTCATTCTCTCTCTATCCTCCGTTGAACTCTGTCTTGCATTGAACAGAAGTGGGTTCACTCTGAAGGAAGGCAGTAAGAGGCCAACACAGTAAGGCAGGAAGTGCCTGATGTGCTCTGTGTGTCTGAACCCAGTTTCTCTGCCCCCTCCCCTCCCCCACACCAGGCGAAAAGCTACTGGCTGGGGCCCAAGTACATAAAGGAGGGCCCTGAGAGCAACGACATCCGCCGCTCCAACGTGCCGGACATCCGCGTGGCGTACCGCTTCGAGACCATGTGTGAGGAGCTGAACCTCATTACCCAGGCCGTGCGCACGGAGGAGCTGGAGACCATCGAGGAGGAGGACACTCTGTCCATGGCCCCAGTGCCAGCAGTGCGATAAAGCCCCTCTTCCTCCACCTCCTCTTCCTCCTCCTCCGTCCCAGAGCAGCACAGGGAGACAGGAGAGGAGACCCACCCCCCCCCCCCCACCTCCAACTCACCCACCCCCACACCTACTGAACTGTGCACTCTTGCCGTTTGCCTGTCCAAAAGCCACAAACCAATGGGTCAGTGTGGGCCAGCTGTGTGGCTCTGTCCAGGTCTGGCTCGGTTGATGGTGAATTCCCCACTCCTTGACTTCTCTCCTTCTCACTTCTCGGTGGATCATAGTACACGCCTCCTTTCCCTTTTTCCCCACAATGGTTTTGTGTAAATCTTCTGGCCAGTTGGTAATGAAGCGAAGCTTCGCTACTCAGTGTATTTTAAAGTCCATCTGGTAAAAAGGCTGCAGTGTTGATGGTAGCCGATTCTATTCTCCTTTTATTTTTTTCCCTGACGTGACGGATACAGAAGCAACTGTACTGTCAGAAACCCTGCCCCCTTCACCACAAGCCCCGTCCCTGTCATGTGACCCTGCATGTGAATACCCGTACTCTCCTGTGAGGAATGCAGGCTCTCTGTTTGGCCTGAACAGCCCCGATAATGCGCGCGCACACACACACACACACACATACACACATATGACAGGCCAAGTTCATTCTGATCGTTTTTGAAAATGTTCTAGTGATATTGTAACATCACTGTGGAGATGTGACATCACTAGAGAGATGTGACATCACTAGAGAGATGTGACATCACTGGGGAGATGTGACATCCCTGGGGAGATATGATGTCACTGGGGAGATGTGATATCACTGGGGAGATATGATGTCACTGGGGAGATGTGACATCCCTGGGGAGATATGATGTCACTGGGGAGATGTGATATCACTGGGGAGATATGAGAGCTTTATTCACTAGATGGCCTCTGCACACAACAAAGTAACGCAACAAAAACAGTTCTCAGTCTTTAGCTTTTGGTTTGGACGGAATGTCAGTGGGAAGCATGTTCACAAACTCCTGCTAGCTATTTTGTGTTTATTAGTATCACAGAGATTGTGGGACCAAACCAGAGGCATCTACATTCCATGAGGTGAGCATTGTGCAAATGGCTTTTTAGCTGCAAGTGAAAATTGATTTTTGGGACACTGTATGTTAAGGTGTTTATATATTTATTTATATACTGTATGTGGTTCTTTGAATATTGATTTGGTAGACTGTGAGTGTTTGGAATGCCCTTTGACTGAGTGTGCAATGGGAGTCCATGTGTTTGAATAGGCACCGTAGCCATGAGGCCCACCCCCATGCCCATTTCCTCCATGGCTCAGTGGATGCCCGTATACTGTAGCTTGGAAAATCAGTGCAGTTCTGTCCGGCATGCCCCCCTTACCCAGTTTCAGCGTGCGATTGACGTGTTGTTGTGACAGGAGGGGAGCGTTATGGACCTCTTGTCGGTGAAGCCTATTGGTGTTGCATGCACTGTAGAGTCCACACACCAGCCAGGATCACATGTGCCTTCTCGTTTTGTTTTTATGACTTCAGCTCTTCAGGTTAGACTGCTCCTTGCATCAATGCTAGGCTCAACCGCATCAAAAAACAACATGAAAACTTGTCAGTGATACAGAAGTAGTTTCATACCCAGGCTTTGATGTCTTTTTTTTCTTTCTTTGATGTCTTTTTTTTTTTTACTTTAAAGAAGTATCGGGGAGATGCACCAAAGTTCCAAGGATCCTTTGTCACCCTTGCCCTTTAGTCAATTTATTCAAGAGTATTTAACAGTTACAGTTTTAGCCCTGCAGGAATGTTTTCAACTGAGGAATGCACACACTGTGTTTGAAGCCCACTACTTCTGGTGGTATACTACTTCTGGTGGTATGTGTGCAGTGTACTCTGGGTAACGTAGTTCTCCACATGCCATGAATGCACCAGGTCACTAGCCTGTGCTCAGCCACTGTATCCGAGTAACTGCCCAGTGTCACATAGAACTGAAGGAGCTGTGTCCATCCAAAGCAAATCACTTGCTTAAGGCTTTCAGGCAAAACAAAAACCCTCCTACGCACTGCTTGGCTTGCGCTATGGTTACGCTACGGTTCTGTAGTGCGTCTGCCCTGCTCGTCCACATTAGCAGGCACACCTGCTAAACATTTGAAAACTTTTGATGGATAACGGAAGGATAAATGGGTTTACAAAAGCAACGTGAAGAGGCAACACGGCCGGCACTGCGTGCATGCAGCCGGTGCCTGCGCTGTGCTGCGCTCTGACGCCTGTGAATGCATCGGGGGTCAGGGACACTCAGGGGAAGCTACCGGTGGCTGGCTTTGTGACGCAGTGCGAGATCGCCAGGCCCCAACCTCCTGTCCCGTCAGCTGTTGCACCTCTTGGCGGAGGGCCAGTGAAGCCTCTTCCTCACCTCAGATTATCACTTCACGCTTTGCGGACGGCCGTGTCACGCTTCGTTCACCCCTTCCCTTAACTTTGGGACTACTGTTCTTGACCTCCATTTTGTGTTCAGATTTGTGAATGTTTTGATTCATCTTCGTTTTATACCGGCTTTCATCACCGTTAGACGGCATAATTGTTCCAATAGAATTATTATTGGCTTGTTATTTTGTATGCCACAAATATCAGATCGACCATTTTGCATTCAGGTCCTTCGTGTTCCTTGTATTTGTTGGATGTTTTACATTGAACTACCTCCCCTTATCGTTCAGAGTAGAGGTATCCACAGCTGTGAATCATTCTCAATTATCCATAGCTGGGGAGTACATTATGGTCTCCATTCTAGTGCACTGTACACAAGACTATTATAGCCAGTAATTAAAACTTGGTAGAAATATCTGTGCTGTTGTAGGGGGACAAGAGAGGGTAAAATAGTTTACGTTCTAAGTATCATTTCATTGAACTGTAACAAAAAAGGTTGATTCATGAATTTTTACATCTACAATTACATAAAGGGGGTTTATTTATGAAAATCATTCCCCATGAACGAGGAACACTAGATATGACTTCAGATTAGTCTGTACAAAAACACAGAAGATGGACAGCAGAATAAAGACAAGTGCATTGTGGGTACTTGAGTTTGATGGCACCGAGCGACTCTTATGCTCTGAGCATTGAGTGTTCAGAGAGTCTGTTTAGTTTGCATAATTTACAAAGTGTATTTTTTTAAAAAGGTATAGAGATTAGCGATTTATAAATCTATATCAATGTCTATATTGTATTGAAGATGGATTTTGTTTTCAGTCAATAGTTCTAGGTTGTGTTTTTGCATAGCTTATATGAGGTACTTAGGCTGTTTCAGTGGCCTCAGTTCTATAATAATTATTGTTATGATTATTATTATTATTGCTCTTATGTATTTTTTTTGGTCACTTATATAGATTTTGAAAGTGGACTGAATGTTTGATTTGCATTTTTTAAAATGAATCTATTAAGAGAAAAATATTCCCTTTTTTATGTTTGTTATTTGAGTGAAGCATTTATTTCTAACCTGTGTGAGCGCTGAATATTTCCCTCAAGTCACTTTAGTGGTATTTATCAGTGGTGTGTGACCGTTGCACAAACCGCCACCTTCCCTCCCAAATCCAGGATTCCTTCAACTGTGATACAGCTCAGGTTAAGGAGAAATATTTTCATTTTGTTTTGTAGTGTACCTGTATGTCCAGGTGTGCCAGTGGTGCAGATTGGCCCAGACAGAGCCTTTTGGTCTTCTGTTGTTTAATGTGCCACCATCTTGTATCAGGGCAAGCAAATGCACCAGTGCAGTACTGATTGACACAGAACTACTGAGGACTTTGTGAGAAATTCCTTCTGCCCAAGCATGTGAATGTATCTACTTCCCTGAATAAACCCAGACTGACCCCAAACAAAACCCAAACTAACCCCAAACAATAACTTGAATGAAGGCCCCCGACAAACAGTTTTATAATACTACACTGTGAGCACGTTTTGCTTTTCCGTTTGTGTTTGAATAATGATTGTTTCTTTAGTTCTGCAGTTGTTTTTGTTAATGTTCATAAAGATGCCGCAGTGTGCTTACCCCCTATACTGGGGTTGGTATGTTTCTCACTGCAGAAGTGATGGCAGTTTCAGCTGCACAGATGTTTAAATGGAATACCAAAATGGAATTTCCATGTCCTAGATCTGTCATATCGTCATAGCTATAGCTCTCACAGCTGTCTGTGGCTTTGTTTTTATATTTTATATGGTTTTATACATTATTTTCACCATTGCCATCTCATCAGTTTTAAATTCTCTGACGCACAGAAGGGTTTGTGTTGTGCTCCTTATGGTATCTCTCCACACTCAGCCGGTCCTTCGTTTTTGAGTGTGGAAAATGGAGGTGCCGCATGATTACTGCACTATGGCTCCACATCTTCATTCTTCTGTGGAGGGAGGGGGAGAGGGGAGCGTGGGAGACTGGTGCCAGTAGTGAACTATTTACTGGGCTGTGAGAAACTGTCTGCAGTACTGTGACCCCATATGGGGCGGTTAAAACAAGCCTGTGTGATGAGCCTAGAAATCGCAAGGAGACTCCAGCGTAAAATGATCATTCAATGAGTTCATGATGAGCACCAAAAACGTGCATGGTTGCATGGGTGAGCATTCTAAATGGCATCTAAACATCCAGCTTCCCATAGAGTGACCTATGAGCTTAGATACCTTCATCAGATTATGATGTGAGTCAGTGTACCCTCAGCCAGTGCTTTTCCATTACAGTACGAAGTGTGTTTAATTGTTGCGATGGTTCCTGAGCGTAAGAACATCGCGTTGTGCCAGTTTCATGGCTCCTTCTCTTGGCCAGTCATGCTCACAGATTTTCTGAGCGCCATCTTTAGTTTGTTTCATTTGAGTATTTTAGACAGATTTTCACTTAGTTTAGACACAAAGAAACACACTGATGTGTTTCAACATGGTTATTAATGTTTCTAAGAGATCGCTCTTATGCACTAGATTTAGTGCACCTCTATCTATGGGGAAAGAAGCTTGTGTCGATCTGGGTTTTGTACTTCCCTGTTCACACTAATAAAAGCCTCTGATTGGTTATAAGGCTGGTCTGTCATTGACTGGCATAGGAGATGCATACAAGTGTGTGACATGACCATTGTATGTAATAATACTGTTGTAAAACATTATTATTATGTACAATATACAATATTCTGCTTCCCTATTCGTCTCCACAGAAAAGCTCCAAACTTCCAAACTGTTTACTCCAGTTTTTTTTGACCAAAACTATTACTAGCATGCATTCTTGGCATTACCAAATAATGCAATGCTTAGTTGCTAAAACTGAAATTCTTCAATTACAGGACCGGCAAATCGCTGAATCCATTAGAAAAAAGAAAACACTCACAATAAAACAGGATTCAGCTGATACAGAGGAGAGATGTGTAGATCGTCATCTCACTGTAAATGATCGTAACAATGCTTCATATAATAGTTAATAACACTGTTAAGATTGGGATCCCTTGATATCAACCCTTTTGTCCAGCTGTACAAAGCACTCTGTCATGTATGCATCTCTGACACTGGAGAGGTAGAGTCTGTGACTCGATCAGCAATCAACACAACAGGCATGAGCTGCCAAACCTTCACTTCAAATGCCTAAATTCAAATGCCTAAATGCCTTCTTCTCTAATTTGGCTCAGACTAAAGTTAAATAAGCATTCATCTTAATGTTTTTATTTTGGTCACTGCTTCTGCTCTGTTTATGACTGATACTGATATGTAATTTTAATTTTAATTTTTTCTTTTTTATTTCTTGTTCTGCGGTAGTCTCCGGGCACCAGCTTTCAGCCAGTGCATTACATTACAGTCTGTCCAATGCTTCTGAGCTAGTGTGTGTAACTTTTAATGAAGAAAAATAAAGCATGTTTATTCATCTAAGGAGCGTGTCTTGTGTGACAGTACAACCCCTACCTCCTTATTGTCCCTCTGCAGTTACGTTCTCCCTTCACTCATCATGTTACATTCATTTGGGATTTCACATTCTACACAAATGTGTGCGTTGATAATTAAATATGAAAGCATATTTTCATCTGTTGTTCATTAGGCTGAACATACCATATAGGCTAGCATTTGTAACTATATATTTTAAATATTTGTCACCCTGCTGTACACTGCACCAAAACCAAAAAAACTTTTTCAAACTTTGGTCATTTTGCATTACACTAAAACAGGGAAAGAAAATTTAACTTTACAAGCAGGCTTTTTTCAGTATCTTTGCTTGATTTGAATGTGGCATTGCTAAAGTTCTTAGATTTCTATCTGAATCAACAGAAAAACTAGTCTGCACCCCATATGCTTTATTCCCTTAAAGGCATACACACGTTCTTTAGGTGGCGGCCACACGGTCATGGATGTGTGCTATAGGGAGGGTTATTGATTTGCACCAGCTATAGCCGCTTTGGTCAGATTTTCTTTCACTTTACGTCACTTTGGCTTGACGGAAGGCTATAATGGAGAATTATTAGTGTCTGTGCCTATGTCAATAAGCTACCTTCCATGGAAGATCTGAGCCAGCAAAACTATCAGAAAAATGCAAACTTAACAGGCTAAGCTGCAATTTATGGCTATAATAATGATTTTAGTTCCCACCGTTATCACGGGCGAGGAGCTGCTGATATGGACAGCCTGTGTGACTCAAGGCAAACAGTGACGTTTATTAGCATCCTACCGACCTACTGTATGAACCAAAGGGGCTCGGCTGTGCTTAGCCCTGTTCACTGTTTCCAATAAGGGCCAAATGTGAAAAACACTTTTATATAAGAATTCTGTTTGATTGGTTAACATACTGCTTTTAGTCATTTTATACTGTAATGTTCTTCACCAGTTATCAAAATTTCAATATAACTAATATATATATATATATATATTTCTTTTTTTTAATTATTATTTTTCATTGGTTAGTGGGCGATTGTATAATTTATGTTGAGGTAGACCTAAGTTGGAGTCTAGACAGAGTCTAGACACTTTCCCTCACCCAACAGTAAGCTATCAGTGGGGAGTTGCTTTAACAGGTTTATTATTTGCAGAAAGCACACAAACTAATCAAACGTGTAAATGCAGTTTTCACACAAGAGGCGGTAAAACAAGGTAGAAATAATTTACAACTGAATTATCAACTGAATCATGAGAAAAATGTCTCTAGAGCATCAGAGCATCAGTGTTCCTGACCATGTTTGCAAGAACTTACATAGCTTACATAAACATATCATTGTATAATTGATATGATCTTTCATATGTATTTATCTTGACATGATCTTAATAGACTGTATTTATAAATGTGTAGTTCATGATAACAGTGCCACTGCTAATTCTATAACAGGAAAACACTCAAAATAGTCCTCCTAAGTCTAAGCAGCAGTGTTCTGTCAGTTGGTGCAATGTAGCATATTGGCATTCTGTGCAGAAATCTACACCTGTCATATATTGAGTAATACATTATAAAGGCTGGAACAGAATGTATCCTCTTCCTTTGTTTGCATGTTGTTCTGATGCATTAGCATCTGTTCCCTTGTCCTGCTGTACTTCCTTTGTCTCTTCCATGCCTGGTGTTAGTACCGGATTTTTCCGCTCTGATTGGCCAGCTGTAGAGGACAGAGAGGAGAAGGGTAAGGAACCGTGGATGCCATTAGCGCTGTGCATGCATGGTCAACCTGTGCCCTTACAGTCAGCATCCATTATCTGAGACTCACCGCCAGGGAGTTCTTCACGTTCTGTAACTGGAAGAAGACCCTCCCCCCTTCCTCCGGACACATCTGCTTCAGCTCCTCCCGAGACATGCCGAGGAGCAGGGAACCATTGAGCACGCCCAGACAGCGCACGGTACTGCACGCACGCATGCACACACACACACACACACACACACACACACACACACACACACACACACACACACCACATATACACATATACACAAGCACACCGATGCCCACACCCATACACATACATACAAATACAGACATATACACACACACACACACACACATACCACATATATACACATATACACACACACACATACCACATATACACATATACACAAGCACACAGATGCCCACACCCATACACATACATACAAATACAGACACACGCACACACACACACATACACATATACACAAGCACACAGATGCCCACACCCATATGCACACATACACATGCATCACATACACACACATAAGAAAACGTACATGTGCACGCACAAACACACACAAACACAGGTTAGCAATGCACTGGGTTATAGGTGACTGGACCACACACAGAAAGCTACATATTATTGTACAGTCAATAAAGCAACTGAATTATAAAAGGAAATTCCATGCTTATCTTAGATTGCACATGCATATTTCATACTACAATGACATTTTTTTAAAATTGAATTTCTTTATCTTAGTAGCTTCAGCAGTATTGAAGATGTTTCCCTGCGTCTTACATTTTTGAAAACTCTTTGTATTCCAACCAAGCCTTCACCTCCTCTGGTTTGGATCTCTTGTTCAAGGATGGAGGCAAG
This sequence comes from Conger conger, assembly GCF_963514075.1. Classification (NCBI taxonomy): domain Eukaryota; kingdom Metazoa; phylum Chordata; class Actinopteri; order Anguilliformes; family Congridae; genus Conger; species Conger conger. The sequence continues at coordinate 22,058,630 of NC_083773.1, read as the reverse complement.
TTCATGTCCTAACAGGAGGTCAAGATGTCAGATACCCCAAATATACAGAGCCAGACAAATTAAACAATAACACAGCTTTGGAAGAAAAGCATGCTGAAAACCTCTGGTAAGTGTATCCACACCCCATGGTTGAGGAGATACTAAGCGGACAACTATAACTGCTTAACTTATCAAGTGATTAATGATAATTAAATAGAGATTATTTTTATGATTAGTTATAGCTGGCTTCCATCAGCTGGAAATGAAGAAATTAGCCTATCCATGATTTTGTTGTGATGCAAGATCATCTACTGGAACTCAAGTCATCAACATGTGCAGTGACTGTCAGAACATTCACTTTAGTCTTGTAATAAGACTTAAGCTCTTATTTATTTTCTCAAGAAGAAAATATTAGGTTGTTTTAAGTTAAATTAATGTTTGCTTCACAAGTGAAACTTTCTTATTCCATTGGCAAATCTTGAAACTGGTCAAACTGCCTTACCTAATTTTTGTCTTATTTAGCAAGAAAGTAAAATACATTTTTAGTTTCAATATAAATAAAATGAAATACTTGTTATTTGCAGTGCGTATAAATGATGGTTAGTTTCTCCCTGTTCTCACCTTGGGCTCGTCCTCCACCTCCTCCCCCACAGACACCAGCACGTTATGGGGCACGTGGCCTTCCACCCCCTCAGAGTTACGCACTTTCCACCACTGCTTTGACTGATCCAGGACCTGTGTGCACACAAACAATGCTGCTTAAGCCTGATCCCACACACATTTCCACACTGAAAGGCTTGAACAGGCTCCCATAATTGCCACCAGCTGTGCTCTTTACATTAGTAATGAATTCTGCAGAGCTGCCACTCAGATTCTCCTGTTATTGGACAGGACTGTTGACAAAGGTCAAAGGTCGCACCAGAATAGCATCATCTGAGGGGTGCACGTGGGGTACCACTGCCCTGTAGATCCTTAATTTTGTTTCAATCAATGGGTAACGATGAAAACTGCAGCTGCAGCACCTGTGTCTTGTATTATTGAAGTCTTGCTTTTATACGGTTGGCTTAACACAACATCAGTAACCCTGTCGGTGGTTTACACAGCTTAGAACCGGCTGCAGGCATAAACAGTCTATGCAGTTATTTTAGGCCACGGCTATCTCTGGGCCACACAATTAAAGCCCAATGTTTTTTTGTAGCAATTGCAAACACCCCCCAGATCCTGATATTTAGATATTTGAGTGAGTTTCCATGAAAGAGGCAAATAAATAAAATACAAATAAATGCTGTAGATTTTAGGACTCCTTGCTCACCTGTACCACGTCATCCTTCATGATGCTCAGCTCCCTCCTGTTCCTGGCCGTGAAGTCGTACATCACGCGCATGTGGAGGGCCGGTGATTCATCCGCACTGCAAGCACACACCCATATCTCACTGAGCTTCCATCAACGAGACGCATCCATAAATTACTGCGTACTATGTACACCAGGGATAATCAAATCACGGACCTTGAGGGCCAAGAACAGCTGGTTCACACATGAAGACAGTCAGTATTGTAAATTGTTCCGTTAATTAACAAGATTTGGTGGATTTGATGATCCATGCTGTTGATAATGGGTAGGCAACCCTGGTTTTTGTTCCATCTGAGCTTGACTTCATGAGTTTGATGGATCATTAAGAGACTGAGCCTGATCTGTTGAAAAGCTGAATACCTCCAACACACTATCAACTTTGTTCATTAACCATGACAATTGTTATCATAGTGAGCGAGGTTGCAAATTTAGCAAATAGTATTTTGAATTGTGGTCCAAAATAGCACATTTTGAACCTCAGTATCTCATCCATTTCAAAACCAATCTCAATGCCATGTTTAAAATTCTAAATTTCATTAATTGTTCATAGACCTAACATGGGGAGACACATGCTAACACTAATTATGCTAAATGACTGCTCTATTATTAAATGGACATGAGAATCACGAGAGACCTTTATGTTCAGAAATTGTATCGCAGGCAGACAATAGATAACATTTAGCACACTGACAGTAGCAGTGTCGTAGGACTGTCTGAAATGGCAAGCAAGCACTCAGTTTATGAAAACGGAGCACAGTAAATAATCGGATACAGTAAAGCAGGGGCTGTGCTGATACCTTAATGGATTCATTCAATTTCCTGTCTTTTGAGGCTTTCAGCAAACATTTCACTTAAAACATAGTATTTTGTGGCTAATGTAGTTCTGGGTTTGTGTGGAGCAAAAGCAAGGAGCAAATCTGGAACTCCAAGACCAGTGCTGCCTACCTCTGCTGTAGACTTTCCATTGAGGCCCATATGCCAAATTTCCCATTCACCTTGACGGATTTGATACATGCATGCAATTAAAAATTATTTAACAGTTGGCAGGTAAGGTTTATTACTGTAGCATACCGTATTTTTGGCGGTTTCCATAGAACAGGAGTCTTCAGGAGAAAAGAAAAAAACAGGGTGCCATTTTTGCTATGCAAGCACTGAGATTGATAATTCTGTTTATATTTATGAAATGTAAGTCATTTAATATTTAGTGCTTCGGTTATTTCCATTTCGTTATTTCATTCAACAATTTTGTTGCATATTATTTGCATTACTTCAAAGCATTGCTTTTTGCCTTAACCCTAAAATTGTAATCACCGCAAAAAAAAAAAAAAATCTATATTCAACCTTAACAAGTATTTCAGTCTTATATTTTGAGTTAAAATTGTATTTCTATTCCTATCAATTTCTATTACTTAAAACAAGCTTGTGGCAGACCCCACATGGGTAAAAGACAGAATTCACAGTATTCACAATATTTTCAGCTTAAGTAGAAAAAATTAAATTTGAAGTCTCATTACAAGATGAAAACATACTTTTTTTGTTGTTGTTCCAGTATTCTGAACCTTGTATCGATGGCATGTTTTCTTGAGGTCTCACCTGTGGGCGCTGGGTTCTCTGTGGTTCTCTTTCAGGGGGTGGCGGTGGTCTATTATTGTCTCTTATCTTATTTGCCGGGCTCATTTTTGGGGGAGCTTCGACCACTGTGGGGGGCTCCCAACCATCGTCAAACTCTGGGAAGTAGGGAGGGATTTCGTCTTCTTCATCATCGTCTGGCCATTTTGAACTGAGACATGCACCAGAGACATTGGTTGAGTTATTTCCCCCAAAATCAACTTTGTAACTTTCAATACATATATATAAGCACTTATTGTCCCTGCCTGGACATAGTATGGCTCGATAGGGAACAGGACCCGGCTGACATATTGCAGGTTAAATTTAAATGAACGTAATGCTCTTTAAATGTGACATTTCAATTGCCTTTAAACAGCTTGGTTTGGCTGCTATACTAGCATTTAGGGAAAGGCTTAACGCCAGAAATGCTTGTTGCAACCTTACATTCTCCTTGGAACCAAATTAAATGTGGTTAGTTGTTTTTGTTAATTTTTTTTGTTTCTTTTATACTGCCAATGCAACAGGTGGTTAAGCCGCCATACAAATTATGACTTAAGATAATGACTTAAGAGATCAGGTTAGATGTGCGGCCGGGGGGGGTGCCGATCTGTGATATACTATACACTGCTCTCATTCTCTAGCTCTTTGCTATATCCATTATATAGAGGTATGTATAATGGCTATTCTTCCATTGGTCAAAGCTGTAGATATGGATAAAGCTGTAGCTATGTGCCTATAGGTCATGCCATTAGCAGATACAGACTCAGTTCTCAGCAGTGCCAGATCCAGGCAGAAAGAAGACATTTGGGGGCACACCCCACCTGGGAATATTCCAGGCTTCGCCCAGGGACTGCCAGAGCTGGTCCTCTTCTGGGGTGGCCTCCTCGCTGAGGAGCTTGATGGTCTGATCTGTCAGCAGAGGGGAGACGATGGTGGAGGGCAGGTCCGGGGGACACTGAGGCACCAGCTGGGAGAAAGAGAAGGAGGTGGGGAGAGGAGAGAGGAGAGAGGACGGAGAGACCTTTGAGTAGTCATGTCCAGTTCTGTTGCCAAGGAATCACAGCACTGCAAAAAAGTCTTGCAATGAGATGAAAAAATATATATGATTTTATTCTCTTGAATAGAAAATAGCTTGTTTTAAGTTACTGAGCACTTTACAAGTGAAATGTTCTTGTCTCATTGGCAAATGAGTCAAACTGTCTCATCACACCAGCAGTATTTTTGTTTTAAAATTAGATTTTACTTCTAAATACATTTAAGACTAAAGTGCTTGTTGAGATTACGATAGTTTTTTTATTTTTACAGTTAGTACTGAGCATCCTGTCGTCTAGCCACTGATTGGTGCCTGGTACAATGTTATTGAAGTTCCAGTCCAATCAGTGGCTACAAATTAGTAATTCAGAAAGTCATTATGATTCTGGAATGAAGATACCTGTAGATCTCCATTACCCACCACAGAGCTCAATATAGGAGTTCTCAATGGACTCAATAACATCAGTATTTATATTAGGGGTAGTGGTAATTTATTGGATAGTTTTACAGTACTGTCACTCCAAGTGATAATAATCTGCTGGTTGACAGGGTCACAAAATCCATTAGAACTGTAAATTGGTTAGCATTGATTGTTCTGCCACAATAAATTAGTGGCACATATTCTTGATTTGTTTGACACAGCAGACTGAATGTGAGAAGCACTTGCCTCATGATGGATCTGAAGATAAAGTCTGGGTCTGAGTTGTTTTAAAGCAGTTTCAGTAAAGTACATACAGTACACCAAATAAAAAAGTAAGTTAAAGGACTGGATTAAAATAGAACTTACAAAGTCCAGGATGGAGAAGAAGCAATGGGTGAATTCAGGAGCGCTGGGATTGCTGATCTCACCGTTCAGCATGCCCTATCAGTGCAGAGAGGAAAATGTTTATTTTCACAAACTCATCTTGTGGCAAGAGGTCATCCTGTGGTAGAGGTTGATTCTGTGACCATGTTCATCTTTTCATGGCCTTTGATGCAGTCATCACTGATGTCATGTTGGAAAACGGTAACATAATTTTGTTAGTGAAATACAAATGTGTGTTGTGAAATATGTATAGTGTGTTGTGAATTATGTATTGACTCATTTTGTGTGATGGTGGCTTTAGGGGGAGGGAAACAAACAATACATTAGTTATTTCTTTTTATAGAATATTTTGTTTCAAATTATCTGTCTTTATTTGTCTTTTCTGATGTGTATGCACATTGGTCCATCTCAGTGGGCTTTGAGTCCAGAGTATATCAGAGTATTAGAACTATACATGATCTTCATTATTCATATTGGAAATTCTTACAGTTCGGCTATTGGTTCTTAATGGATATGCGGTAAAATACAGGAATAATGTGCATGTTCGTATTACACGGTTGGTATTTTGCTGGTTTTTCTGTTTGCATTGTTGCTGTAACCCTGCAGTACAGGTAGAATACTGTTTTTCAGATACTCAAACTCCATCCTACTCCTGCTGCTGTAATTTGCTTTAAATAAATCAGTGAAATAGAGCACTGTCATTGGTCAAATACTGCGAGAATAAGAAGCACAGAAAATGCTTTCTGGATGCCTTGGAAGTACATTGCACATTTATGGATTAAAACTGTGGAAGAAAGAAAACACTTACCAGCAGGTTGAACCCAAACTTGAGTTTCTGTAGACAGGTTGCAAATTCCTCCGAGGCAGGCATATCCTCAGAGGCTTGAGATGAAGGAGACCGAAGAGGAACAGAAATGAAAGAGGCAGAGGTACCGCAGTGAAAATGATGGTTTTCACAAATCTAAACCTCCTGAAATGCATCTGCAACCAGGACAATCAGGGCATAGTACATTGGTCCATGTTCATCATAACAACAAGAAACCATTGCTACTTGTGCATTGCAAATGACCAGCTCCAAAAATAAATATATTTGTTTCTGGAAGAACTGATAGACTACCAGTAATGTAGGTCTTCTGTATGAAAACTAAGTACGTTGACGTATGCTTCAGTTGGGGTAAACATTTAAAACTGAGGCCTTCAGGCTTGTCATCGTGTATTCAGCAGTTAATGTGACTTTTTCAGACTCGGCACCACATATCCTCAGCGATACATACTAAGCCACTCATAGACTAATTTGAAATGCAGATTTCTTCTCAGAAATAAGGATTTATACTTAAACTGTTTTTAGGAACATGGATAGCACTTTAAGGCCATCATAGATTTTTGCAGTAGTTGAGGTCAATATCTTATTCACATTGGCTATGCTTTAAAGGCATGTTCACACATAGACCCAGAATTGCTGGGGATGTTTGCCTGTGGTGTGTTTGCAATCAAACGTGGCCTATATATGGTGGGGCTGTTCAGGACATGGAAATCCTGCAAGAATGTTACATTTTATTGCTGCTTTATTTATTTTCTGGTTTTAGAGAGTAACTTTATATGTGTCACTGTTTAGGTTTTACTGTAAAACTGATGGCACTCGCTGTGACATGACTGAAAGTTGTGATGGTAAAGTGTACAGCGTACTTTTCAATGTGTGACACTTTTTTTAGGCACAATAAATAGTTTTCCAGATACCTGGCAGCTTGCTTAAGAGACACACGGTCTGACAACCAGGCAGCATGTGGTAATCTACAGTTTAAATTCTCATTTGTGGGTATTACTTCGTTGTTTTCTCATTTGTACTAAACATTTTTAATTGTTTCAACAATCCAAATATTTCCAATGTATCTAAATGTATTTCTGGAAATGTAATGCTAACCATGGAGTTTTTATTGTGGATATTTATTGTGGAGTGGATATTTTGCAGCAACTGTGAGATTTTAAATGTGAGCCACTGTTCCTGTACTTTTATGATGTTAATTTCTGGCCAGTTAGTCAGGATGTTGATTCATACACCCTCTCAACCATTTTACAAAGCTACAGGATGGCCATGTTCTTATTTTACACCTATCATGGGAACTTCAGGGTTAGCTTTGAGGGTTATGATTGGAAATAATGTTTTGGTGTTACAGTTAGCTTGTTTGTCTTGTGTGTATCCCAATTTGCACTGTAATATGGTGCAAATCAATTGCACTTTGTAGTTGGTTGCAAACTTGCAAATGTAATTTTTGAACTAAATAAAGTTATTTTTAAATATTGCTTTTTAAATAAAGAAAATATATAATTTTTCTCTTTTTTATTTCTGAATTCATACTAAATTTTTTGCAGTTTTATGGTTATGGTTACGGTTAATTATTTGTATGTATTATTTAGTGCGTTTTGGAATTTGTAATCTTTTTGAAATTATAATTTAAATTTTAATTAAAATATTTTCATATATATAATATCTAATAACTCTATATTTCATTTAGAGTTTTAAAATATTTATTTTAATCTAAGAAAGCCTTTTCGACTTTTCAACTTTTGACATGCATAATACATACATAGATGTTATATTTTAAATATAAATGATAAAGTCTGGTGAAAGTCTGTCAGTTTGCCCATGGCTTTGGGCAACTTGCCTATTACAACATTGAGAGGACTGGATTACAATACTGAAAATGGGCAAGTATAAAAATACAACATTTGTTTTCAGAAAATGTTTTCCACCTTTCTTCTTGCTCTTCTTAATGTTCAATAATTTCTTCTTTTTCTTGTCCTCCTTGGCCAGCAGTGCTCGTACCCTGCCCATGAACATCTCCACATCATTCAGAATGTGGTTCAGAATATCCTGCAGTAGCACACACAGAGAAAGCCTGTCAATCATCCACCTCCCCTCCCAGTTACACTATGACTTACAGTACTGCTTAAATCTAACTATTTCCACCTCATTCCAAGGTTTTCTGATTTTGCATAACATTTGTATACGGTAAATCTTTTTTTTATCCAATGAACGTTGTTTTGGTGGTGGTGGTGTGAAATGAGTGTTTTACACATAGAAGAAATGCATATGTATGCATATGTTATGCTTAGGACAATGGCTTAGTGTGCAGGTCAATAGGTATGTGATGATATAGGGCCGTGATGAGATTGGGTAGTGATTGACAGGGCTACTGACCACATTTCTCTCAGTCTCTGTGTACACCTGTGGGGGGGCCTCCTCCTGGGGTTCCGGGGCTAACTCTCGTTCTGGCTCTTCCCTGGAGGGCGGAAGGCTGCCCTCCTCTGGGATGCAGACACAAGTTCAAAAGATTTTAGCCAATAATTCCTAAATGTATTTATATTTGTGTATTCTTACTGGATCTATGAATGTACCCAGCATTCCAGCATGCATATTTCATTTGAATGGAGTGAACAGCTGCAAGCCAACCCACTTTAACCCACTTTAACACTAAATAGCTGGTTCAAAGAAAAATGCAACGCTTTTAAAAAAATGCAAATGTGCTGTAAAATGTTCAAAAAGCTTGGTGAAGTAGGTGGAACTCTGTATTTGCAGTCAGCTTACTGTGTGTATCAATACAAAATTATGCTATTCATAAGTACTGTTATGTTCCAATTTTGTTAATTAAAAAAAATATTCAAGTTCAATTAAATTTGCCATAATCATATTGAAAACATTTTCTAAGCACTGGAACATGGAAGCATGAAATGGAACATGCTTCCATAAATATACAGTAGCATAGCTCCTTACGCAATACAATAAACAAATACTGTAACTACCACCTTACTGATGTGATATGTAACCCACTTTTTTTACCTTGCCTGCCAGACACTGGGAAATTTACAGCAGAAATCAATGTCATTAGCTCACCATAATCTGGATCATTCCATCTATATGTCAGTGGCTCAGTGCTGTATAAACCTCCTGAATCTTGTTGGCCAAATGAATTTTCCACATGGTTCCTAATGGAGATGATGAAAGACATTCAGACATGTAATGTGGCCAGCTCAGAGTACTATACAGAAGGTGACCATGAAGCAGGTTAGATAATAGAGGAAGGGTATGATTCTCATCCATAGATCAGTCCCATTCACAACATCTGAAATGTTCAAACAGTTCAGACAGTTTAATGATTAACTGAGAGAGCAGGCCTGTATCTGCGACTAACCAGCCTCCACCCCAGCTGACTGCAGTACCTGTTTATGCGGGGCGGCCTGTAGCATAGTGGTCAAGGTAAATGACTGGGACACGCAAGGTCAGTGGTTCTAATCCTGGTGTAGCCACAATAAGATCCGCACAGCCGTTGAGCCCTTGAGCAAGGCCCTTAACCCTGCATTGCTCCAGGGGAGGATTGTCTCCTGCTTTGTCTAATCAACTGTATGTTGCTCTGGATAAGAGTGTCTGCCAAATGCCAATAATGTAATGTATTGTAATGTTATCTCTGAAGTATCGCTCTCTATGTCTGTGTTGGCCCCTCCTGCATAACACTCTGGGTGTTGCTTCACTGGTTTTTTTTTTTGGTTTTTTTTTTTTTTTTTTTGACACAACTCTGTTCTAAACTAAATTGGCATGTAGTGGTTTCAGACTGTAGGCTAATTAAAAATATATCTTTTCAGAATTTCATCACTCATCAGCAGTCATGACATAATCAACAAGTAAACTCATGACCTGTATCTGATGATACTAAGATGGGGTAAACCATAAAGTAAACAGCAGCTAATGTTCTTTTTTTGTGCATTTTCATTTTTTCCCCCCGCTAAAGGTCAGCTTTATTGATTTTATTATATATATAATATATATACCTATAGTACATAGTTTTGGCTATTCAAGATGAATCTTAATTCCTCACTTAATCCCATTTTATCCCAATATATTTTGTGTACTACAAACTCTTATAGTATAGGTTTGACTATACCCCATGTCCATCATTCCCAGTCGAATAGTTCTGTCCAGATCAGTTTTGATGAGTTCTGCCTGCAACACAGAAAGCCAAAACAATAAGATAAAAATTTGCTTGCAAATAAATTCCAAAAATACTTCCTTAATCTTCCCCATTTATATTGTTTGAGATGTAATGTTGGAATATGATTCTCACATATAACCAAACCTGCCATAAAATCTGGTTTGTCAGTAGTGTGTGTTGGTTAGTCAGTGGTAGGAAATTCAGGGGTCAGAAAATAAAAATCCTTTCATCCACCCTTGAATTCAGCCAGCTGATTTCACTAATTCATTCTACCTCCTGGCTGATAAAATAGAAAACTGGCTAGGATTCTCCACCTCTGGTGCAGGTAATGAAAGCCGCCTCACCCTCACTTCCTCACACTGGAATAAGAAGATGCTGGTTGTCCCTTTGAGACGCTCCCGCACTGTGATCGCCAGCATGGAGTTATAGATGCATGTGTCCAACAGGGCCATGGTCTCAGTGATGCTGGCCAGAGGCAGGGACTCAAGGTCCTCCTGAACCCAGGAGCCAGGGAAGCACAAAGCATGGAGGAGAAAAGGGGACAGAGTGAAAGCAGTAAGGAGAATGGAGAGAATGAAAAGACTGTACTGTGATACTCCACTGGGCCACAGATACTGCACATATGTGGGATATTTATATAAATGTATAAAACATTTAGCTAATTGCATGAAACATAAGCCCATTTATTTATAAATGCTTGAAATTACACAAATAGTTAAATGTATGAAACATTTTATACAGTTAGATAAATATTTAGTGAAATATTTCACTAAAGGTTTTATCCATTTATTTCAATATTTAGGTAAATGTTTTGTTTTATACATTTGACTAAAAATGTAACCAAATTTTTCATACATTTAGCTAAATGTTTCATAGATTTCATAGCTTTCATAAATATTTTCCTATATTTTCTACATCTATCTTTGAAATAACAGTTGTAACTGTCAAATGTGCTATCCCAAAATTATACATACAACATAAATGTTTATTTGTTTAGAGGTATATTTGATATATTTAGCTAAATGTATAATTATTTTGATAAATGCATAAAACATTTAGTTAAATATTTTAATAAATGTATGAAACATATAGCTAAATATTTAATTACATTTATAAAACATTGAGCTAAATGTTTCATCCATTTAGCTGAATTTTGTGTTTCAAAAATATATTTGTAACGCCTATTCATTTTTAAATGTGTGAAACTACACACATTTTTAGGTAAATGTATGAAACATTTTATATATTTAGGTATATATTGATCGAAATATTTCATACATAATCTAAAATTGATTTAGCTAAATATTTCACACATTTAGCCTATTACTTAATACGTTTAGCTAAATATTTAATTAATCGATCCATCCATCCATTATCTTTACCCGCTTATCCTGAACAGGGTCACAGGGGAGCTGGAGCCTATCCCAGCATACATGGGGCGAAGGGCAGGAATACACCCTGGACAGGTCGCCAGTCCATCGCAGGGCACACACACCATTCACTCACACACTCATACCTACGGGCAATTTAGACTCTCCAATCAGCCTAACCTGCATGTCTTTGGACTGTGAGGGGAAACCGAAGTACCTGGAGGAAACCCACATGTACACAGGGAGAACATGCAAACTCCACACAGAGGCCCGGCTGATGGGGATTCGAACCAAGGACCTCCAAAACAATTTTTTTTGAAAATGTGTTTCATGAAATTCATTATGAAATATCTGCTCCTATCTATTTTCAGAAAAACAAGACTATAGTCTTACATGTGAAAAATCAACAAGAAAATCCAACAGTTCTAAATTTATGTTTTAATTTTAATAATCAGAATTCACCTTTATTTAAGAACCACTGTGAAATAGATTAATAAAAATATCCATTTCACTAAAAATATTTTTTTTAAATTGTTGTCATTTATTATGAAATATGGACTTACATTTCCAGAAAAATAAGACAATAGACTTACATGTGAAAAGTGAGAAGAAAGAAAATCTATATACCATAGTGAAATAAACTAAATTAAGTAAAATATTTTTGATCTCATTCATTATGAAAGAGATAAATTATGAAATTATAAAGAATTCTAAAATTATAAAAAATTATGAAATTTGACATCCAAAATGTGAATAAATTAAACATTATAAAGGTAGCATAAGTTTTTTATTTTAGAACCAGGGAAAAATAAATGATGAAAACCACTCCAAAATAAATTAAAACAAATGTTTTTTTATCCTCTTCTTTTTGAAAAAAATCTTTTTAACTGGAAATCAGAAAAGGTATATGTCAGCTATAGCCTTATGTCTGAAAAGTAAAAAAAGAAAAATTCTAAAGGCATGTATTTTCATTCAGATGGATCAGTAATCACTTTTATTTTAGAACCAAGGTAAAATTATTGATGAAAATGCTATTTCTTTTTGAAAAGTAAAAAAATGTTTTTTATAAATGTGTATTTTATTGTGTTAAGACAGATCAGAAATCACCTTTATTTAAAATGTTCTTATTTATTACAATTATTATTAGATCAACCACGGCAATACCTTTTTTTTTTTTTCAACATACCACTGTCCTTAGTACAAGAAAGTACATAAAAGATGTGAACCAGTTTCACAGTAAACCTCCATCTTGTCGACTGCGCTTACCTTAGTCTCAATGTCAATGAGCTGCAGACTGCCAGCCTGCACTTCCAGCACCATGTCCTGTCCCCACACCCTGCCCCTGGCATCCAGAACCTTCAGCTGTGCTATGCAGTCCTCCACGTCACGAACATCCCTGCCGTCTACCTCGCAGGTGAACAGGTGCTTGGGGCAGCAACATTTGTAGACTATTATTAATAATTTTCAAAAAAAAGTTATCATGATTGGCCATAGAAGTTTTAACGACTATTTAACTATTTTAAACTTTTTACTTATTTTTACGGCTGTTCATATACCGCAACGTTATAATACAAAGGTACAACTTGGGTAGTAGATAGACCTATGTGTTGGAAGCATGCTTAGCTTTAGTTAAGTGTTCCCCAAATAAATCTTATCTGATTGAAGCTACTTCATGTTGTTGTACTTCATAGGCCAATAAAATAATTATGAGAACAACTGATTCACGACACTCAGTATATTCAGTAGGAATGTAGGTGAAGGTTTTGCTCTTTGCAGAAAATAACAACCACGCTTCACCAGGGGATAGAAATGGTACTATCAGAACATTCCCTTTTTACAGCCCTGGGGAGGGGGTTTGTGGTCAAAGATTGGATTTTCTGGAATGCATAGATAGGCAACGGTAGTTACAACCATACTGAGCTGGGATGGGCAAATAGGTCTTACCTCCACTCTGTACTGGAAACTCCCAGGCTGCTTCACTATGGACGCATATCCCTTTCTCTGTACTGAACCAACAGGTGACACCCATGTGAGTAACAACAATTACTGGGGCAATACTGACAATGATTACTGAACTGCATTCACAGAGGTAGGAGCAGTTAACATCATTTGCACTTTCACCTCTGGGAAATCACAGGTATGTACTGACTGCCAGAGAATATGCAGTCCATTATTATTATCATCATAACATGAATCCATAAATACACTTAAGGTTAAAGATGAAACAAAGGAATTTCCACTCCAACATTTGTTCCCTGCATCCGGTACAATATATATACCATGTAATTGTTTTATATTATCTCTGAACATGTGGAGAGGCTCAGAATTTTTAAGCAGAACCCTACATAATGCAATGTTTGCTTGGCTGAGGGCAATGCTCACTGTCTCTGACCTGGAGCCTGTTCTTTAACACAGGATTACTGATTACCAGATAACTGCACAAGTAAAACCCAGACACTCATTGTTTGTGTAAGTGCTCATTGTAAAAGCTTTCTCATTTGGAATGACCTGCATTAATACATACTCACAGTATATGGCTTTGCCACTGGGCCTCGATAGACTGGACCTCTGTGAAGATGTTTCATTGATTGAGAAGCCACTGAAATATACAGTCACACCCAACCCCAGCAATCAGTCTTCATGAGCACAATAGGAATGACTACCATTATGACCCCATTAAATGCCACTATTCCTTCACCTGAATAGTTTTTATATTGTAGGCTCAAAATTCCCCCTGTGAGAACAATTAATCAGTATGTCATCCATAATAATTATAAGTAAAACTTATGTCCAGTAAATGCCAAATACACTATGGATATAATATCAATGAGATCTGTGTTGGATCCATCATGGGATTGATGAGCCATCAGTTGTTGTAAGTATATTTTGTAAGTAAAACTCAAGATAAAGAGAATCACACTTAAACTTGAATATTGGTGTGGACAGCTTCAGAATTATAATAAGGCTACAGTAAACACGTTGATTGAAATAATTTAATTTGACCCATGTTGCCATATTATTAAGTAACTGACCCATGAATTAATAGTATTAATTGGTTTCTGTTGTTATTAGGATCTTACTGTGAAATCAAATCAATGTTGTAAATACCAGTGTGTGTTTGTTGTTTAATTATTGTTCTTCTTAATATTATTATTATTATTATTATTATTATTATTATTATTATTATTATTATTATTATTGTCATTAGCTGAAGCCCTTTTGGGTTTCTAACCACTCCTGCACATTTATCATTTTAAATTAATGTTAATTTTTGCATGTTTGTTTTCAATGTCAGAAAAAAGTAAAATGCACTACTCTACTGTATGAGTCATAATAATATTTCAAATCAACTAAATGAGCAAAAACCTTGTACAGAAAATTATGTTAACCATGTTAAATACTTAGAATAAGTACATCTGCAATGGTGGCAGTAGACAAGGCTTTAATGTGAACAGTTACAGTAGTCACCTACGCACACTAACAGCTTAGTGTTGACACCAGACCTACCTGGACCGGACCGACCCTCCATCCTCACTTAAACCAAAGTGATGAGTCCCATTGCTCTGATACATCCTGGAATATTACTGGATGCAACCTGCAGTGCACAGTGGAGCAGTCAGTATCATAGTACCTATTGCATCATTGATGGGTTTTGTGATATACCCTAGCCCCTAACCCTGCACTAACACTAACCACTCACCCTAACCATAATCCCCATCCCTAACTTAACCCGGGCCATAAAACACTAAACCCTATCCCTAACCTTGACCCTAAAGCCCTCAACTCTAACCCTGACCCTACAACCCTAAACTCTAACCCTGATCCTAAAACCCTAAGCTCTAACCCTGATCCTAGAACACTAAACGTTAACCCTGACCTAACCCTGATCATAAATTCTAAACCAAATCCTAACCCCAATTTATCCTTAACCCTAAAACCCTAACCCAATTTAGTATTACAATAAGTAGGCTATCTAGAGCATCATTTTATTGCAATGATTGTGTGATACACCAGTGGAATGGATCTTTTTCAATGTGTAATTAATCATGAGATATATCACATTGGACTTTTATATATTGTATGTACACATTGTGTGGGGAAGAACGTTTAATAGTATTTATTTTCTGCAAGCCATTCAGGCAGTTGCTATGCAGGCATGTGGACAAGAAACTACATGGAAAATGCATTTTACCAGCTATTTTCACTTACTTTTCTCAAGTATATTCACTTTGCAGAATTTGTTATCTTGATATATTTCATGTTTCTTGTGTAACAGTTATTCCTTTATGATAAATGTATCCAGTGTGGCAAAAATTCAAAGACATGGTATGACCGGAATGCAGTCATGTGCGGTTCAATCAATATTTACCCTGAATGAATCAATTACACTGTCACAAGCAGACTTGGGCATGTGTGCATGTCAATACATTTGTTTATATATATTTGGAGTGTGTGAGATATGACATGACAAATTCAAAATATTTGAAATTCTTGTGGAAAGGAAAAAAGTATTTTATTATCCTTCTGAAATTAAGCACTCAGGGAGCATATGTTTAGCTTTGCTTCCTGATACTATAAATAAAACATAATATGAATGTTATTAGATGTAAAAGTATTATTATTCATATAATGGTTGTAATAGTCATTTTTATTTAATTATAAATACAATGAAAATATCCTCTGGATTTAGATAAGGAATGTAGTTCTATGTGATTCCTTTTTCTAAAGTACTGTGTATTAATCTGGTATGAGTCAGAAAGGACGTAGATATCAAAATAGTCTAGATATTATTATTAGCACTTACCTGTTATGACCCCCCATTGGAATTTCCTATTATATTGTTTTTAGTCTTATCCACTATTTATTGCAATGTGAATTCCAGGAAGAAGTGAGACCAAAAGCCTGGCTACTGGAAACCTTTACCCATTCAGTCACTCATAGTTAATGATTCTTTTGGTTTTATATGTCTTGATATGTAATATGAGTATGTTGTCTACATTTAAGAAATAAGCCTTGACTATAACATTGTCCCACCCCAATGTCAACTTGCAGCACAGCCAATGCAGTTTTAAGAGAAAAGCACTCCACAAGCACTTTGCCATGCACCCCTGGGCATGTGTACATTTGGACATTTACATTTACATTTTCAAAACACAGAGTTCAACCAAACCCTTTTCATATGTTTTCATTTCACACAAGCTGCCTCATTAGTTGCCCTTTAATATTCAAATTAATTGCTAAAACAGCAACATTTCATCAAAGTGATAACCATCAAGTTGAATTTCACATAACTAACTTCAAATGCACCAGTGAATTTTAATTGCATGATACACTTAGCTATAACACAGAATATCACAGTTTAAGGTCAGAAAATGGCCAATAATGATTAAACCAACATTTTTACCAAACCCAACTATCATCTTTTTAATGCCGGCCTATAACGTTTTACTTCAAAATGCGACATGTATCTTCGGCTGTACTCAATTCCAAATTAAATTCCATTTACAATTCCAGGTTTGAAAACACCAGTGAAGAATACTATACTACCCAAATGGTGGAAGTAATTCTATCTAACATTCACTTACTGTATATACCAATATATAGCTGCAGAGAAAGCCTATCATCCTGCACTTTTAAGCACAGAGTACTCAAGACACAAGGCATGGGAAACCGAGGAACAAACAAACACTTTTAGGTTTTTGCTTAATTACAAAATATATGCGCATATTAGAGCAAAACATTTTCATCCAGAAAGAAGATGCTTTCCTATGACTATAGACCATCCATACTGTTCTAGGACATTCCTGGTAATTACAGTTGAGTCAAAAGCAGTGGAAGTGAAACTGTTGCAACATGCCCCAACTACAGGGCAAGTTTAAACAGTTCTGGGGTAATGTGAAACATTTCCAGCTGTTTACATTTTTCATCTGATAATTGTCCTGTAGCAATGGTCAATATTTTGTCTATAGCCTACCAACCGCATATGAATATCGCGGAAGAAATGGATATAAATCCAAATACAAGGTTACATTAAAAGTTTTTGTAGCTGATGCATTTATAATAGGTGGGGGCATGTTGGAACACAGCATTGTTGTTGGAACACAGCCTGTTGCTATAATACTTAAGTGAAAACAAACCCATCATTCTTGCGCAAATGTAACTATGCAAAATCCCCTTGTTTCACATGCCCCATGTTAGTTGGTGCCCTGGTTGTCCCTACTAATCTACAGCTAGGAAATGACAACAACTGGTATGTTGGTTTTTTTTTTCAACATAATTGTCAGGTGTAAAATCTTGAAAAATCACGTGGCTATTTTTAGTTCAGTTGATCTCAGCCTGACAACATGCCCTGAGGCAGGATTGCAGATTATTCCAGAGTAATAAAAAGTTTCACATCTTGGAAATGTTCACCATTTACACATTCCATACTAAAATATTTTTTTCAAAAACGGCAATAAATCTACACACATCTACAGTATATAATGCATATTATACAAAAAAACAAATGACATATTTACATGGGACATAGGTTTACGTTACTTTTTTTCCCCAATTGTTTGCAGTCTATTTTGATGAAAGGCTAATTCTATATTCCTTTTTTTTTTCCCATAAGGATACAGTACCAAGATAAGCCAGGATGATGTTTTCTGATGGCACAGAAAAAGGGAGGTTTACCTGGACATGTAAAACAGATAGAGGCGTGGTACTGCTCAGTAGCTAAAGGACAAAAAAAAGATAGGTGTCTTTAAAAACTATCTAATGAAATTAAATAAGAAGGCAAGTAATATGACAAAATATGGTAATATGCCATTTCCCCCATTCGGCAATAAACCAACTATTAAATCCAACAGGAAAATAAGGTTTGGAGTACATACGTGAAGTCATGAGTACATCAGCTGCTCTGTAGCTTCCAGTAATTTCCTTCCAATTTTATTCAAATGATTACAAATTTTGACACCACAGACTAAAATCCAAAACCTTCAGTCGTCATTCAGTTACCTGCCAGTGGGCTCCTCCTTAGTTCCCTCCTCAGTTCTTCAGCACAAAGGCTTTTCCTGTGTTCCTATTCATGTCCTAGACATCCATTTTCTCATGTACGGCAGAGCAAATATCAAGACTTCCTGCTCATTTAAGCCAGGGGTTAAAGTCCAGTAGCTCAATGATCTATGACACTGAATTCCAGCCCGAAGAAACTTTCCTTGCGTGCTGTAAATTGTGCTTTAAGCCAAGGCTTGAGGTGTTATCCCATTGATCAAAGGTCTCTGGCACAGGCAGAGGAACAGCCCCAGGACAAAGTTTATTACTGTTTAGCGATTATGCCATAACTACTGCACACAGGTGGCTATTAAAGGAAACAAGCATGAATGCTGCAGTCGACATTATGATCGTTTAAAGGGCAACTTGATTTAGGTAATACGCCTAACTTGTACAGTGCACAGCCACTTGTAATATCTTATCTGGAACCTGGACTGCAGTGACTGGTCTACAACACTTTGGAAGAAGCTCTCTGACCAACATCCTCCCATCAGAGCTGTACTGTTCATTTGAGCTTTCAGCTCTTCTCCCCCAATGGAAGAACAGCCACCTCCAGTGAGCCAGAAAGGCAGATTCATCTCAAATGTTTACCACAAACCTTTTCAAATCAAACTTCAAAGTTCCTAACAAACGGGCACAGAGCCTGTGCAGACCTACGCCCTCTAGAGGCCATCTGACAAATCACAAACTTTGAGCACACTGTCCCTGAGTGAGTAAGGGGGTGAGTGAGTGAATGAGTGAGTAAGGGGGAGAGTGAGTGAGTGACCTGAATTTGCATGGTACACCATGGGGGAAAAAAGGATAAAAACAATAAATGAACCAATCCTCCTCGCCCTCTATCTCACAGTTCTGAATGCAAGCACCTTGATGGTGCCACTTGCATGATTGTAATTGTACCCATCTCCAGCTCTTAGGCTGTCTGTGTGTCATGAGAAACACATTTCTGCAAGTGGCTTTGGTTAATAGCCTCTATTGCAGAGGTATTTAAAGTGTGAGCTGTGCATGCCCCAGGGGCGCCTGAGAGTTGTGATCGTGAGGAGACACTCACAACAGAAAGAATAAATAGATGAGCAAGTCAATAAAGGTGCTAAAACTTAAAATAAATAAAACAACATATTACTGTAAAAATGAAATAAAGTTGTTTCAAGAAGCTTGAACAGTTTGTCCCTTTGAGACAAGCATAAATCTAGAGGTCAGGGGCAGTAAAATTTATTTAGTTCTTTTCCTGAGAAGCTATGTTTGCAAACTCACGGGACAATTAAAAAGTAAAGACTGAATCGACATGTATTTAGTAGGCTAACCAGTTGTAATGTTATTACATCGGTCAGCAGTCTCAGGGGAACCATTTGCATGCTAGCTAGCTAGCTACTGTAAGCAACATGAAGAGATTTTTGACAGAAGAAGTCTGTTACATTTTCCTCTGAAACAGTTGACAATATTTACATCAAGGACAGTAAATGTACAACATTTACATTTTTATTTCAATGGACATGTATCCTATCAGACAAAATATATCTTATTTAAGGGTAAATAAAAGATAACTGGGAGCAATGACAGCTCTAGGCAGGGAGGATTTGAAGGCCTCAGACTGCAACCCTGGCCTGGGCCAGCTTTATCAGGTCGGTGATACACTTGGCCATGCTCTCTTTCTCCTGTTGGGACAAAGCAAAGGACAAGCCTTCAGCATTACCATCCATCCATCCATCCATTATCTTAACCCGCTTATCCTGAACAGGGTCGCAGGGGGGCTGGAGCCTATCCCAGCATACATTGGGCGAAAGGCAGGAATACACCCTGGACAGGTCGCCAGTCCATCGCAGGGCACACACCCAGAGTACCCGGAGGAAACCCACACAGACACGGGGAGAACATGCAAACTCCACACAGAGAGGCCGACGGGGATTCGAACCCAGGACCTCCTTGCTGTGAGGCGGCAGTGCTACCCACTGCACCATCCGTGCCGCCCTTCAGCATTACCTCAGAACCTAAATGCTATTGAATGTACTTCACATTTGAAGGCTCTACAGCAAAGCAATCCTCTATTTTACAACATTTAGACTGCATTATGCTTTCAATGGGTCCTTGGATGGTAGAAATATAATGCAATATAATGCATAGAATTTCCCATAAAGGGTTTCAAATCACTGCTCAAGAGCAAAGCACAGTGCCGTTCACCTGACATGAAAGGCCAAGTAAAAAGGGTTGAAGGAGCTGTAGTTCTAATGCCTTCAATTTGCAATAGTCCTGTTTTAAAAATAGGTTTCGAAGCAGCATAATTCACTCAGGTTCAGAAATATTGGCACTCTGATAAAGATAACCAAATAAAAGGCTGTATGATGTAAACACAGGTAAACTAATGAGCTATAGTGTTTGCTAAAAAATGTGAAAGCTATAATTTTTATACAAATAAATTAGAGGTACCGTAGAGAATTTGTGCAGGCATTAACATTAAATAACGCGTTGCGTTTGACAATTGCTGTTGAACAATATTAAGTTACCATTCCATTTAGTTCTCCACCATTTTTAATAGTAACTGATGCAACTTCGGTCTAACAATGCAAGCTAGCTGATTCATTGCAGACCTGTGATGTATTTTAATGGTAAGACAAAGTCTACAAATGTATAACAGCCAAAAAAATGGTCAACTTTTGTTGTCCCGGCGTTTCCACTGCCATTTCTGTTCACCAGGTGCTGCCGCTCCCGGTTCCCCATCTCCAGCAGCGTGTTCTGGTTGTTCTGTGTTTTCAGCACCCATCCAATCATTTTGCCAAGGCTGCCTCCACAGAAAACCTTCTGAAAAACACACACACTCACCTCTTAGTGTACATACACTCACTGAGCTCCTAATTAAGTATTTATTAGACCTATTTTTTTATTTTTGTAACATGTGGGTGGCAAAACAAGCATGGGTGGACCTCACTTTTTCTGCATTTTGGAAATCCACATACTACAAGTAATGTGTGTCCTTTTCAAGCCAAGGGTTCAGCGAACCAAATACATTATAATTTCAAAAACTAAAAATGTGCTAACTCAACGTCAATAGAATGTCCGTTGTTTGCTTAGAATTTGGAGGAATTGTCAGAATATGGAGGAATTTGGCTGTATTTTCCGCTTCACCTGGGTAACAATACTATAGCATTCTCAATACGCACACTAAGAATGCTGCGCTCCGGCAAAAACAGTTCTTGAGATTTTATGCGAAAAAAGGTTGACGTTTTACATGCCTACATCTAAATAGAGGACTTCCAAGAATATTTCTGAGGAAAGCTGGTGAAAACACCTTTGACTCCACAATAGAGGGCATTGTCAATAACGTGATCCCATTTTATAATGGTAAGCATCTAAATACATTCTCAAAACATAATAGTAAGCTTATAAATAAGTCAGCCTGCTTTTGAAAAATAAACAGCATGTGAAATTGGGGAATGTGTTTGAGTTGTTGATGTGGGTGTCAAGAAAATACTTAAGTAATGAGACCACTGTAAAACGCATCACACAGGGACACAAGAACAGTATCCGGCTGTCTTTTCATGAGGATATAAAGTAAATTAAATTAACATGTCAGATCAAGTAATTATTGGCTAAAATAAAAAATTAACTACAAGAGACTGGTTTGAAATCCCAAAGCAATCACAGTAACCCTACTCCACCCCTGCTGTACAAATTCCATTTGTCGCCACCTTGTGGGGGCTTTTATTACAAAGTCAAGCAAGCCAGTCAGCCAGATTTAGTATGTTCAAATCAAACAGCCTTAATTACATTACATTACATTATTGGCATTTGGCAGACGCTCTTATCCAGAGCCGCGTACAACAAAGTGCATACCCATAACCAGGGATAAGTTCGTTGAAAGACCCTAGAGGGAAGTACAATTTCAACTGCTACCTGTACAACAAAGATAAAGATTTTTTGGAGAACAAAGAAACAACAGAGCAAAAGTGACCAAAGTTAACTATCCAAACACTGCTTACCTAGCCAACTAAAAATACCGATACACAAAGCAAGTCACAGAGACAACAATTAAGGTTCACAGGGAGGTAGGGAGGGATGGGGAGAGGTGCTGCTTGAGTTTGCACTTGAAGGTGGGGAGAGATTCTACAGTTCTGACCTCAACGGGGAGTTCGTTCCACCACCGTGGAGCCAGAACAGACAGTAGTCGTGAGCATGAGGTGGTGGTTCGGAGAGGGGGAGGTGCCAAGCGGCCTGTGGAGGCTGAACGAAGAGGTCTGGGTGTAGGGTCCTCTGCATTCTCTTGATACAAGTGTCACAGAAAATATCTTGTGCGCTTTCTTAGGAACACATGTGCATTACCCTTACCTTGGCCAATGAAAGGGGTCACCAAAAGTGAACGTGCGATTGATGATAAATGTGCCCCCATCCTTCCTGTCATTTGCGTGTTGGAAAGTTACATTACATTATTGGCATTTGGCAGACGCTCTTATCCAGAGTGACATACAGTTGATTAGACTAAGCAGGAGACAATCCCCCCCAGGAGCAATGCAGGGTTAAGGGCCTTTCTCAAGGGCCCAACAGCTGTACGGATGTTATTGTGGCTACACCGGGATTAGAACCACCGACCTTGTGTCCCCCAGTCATTTACCTTAACCACTACGCTACATGTCTGTGTCACTAAGAAATTATAAAGTTGGAAAGGTAAGAATTTGACAAATGCTTTCACTAAACTGTCTATTTTCAGTTAATTTTTGTAAAGTGTGTAGACTTCCTTTTATTGAACTATACTTTCTTCTGTGAATGTTTATTACGTACCTTATTGTTATGGATATGAGCAGACTATTGTTTGTTTCACTATCACAATCATTGCATTTAAATAAAATAGATTAATAGAATAATAATAATAGTATAATAGTAATAATAGATTCTGCTATTAAGCACATTTGCCCTGTAAATTGTAACATTATTTAGATTTGCTGCACTCCACATGGCTGCCATGGAAACAATGAGGAGAAGAAGGTGGAGAACTTGAAGGCGAGGGAAACAAAAGAATGAAGATGCACTTTGGGACACCTTCCCCCATTCATTCACAGCACATGCCGCCTCATGTTCTCTTAATACAGTGCTATATATTCAGTGGAAATGTATATTTCATGCCCCTGCTTCATTATTTGAGTAAATGTATTGAAAGTAATTTCACACACTAGCTATCCATCAACAACACACATTATATCAAAAATAGAACTGACTTTTAAGATTCTCGTTTACTTAATTACGACACAATCCAAATCATCCAATCAGGGGAGGTTCACATCATTAAGTTTTTAATGATGGACATTAAGAAAAAACCTCACCATAACTCATCTGCTTTCTTGTCTCAAACGGTGTCAAATGACTCCCAGT
Organism: Conger conger; assembly: GCF_963514075.1. Classification (NCBI taxonomy): domain Eukaryota; kingdom Metazoa; phylum Chordata; class Actinopteri; order Anguilliformes; family Congridae; genus Conger; species Conger conger. The sequence continues at coordinate 22,035,110 of NC_083773.1, read as the reverse complement.
ATAAAGCATGCAGAGTGAGTGTTCTCATTTTTACCACCAGAAGGCAGTCTGTACAAAATAACTCTCCAGCAGACAAACACCCAGGCTGTGAATGAGCAGCTGAAGGACATTAGAGGCGCAAACACACTAAAGGCAGCACATTCCTAATCTCGGTCCATGGAATCATAAAGGGATTTGGTTAAATTGAAATTGGATGTTACCCACACATTTGAAAACTCCTTTGCACAGCTGTGTGCCAGAGAAGCATCCCACGACCAGCCATCTCTCGTTTGGAGGTTCTCATTCTGCGAGTCAACTTCAGGAAACTCAGTAAAAATGCATTAAGGAAAAGGAAATGAAGAGCTTATTTTGGGAAGCCAGTGTTCTTTAACTGCTCTACCAGATACTTGCGTGTTAAAAGTATATTTGAAACGGACAATTGGATTTGGAAGTAAAGCACTAATATGCTCATTATGTTTTTGTAGAGGGACACCACAATTTATTATTGGAACTATATCTGGCCTCATATAATAATTTAATGAAAGTGATCAGTAAACAAGCTAAAATTAATAATATCAGAATTCACTGGGATTCATTTGAAGGGAGATAATGGGATGGCAGCTGAGTGTGGACAAATGAAGAGTCCAGGACATGGAAATGCTCACACAAAACAGACTTAATGTAGCTGGCAGGTATGACACAAACATCAGACATATGAACACTGCCCCATGTCATTTAGGATGTTGCCCTGAGCTAGAATCTTGCGTGGGTATAATGGCCACAAGGTGGGAGTGGATGGGCGGAGCCTGAGTGACCTGAGTGATCACTGTAGTGTTTAAGTTTTTTTCCCTGTAAGAGCAAGTAGCTGTGGACAGAGCCTGAGGCCATGGAGCTCCTCATTTTAAAGGCTTACTTCTTCCCCTTTTACCTGCACTATTCTCAGTCCATCAGGGAGTGTCCCAGACCAGACAAACAAGTTTCCCATGGAACAACTGTGGATGAACGGTATTGTTATTTTGCAGTGAAGAAGCCTTTTATGTTGTCTGTTCCCTTCTCTTTTTTCAGTGATGTATAGCACATGTTTTTCACAGTGCTTGAGGCAAATTGAAAAGGATAATCTGGCAAGCCTTCAGGCAATCAATAACAAGATGCCAGTTCCCACTAATCGGGAATTCCACACTCCCCTTTGGCCTTGCTATCGAAGCAGATCAGTGTTGTCAGACAATGTGCATAGTGTCTATTAATAGACTACGATGCCCATTACTTTGATAACATTCTATTATCTTGTAATATAGCAAGGTTGAATGCAATGATCCATCTAATTATCTATAATCCAAGCTTTGGAATTTCAGCTTAGTGGGAACTGGCATCCAGGAAGCTTGCCAGTAATTGGCTGAAGGCTTGCCAAGTTAGCATTTTCATTGGCCTGCAGCATGTTATTTTTGTGCTTAATATTACTTTTGTGCCCAGAAAGACATTTTAAGGCTATAACAACCACTATCTAATGAAATGTAACCAACCAGGCCTGGACCTGAACTTGAAGTTCCATATAATGAAACCCGTTCAAGATACAAAGATACAAGCAGGCCTCCAGTATGAAAAACACAGATTACACATCCAAGTGTGATAAATAAAGCCTGGGAAGGGTGAGAAATGTACAAAAAAATGACAGAAGAACAAATGTATGTGCTCCCAAAATATTAGGACAAAATTATATTCTGTTACATGGGTTCAGAAATCCACATCTACGCATTAAAAAACCATTCACCAAGAGACGCTATAAGCCATACACATTCTCCCAACAGAATATTCAATGATTTTATACCAAGTTAGCAAATTACAATATGAATAAGAATACTACCTGAGCATTAAATGTTCTACCACTACAGTACAGGATGTGCAGTGCTCAGTATATGTACACATACTTACATTTCCATGTTTTTGCCACGTCCTTTACTTCAGGGAATGATAAGTTGAGCCCCACAGTGGTCTTCTAGTGAGACTCAGTGCTCAAGGTTCAGTTAAGACAGTGAACTAATTGCTTGCATTTCAACTACCGCCTGTGCAGAACTGTGGAATACTAGGACGGACGTTGTTCCACCTCTCAGATGTACCCTCATTTTTATACAGATGGTAAATACAAAATTACATTTCTGGAAACACTGGAAGTGTAGTTTTGCACAATTTAATTTAGTCCTATGAGCAATGCTTTAGTAAAAGGGCATATAAATATACTCTACAGACCTATTTTGCAGTTGCATGAAGGTGACCTTGCTCAAATTACTGTGAAGTCACATATCCCACTACATCCTAAAAGATATGTACTTTAACAATAATGTTGTTTTTAAAAATGTACTTCATATATTAAAAATTGCAGGCAAGTGTACCATTGCCCTTCTGATCATTCAGGTAAATCAACTGCTGTCCCTCTGACACCAAAAAGTACAGCACAGGCACACTCCAAAAAAAATGAGTGGTCAAAAATAAATCCTCCCGACCGCACATTTCCCTAAAAGCAGGAATTACACTCCCTAGACCTGCATTTCATTCTTCACTTCACTTAAATTGACAAGTAAAATAGCAGTGACAAGCATGTCTGAGGATTACTGGGATAAGTTAGTTACATTGGTTAATTTATGGGGCCTACTAATAAATTGGCTACCAGAGAATTGCCCCCCTGTCAAAATAGTTTATAGTGGGACATTCATTCTCTCTTGGTGTGTATATACGGTACCACCTCAGACATCTCTGCACCTCTCAGGTTAGCAGTGACTCTGAAGATGATGAATTTCCCCGTTGCATGTCGGTAAATTATCCCCAAACGATCGGATCGACCACATTTCAGTGAGTTTAAGTGGAAGCGGAGGACATAAAAAGGCTATGATTGCTAGGGTAATTGTTGCTAGTACGAGTCTTAAGGAAGAAGGAAAGTTTTTTGGTTTTTGGTATTCAGCTTCAGAGTCTGTTAACCACAAACAGGCCCTGCAACCAGACTGGATCGAGCCCAGCTCTGCTTCCCTCCAGTAGAGCCCGGTTCTCTTCTCATCGGCGGTGCCGGGGAGTGAACAGGGGGCCAGGTCACTGCGCATGCAGGGCAGGAGGCAGGTGGAGGTTGGCCCCTGGTGCCAGGGGCCAGCCCTCGTGGCCCTGGTGGGTCTGTAGCAGGCGGTACAGCTGTTTGAGGTGGGTGACAATGTTGTCCTTAATGTCGGGGATGGAGATCTGCAGACGCACGCTGCTGCTGTCGAAGGAGCGCATGCAGTCGCCCGAGAACATCTCCGTGATCATCCGCGCCACCACGGGAATCACCTGCGGAGCCAATCACAGACCGCGTTAGGGCTGCAAGAGCCAACCACGACTCACATTGTTATAGTCCCCGGCCTTGGTCACATATGGTTATACACACTCACACTCATATGGGGCGACATTAGCTCAGGAGGTAATAGCAGTCGTCTGGCAGTTGGAGGGTTGCCGGTTCAGTCCCCTGCACTTGTATTGAAATGTCCCTTAACAAGACCCTTAACCCCCCAATTGCCATTTGGCTCTGAGTGTTTATGTGCAATGAGCACAGGAAAAAAATAACACATCGCACTGGACCAAGCACATTTACGGGCAGTTACAGACAGCTAAGTTGGGTAACCACAAGCCTTTCATTCTCCAGTATCCAGCTGTACACATGAATAACATGTAAAGAGCACCAGCACCTAGGATAAGGCTTGTACTCATAAAGCTGTTAGATTAGTAGCCCAGCTCACCTGCACCATGATGAGCTTCCGCTCCAGAGGCCGGCCGTCGGGCCACTCCTCGCCGAAGCACAGGTTGATCTCAAAGTGCGGCGGGCGCTCAGACTGGCCTCTCTGATGGGCGATCACATCTGCACACAGCCCAAAACAAGGTCAGAGTCTCAGCCCAAAACAAGGTCAGAGTCACAGCCCAAAACAAGGTCAGAGTCTCAGCCCAAAACAAGGTCAGAGTCACAGCCCAAAACAAGGTCAGAGTCTCAGCCCAAAACAAGGTCAGAGTCACAGCCCAAAACAAGGTCAGAGTCTCAGCCCAAAACAAGGTCAGAGTCACAGCCCAAAACAAGGTCAGAGACACAGCCCAAGACAAGGTCAGAGACACGGGACAAGGTCAGAGACACAGGACAAGGTCAGAGACACAGGACAAGGTCAGAGTCACTCACAAGCAAAGGCTCCAGTCTGCAATGCATGCACAGCATGGACTTACAGCTCAAGTTACTTTTCACTTTTAGCAGAGCTTTTTCTTGTTTTGTTTTTTTGCTTTTTGTTTGTTGTATCTGTTGATTGCATATGGTGCTACTTCTGCTGTACCTTTTAGCTTTAGATTATGTTTTTGTGTTTGCCAGTGTCTTACCAAAGGCACATTTCATGTGATGCACGTCATGTGACGGACAAATACATTATCTTAATTTGAATTTGAGAAGAAGCAATGGCGTAAAGTCGCACCAGATAAAGGAGATTTATTTTCCAGAGCAAGTCTTAGTACCATACTGATAATAGGCAGACAGGCAGACCACAGCGGCTAACACTGACCGCTCAGGAAGGACTCCAGGGAGAAGAGCTTGACCCTCCTCTGCCGCTCGATGAGGTTGGGGGCGGCGGGGTTGGGGGCGCAGGGCCCGGACCAGTACACCTTGCACTGGCAGAGGCGCACCGCGTAGATGTCGTGGCCGCTGACCTCCAGGATGAGGCCGCGGTCCATGACGTCCAGCAGCCGGTTGGTGAAGAGGCGCTGCTTCTCGTTGGTGATGTGCTCCGTGGGGGGGAAGCGCAGCTGCTCCAGGCTGATGGGGCCGAACAGCTCCTCCTGGTTCACCATGGGGCCCAGGTCTCCGTAGAACAGCCGGCAGCCCAGGGGGTTGCTCACTGTCACGGTGGGGCACACCTCCTTCCCCCGGTACTGGAACTGCACCTCCAGGTCGGTCACTGAAAACAAGGTCGGGAAATAATGTGGAGCGGAAACATGAACACACACACACACACCACACACATTGCAGAGAACATGATTAGAGTTAGCTGGATACATTCACAGAGTAAAACCCTGAACCTTTCTAAATTGAAGTAAAAACAGCTAACTCACTCTGAACTTATCCAGCGAACTCAGTAATTCTGCTTGGTGATGCACCCCGCAGGTGCGGTTGGGAGCACTGGGTCCCTTCTTCAGGCCAGAGCAGTACTTACTGGGCAGGGAGCTGATCCACATCTCGGGGCTGGAGAGCATGGGCTCAGGCAGGCCTGGCGCGTGCATGTCCACATCGATGGGCTCCTCTTTAGGCCACACCTCGGCTGGGGGGCAGCTGGGGGGCTGCAGGGGGGAGACGGAGCCAGCGGGGGACCACACAGTGGAGAGAGGAGAGGGCTCTGGAGCTGGAAGGACACAAACACTGACCTTACACTCTGCGTGGGACTCTGCACCAACACTGCAGACTGACACTCACAGGCTTAATCGCTGAAGCAATAACCCACATCAACTCACAAGTGGACTTAATTGCATCAGACACAATACAGCATGCTATTTTAAATTATGTCAGTAGCATATACTGAATACAAATATGTAATTTTATTAACGCAACATGCAAAGTGAGTAAAAGAACATCTTGGCGATGTATAAAAAGTATAATTGTGAATGCAATGTATATCATTAATAAATCTGCATGGAATAACTGTTTGCGAGGGCCTTTATGTAGGCATCTCATACCTTTGGGTTGGTATGGGGGGAGCGGCTCATGGACCTCTTCTTCATCCTCCAAGTCTGCATCATTATCCTCCCATGGCACAGACCCTGTGGACCCTGAGGGGAGAGGAGGACATTCAGAGCAGTTTCTAAACACAAAGCACAGAATATCATTTGATTTGTGATACTACCATTTTATTATCTAACATCACGGTAAACTCTCATGCTGGTCTACCTCACCCCCATCCTATGACTCAATGTGTCTATGCAAAATCCCCAGGAACTATTCAACACACTAGGGGCACATTTGAATTGCTGATTTTATCCTTCCTTATCTCCTTGTTCCTCATCTGACCCTGAAATGGATCAAGGTCCACTATCTTTAAGGACTTTCCGAGACGTTAAAAGTTCCGTCAAGGAGCTATGAGCCAGGAGCTTTGAGGCCCTTGAAGAATTGTTGAGCAAGAAAATACAAGCAGAAGTATCTTTCTGGAAACCGTAATGCATAAATGATCAATCTGTGGATCCACCCCATCTGCCACGCATCTGGCACGTTTGTAACTGACGTGGAATTAAACTGACGTTTGAAGGAGCACGCACATGTTCTTGATTCCCCGCTCTTCGTGTCCCTTTCTCACATGCTTTCCTTGCCTCCCCCGATTGGTGGAGGTACAAACAACAAAGCAAGGAAAGGAAGAGGAGGTAAAAAATAAGCGATTGGAATGAGCAAATCCCCACCCTTGCAGGCAATCTTAATATTGTCTTTCTCTGCCCCACAGCACTCGGTTAAACAGGAGTATGGCCTATAACCTGGGTTGCTGAGAGGCTGTGGGATGTCGCAGACTTGGTAGATCTTGAGCGGGTTCATGGGCACTACTTTGGTGCCGTCGTAGATGAGGTTGAACTCGCGGCTCTTGTTGAGGGCACAGCGCAGCTGGGCCTTCCACTTGGCCGGGTCGGGCTCGTCCACACCTTCCTGGAACTTTCCAGTCTCCACCGCCCAGGCCTGCAGAGGGAAGGGACAGTGAGCCAGGGATCTGCCATTTGGGTTCACCTCATAGGCCGTACGAAATATGGACAAAAAGCCCATTGACTTTCCAAGGCCTTGCAAAAAGCATTTTGAAACATTAGAAGTGTAGTTTTCGAGAAGAAGGAAGGGGAAAGGGGGGAATCTTATGTATATATATATATATGTTTTTACAGAGACATGTGTGTATAAAATTAAAAAGTAACATATTACTGCAAGTACTACTTTTTACATAAAAACTTGATCAAGGCTGTCTGAGAGCAGAAGCAAGGAGCCAACCAAAGTCTGCAGAACTGTGGCAAGTTTGCTTGGGATTGTCTTATAGAACTGCAGGACAGCATTGGCTATCTAAGAGAAGTGATGCAGTTTTACCGCCGAAGGGTGGTCACAAAAAATATGGACGTTTATTTAGGACCTTTCATTGAATTATTTTCGTACCTGTACAGAATGTTACACAGGTGCCTAAGACTTCTGCACAGTACTGTATACTAGAGCCAACTTTACTGGCACTCATGACAAACATCTCTCAACAAGACCAAGAAGTGAGTTTCAAAGACAAAACTGGTTTTAGCTGCTTGGTTCATTTCCAAATGACCGCAACACTAAATTCAACTTGCATTCCAAGGACCAATCTAGTTTAAAAAGACATGTTTTCATTTGGACATGGTACCAGCATTGGCCTCCTACAGATACCAGGACCTCACCCACTTGCCGAGCCCTTGCGTGTGGCACAGTGCTGACCTTGAATATGGTGTTCTCCTCCTCCTGCTGGGGCGTGTGGCGGGTGGCGTGTTTCCAGGGGATCTGGAAGCGTTTGGCCTCGCGGTCAAGCCACACCAGGCCCGGATGCTGCCCGCTGTCCACCTGGGCCACTAACCAGGGCTTGAGCCGAACTCGCCGTGGGTGGACCGCCATCAGCTGCACAGCCTAGGGACAAAGACGGCACACCCATCAGTCAAGACAAGCAGACTTACATCAGTGCGCTTTAGAGTTCTAGGCCACTGTTCTAGAATTACAGCCCGGTGTTCTAGAAATCTATTGTTTTTGATTACATTGGGGTGCAAAAAATGGAGCACCTTTCATTTAAAGGGCTGTCACAATGAATCTGTACATGGTCGAAAGCAAACCTGAACTCTAAATGGTACATGGTGGTTCATTTCCACAAAGAAGAAGAAGGCTACAAAAAACACTCAATGTTTCAAACTACCCATTTACCCTAAAGAAAAGGAACAATGGAAGGCAAGGCCTGGAAGACAAAGAAAGATTTCAGTTAGAATGGTCAAAAAACTGGTGAGAAATTGTCAGAAGAACCCACACAAAAAAGAATAGTAGATGCAGTTCTAGCTGTTCATGGAACCACAATACAACATACTTTAACGAACAAAGACCTACATGGCAGAGTTACTAGAAAGAACGACCTCAACACAAACTGTGAAAAAAAAGTGTTATGTTTAATGTTGTGCTGTTGAGGTCCAGTTCACTTAGATATGAATTGTAAAGGGCTTTTTGAGGGTTAAAAGCTTTTGTTTTGAGAACACCTCTATGTACTGCTCAATGAAAACATCCTGATCTAGCTGTTAACACAGGAGCTGGGAGGCTGGTGTTAGCCAGGTGGATTTTCAGTAACAGGCACGACCATTTCCCCATTGTCAGAACGAATAAAACACTTGATCTGATGCCAACAATGTTTGACAATAAGTATCCACTGCTATAAGCTAGTATTTTGCATAGCCTAAAGCAGGGATGCCGAAACTACGGCCTGGTGGCCAGTCAATGCCTGTAATTTAATTAACATAATTAGGGTGGCCTTTTTTAAATCGGAATAAGTTTGAGTGAGGGGGAAAAATCAATAGTGCTTGTCCCCAACATAAGTACGCCAGTAGAAGAGCATTGTATTCCACATTCACAGCATCATAATTAGCTATGTACGGCAATGTTGCAACGGTACAGATGGTATAGAGGAAAAACTGCCTAAAGTTTGAGGCTGAGCAGGGTTATCGCCTGCCTCCGCCAGACACAAACACGCACAGTTGTTTGAACAGATACGGGCAATGTTGTCTCAGCACACCCCCACAATGTATGTGGAACATTATATAATAGAGTTATGGAATGTTATCACATATTTAAGCAATTTTACACTATATTGCTGTCATAGCCTACTTCACAAACTTACATTTCACTCAAGATCCGACGCTATAACCAAGGAAGACAATGCCTGTTTTTATTTACACAAACAAATATTGCAGCGTAGGCCAGGTAAAGAGTGTAGCGTAAAAAAGCAGCCTAATTACTAAACCACATGTTAATTCCCATTAATTTCGATGGAATATTTTAGTTCTATGCAATATCAAACAAAAAGCTAGAAGACTATATTACTAATAAAAAAAAGGCTACTTCCATACGTTTCCTAATAGCCTACATTTTACTTTCTTCAGGGACTACAGGCCTACTTACAACGTCAGTCTAAGACGAAATTTTCAAAATTGTCTGTCTTCAGAAACTGGTGGTGTTACGGATACCCTCCAGTATCGACACCCCAAATTGGATATAGGCTAGCCAAGTGGGTGGATAAAAACTTAGTAGGGTACGGCCAACCAGAGAACGGCCGAACCAAACCGCGGGTCTCCAAACACTGCAACATTTATGCGAGTTTGTTAACAATAACCAAGTTCAATTAAATATTATACGATAAATGACTCGTCGTTGGGGGGCGATCCACTGTTACAATATGAAGTTTAGTTTCAACACGGTCACTAGGCATTACATTTTAGGCCTAGGGATGCAGTTTACCAATGTTAGGAAAATACATGGAGTAATGTAGGTTACGCGACAAGGTATGTAGCAAGTAATATATGTAGCAGGTAATGTGCTATGTACCGCAGAATAAATCCTCATAAAGTTCTTATAGAAACACTTTTTTTCCAGAATGCGCAGACCAACCAACTGTTGCGCCAATGTCGTTCAATATAAAGGCTACTTAAACAGACAAATAGGATACAAACATAATCCGGGAAAATGAAGTCATAACAACACATTTCTACCTTAGGATAAAAAGCAAGGCTACTAGTCACAACGAGCTGAAAGTTTATTTTATCCAATATAAATGAGCAAGTATACTTTCCGCGATTGAACTTACCTGCAGTCACGGTATACCAGGAAGTAGTTACCTCTTCAGCCACAAAACTAGGGCCACCACTCAATCCTTAGTAAATTATTAATCCTTCTTAAATCTAGTATTTCGGGTTACCAAACGCACGTACATCCAACATACACCATTACAGAGTGTATTACTTATTTCTCTTGTCAAAAACAGTTGGGCCAGAAATTGTGTTTTTCCCCCTCACAGCTTCACTTGCTAACTTGACCCTCCCCTTCTCGAAACTCAGGTATGGCTGTGACGTCATGCGCGTTTCAGTCTGACACACCTTTCAGCCCCAGACATCCGGGGAACTTCGAATGGGTTCGTTGATCCTCGGCTCATTCCCCTGTATCACGCATTAAAAACATTGCCGTCATGACTACTTATCTTGAATATCCACCACTTTAATTTTCCCATACGCTTGAACAACAATAGTAGCTCAGTCAGTAATAATAAATTAAAAACCGGTGCTGGTATTATAAACAATGTATTGGTTGAATATAATCGACAACTGCGATTTCTATAACAGTGAAGAAGAAAAAAAAAACAGATGCACAACGCAAATTATAACACAAATACTTGTGCAATTATATAGTTTACACTGCGTAGACATATCGTTATATAATATTTAAGATGCTGACGCGCCAGTTGAGTGAGTGTGCAATGGTTTTATATTTTAAAAACAATATTTAAATCGTCAGGATTTTTCGCCTATAGGCCTAGGTCTGTAAAACGCTTTGGGAAACCTGCATGACATTCGGTGTAATTTATTCTTTATTCAACGATGTCTTACCAATATTGCTTAATATAGCATGTGCGTTTTTAACACCACGCCTTGAAACTGCCCCGGGGGAATATCCGATGAAATAGCGCGTGCCAAAACCGAGCAGTGATCTAATTCGCAAATATGGAGTCCCCAGTTTCGTAGACCTGAGAAAAGTGACATGTGTTATGATGACTAATAGGGGAACGTGCAGTGAGGGCAGTATCAGCTGACAGACTAGCGAAACCTCCTTGTATTCCGGCTAGGGCTATATATAACATATTATTTGGCAGGATTAAATGACGGAAAATAACAGTGACTGTGTATCCAGTGATAGTAATTTGAAAGGGTAGACTGTTCCTTCAATCAGAATCAATATTCACCTATGAGATAGCCAACATAGGCCTAAAATTATGCATTTATTATTTTTACAGTCTTCCATTGACAAAAATCGTCCCTTCATAATAATCAACCAGCTATGATACCACGTCATTATCCTATTAATATTAGCTAGACCAATTAATTTTGCGTAATCTGTTCTTTGTACTAAATACTTACAAAAGTGAAATATTAATAAGGCCTAGATGGCTATGTCAATAAAATATTAGTGAATAATATAAAGTATTATGTAATGCAGCCTGAAATGGTAACTGTTAATCTTGGGCTCTGATCCACACAAGAATTTGTCTGCTTTGGGATGACAGAGAGCAATCAGTGTTCAGCTCTGTGTACCCACCGACACTCCCTGCAGTGTTCAGCTCTGTGTACCCACCGACACTACCTGCAGTGTTCAGCTCTGTGTACCCACCGACACTACCTGCAGTGTTCAGCTCTGTGTGCCCACCGACACTCCCTGCAGTGTTCAGCTCTGTGTGCCCACCGACACTCCCTGCAGTGTTCAGCTCTGTGTGCCCATTATTGTTATGGCTTTAGAAATGATGCTGGTTCACTTCTGTACTTGAGCTCAGTACGATACACTTTCTCTGCGGCTGTAGCTGGTACAGATGCAAAAGTCTGATCAAAACATTATTTAGCTAATTAAATAATTAATAGCAGAATTTGGCACAAAATCCTGAAGCGGATCAGCCCTTGCTATGCACCCCTGAGGGAAATGAATCAATACACACCAAAATAATGCTTTTGGGCTTTGAACTAGACCGCATCTTATCTGTGGGCCAAGACAAAACAACAGTTATCTGAGGTTGACATGAAGTTCACTACAAGACTACTTAATTTTGTTGGTCAAGAGAGCAGTCACAAGTGATGACTCATAGTACAGACTGAATGCTATTTCCTGTCCACAAGATGGTTAACCAAGTCCACAGGATGTCTGAGTGGAGTCAGAAGAGTTCTCAATTTCAAAATTCAGCTGCACGAGTATCAATATTTCCTGTGTTGTCATACATTTGGGCAAATACATATTATTGTCACTTTTGATTATTTGAGACTTCTTTGGTATAGGGTGATCAAGAAAAAATGTAATACCAAATTCTACTTTAATTGTACATGCATTTAATTATTACTTTTGCATAGACTTTTGGGGGTGGCTTGTAGCGTAGTGGTTAAGGTACATGACTGGGAGCCACAATGTCAGTGGTTCGAATCCCGGTCGAGCCACAATAAATGATCCGCACAGCCGTTGGGCCCTTGAGCAAGGCCCTTAACCCCACATTGCTCCCCAGGCGCTGCACTGTGGCTGCCCACTGCTCCTAAGTAACTAGGATGGGTCAAATGCAGAGGACAAATTAACCCACAGGGTTCAATAAAGTATATCTTATCTTATCTTATTATCTTATATACAGTACATTCACTGAGCACGTTATTATGAACATACTAATACAGGGTAGTGCCTCCCTTTGCTCTCGAAACAGTCTCAATTCTTTGTGGCAGGGATTCCACAACATTCTTTGAGATTCTGTTTCATGTTGACATGATTGCATCACAACATTTCTGCTGATTTGTCAGCTGCACATTCATGCTGCGAAACTGATCTCAAAGGTGTTCTATTGGATTCAGATCTGTTGACTGGGAAGGCCACTGAAGAACATTAAACTCATTGTCATGTTCATGAAACCAGTTTGAGACAACTTTTGTTTTGTGACATGGTACATTATCATGCTGGAAGTGGCCATTGGAAGAAGGTTATCTGAGTTACTGTAGCCTTTCTGTCAGCTCTAACCAGTCTGGCCATTCTCCGTTGACCTCTCTCATCAACAAGGCGTTTCCATCCGCAGAACTGATGTTCACTGGATGTTTTTTTGTTTTTTTCACACCATTCTGATTATCCTCTAGAGAAAATCCCAGGAGATCAGCAGTTACAAAAATATTAATAAACCAGTTACATAAACCTGGCACCAACAATCATGCCACAGTCAAAATCAGAGATCAAATGTTTTTACCAATTCTGATGCTTGATGTGAACATTAACTGAAGCTCCTCACCCATATCTGCATGATTTTATGCATTTTACCGCTGCCAGATGATTGGCGGATTAGATAATCACTTGAATAAGTAGGTGTACCAAGTGCTCAGTGAGTGTATAAACCTTGCTTACAAATCGCATATCGAATTACTAATTGACCCTCTGAAGTACATCATTCTCTAGGTATGATTTTTAATAACTTTTTTCAGCTTTGGAATATATCATATTGTGAATATCGATGTTGATGTGGCAGATGACATATGCTGTATATATTTTTATTTAAAATAGTCCCATTTGTTGGCATAATAAATTATATAAAATCCTTTGGTAAAAGGGCTACCTGTGTGTGCGAGATGATAGCCTTTTTTAAATACAGCCAGTCACTGTAGGCTCACGCTGATCAGGGTTATATGAGATCTCTGTGAAGAGCCAAACAAAGGAAGGATTGTACAGTAGAGGCACACATTTCCTTGTTGGCCAGGAACCAAATACCCTTACTGACCAAGCAGGTATCTGTACAGTAGCCTTATCATGCCTTAAGTTATACAATACATGTTAACAGAAGTATACATGTTTTATGATTTTTTAAAATTTTTTAATTGAACATATTTTCAAATACATACTACAGGCTATAGAGCTCAAACTAGTCAATCATAAAATCAGTTTGTCCTTTTTTTTTTTGGATAAACAAATACCCTTTGTGACATCTTAGGTACATATTTGTGCAAGCAACTAGTCCTACATCAGAATCAAAAGTGGTCGGGCTCATTTGAGTTAGGGGAGGGTGAGCTGGCTGTAGACCTGATTTCAAGGGCAAGGGGTACAGCGAGACTTTAGGACAAGAGACAGATCCTCTCAGCCTCACACATCACTGATCCCTGGTCTCTGTGGAGCTCACATAACCCCCGTAGGGTTTGCATAACTCTTTTCTGACAGCTCCCAATTATATTTTGCTGATGTTAAATAACAGCTATAAATCAATACAATTATTTTCCATGCAGTGCAGAATGCAGTGTGCCTTCTACGTATGACTTGGCTGCTGGGGTCCAGCCCTCCATATGATATGAGAACACGGATACTGAAAAATAATTTTTGTGCATCGCCATCTTGTGGATTGTTATAGTACAACTTGGTGGAAATCAGCTCATAGACTGTAAATAGTATGTTCATGCTTTACAGGGATGAACAACATTATCAACCCTCTAAAATCCTCCATTATTGGTTTCTATTCTATTGGAATCTGTTTTTCACTGCCTTGCATTTCTACCAATTATAGCTGCATGTCTAAGTACCTCCAGAAATACCACCATCTTCAATCATCTTTCTCCTCAAAATAATTTAATGGACAAATAAATAAGGTTGTCAGGGCCACCACATTTCCATACTCGTCTGGAATTAGGGTAACAGCAGAAGAACATCCTGTTACACAAATTAGAAATATGTATTTTCCTAAAAGTTTATTGACACAAAGCATGACACAGAGCCTATTTTTCATTTTTTAGAGAAATGAGGATAAAAGAGGCCTAGAACATGACTTTAGAAGCCTTTTCTGTGTGAATTACAGTGCATTGAGATGACCTCCCTCTTTTCACATTTAAAAATATTTTTATGAAAGTAAAATACATTTATTAATCTTTTATTATCCACTCATCGTGATTTCATATCTACTGTACAAAGTACACATTACATTAATGCTCAGAATGAATGATTTAAGTATAAACTAGCAATGTGCATTTCATAAAGAGAGTGTGATTGCGTCAAATCTGTTGACTATTGCTACTACTGCTAATGCAATGGTGTTTAAATATTTAAATATTAAATATTGCTGGCTAAGGTAAAGTATTATGACATCATATGTTTCCTTGAGCACACAGTTAATTTGCATAAATACATGATATATGTAATATATTGAATATATGCATGTAGTCCCAAAATTGAGTGAGTAATGGCAGTTAAAAAAAACATTGCTTTGCAATCACACTAATTATTGGTCAAATGAGGGCACTTCAGATTTCATTTCATGTGGTTTTTCATGAGGCTACCTGTTTCTTTTCTCATATTTACAACAACTCTCTGCTATAAAAACCAGTGATTTAGGGGAATGAGCCATCTGACAGTGGCAGCACCGGATTATATTAAGAGGTATTTGAAAAAAGCAGATTCTTTGATCTCACTTTGACCATACGGGTCAGTGCGGTACACCAGGGTGCTAAGTAAGGTCCAGGAGTTTCACAGCACATTGTTCCCCAATCCAAAACCCAGCGTATACAGGCTCAGTGAACACAGCCGGCACGCTATATAGCAGGGTCATGTCGCCAGAGACACTATAAAATGACAGCGTTCCACCCGGGTGATCCAGGTACACCCCTACTTTGGAACAGTATGGGGCACGCAATTGGATCCCATCATTATTGTGGCAAAAGGAGTAAACTCCATTTATGGCATCCAAACTCCAGGACTTGTCATTCCCTCCGAATGAACTGGCTCGGTTCCCACCTTTCCGCTTTATCCCTTTGTATGCGACCGCTATTTCCGCCTTATTCCCCCTCACCTCGACCTCCCAGTAACAGCGTCTGCCTGATAGAGCCTCCCTGCTGAGAATCTGACACCTGCAATCAAATCTCTCAGAGTTATTTGGGTATTTTTGCCTTTCTTTCACACACGTCACCTCCCTGTTCCCTGCCGAGAGAAGCAGCTTCACGTGTGCTGTGTCGAGGTCCAGTGTGAGCTCACAGGCATCTGCAGAGAGAAGAGCAGAGGGTTCCAGTATGCTCAGAGCATGTGAAGTGCGTTCATGTGTGTTTGAAGCTCACATCATGAATATAGTTAGCATAGACATTTTTTTAAATATACATTTGGTGCCAAAAGTGCTGTACATATCCAATGCCCTTGCAACTGCAGACACATTCATCCTAAGCTCACACAGAGTGGAGTTAGAGGAAGACCTTTCACATGTGGCTTTAGAGTGCAGTCCATGGCCCAAACAACCAGTGCAGGTCGTAGATAATGATCAATATGAACTCTCCCATCAGCAATTGCACGTCCCCTTATGGAGCTACCGGCTACTGAGTAACGTCTAACGTGACTCACATCTTAGGAAGTCTCCTCTGGTCCTGGGCTCTGGTAGTGACGTCATACTCTCCAGAACTTGCACTTTAATTGCTGTACAGGTTGAGACACAGAGAGTGAAGAGACTTGATGAATGCAAACGTCTTTCACAGACTACATTGTATACTGAAATGGATTTGATTTACCATGATTGTTGTCAAATCAATCTGCTGACCAAATAGCATTTTTTACCTGAAGAAATTCTTCTCTGTTTATTTTTACTTAATTTTTATACATATTTTTCAGGAAGGACTGAAAATACAGGGACAATCCAGCTCAGAACATCCACATGCTGCTGTGTGGGACTGCAACATTCAGTACTGCTCAGTGGCCACTGGGGAAGGTCAGAACAGACTAAACCCAGGGTATCAATATGAGTCCCCTGGCAGCCTGAAACAGGCCCTTATGTCAGGGAGGTAACACATAAAGATGTAAACATGAGTATAGCACACGGAAAAAACTGAAACCAATCTCAATAAGTATTTTTATACTTACATTTAAATCTTATTCATTTTACTTTTTGCAAAATAGGACGAAAATATTTTCAATGAGGTTAAACCATTTTGACTTATTTCAGTATTTGCCAATGGAAAAAGAGCATCACTTGTCAAGCAAATGGTAACTTAAACAACAACAGAATAAGAACAATAACATCACTCACCAGGGTGACCACACCCACTTCCTGTCTCCCCAGATCTGATATTCTGAAATTCTGCTCTGAATGTGGCAGACGCTATAGAAACAGACAACAAATATAACCACAATAACTGAACTGAAAGGCAACAAGGCACTGTTTTCTTATTCTGTTGAGTGTCATCTATTTTTAATATTTCAGATGGCAATGGAGTGCAGCAGAAACAGACTTGCAACTCAAGAGTTGATTCCTACACCCAAGAAAGAATTGCTTAATAAAATTATGGACAGTGGTTGTATACAGTATTACTAAGAATGTGGAACTTCAACTGATTAAGTACTTGTTTTTGAATAAATCCAATGATGCACTTTTCTGACTGTTGATGCGGATCTGCTCCTTTTCTCTTTATCACAGAACTTAAGAAACTTCCTGAGAAAATATCCAGTTATATTAATGGATAAATTGTATGAAGTATGAGCTGACTTGGGTGAAGTTGTGAAGTAGGCCTATGTTCATGGCCTTTTGTGTGAAAGACAAAAGGAATGCAATTAGAATGCGCACACCATTTAAAAATTAAACCTCACAACCGAGTGACTGGTTATAAGGATCAGGACTGCTTGGAGAGAATATGTGTGTGTTCTCTGTATCAGGGTAACGAGACTTACACAAAGGACTCTCTGCTCTGGCCCTGTGCTTCCGAGATGGAAGAGCAGCCACTTCATTTACCCTGCAGACTGGCAAACAGAAAATAAAGACACTCAGAACAGACGCTGTACTTGGGATTTCTGTATTGAAGGATCAATAATGCAGTAGCAGGCAGTGATGGATTTCCCCTTTACAGTGAGAAACCAGCGAGATTCTCTTTGCTTCACACCAGCTTGTAGAATTGAAAATCATATTGGCAGATTATTGGAGGGTTTTGACTTAACATGGCAAAATGAAAATGTTGCTGAACCGAAATAGCTGGATTTCTTCTTTTTGCGGTTAAATCTATATTTGCACTCAAATTGAAAGACTGCATTCTTTAACAATACAGTTCCTTCAATAAATAACCTCCCAGGCGTACCTCCCATTTTTATCTCCATGTTATAATATTCCTGTTATTATAAGTTTTCGCCCAACCTTTTTCTGACATCTTTTCACATTGCCCCTGGCAGAAGGTCATCAGTTGGTATCTCAGCTCAGTAACAGCTTTGATCACAGACACAAAGGAGAGCTGTGGATCTGCAGTGACGTGTGCTACAGCACAGTGAGGGGCAGTGAGAGACCTCCAGCCCTGTGGAGACACAAAAGAGACCCATAAGGGAAACGTCTGAAATAGTTTCACAGAACTGAAGACTCCAGCGTAGGGTGCGTTCGGAGAGATCCGTGTTGTTGAGCTCTGTAGGACTGGCAGCACCCTGTCTGAAAAGCAGTCTGGTTACCTGGAGAAAGCGGATGTGATCGTCCGTCTGTGCGAGTTTCTGAAGCTTGGCTTCCCTCCTCCGCAGCTGGGTGATCTCCTCCTGCAGCCTCCTCTTTAGGTCTGTGGAGTGAGCCTCTGCAGCCTTCTGTTCACTCAGGATCAGCTCCTTCACCTTTGAGCGCTGTCTCTCAATGGCCTGGATGATATCAGCGAAAAGCCTCTCATTGTCTGCCACTGCTTTCTGTGCAGTCTGCTGTTAAGGGACAAGGAAGAGCATCGTCACCATACCATACTGTAATACATGCCATACTGTAATAGGGTTATGCCCCCACAAAACTCCAATGATTGGAGTGTTCTCTGGTTCACAACAGGAAAAAGTCTCTCATAACAGGCAGTCCCTTAAGCTTTATGCAATGGTCAGAACTCACCGTGAGCAAATTTTCTCCCTGTCTCATGTCCTGCAGTTTCGTCTCTTTCTCCTGGATCCATTTCAGGATTTTTTCCCGCTCTGCACTCAGAGATTTCTGAGGAAATAAACATAACGTGATGTGAATTGATTCCTTCCACATGAGTAAACAATTAAAAATCCCCCCCACCCCCCAGTAATTGATCAATAATCCGAATGACCTACTGCAGGCAAATCTAATTGATATTTAAGGTAACGTTGTATGCATTACATAAAAAAATGTAATCTAAATTGATGTACTACCTAGGCTGATTTTTTACATGTGCAGGCAAATGTAACATAGCTGTACACAAGTGATTATCGTTCAGCAGTGGTTGACTGAATTAGTTTTGGTATAATATAATAATTTATCATCAAAATCTCATGAACCAATAAACGCACTCTAGTTCCCCAAAGAGGAACGACATCCTTATAAATACAGATTGCGGTTACTCTCTCAACAGCACAGTCAGTAAAACGCGTGGAGTCCTCACCTGCCTTTCGAAGTGTTCGGCCACAGCAGAGACTGTGTCGTGGTTTTTGTGTTCGTCCATCACACACAGGAAACAGACGCATCGCTGGTCGGTGCGGCAGTAAACCTTCAGCGGCTCTTTGTGGAGAGTACAGACCATCTCCTGCAGGTTTCCTGCGCTTTCAGTCAGCTGGTGCCTCTGAAAGGCTGGGGATTCATAGTGTGGCTTCAGGTGAGCCTCGCAGTACGAGGCCACGCACCTCAGGCAGGATTTCAGGGCGAGCTGCGTACCCCTGGGGCACACGTCGCACCAGACCGCTCCAGATCCGGGTCCGGGTTTGTTTTTCTCCACCAGGTCGGCCAGCAATACGTTCTTGCATAGAACCGGTCTGGGGTTGAAAGTGTGCTGACACACCGGGCAGCTGTAGTTTCCAGTACCTTCCTCCCTGCCCTCCTTTTCCCACCAGCATCTAATGCAGTTCATGCAGAAACTGTGCCCGCAGCCTATAGTCACCGGACTGTTGAGCAAAGCCAGACAGACTGGGCAGCAGAGCTGGTCCTGATCCTCTGGAGTGCTCGATTCATCCATTTTACTAACACAACGAAAGAGTTTTTAATTAGTTTCAGTTTCCTGTGCCGGATAAATTTTCTCATGAAACGGACGGGGGAGCACTAGTTTCCTGGTTCTGCTCATAAGAGGTGTGGCATTGGACTGAGCCCAGGTTTTCAAAAATGTTGTTGTGTAGGAAGATTTAAACGGTTGTTATGACGCTTTACTGCCTAAGCCAGGCAGGAAATGGCTATTCTGTTACACACACTACCATTACATTTAATTGCTGGATATTGGAATATCTAGCACAGATCATTTCGCAAAGGCAGCGTTCACAACCAAAAAGTTAGCAAGCATAAATCGTAAGCTTACAGCATGTCCTGCATTTTGCACATACCATATTCTATACATGATTAACAGGGTAACGTGATCCACTATATCAGAGCCCATGAACTTCCTTTATTTGCTACACTATTAGCTTGCATAGCCTCAGTGTTGCGGTAAGTTTCCTGGTTCTGTAAGTAGGGCGTGGACCCATCACACTCTACCTAAACACCTCGATGTGCCTTGCTGACCAGTCTTGGCACTGGAGTGACCTTGCGACTGAAGGGTCAACATATTTTTACCCACATTATTATTTTATTTTACATGTTATATAAAATTACGTATTCTGTTCTATTCAACATTGCTTGTTATCTTCAATCCCATAATGGCTAGCTGAGTAAGTGTAAAGTAAATCTTCTGCAGACCCGATATTCTTTCTTTAAAGAAACAGAACTGAACCACAGTAGCTGTAAACAATATTACTGACAGAGGCGACAAACACATTCAAGAGAAAAGGTTTATTATAATAAGGTGTTTATATATATATAAAGTGAAACAATGAAAAATAGATTGACGTAAGCCATGATAAATAAGACACTTGTTTTTACACTCCAGCCCTCCATATGAAATGAAAAATAATTTTTGTGCATCGCCATCTTGTGGATTGTTATAGTACAACTTGGTGGAAATCAGCTCATAGACTGTAAATAGTATGTTCATGCTTTACAGGGATGAACGACATTATCAACCCTCTAAAATCCTCCATTATTGGTTTCTCCTCTTCCTCCTAATCTGTTTTTCGCTGCCTTGCATTTCTACCAATTATAGCTGCATGTCTAAGTACCTTCAGAAATACCACCATCTTCAATCATCTTTCTCCTCAAAATAATTTAATGGACAAATATATAAAGTTGTCAGGGTCACCACATTTCCATACTCGTCTGGAATTAGGGTAACAGCAGAAGAACATCCTGTTACACAAATTAGAAATATGTATTTTCCTAAAAGTTTATTGACACAAAGCATGACACAGAGCCTATTTTTCATTTTTTATTTTTTTGAGAAATGAGGATAAAATAGAGGCCTAGAACATGACTTTAGAAGCCTTTTCTGTGTGAATTACAGTGCATTGCGATGACCTGCCTCTTTTCACATTTTAAAATATTTTTATGAAAGTAAAATACATTTATTAATCTTTTATTATCCACTCATCGTGATTTCATATCTACTGTACAAAGTACACATTATATTAATGCTCAGAATGAATGATTTAAGTATAAACTAGCAATGTGCATTTCATAAAGAGAGTGTGATTGCGTCAAATCGGTTGCTACTGCTAATGCAATGGTGTTTAAATATTTAAATATTGCTGGCTAAAGTAATGAGTATATATGAATTCTGCTCAGAAGCATTATGAGGCTATTATGACATCACGTTTCTTTGAGCACACAGCTAATTTGCATAAATACATGATATATGTAATATATTGAATATATGCATGTAGTCCCAAAATTGAGTGAGTAATTAAAGCAAAGCAGTTTAAAAAAATTAAGCAGTTAAAAAAAATATTGATTTGCAATCACACTAATTATTGGTCAAATGAGGGCACTTCAGATTTCATTTCATGAGGTTTTTCATGAAGCTACCTGTTTCTTTTCTCATATTTACAACAACTCTCTGCTATAAAAACCAGTGATTTAGGGGAATGAGCCATCTGACAGTGGCAGCACCGGATTTCATTAAGAGGCATTTGAAAAAAGCAGATTCTTTGATCTCACTTTGACCATACGGGTCGGTGCGGTACACCAGGGTGCCAAGTAAGGTCCAGGAGTTTCACAGCACACTGGTCCCCAATCCAAAACCCAGCGTATACAGGTTCAGTGAACACAGCCGACACGCAATGTAGCAGGCTCATGTTGCCAGAGACACTATAAAATGACAGCGTTCCAGCCAGGTGATCCAGGTACACTCCTACTTTGGAACAGTATGGGGCAAGCAATTGGGTCCTATCATCATTGTGGCAAAAGGAGTAAACTCCATTTATGGCATCCAAACTCCAGGACTTGTCATTCCCTCCGAATGAACTGGCTCGGTTCCCACCTTTCCGCTTTATCCCTTTGTATGCGACCGCTATTTCCACCTTATTCCCCCTCACCTCGACCTCCCAGTAACAGCGTCTGCCTGATAGAGCCTCCCTGCTGAGAATCTGACGCTTGCGTTCAAATCTCTCAGAGTTATTTGGGTAGTTTTGCCTTTCTTTCACACACGTCACCTCCCTGTTCCCTGCCGAGAGAAGCAGCTTCACGTGTGCTGTGTCGAGGTCCAGTGTGAGCTCACAGGCATCTGCAGAGAGAAGAGCAGAGGGTTCCAGTATGCTCAGAGCATGTGAAGTGCGTTCATGTGTGTTTGAAGCTCACATCATGAATATAGTTAGCATAGACATTTTTTTAAATATACATTTGGTGCCAAAAGTGCGGTACATATCCAATGCCCTTGCAACTGCAGACACATTCATCCTAAGCTCACACAGAGTGGAGTCAGAGGAAGACGTTTCACATGTGGCTTTAGAGTGCAGTCCATGGTCGCCCAAACAACCAGTGCAGGTCGTAGATAATGATCAATCTGAACTCTCCCATCAGCAATTGCACGTCCCCTTATGGAGCTACCGGCTACTGAGTAACGTCTAACGTGACTCACATCTTAGGAAGTCTCCTCTGGTCCTGGGCTCTGGTAGTGACGTCAGACTCTCCAGAACTTGCACTTTAATCGTTGTACAGGTTGAGACACAGAGAGTGAAGAGACATGATGAATGCAAACGTCTTTCACAGACTACACTGTATACTGAAATGGATTTGATTTACCATGATTGTTGTCAAATCAATCTGCTGACCAAATAGCATTTTTAGCAAATCGCAAATTCTTCTCAGTTTATTTTTACTTGATTTTTATACATATTTTTCAGGAAGGACTGAAAATACAGGGACAATCCAGCTCAGAACATCCACATGCTGCTGTGTGGGACTGCAACATTCAGTACTGCTCAGTGGCCACTGGGGAAGGTCAGAACAGACTAAACCCAGGGTATCAATATGAGTCCCCTGGCAGCCTGAAACGGGCCCTTATGTCAGGGAGGTAACACATAAAGATGTAAACATGAGTATAGCACACTGCAAAAACTGAAACCAATCTCAATAAGTATTTTTATACTTACGTTTAAATCTTATTCATTTTACTTTTTGCTAAATAAGACAAAAATATTGTCAATGAGGTTAAACCATTTTGACTTATTTCAGGATTTGCCAATGGAAAAAGAGCATCACTTGTCAAGCAAATGGTAACTTAAACAACAACAGAATAAGAACAATAACATCACTCACCAGGGTGACCACACCCACTTCCTGTCTCCCCAGATCTGATATTCTGAAATTCTGCTCTGAATGTGGCAGACGCTATAGAAACAGACAACAAATATAACCACAATTTAATTCACACAGAAAAGGCTTCTAAAGTCATGTTCTAGGCCTCTATTTTATCCTCATTTCTCAAAAAAAAAGAAAAATAGGCTCTGTGTCATGCTTTGTGTCAATAAACTTTTATGAAAATTAATATTTCTAATTTGTGTATCAGGATGTTCTTCTGCTGTTACCCTAATTTGCGGAGAGAAGGACAGAGGGTTCCAGTATGCTCAGAGCATGTGAAGTGCGTTCATGTGTGTTTGAAGCTCACATCATGAATATAGTTAGCATAGACATTTTTTTAAATATACATTTGGTGCCAAAAGTGCGGTACATATCCAATGCCCTTGCAACTGCAGACACATTCATCCTAAGCTCACACAGAGTGGAGTCAGAGGAAGAACTTTCAGTGGCTTTAGAGTGCAGTCCATGGCCGCCCAAACAACCAGTGCAGGTCGTAGATAATGATCAATCTGAACTCTCCCATCAGCAATTGCACGTCCCCTTATGGAGCTACCGGCTACTGAGTAACGTCTAACGTGACTCACATCTTAGGAAGTCTCCTCTGGTCCTGGGCTCTGGTAGTGACGTCAGACTCTCCAGAACTTGTACTTTAATCGCTGTACAGGTTGAGACACAGAGAGTGAAGAGACATGATGAATGCAAACGTCTTTCACAGACTACACTGTATACTGAAATGGATTTGATTTACCATGATTGTTGTCAAATCAATCTGCTGACCAAATAGCATTTTTAGCAAATCGCAAATTCTTCTCAGTTTATTTTTACTTGATTTTTATACATATTTTTCAGGAAGGACTGAAAATACAGGGACAATCCAGCTCAGAACATCCACATGCTGCTGTATGGGACTGCAACATTCAGTACTGCTCTGTGGCCACTGGGGAAGGTCAAAACAGACTAAACCCAGGGTATCAATACGAGTCCCCTGGCAGCTCTTTATCACAGAACTTAAGAAACTTCCTCAGAAAATATCCAGTTATATTAATGGATAAATTGTATGAAGTATGAGCTGACTTGGGTGAAGTTGTGAAGTAGGGTAACCTTGTGAAATGAATGCCAATTTATTTTTGTTCATGGCCTTTTGTGTGAAAGACAAAAGGAATGCAATTAGAATGCGCACACCATTTAAAAATTAAACCTCACAACCGAGTGACTGATTATAAGGATCAGGACTGCTTGGAGAGAATATGTGTGTGTTCTCTGTATCAGGGTAACGAGACTTACACAAAGGACTCTCTGCTCTGGCCCTGTGCTTCTCTTTGCTTCACACCAGCTTGTAGAATTGAAAATCATATTGGCAGATTATTGGAGGGTTTTGAATTAACATGGCAAAATGAAAATGTTGCTGAACCGAAATAGCTGGATTTATTCTTTTTGCGGTTAAATCTATATTTGCACTCAAATTGAAAGACTGCATTCTTTAACAATACAGTTCCTTCAATAAATAACCTCCCAGGCGTACCTCCCATTTTTATCTCCATGTTATAATATTCCTGTTATTATAAGTTTTCGCCCAACCTTTTTCTGACATCTTTTCACATTGCCCCTGGCAGAAGGTCATCAGTTGGTCTCTCAGCTCAGTAACAGCCTTGATCACAGACACAAAGGAGAGCTGTGGATCTGCAGTGACGTGTGCTACAGCACAGTGAGGGGCAGTGAGAGACCTCCAGCCCTGTGGAGACACAAAAGAGACCCATAAGGGAAACGTCTGAAATAGTTTCACAGAACTGAAGACTCCAGTGTAGGGTGCGTTCAGAGAGATCCATGTTGTTGAGCTCTGTAGGACTGGCAGCACCCTGTCTGAAAAGCAGTCTGGTTACCTGGAGAAAGCGGATGTGATCGTCCGTCTGTGCGAGTTTCAGAAGCTCGGCTTCCCTCCTCCGCAGCTGGGTGATCTCCTCCTGCAGCCTCCTCTTTAGGTCTGTGGAGTGAGCCTCTGCAGCCTTCTGTTCACTCAGGATCAGCTCCTTCACCTTTGAGCGCTGTCTCTCAATGGCCTGGATGATATCAGCGAAAAGCCTCTCATTGTCTGCCACTGCTTTCTGTGCAGTCTGCTGTTAAGGGACAAGGAAGAGCATCGTCACCATACCATACTGTAATACATGCCATACTGTAATAGGGTTATGCCCCCACAAAACTCCAATGATTGGAGTGTTCTCTGGTTCACAGGAGAAAGTCTCTCATAACAGGCAGTCCCTTAAGCTTTATGCAATGGTCAGAACTCACCATGAGCAAATTTTCTCCCTGTCTCACGTCCTGCAGTTTCGTCTCTTTCTCCTGGATCCATTTCAGGAATTTTTCCCGCTCTGCACTCAGAGATTTCTGAGGAAATAAACATAACGTGATGTGAATTGATTCCTTCCACATGAGTAAACAATTAAAAATCCCCCCCACCCCCCAGTAATTGATCAATAATCCGAATGACCTACTGCAGGCAAATCTAATTGATATTTAATGTAACGTTGTACGCATTACAGACATAAAAAATGTAATCTAAATTGATGTACTACCTAGGCTGACTTCTTACATGTGCAGGCAAATGTAACATAGCTGTACACAAGTGATTATCGTTCAGCAGTGGTTGACTGAATTAGTTTTGGTATAATATAATAATTTATCAAAATCTCATGAACCAATAAACGCACTCTAGTTCCCCAAAGAGGAACGACACCCTTATAAATACAGATTGCGGTTACTCTCTCAACAGCAGTCAGTAAAACGCGTGGAGTCCTCACCTGCCTCTCGATGCATTCGGCCACAGCAGAGACTGTGTCGTGGTGTTTGTGTTCGTCCATCGCATACAGGAAACAGACGCATTGCTGGTCGGTGCGGCAGTAAACCTTCAGCGGCTCTTTGTGGAGAGTACAGACCATCTCCTGCAGGTTTCCTGCGCTTTCCATTTTACTCACACAACTAAAGAGAACGGCAGGTAGTTTTGAATTAAGTTTCAGTTTCCTGTGCCGGATAGTTGTTTCTCATGAAACGGATGTGGAGAGCACTAGTCTCCTGCTTCTGCTCATAAGAGGTGTGGCATAGGACTGAGCCTAGGTTTTCGGGAGACATCCTTGATGGTAACAGCTTCTGCTCCCTGGCAGCAGACCTGGATGCCCGCCCCTGGAACTTCCAGGCAGAAGAGTGTGCCCTGCGGGCCAGCATGGAGCGCTTCAACAGATGTTCAATCAACATCCTTTATTTGCTACACTATTAGCTTGCATAGCCTCAGTGTTGCGGTAAGTTTCCTGGTTCTGTGAGTAGGGCGTGGACCCATCACACTCTACCTAAACACCTCGATGTGCCTTGCTGACCAGTCTTGGCACTGGAGTGACCTTGCGACTGAAGGGTCAACATATTTTTATCCACATTATTATTTTATTTAACATGTTATATAAAATTACGTATTCTGTTCTATTCAACATTGCTTGTTATCTTCAATCCCATAAGGGCTAGCTGAGTAAGTGTAAAGTAAATCGCCTGCAGACCAGATATTCTTTCTTTAAAGAAACAGAACTGAACCACAGTAGATGTAAACAATATTACCGACAAAGGCAACAAACACATTCAAGAGAAAAGGTTTATTATAATAAGGTGTTTATATATATATATAAAGTGAAACAATGAAAAATAGATTGACGTAAGCCATGATAAATAAGACACTTGTTTTTACACTCATTTTGAAACAGTAGGTTCTCTCTAGTAGCCTCCCCCCAGGGCAATGTTCTCTTGAAAGCAAAAGCATGAAACACCAAATGCTGCAGATGAAAGGAGAGATGTACCTATGCAACCTCTCTATGGAATTCATTCAGGTAGGGTAAGATGAGATGAGCACGCCCCCCTGGACCCATTAGCAGAGCAGGCCATTATACAAACGCCAAGAGCTGAAATGTGTCCGCTTTGTTTAGGCGATTGTTAGTGCCACTTTCTGCCCATGTTTACACTGCTAATATGCACTTAACATGACCCCTGAGTGCTTCACATTCGTTCCCTATACCAGAGAGAGCTATGCTACCATGGCATTACTGTAAACAACACACTGGGCTCCTAACACTAATGTCCACAGCAGGTTGCTCAGTAACTGCACAAGCCTAAGAGAAAAGAACAATTAAGATGTCAATTAAGACATAATTAATAAAAACATACCACTGTCACAGAACTTCCATATTAATAAAAACCAAGTATTTAAAAGACAATAATAGAAACTTGTACTAAGTTCAGTCCAAAAAGACTGCAGTGGTTTGCAAATAAACTGCTCTATGCCAGATCCCATTTATGACAGTTGCTACTCCAGTAATGTCCCAGGTTATGCAAGTTGGAAGTTCGCTCCATGGTAAAAACCCTGATGTTGAGTTAAAAACCTACCTTTTTGATGTAGATATTAGTAAGCTGCCTTCTCATACATTACCTGGACTCAAGAACATCCTGGCCAAATAAGCAGATTTCTTCACTCCATCATAACATGCCAGAACTTATTATATGCTAATAACGTGTCTACCAGTGTTAAGTGGACTATCATGCTTGCTGCTTCTTCTCCAAAATGTGAGTTATGACTAAGCAGACAATATGGCTAATGGCTAATGACATTACACTATGCAACAGACATTCTGACTAACGTTTTCTGTGTGAGGGTATGCCAGTGGTAGATTGAGATGTAATGCCAGACTTTTCATGTAATGTAATTTCTCTTCAAAACCAGGTTGAATAAGTTGAGGATCAATGGCATCAGAGTTTAAGTGTTGGGATTTACAGAGAACAGGGTCAACTCCCAATGGTCCTATCTCAGCTGCACTTCCCTGGGATCCAGTTCCCTTATTTTCCAGGCTAAGCCTGCCATGGATGACCCAGTGCTCAGAAGAAAAGCAAAACACGGTTACAGAAACTGTAATAATAAGACCAGTAACACGTGCTGAACCGGAGGATAACCCATAATAATATGTACACACAGACACAAACACCCCCCAGGCCTTTGCACTTTCTTGAAGAGAATGGTTAATGATCTGTAGTGTTGGTTAGGTTGTGTGCTGGTAGAGAGCGTGATGACCCCAGGTGTAGCCTAGTTGCTAAGGTGCATGACTGGGACCCAGAAGGTTGGTGCTTCAAGCCCCGGTGTAGCAACAATAAGATCAGTGTAGCTGTTGGGGCCCTTGAGCAAGGCCCTTGTCACCACTGTGTAAAAGTACTGGTCCATACAGTTGAAGATGAGGGGGGAGGGGTTTGAGGTGTTAAGGGGAGAGGAGAGGTAGAGATTTAAGAGTGCAGGGCGGGGGGTATTCATATAAATGAGAGAAATGCTTTGAGAAGCTAGGATGTGGTGTGTGTGTGTGTAGAGAATAACCCTCTGGTCGAACCCGATTCACAGACGTGTTAGGTTAGAAGAAAGCAACAAACCTACGGTTAAGTCGGTCATGTCCTGTGCCCACAGGTGAGATACAGTGAGTGTGTGGTATGCAGGACTGCTGGGAAGCTGGTCCACAGAGGGGCGAGTAAAGTTTGGTGGGGTTGGTTCAGGTTGGGTGAAGACTGCAGAGCAGGGTTAGATTCAGGACACCTCTCTTCCCTCACTGCAGAAGCTCCTCCCAGGAAATGGGCTTGGAGAAGACCTCGCGCTCCAGCCAGAGGTCGTAGTTCATCTGGAAGTCCTCTGGCAGGTCCACCCGCTGGCCCAGGACGCTCTGAAGGCAGTTGTCCACGGGCAGGAAGTCCGGGTTGGCTTGGCTCTTGTCGTAGCGGCGGCTGTTGAAGCGCTCGATGCTGGCCCGCAGGGCACACTCCTCTGCCTGGAAGTCCCAGGGGCGGGCGTCCAGGTCTGCTGCCAGGGAGCAGAAGCTGTTACCATCGAGGATGTCTCCCCAAACACACCCACGCAAAGGTAAAAAAAGAGTGCAGGGCAGAGAACAGACTGCTGACCCATTAACAGAAGAGCAGTCTGAGAATTCAAGGAAAAAAAAAAAGAAAGAAAACCCAAGCTTTCCCAACACAATGAACTTCAACTAGTGAACATTGAATGGTAAATGGTTGGAATTTATAGAGCACCTTCATCCAAAGTGCTGTACAACTGATACTTCTCATTCACCCATTCATACACAGTCACACACCAACGGCGATTGGCTGCCATGCAAGGCACCAACCCGCTCTTCAGGAGCAATTGGGGGTTCGGTGTCTTGCTCAGTGACACTTTGACACACACCCACGGTGGGAATTGAACTGGCAACCCTCCGACTACCAGACGACTGCTCTTACCGCCATGCAACAGGATTTCTTCTGAAACTGACTTGAGCTCATAAACAACCACACTAGATGGTTAACAAGCACATATGAGCCTGACCTAGTGTAACATCTATGGGTAATATTAGATTTTTTGGATTGATGTGCTAACCCTGGGATGCAGCGGCATACGGGTGGCGACTCACCGTTGCCGTATGCCCAGTCGTCGTTGAGGCGATGCCGAACCTTCTGGTAGATGGCGGACATGGTTTTCATGTTGCTCTTCCTCCACTGCCTGCCCAGGTACTTGGTCTGCACTTTCAGAAGCTTCAGCACGTACAGCTGCATCATGGCCTGCTTCACCTTCAGCGCCCTCTTCAGGATGGGAGCAGACTTGAACACCACAAGCATCTGAGAAGGGAGGCAAGGTAGTGTCACGGTTTGGGAACTGGGGTCTACTCAGACACAGTGGATCTGATTCCCAGGTGGGGCCCTGCTATTGCACTCTTGAGCAAAGGTACTTAACCTGCATTGCTTCAGTAAATGCCCAGCTGAATAAAATGACTATAAGTAAAAGAATATCTGCTCCAAAAGTCACTCAAAAATGTATAAGGAGGAGACACAAGTGCCAAATTTGTAAATACGAGGTTAGAAAATGAGAAATCTGAAACCTGAGAGGAAGTGGCATACTGAGTCCACACAATAAAATCACAATAAAGAAGTAAAGCAGGCTTATGAAAATCAGTACAGGGGCTAAGGGAAGGGACAAAGACACGGCATGCCAAATACAACTAAAGCAAACAGGCAGGAAGTTGTTACAGTAGTCCACCACAGGGGGCAGCGTTCTCTCTCACCATGGTCCTGGAGTGCTTCCACTTGGTGAGTTTATTGAGAATCCTCAGCAGGTTGATGCAGGAGAAGAGGTTCCGCCAGCAGAACTGGTTAGTATCGCCAGCCTCCTGTCCAGCCACACACACAGGTGCTCATTCCACACACATTCAAGCATTCCCGCTTATCTTCAACCAAAATAGTGCCTTTAACCATTTCATCTTTTAACAAGTTCAACCAAGTGGCCTCTACATTACACACTCAAAGCAAAGCCTTGTAGCACAGGTTATGACACAATGTTTACTCTTTTTCCTAGGTTAACAACACTGCTCAACAGTCAAAGCTCCTGAATTTCCTAGGGAAACGGATGAGAATTTCCATGCTTAAGTGATTAAATTACTGACTGGCTATAGATACCTCACACTAAATTGGATGCCAACTGAACGGAAATTTGAATTTGACAACGATATTCCAACCGGAAGAAATGAAGAGTGACCAAAGATATGTAGGCTCCAGGGCTCACTTGCAAAAGAGATGTCAATGTAACTACCCTGGTTAATTAAAGGTAAAATAAAAAATGAAAGCCCTGTCTGTCCCTGGATCTTACCAGGCTCTCGGCAGTGAGTTCTGGGAGCTCGTGCACCACGCAGTAAGGGAAGTCCAGCACTGAGATGCTGGGGGCATCAAGCAAAAAGCAAATCAGCACACACCACAGTCCTAACAAGCGAGGTACATAAACACGTACGGTTTTCCCAATAAGGGACGCTGACTGGGCAGGGCGTTCACCTGTTCTTGGCTGTGATGTAGGACATGATGTTCTGGTTGAAGAACTTGAGAATCAGGGGGATGCAGTTGGCAAAGACCAGGTGCTGAGCCATGTACTCAAACTGAAGGGTGGCACCCAAAAATAAAGTAAGGGAAGAAAGTTATTACAATATTAGACTTATAAAATACTCCCCTCATCGCTGTCAGTGATTATCGATGCGTGTGTTTGTACCTGGTAGATGTGGTTCAATTTGAAGTGCTTTAGTTTGTACCTGGTAGATGTGGTGGAGTTTGAAGTGCTCGAGTTTGTACCTGGTAGATGTGGTTCAGTTTGAAGTGCTTGAGTTTGTACCTGGTAGATGTGGTTCAGTTTGAAGTGCTTGAGTTTGTACCTGGTAGATGTGGTTGAGTTTGTACCTGGTAGATGTGGTGGAGTTTGACGTGCTTGAGTTTGTACCTGGTAGATGTGGTGGAGTTTGAAGTGCTTGAGTTTGTACCTGGTAGATGTGGTGGAGTTTGTACCTGGTAGATGTGGTTGAGTTTGTACCTGGTAGATGTGGTTGAGTTTGTACCTGGTAGATGTGGTTGAGTTTGTACCTGGTAGATGTGGTTGAGTTTGAAGTGCTTGAGGAGCAGCAGCAGGATGGCGGAGATGGCCTTGACGATGATCTCCTTGTGGCGGTTCACATCCACACCCAGCTTCATGCTCTGAAGCACGGTGGTTCTGGACGGGGACAGAGTGACGGGGAGGGGAGTCAGGCCCACTGGGACAGCCCATTCTGTGCATAGTACAGCCCCCAGAGAGATGAGCCCGGGACTCACGGCATCTCCTCTGGCAGCAGGTCGGCCAAGATATTGATGGAGTCAGTCTTAGCCTTGGAGGTGGGAGCTGCGGCCAGCAGGATCTTCAGCAGGGCGATCTGGGACAGCCAGGAGGGAGGTGGAGGTGAATTATCAGCCATTTTATGCAGTGTTCTCAGGTTCTCCATCAATACTGACGGGAAACCCCAGCTTGTTTCATTGGGACACGATACTGATTCAAGAACAATCGATTAGTCAAATTGATCTTTCAAAATAGTCCCCTCAAACTTTCTATTAAACAACGGGACGCAGGTATGGTAGAAGCCTCATCACCAAGTATTGAAGTTTGTACAATTCTACCCGTTTTGATAAGGTTTAATGCATTTAAGCAAATTATTAAGACCTGAATTTACTCACCATGTACTGAGGCAGGCTGGGAAGGATACCCTGGTAAAGCAGCTCGGTGGAGCTCATCTCTACTTCCTCTTCACCCTGTTAATACCCACACACACACACACACACACACACACACACACACACACACACACACACAAACAGTCAAACATAGACACACACATTACATTACATTACATGAATGGCATTTGGCAGACGCTCTTATCCAGAGCGACGTACAAAAAAGTGCATAACCATAACCAGGAAGTACAAATTCAACTGCACACAACACACACACACGCACACACACAGTCAAACATAGACACCTACACACACATAAACAGACACACAAACACACACAGTCAAACACAGACACACACACAAACAGACACACACACACAGTCAAACATAGACACACACACACAGTCACACATACATACAAGTTAATGACATGTATTTGCATGCGTGAACAGAGCTCTTGAATGTGGCTACTGCATTCCACTTCACTCACCCCAGACAGTGGAGTCTTCTGAAACTCCTCCTCCCTGGAGATCTGAATTTCAGCGATGGATACGTACTTGTGCTAAAGCCACACAAAAACAACCTCTCAGCCTACAGCAACAGGATGTGGTAAAGACCAGACACACAACTGTAATAATCTGAGCCAAGGTGCAATTTTTTAAACTTTCTTTCTTTTTCGAGTGAGAATGTAAGGTGTGTGTTTTTTGTCACCTGTTTCAAGGTTTTGATGCTTTCATGGATTGGCCGGGGCAAACCCACAACCGTATCTGTGTCACTGCAATGCAGAAACGCACTGTTAAATGTAGGCCATTGTCGAAACAAATCCCACCCACCACCCGCCACCATCTCTAAACGCATCCGACAATCAATAGCCCCAGGCAGGTAAACTTACTTTCCCAGCGTATAACCAATAAATTTGCTTCTGCTTGATTCCAGGAAATTTTCTATGTCTTTCTCCCTGTGGAATAATAATTTTTTTTTTAAACCCATCATTAGAAAATACAATGTATTTTACAATTCAAGTAATCTTACACCACAAAAGACCATCAACCAAACAATAAGGAACTAAAAAGTGAATGTACTACGAAGCGCCCATATTATTAAATGTATATTAACACCAGCTGTATACAGAAAAGCTAATTTCCTAAAAACGAGGCTGCTGAAGACTCGATAACGCAGCAGGGTAACAGAACCGTCAGCCTGCAGCTGCGGGGGTGCATTTCGAGAGCGTTTCTCTCTGCCCACCTGACTTTGGGGGCCCAAGGGAGTCCCTTGGGGAAGGACACCCTCTCGGAGGGGGGGTGTGGGATGGGCGGGGGCATGACCTCGTCGCGCTCCAGGGGGAAGGTCTCGGGCTCCAGGCTGTTGTCGTTGTCGTCGTTGTCGTCCTCGTCTTCCCGGGGGTCGTCGGTCTTGTAGGGGTCCTTCTCGTTGAAGGCGTCCAGGTTGTCCTGCTTTATCAGGCCCTGTGGACGCCGCAGGAGGGAAGATTGAGGCAGCCACTGGCTTTATCCTCACTGACACTGGGGCTTCACAGCCTGGCCCAAACCAAGAACTCAGATAGGAGCATTTTTAAACCATGGAATCTGACCAGCATATTCTGACCTGTGAAGTCAGCATATGAGTCTTACAGACTAACTACTGATTAATTGTGAAGACTACCCTAGCGAAATGTGATTATTAAAACATAAACATATTTTAAAGTAAGATGGCCAAGAACTATTATAAGCCATCAAAAAATGTATGAGGGAAATGTGCCTGCTCTTGGCTGAGGGACAGTGAGGAGAACAGGACACCCAGGCCAGGCTGGGACAGGGTCGTGTGTGGGGCGGCCGGGCACCCTGGCTGGGACAGGGTCGTGTGGGGGGCGGGTGGGGCACCCTGGCTGGAACAGGGGTCGTGTGGGGCACCCTGGCTGGAACAGGGGTCGTGTGGGGGGCAGGTGGGGCACTCTGGCTGGAACAGGGGCCGTGTGGGGGGCAGGTGGGGCACCCTGGCTGGGCCAGGCGGGGTACCTTGTGCTCGCGGCGCGCGCGTTTCTGCTGCTGCTCGATGAGGTCGGACGCGGAGGCGGGGGGCGAGGCCGCCCTCATGCTGCGGATCACACGGATGCTGTCCTCAGGCAGAGGGGGCAGGCCCAGCTGCTCCCGCTTCTGCACCTTAATGTGCTGCAGCTGCTCAAACCCCCCCAGGGTGAACTGCAGGAGGGAGGAGGGGGTTAGCTGCAGCTGCACACACTGCCATATGGACACACTTCTCAAAACCACTATGTACAGTTTGTGCTCTGCCTCTCTCATGAACACATTTACGATGCTTGGACTCCTCTCAGCAGTATGGTCACTAGCGAGCGCTAACGTTAGCCACCCTCCTCTCACCAGTATGGTCACTAGCGAGCGCTAACATTAGCCACCCTCCTCTCACCAGTATGGTCACTAGCGAGCGTTAACGTTAGCCACTCTCCTCTCACCAGTATGGTCACTAGCGAGCACTAACGTTCGCCACCCTCCTCTCATCTCACCAGTATGGTCACTAGCGAGCGCTAACGTTAGCCACCCTCCTCTCAGCAGTATGGTCACTAGCAAGCGCTAACGTTAGCCACCCTCCTCTCACCAGTATGGTCACTAGCGAGCGCTAACGTTAGCCACTCTCCTCTCACCAGTATGGTCACTAGCGAGCGCTAACGTTAGCCACCCTCCTCTCAGCAGTATGATCACTAGCAAGCGCTAACGTTCGCCACCCTCCTCTCACCAGTATGGTCTTCCACAGCAGCAGCAGGACCTTCTTCATGGGGAAGTGGGGGGCGTGGCCACTGCAGAACTTGGTCACCATGCCGAAGAGCATGACGGAGATGGGCTCATTATTGTAGAGAGCAGAGCCTGAGAGAGAAAAAACCATGTACTGAACACAATGTCCATACACACCCACAGTTCAACCTAGAGTCCTGCACAGAGCAGCCAATCAGTGAGTGAGTGGAATGAGAAAGAAAAAAAGAGAGTGAGTGAGTGAGTGCGAGTGTGTGTGTGCGTCTGTGTGAGTGAGTGAGTGAGTGAGTGACTGACTGACTGAGACCCATGCACAGCTGTAGCTCAGTCCTCAGGCCAGCTCCATGTACCCAGCTCGGTCCTGAAGGTCTCCCGAGCGGCCCTCCACTCCATGGGGTCGGCAGGGTCCTCCTGCTGGATGGTCTCCACCATCAGGTACATGATGTTCAGCAACACCCTGTCCCAGCCCAGCACAAACATAACCTTTACAGCTGCCATTTTAACACAGGCTCCCAAATACTACATCTGGTAAAGAACAGCGTGTGCTCTGTGTCAGGCATGTAAAATTCCAGTCCTGGAGGGTCACAGGGTCAGCAGAGTTTCCTTTCAATTAGCAGGCCTTAACAACAAGGTATGTGGACACTATAGCTAATCAATGTTTTAAATTAATAATTAATGCAGAAACACTGAAAACTAGCAGACAATTTGGACCTCCAGGGCACCCTTGGTTTAAGTGGTCCTTCTGTGTCAGAGTAGATCTGACTGTACAAATGCAAATTCCACCATGTTGCATAGTTTGAATGTTTGAAAATGTGCACCCGCCTTACTGATTTGGTTAGTAAAAATACGTCCATTTCCATTCTGGCACAACAACAGTCACGTACAGTCACTACTAAGACGGCAGACAGCCCAGTGACATCAGCATGAGTAAACAGGGCTTTCAGAGGCAGACGCCAATCGTGGAGGCTCGTGCTTGTAACCACAGGGCTGAATATTTCAGTCCTGGGGGGCAAAGTGGGTGTATTTCACCTGAACTGCTTCACCTTTTTAGGAGCAAGTTCTACATCACCGTTTTGCAATTCTCTAGAGCAATGAGTGTCATACCCCACACAGCTCCTGAAATTATTTTTCAATTAATAAAATGTGTCGCAAGTGGTATTGATTTTTTTCATCCAACTATGGGTAAGATAGCCAAAAAGCTAGTTTCCCAAAAAGGTGGACTACCCCTTTAAGCTAAATGGGTCAAGGACAATGCAATCGTGGCCTAGCTTTGCAAGTAACCTTGAAATGACAGTGGAGTAAATCAGTGACTAACGGAGAGCTAAACATAGCTCAGATTGCAGTAAGAGGTCAACGGCATGTTCCCCAGTGGATCCATTAGCGTTGTGGTGGGATGGCGGGATGGTGGTCTCACCGCAGGTCCGTGCTGTCAGCCAGGGAGATGGCGGGTTTCCTGACCGCACTGCTGCAGGCAGCGCTGTTACTGCGGGGAGAGAGAGAAACGAGCGATAGACGCTCGTTACGCCGCTCACTGGATAAGCACTCTAAATAGACTGATGTCAGAAAAGCAGGGGTGCAGAGGTATGTAACCTCAGATTAGACTTTCCGTTTGGTACATTTACACTTTTTATATATATACACTGCGAAAACGTAAACAGGAGCTAACTGGCCATAATTTCTTGCTGAACAAAATAAGGTGCATTAACACCAAGCCATTGTGGAGGACACAGAGTTTGGAACTGAAAGTTTCACAGGTTTGGTTCACAGTGACTGAGGCTCTGCACAGGCCAGATCCTTGTGAAGAGGCATAATCACACCAGACATGCTCCACCTCTCACTTATTCTCATGTCTGGCACCTCTTACCCACCCACCCCATATACAGCCCCATGCAAACACCAGGGACGGAGTCTCTTACTCGATCTCCATGTTGAGAAGCTCCACCAGGGCTGAGAAGGTCCCCACCTCCAGCAGCAGGAAGATGTTGTACCTCATCCAGTGCTGCACCTCAGCCTCCGAGCCACACTCCTCAAACGTGCCTGTAAGGGGAGGAGGGAAAGGCCCACAGTGCAGGGATATCACAAGAGCACAGACACTCTGCTTCAGCTGTCAAGAGGAAAATAAATACTGTTTGTGTGCTTGAAGCTAAAGTACTACTGTATCATTCAATTCTACTTGTGTGCTGAGTTCATCTGTCATGGATTACAATCTATAATCTATACTATAGCTACTTAAGCCTTTCAGTCC
This sequence comes from Conger conger, assembly GCF_963514075.1. Taxonomy (NCBI): domain Eukaryota; kingdom Metazoa; phylum Chordata; class Actinopteri; order Anguilliformes; family Congridae; genus Conger; species Conger conger. The sequence continues at coordinate 21,997,656 of NC_083773.1, read as the reverse complement.
CAAATCCAATATTAAGTAGCAGAAATTTTGATTGGTTGAAAGGGTATATGGTTGAATTGGAATTTTTTTGGAAGTCACGCCTGAATGCCAATGTCACTCTTTGGACTGAAAGGTTTAAAACAGGTACAAACTGATTGAAGTGAAGCTTTTCAGAATACTTCAACCATGTCAGCTGCACCTTAGCTCTAGAGCTATGTGTTTATGCTCCATCTACCCGGGGAATCGTGACAGGTAGAAGTGCAGATCAATATAATGGATGAAGAAATCTAATGAACAAAATAAGTGCAAGGTTCCAAGAACAAAACAAAACCTGGCTACAGCTACAAACAGACTAAAAGCCAAACATACAACTTAGGGCAAAACTACCAGTAACAAAGAGAAAGACAACTGTAGAAAAATTAAAAAAATTAAGAATCCGGAACTGTAATCAAAAAGATCTTTAGACACTGAAGCAAAATTACCCCAATTACCAAACACCAACTGCTTTACTGAAAAGGTGATTTGGCCCCAGAAAGGTGGGCTTCCCTGTCTTACCCTGAGCCATGTAGAGGATTGCGCGCGCCACCTTCAGCCTCTTCTCCCGCGCCGTCACCTCCAGCCCGTCCAGCAGCCGCATGGCCTGAGCTCGGCGCTGCGCTGGGTCCAGCTCCGTCCACTTCTTATCCGTCACTGTGCCCGCAGAACAGCCGTCAGTCAGCATACATCAACACACGCACGCCCGCGCCCATGCACACACACGCGCACACACACACACACACACACACACACACACACACACACACACACACACACACACACACACACAGGCATGCACACGGACACACACACACACTTCTTCAATTCGGGACCAACAGTTCTCAAAGGCTTGCGTCACCGACTAACTACATTTGTTGTGTTGCGTGTCAACCCAAAATAAAATAACTTTAGTCCTTTACATTCTAATAATGGAGCCTACATGAAGCTGCCTTTAAAGGATTAATCTTCAGTTTCCATCAACATCATTCGGAAAACAACTTCCAATTATGGAGACAGACATACTTTAAAGATCATAGAAAAAATGAATTAGCTCAAAAAACGAATTAATCAGGATCACGTGCTATTCGAACAACAGCTTCAGTTTTCCATACAAAACCCTTCCTGGAGGGACACAACCTACTACACCACCCAGCAGTGTCCATCAAACAAAGAGAATTTGAACAAAAGCAAATAGGGACATCCATCCAGGTACATACCATGGGTTCTGAAGTCCTCTGCAAAGCATTTTCTGTTGAGCAGAAACTCTGGTCCCTCTGTGTAACTGTATAGCTCTAAAGAAAAGAAAAAAAACAACAACGCTGAGTACCTGAAATGAGCATAAACTGCTAAACAGTGTATGAAGATCCATTTCCAAGCTTAGTTTGACAATGACTACTGCTGAAGCTCCTTTGGGCATTGGCTATCATATCACGATCATCACCAGTATAGCCAAAGGCACAACAAAACAAAAACAAATACTAATACTAATACACTGGTGGGCAACAGCTCTTAGCCATTGACATGAAGATATACTTGTATTTGGGAATGATACCTGATAGCTCTGCAGCCCACTTGTCCGTGTCTGCATACTCAAACTCCAGATCAGGGGATTCTGAGAACCCCTACATGACAACAGAGAGAACTCATGTTAGGATTAAGGACGGAGACATATGGACCGAGTTTGGTGGGGTGGCCTGGGGACAGACGTGTCATATTCCACTCGGGGACAGCTCCCGTATCTTCAACTCTTCGAAATGTGTACAGTAGGAAAATAATTACACTAATTTACAACCGTTTCTGTCCTAAAAGACTGTGTTACCAGCAAAGCTTTAATACAACAAGTAATGGTCGCTGTTGAATTAGATTGTTAGCTACAAGTGCTGCCAGGCGATATCTAATCAATTACAATATAAGCAAGCCGGAAATAGATGATGATTGAATGCGTGGGAAGACAGCGAACTAACCCGGCGAATAGCGTCATAGCTACAAACTAGCTAATTGAAACTACAGTATGGATTAAAACACATAATCGCTTTGCGATGTATTACGGATAGCTAGCAACAATGCTAACGTACTGTATTAACATTGCAGGCGCTAGCCAACTCTCAATGTTTCTACTATCTTTTAAATTTAGCTGGGTAGATTAAGCTACCTGTCTTATGTCTGTCGATAGCTAGCTAGCCAATCAACTACTCTATCTTTAGTCTCGCCAGCTAGTTAGCCAATGTTAGCCTGCTATCAATGTTGGCATTCGCTTACCTAGCTGTGACAACAGCACCTATGTTAGCCTACAGTAAGCTAGCATACAGGGCAGTAGTATGTCTGGCTAGTAAATACAAGTAGTCTAAACATTTTTGCATGAGATTTTCATCAAGCGACTGGGTATTCTAAATTGTGTAATTCCTCGCTTACCTCTGAGTCTTTCCTCTGGTTGCGGATGAATTCACCTCTTTTGTTTGGTAACATCGCTTTCTGTTTATTATTGATAATTAACCCACCTCCACCACCAACGTCCATCTTTGATTCACACCTTCTCTGACGTTGTACATTCTCGCGAGAGAAACTAACATCGTGAACTACGTAATTCTCCAGTTCCACATGGTAAAATGACGACCGATTTGTGCACATTTAACACTACCAATATGATCTTTCTATCGTATGTGGACAAATTTTAATTACAGAGAAAATGTAAATAATTACGTTAATACCTAATTATATAAATATAAGTATTAAATAATGAAAACTGTCTAGTTGTAATTATGAGTATTTTTTATTATTTAAAAGAAAATACTGTTCAATGCTTGGAGTAAATTAGCTTCACTTTCTCAATTCATAACTTATCAGTACTACCTGATTACACATTTAAAAATGTAAATTAAAAAAAAGCTTTTTAACTATATATGGATTTTAGTTAAATGGTATGGTAAATATGAAATGGTATTCCTGATTTGTTCTTGTCAGAATATAAGCAACACATTGTAGCCTATAATTATTATTTAGCAAATACTGAAATATATTTTCATGCTTTGAAAGTATGCCTATATATTGAGTACCTTCAGGTAGTATATTCAAATGATGTATTCAGTGTATTAATATGTTTTAATACATGGCATAATCATTTTGCTTCTCTGGATGTACTCTGGAATTTTGTACACCATTTTCAAAGAAATCAACATTCTTTAATTTCAAACACAAAAGTTTATTTCTGATAATCCAGCCAACAGTGACCAATCAACAAAAAGCAAAAGATAAAAGCTATAATTACAAAATGGCTCATATTTGATATATTTAATTTAACTACATGCAGTGTGCTTTCATCAGTCCTGCAAGAATTCATTAAAATTATATATATTGTAGATATTCAAAAGAAAGTATTGACATAAAAGTCTTTATCTCACATAAAAGACTCAGCTAAATTGTAGGAAACCCTCAGGTAAAACAATGAAACAAGGAAATTCCTTGTCATATGTCACAGTGATTGTTGTTTAGGTAAGTAAAGGGTAACATTTTCACAAACTCTCCAGGCCAATAGTAGTGCAAACCCTGGATGGACACCTGCCAGATTTTCATTACATACTTTATATATGTTGTATATGTTTTTTATGACGGATATTGTCTTGTCATTTCTTCTGTTTATTATTTATCCATATTTCAAAATAATCCCTCTCAGGGAAACAAAATAAAGTTGTCCTTGTGCTGGGAGGGGTGATGGGTGAAACATTCTCACTGATCCAAACGGTAAAGAATTTGTTCAATTTAAATATTTTATTTGTAAAAACACTATTTGTTTCCTCTCCATGTTTTTGTTTTTAAGAATAGGTAAATCATTATAGTGAAAATAGCTCAATCAGCAATGAATCAAAGTCTGGTCATTGTCATCCAGCAAGTGCACTTCAAGGCATGAGGGGAAGAGTGTGAATCAATTTATGGCATTTTTCCTCATAGATATTTCTAAGCAGCAAGAAAATAATGAATTATAGCCGGCTTTGAAAGAATCAGTGGCAAATGGCAGGTTTTAAACACAGAAGCCGTCTCCTCACCAAGGTCCATAAAGCAGGACTGCTCATACGTGTTTCAGAGGTACAATAACACAATGTGTAGGATATACAGTAGGTTGAGTGTCACAGAGGGTCTTAAAATTAGTCTTGGAAATAAGTACTTTAGGAATATAGCAATGCTGTTGCTAGACAACAACACAGGCAAAATGGTTTCCAGCAAGAAAATAAAGCAAGCACGATGAAACCATGTGATCGTGCTGGCAGGAAGTGACATGGGTACACACTAATGGACCCAGAGCTTTTGTTTTCTTCACATGGAATTCAGTAAATGGCATCTCTATAGTTTATACTTTGTACAGCCACATTGGAGGAGGCAGGCAGAAGGGGAAGAAGTTGTCTGCATCTTCAATCGACAAAAGAGACTATGCAGCTGGTGCTTAAAATGAAAAGTACATAGTACGAGTGTGTGTAAAAATATAATTCAGGATTAGATATTGGTTGAGTATATTAAAGACACAAAAGACAGTGAGCTGTTATAACATATTGTGATTCTGTTAGGTATGGCTGTCCAGGGGTTTCAAGACCCTAAGTACAAATGGGACCAAACAGAAATAAAAGTATCTCAAAACAGTTCACCATCGTTCAACCAAAACTAGCCCTGTAAACCAAAATAGTACATTAACATGTTAAAATATTGCTGTTTTGTTTAGAATACAGTGATGTTCATCAAACAGATAAATATGTGTAACGGTAGATGCAAGGTGTTCTTATTTATCGATAATAAACCATATTCTGGGGTTTTGCCCCAATAATGTGAGCGATGTTTTACATGAAGAAAATACAAAGATAAGCGTAAATGTTTGTGTGTGACCTTTTACATAATGTGTCAAAACCGCAGGCAGGTTTGGTTACACAACAATGACATACATCATGGTTCCTCAGAACATCAAGCACACTAAAAATAAAAACAAAGTAAAACATTAAAATATTGAAATATTAAAAAACATTAAAACGCAGTGTTCAGCAGTTACATGATCAAGGAGACAGAGAGATAGCCTTTTTAAAAATCAAAATACAAAAACATTTTGTTTATCACTAAAACACACAGCAATACTGAAGGTGTCTGGGAATAGGTGTCTGGGAAATTCAGCTTCAATTTTGTTCATCCAATCAGAGACAGTCATATAAGTTCATATATATATAAAACCAATTTTGTTATATATTTATTGTACATACACTCAGTGATCACTTCATTAGGTAGAACTGTACACCAGCTTGTTAATGCAAATATTTCATCGTGGTCAAGAGGTTCAGCTGTTTTTCAGACCAAATGTCAGAATGGGGAAGAAATGTGGTCTAAGTGACTATGACCGTGGAATGATTGTTGGTGCCAGACAGGGTGGTTTGAGTATCTCAGAAACTGCCAATTCTCATGCACAACAGTCACCCGAGTTTGCAGAGAAAGGTGCAAAAAGCAGTTCTGCAGGCAGAAACGCATTCTTATTGATAGACGTCAGAGGAGAAGGGCCAGACTGGTCGGCTCTCGACATACAACGCATCACACCTCGAAGTGGATAGGCTACAGCAGCAGAAGAATTACGTCTAAAAAATAGGTCTAATAATACCTAATAAAGTGCTCATTGAGTGTATAAAAACAGAAATAACTTCACAGCAGTCTGAGTGTGGCATACACACACATACTCAAGCCTAGTTAGGTGAAATACACAAGCCACTGCCTGACGGTGGTGTTTCTGACATATTTACTTCCACACTAGGAATATTTGGACCTGAGATATTCCTGTATATTGTATGTTGTTTCAGCAACATCTGTTTGAGAAACAGCACTAGTTTTTAAACTGTGATGTATGGGAATGCACCTGAATTGTAGTAGTCAGATATTTAAATGCACAACCTGCTACGGGCTTGGGTCAATGGAAAAGAGGAGCATATTGAAGACATTTTTTTTTTTTAATGTCCTTTGGAGTTTGTCCTTATGTCAAAAACGTATCCCTGTTTGTCTGATGATTCCTGAAAGCAGAGGATTTCTCTTTATGTTTCTTTAAGCTTTTGCTTGAACACAACTGTACCATGTTAAATCATCACGATACAAAGACGGATTGTGCCCGTGAAGTGTCTAATGCGATTACATGAGATTATAATCTATTTTCCAATGAGGAGGAGTTTTTATAGGAGAAAATCAATTGATAAAGAGCTGTGTCCAGGTAAACACCCTGTACCACTCCCCAAGCCCTCTCCCTGACTCCTGTGGAATGTCTTTTAAAGAATTCAGAATAACAATGGGGGAGGGGGTAATTGTATGTCTTTTTTTCTGTATGGAAAAATACATTTTTAGAAAGTTGATCACAAAAAATGAATGCAAAATAAAAGGGTAAAGCAAATCATTCATAATCAAGGGTCTGTGCCCCACTGTCATTTGGCACCATTTCAGCATCTCCACAAATAATCAAAAGTGTATGATCCAAGCAGCTATTTTACAAAGAGGAATTAAAATGAAAAGAGAAATCTGAAGGAGTGGTCATGGCGACGTTTGGTCTTTGTGAATGTGCACGCCCGCTGGCTTGCATGTACACCGGTAACTCGACTGACGTACCAAAGGCCATTTACTTCATTTACAAAAGCAAAAAGTTAAACAGATAAAATATTCAGCTCGAGGGTACTATCTTTTTTCCTAAAATTATTATTTCTATCAGGAAGTATTTTATAAAAATGCACTACTCCCTCTGAGTAGTTCAGGCTAATTCTGTGTCTGGAGTGTGGCATGGCATCGTGGGTCTCTCCCACAGATTTAATATCTGTGAAAACAAACAACAAAAAAACAGAAATTTTGTCATACAACTGTACACCATATACTACATACCAGATCAATGTTACATTTTTTTCTGAACTTCCTATTACCCTCAGGCTAAAACACACTGGATTTAGATACCATGGATCTGTCCTGTACTGGTTCCATTTCAAATTCAACTTGAACCCCAACATGCGGCACAATGGACAGAGATTAGGACAGAGATATGCGACTAATATAAAAGCAAAAAATGTGGAGATCTTGTTTTAAAGCAAAACAATATTTCTAATGACCTGTGGCTGTCCATAGTGTGGAATACACTGGTCATGGAGCCAGTGTAAAAGTGTGTGAAAGCATCAGCTGTCTATTTCACCATCACTTCCAGAACTATCACTGAATGAATATTCAGAAAAATATGTGATTCTGTACTGTATATGCATATTTAATGTTTTAGATGTTTTATGTGTGAAGGCAAATTTCCTTCTAATATAATATAAATTAATCTACTCTGCGACAACAAGTTTTTGAGCCATACAGCTCTTGGATATGTAACTGTCAATCCCTGCATCCGTACCTGTAGTAGTTGGGTTTGAAGGGCCCATTCTTGTTCAGGCCCAGGTACTTGGCCTGCTCGTCCGACAGCTCTGTCAGGTGAGCATCAAACGTAGGCAGGTGCAAGCTGGCAACATACTCATCTGCGGTACACAATTACACATACAGACACAGATACACATAAACAGATGCAAATGGGCAATAAAACAACCAAAAAGCTACTTTTTAACAGCACCATAAAAATCTTGCAATTACAGAATCCCTCAGCACTAAACATGCAGTGCTCCATATACTACACAAGATGGCGCTTATCAGCTTAGCCCAGTTTATACTGCTTGCAGCAACTGCTCAATTCTACGAAATAACAGACACAAACAAATATTAAATAAATATTAGAGGGCTATTATAGATATTAAATAGGTTGTGCAATATATGAAAAAGTTAGAAGGTCTCTGCAGACAGTGTATTTCGGTCTTACCCATCTTCTTGGGCAGCAGGTAGACATCTTGCTTATAACGGCCCTCAGGTGCGTTGTACAGCTCGATCAGAGCGAGGGCCTATGCAAACAGAAGGTTAGCATTACAGCAACAGCACTACATACCCACGACTTTCCCCAATGTCAACCCACGCTCATTGCATCCCTCCTTTTCCACTATCGTGCAAAAGGGCTCCATGAATACAAATGACACAGCCGTGGGCACAGCTAACCTTTAAAAAGCACTCAACAGTGAATGGCTGAACGCTCCGGCATATCTCAATCAAGTACTTCTCAGCTCCTCCACCGTTAAGTGCAGGCTAGATTTAAAACACACTCCACCAAAAGTGAAAACACCACCTGCTCCAAAATGCACCCAACCCCAGAAACACTGGCACACTGGTCTCACACCTCCACTGCAGTGCACTTTGGTCATATTGTGTGAATAATGTATTAAATAGTTTGGACCAGCTAAGTGACCAGGGGTTGTATTGAGTGAGAGAGCACTTCCAGTGTGGGTTTGATGAGGAATGGCGGTTTCTGAAAAGGCCTCTATATCAATTTCCCCAGGCATTTCTTTTATTAAAACTTCAGTTCAAGGACGTCTCCCCGTCCGCGTAGGAGACGGAAACGCAGACCGAGGGAAGAAAGAAGCCTGGGCCAATCAGATAACTGCTTCTACCTGCAGCACTGTGGCCAACTCACCTGAGTGGTGGCTGTGATTGACAGGACAAATGTGGGCACAGTGGAACAGCTCAGGTTCAAAAGACGACCCTGTGAGAGGAAAATGGGCTTGTTAAGATTTACCAGCCAGAAGGAAAGCAGCCTATATGAAGCACCTATGTCTTCTGGAAGTGGGCCAACTCTGTATTATTTAAATCAGAATTATTTGTTATGTACAAAAAATGCACTGGTGATATCTCCATGAAATACTAAAATCCCTACAGCCGCAGGTTCATTGACTATTTAGCAAACATTGTACAGTGGTTTCAAACACAATCATCTGGGATTTCATACCATTCCATTTCTATAAATAAAGCACCTGCAGAGGCACAAACTGTACCAGGACAGGTGCACTCACACACACATTTAAGGGTTTTTCAACAGCATACCTCGGCCAGCAGAACGACCCTCTTGCCATCGGGCCAGATGACGTGGTCCACCTGTGAGCGCACCCTCTCCCAGGTGAGCTCCGGAGTCCGCAGGCTGGCCTGGAGGGAGGGGGCAGAGAGGTCACCAGTGTGGCAAACACACACACACACACACAGATGTTGACGGACTTATAAGCTGTAACACTCAGATAACCTTCTCAATTTCACACTAAGATCATACTTCATATGTGACTCTTGTTGTATCTCTCACAAGAAACAGTGCTTTGTACATTCATGTCAATAGGAGAGTCCCCTCACCACATCGATTTCGGTGTTGGAGTGCCCCATGTTACACACAATACAGCCGTTCTTCATCCGGTCCAGCTGGTCTCTGGTCACCACGTTCTTATTCCCTGCAGGAGAACAGCAGAGGAGGAGTAAATGTTAAGCCTTTTACATAACCTGGGAAAGTCTGTAGAGAACCCCTGTCAAGAAACAAACAAACGCAACACCATTTTGAGAGTGATTTACTGGCCAAATATTGGTTCTGGCTGCTGGTCAACCAGTGAGCGACTGGTGACGTGGCCTTGATCTGACCAACCTTTCAAAAGCAGGGACTGATTTCTTCTCATTGAGAAAAAACGGTCAATGGCCGTGTCAGAAATAGCGTCCTAACTAGAAAATGTACTACCACTAAACATAAGGCTTACTTGCATTTGTATGCAATGTGTTCTCAAATGCAGACTGTGAGTACACTGGATCAGAAAGTTGTTAAGGACGGGAAAATTACTCAATGTAGTGTACTTTAATATTGATGGGTTCTGCTGAGTGTATTCACAAGCAGACCTTTCAGGAAGTAAAGCATACTTTTTAGGAGGGCCCACAGAGAGGAAGAGGCAGGGCCATCTTTGGGTCCAATCACAGTCCAAAACATCACAGAAGAAGAGGTGAGTACAAGCATGGGGATATATTGCAGTCTGCAATTTGTTTAGTAGACATTAAATATTTTGAGGACACAGTTGCTGGTTAACCAGTAAAACCAGCTCCATACTCAACATGGTTTGACCAGCAAGTTTTGAAACAGCTGGAAGCTGGTTATAGCTGGATTTTACACCAGGGTCAGGCAAGCCCACACTCAAAAACCACATGCAAAACCAAGGAAATAATAGTAAGCAAGTAAGCTGTTTTGGACATGGCCAACGTTTTAGTAATATGGTCGAGGGATTACCTGTGCAGGTGATGATTACGTCCACCTGGCGAATGACCTCGTTGAGCTTGACAACCCTGAAGCCATCCATGCTGCGCAGAGGCAAGGAAAGAGTTAACAGCCAGGAACTCACTCAAGGTTGGCAAAGTACTTTTACACACATACTTTATGACAGAAAAGCAATCCATTTTCAAATGCATGAGTGATCCATTATTGGGTCTGGGCACACCACACCGTGGCTCTCACCAGAGAACACGGCCACCCCGGCTGCCCTTTCCTCTGCCTTCTCTTTTTCCCACACACCCAGATCCTCTGGCAGAGGAGGTGGCACAGGTCTCCTAATCTCATCCTCATGGAGATCTAGTGTCTTCTCCTCATCCCTCTCCTTCTCCTCTTTTGAATTTCATGCGGTTTCTGTTACTTTGCCGTGCAAACTGTTTATTATTGTTGTTTGTCGCCCCCCGGGTCCTCTGGGGAACTTCTTGGATGAGATGGACATCCTCCTCAGCTCCTCACCAGTCAATGACACCCCCCTGGTCCTCCTGGGTGACTTCAACCTCAACTCAGAGTCCACCCAGTCTACCTTTCTCTCCCTCCTCTCTTCTTTTGACCTTACCCTCACTCTTTCCCCTCCCACCCACAAAGCAGGCAACCTTCTTGACCTCATCTTCACAAGGAGCTGCACAACAACCAACCTCTCTGTAACACCACTCCATATATCTGACCACTCCTTAATCTCTTTCTCTCTTCCACTCTCCTCTTACACCCATCCATCTCTCCCACCATCCACTGTCACCTGTCACCTACTCCCCAGCTAGACCACTCTGGTCTGCCAGCTCTGGTCGCCTTATGGTTCCCTCTCTACGTGCACCTGGCGGTCGAGCTGCACGTTCACGCCTGTTTTCCGTTCTGGTTTCTCAGTGGTGGAATGACTTGCCTACCACTGTCAGAACAGCAGAATCCCTCCCCCTATTTCGATGCAGACTCAAAACCCACCTTTTCAAACTCTACCTTAGTCCTCCCTCCTGATTTCCCCTGCCCCTCCTTTCTGATATCCCTATCCTTGTCTAACCCCCCCCAAAAAAAAAAAATGCTGTCTGATGTCTGATGACAACTATGTTTAGAACAGCATTTCATGTGTATTTTGCTAGTTTCTGGATGTGATGCTTTGACTTATGGTAGAACCTATGCACTTGTAAGTCGCTTTGGATTAAAAGCGTCTGCCAAATGACTAAAATGTAAATGTAAATGTAAGAACACAATACAAATTCCTGAAGTATGTGGACCCTGGCAGAAGCAATGAGACTTCAGAGTCTGTCTGGGCTTGAACTAGGTACATTTTCAGGAAAGGAAACTATCCATTTATTTATAAGATGACCTACAACTAGTGTCTCCCACTAAAAAAACTATTTATCATTTACTTGCATTTCACTGTAAATGTCCTCAGCCCAGACCTTGATGAGATCTTGATTATATATTTTACACAGAACACTCATCTAAAGCTGAATTCAACTACAAGACACTTATTCAACACTGGACTGAACACTGTGCCAAGACAAATTCCTTCTGTTTAGGGGCCACCTAATGAGGAAGGGATTTGTACATTCGTGAAAGAAAGGTGAAGCAGACTGATTTCTATTATATAGAGGTGCACTTCCTGGTTCCTGGATAGCACTTCCTGCTTCCTGGTTCTCACCAGGCTTGCAGGGCACAGATGGGGTCGATCTCTGTGATGTAGACGATGGCTCCCAGGGCTTTCAGAGCAGCACAGCAACCTTTCCCCACCTGTGACAGCAACCAGGGAGGAATAATATTGATATTTCATGTAATCCAGAAATCAAAATTGATAGATTATCAATGTGTTAACTAATCTGCCAAATTGAGAGGCAAATTCTCGCATCACTATGGATTTGTTCAAATAGAGCTTTGATAGAGAGATTAAACAACAGTTAGTATCCAATTTTAAAAGTCGGGTTGAAATCTCTCACCTCTCCATAACCGCAAACCACCACTTGTTTTCCTCCAAACATCACATCCGTGGTCCTCTTCAACCTGAAAGACATATATATATGATAAGTATGAAATCACTTCATCACCACAATAACAACTAAGCAGTGACTGACATGATAGTAGAGCTTACAGTAGCTGAATTAAATATCAAATGTGTTAAGTTTCATATCTGTTTTTCATTTTTGTATTTTAGTTCAATGCGCTTGCTTACGTTTTTCTCTCAAATAATCTTTTACAAAATGTCAGCATCCCAAAAGGTGTTAAAACGTGTCAGAAAGTGTTCAAAAGTGTTGGTATTTAACAAGTATATTTATTGCATACCTTTACTGGATCTACTACGCAATATTACAGTTGTTCTTCTCTGTTTCTCTGTGTCTTTACTGCTTTTTGCCCTGAATGAGACACAATGCTTACTGACCCATCCAGGATGGACTCTCTGCAGCAGTAGAGGTTGTCAAACTTCTGTTTGGTAACTGAGTCGTTGACATTCATGGCTGGGACACACAGCTTCCCAGCTTTTGACAGCTGGTACAACCTGAGAAAATACATCAGCATTATGCTTGCTATCCATTTGCAATTCACCTGACCATAGGCACCAGCATTACTTTAACGGCAAATCAAAAATATAATAAACACGCTTAGATTTATATTGGCGTATGCTGGCATGTATGTTTGTGTATGCTACAAAACATGTTGCTGTGTATTCCATCTCAGTCGCTTATTGGCTAATTCTAGGCATGCACCCCCTAACTAATTAACCGCAAGTGTTATTAAACCAATGAAAGCGAGCTGGGGCGCTTTTGTGAATTAAATACCTATAGTATAGTTAGCTAGCTTTGTAAGCAGATAGCAAATAGCCAACCAAGAAAGGTTAAAGATGGCATATATCCCTGGCTAGCTAGTTACTAGTTAAGAGGTCAGATGTGGTGTTGGTTGTCTGGCTGCTTTGTGCCCACACCAGACCTGGCTGCGTGCAACCATAAGCAGTTTGTACACAATTATACTTGCCCATAACTGAAACGCGTGCCACAAAATGAATAAGAGAATATTGTGAAGAGCCATAGCCTGAAGTACACATTCTGGTCTTGGACCAGGGTAAATGCAGTGTACTTCATAAATCCCAACAAATACAGTTCAGCAAGTGAGCTTTCATTAGGAGATATGCAAGACTACGAAACAGATAGAGGAAGGAAGAAACAGGAGACCAACACATGATGAGTCCCTCAAAGACACGCCCATCTAGACACAGTGAGTGGTTGAGAGGGGCAGGAGTTATTAGCAGATACGTAATCCGAGTTGCAGTTCCTCTTTCCATGGCATTACCAAGATTGCTTATCTTTTTTTCCATAGGAATAGTTTCCTTGTCTTTGTTTACTCTAAAGAAAGTTCAAATATAACCCCTCCTTTCTACCAGTAACAATTCATGGCATAGTATTGTCGTCTAACAAGAGTACTTATTGTCTTTCTTCTTGACCTTTAGCGGTGTCTTGTTCAGGATTTGCGCTGGCGTGCGATGTCTCCTAATAGCACAGAAATCGGGATAAGCTTTGACCTTGAGCCTTAAAGGTCAAAGCTGCTCAACCCTTCTTTACAATACACGTCCTTTTACTATCACACATGATGTTTGTTGGATTATCTGAATAATTCCTTCAGCTAGTGGTGAAGTCTCTGAATCCCCTTCAGAGACTTCACCACCAATTTATCAAATCACCTTGGCTGAGCCACTTTAGCATAACACTACAGAGCTGTGTGTCTGCTACTGGAGAGCAGCAGTGTTGATATAAGAGGTCACTGCTCCAAATTTGGGATACGCAGCTACTCAAGGTGTAATGGGAGAGCCTACCTGTGCACTCCAGTAACACTCTCCTCCACGATGCCCCGGATCTTTTTGAAGACACTGGGGTACTTCTTATACACCCAGTGAGTCAGGTCCCCGCCGTCATCCAGGATCTGAGGAAACAACAGCATCCCAACGTCTAACACCATGACAATGATGGTTATTTAACAACAAGGACCACAATGGAAATTAGTCTTTATTTTTTTGTGTTAACCTTGATGTTCTTCTTATTGTGCAGGTACATTGGGGATGTAACCATGTATTTGTCCATTTGAAAGTGAATTGTCAAACTAAACTAAACTAAACTAAGACACTTAGATATGTTGTCCACTGTGAACATTTTAGCTCAGGCTTCTATGAAACTATTTGCCTTGTGATTACTGCATAATCACAGGAGAAATTATGTGACTCTGTCCTGCTGTTGGGACAAACTTGGGTCTGTGTTACTGTAGCCTATTCTCAAAAAGAATTAATGCTGTATGGACATATCACAACAGTTGCCATTAAAATAGCTATAAAGACCAGTGGTGGGGAAACGAATGTAAAGTGGATTTTAAATACAGTAAAAAGAACATTATTTTAATCACAGAGCACATTCACACATGATACTGAAGGGAGAAATGCCTGTCAAATGGTGATTGTACAGAAGAGAATGTGAATCATACCATGTTTGGCTGCCAACCCTCCATGTTGACACAGCGGTCGATGCACCACCAGAAGTCATCCTCAGACTCCCCTTTCCAGGCAAAAACCGCCACCCCTGGAGGACCATGACACAAGCTGTTACCCCTCCCATCCCAGTTCCACATTTCTTTTTCTTACTGACTTCTCTATTGAAGGCATCATATTCCTGCTTAATTTCCACGACTCAGTGAACATTACATATATTTTTTACTTTGTGACCACAGAACAATTTGAACTTGTTCTATCTTTACTGGATAAAATGGCCAGTAAATATGACCCAATATCTGTCTTAATGTTGGCATAATTCTATTTCTATTCACTGGCCAATAGGTTGGCTCTTTGGTAACTAAAAGGGCAAGTGAGAAGACTCCAACATTGGCCACCAGCAACAGTTCAACAAAAATAATCCTAAATGTATCCTAAATAAAAAAACATCCTAAATGTTAAATATGGTTTGCTCACTGGGCTACGCTAATGCAACAGCCAATGAGACTGCTGACTGAGTGTCACATGACTGGACATGTTCAATGCATCCGAGTGTGTGCTAATGCTGGCAGCTGACAGCTAATTGGGCCACACATTATTCACAATTGTCAAATAAACTCTGCCTGTGGTCATTTATTGGGACCTTCAGAATGCCAACAGTGACTGCTGAGATACTGTTGTATTTAAGTGTGGCATCACTGGACCATTTGCTGCTGAGGGATTAGAAACCATGGCTCACAATGTGTGAAAGCACCGAATCAGAGATCTTCTCGCCTCTCTTAAGTGGAAAGAAGTGCAAGGCCACACAACAAGCACAACTTACAGAACCAGAAACAAACACCAAGAGAGAAGTGGTCAAATGGGCAGTTAAATTACAGCAGCAAAACACAAACAGCAGCCTTAAAATGAAAGAAGATTTGGCCTCAAGCCTTTGAACCAGTGATGCCCAATCATGTGCCATGGAGGGCCTAGAGTATGCAGGTTTTCAACCAACTGCAACACCCACTAATATCACAAATTAACACACTTTGAGCCAGAGTAGGGGGGACCTAATCAGTGAAATCAGTGATAGGTTGGACTGGAAACCTGAATACTCTCAGCCCTCCGTAGCACTTCATAGGGCACGAGTGCCTTAAAGCACTGAGGAAATGATTTGGCGATTACGACTGAAGAAAATAATTTAAAGTCCTCTCAGACCTCATCCTTAATCTATGAAAATGGCTCTTGTGGAGAGACTCCATTTTACAAAAAGGCCATTTATTGCAGTTAAACACAATGCACTCCATTTCCATTTAATCTGTGTGAAAGCCGTATTAATATCATGAACAGAGGCTTAAGAGCAGCCATCTGGGCTCGTGCAACTGTTCAAACAAATCACGCCAGGCTGAACAAAGCTCCTCTGTGCCTTCAGGTGTAACTTACGCAACGCAGCGCTTCAGTTTCAGCACAAGGGTAAAAAATGTCCTGTGTCCTGCACAACGGGGGATGAGGCTGTTTCGCATTGTTTGAGGTTTGGATTGGGTGTTCGGTGATACTGTACTGCACTTCCCAAAGAGTCAGCAAAGACCTCCCTGCTTTGGTGGAGATCAGAGAGGAGAAAGACGCACTTCCTGGCCTGAAGGGAACAGCCAGCCCCCCTCCCCCTGCCTTCAACTTTTCACCAGCCTCTGGGAGATTGAGTTTTATATTTCTGCGTCGACAATATATATTTATGAGAACGAATATGAAGCTAGATGGGGCTTTTGAGGCTTTTGCTAGATTCAGAAAATCAGACATATACACTCAATATTTAATCAGCCAATCATGTGGCAGCAACTAAATGCATAAAAGCATGCAGACATGGTCAAGAGGTTCAGCTGTTGTTCAGACTACATGTCAGAATGGGGAAGAAATGTGATCTAAGTGACTTTGACCATGGAATGAGTGTTGGTGCCAGACAGGGTGGCATCAGAAACTGCTGATTTCCTGGGATTTTCAAACACAACAGTCATCAGTGCGAAATAAACATCCAGTGAATAGCAATGAAATGCATTGTTAGCGGCAGAGGTCAGGGGAGGAGGGCCAGACCGGTCGAAGCTGACAGGAAGGTGACAGCAATGCAAATAACAACACATTACAACAGTGGTATGCAGAAGAACACACAATGCATCAAACCTCTCAGTGGATAGGCTACAGCAGCAGAAGCACTTAATACGTCTAAAAAATAAGTCTAATAAATAGCTAATAAAGTGCTCACTGATTGTATAAAAGCACACATTAGAGAAACCACTCAGGATTTGTGACCATGTAACAGACATACAGTTAAATGCAAAAGTATTGCCACAGAGACACTATTTCTGTTGTTTTGGCTCGGCACTCTGGCACATTGGATTAGAAATAAAACAATAAATATGATGGTTAAAGTGCAGACTGTCAGCTTTAATTTCAGGGTATTCATATTGGTATCGGACGATCCATGAAGGAATTACAGCCCTTTTTCTAAACAGTCCCCACATTTTAGGGGAGTAAAATAGTTGTCATTACAGACAGCTAAAGCCCCTAAGGACAGCTCTTATTACATTAGCATAATGCAGCAGAGCCCACTGCTGCTTGCTAAATACTCAGCAGTTCTGTATCTCTCCTGTCCTCTTGGAGGCTGTACTGTAAAACACTGGCCTTATTCACAGCTAGCAGCTATCAGGGTGCCACACAGAATAAGATTAGCGGGAAGATACAAGGTGCAGTAAGTGCTGCTTGTCGCCAACCACCAACCTCGCTGCCATGCACACTGCATGGTGTTAGCGCTCTGTATTTATGTATTTCCCACCTGCCGCTGTTTTGTGCTACCTGTAAATTCATACTTCTGGACAATCTGTGCATGTTCAGTATGGCTCAAATACTCTGAGGGAGTCATCAGAGACTTTTAGGGTTAGGGTTATGGTTACAATGTTGAGTCGTATTAATTATGTTACGTGTTATATAAATGGGTAAAAGTGAATATAATTAATAGCATTAATTCAAAATGATATCCTGACAAAAATCTGAACGCTCAATCCATTCATGATTTGATTTCTGAGCCTCCACGCAGACAGAGGCTAATGAAGAGTTTAGTGGACAGGAAGGAAACATCTGGACAGCAGCAACAGAATGCTTCCCATTTCTGTGCCGTAACCTGCCGACCTCTCGGCTAAAAACCGACATTACAGTGGATAAGATAATTTTCCTGTATTCCATATATTTTTGGACACTTTGTCATGGTAAAAGAGGATGAAAACAAAACAGGACAGCAAACCAAACGATTACATAAAACACAATACAATTGAAATTAAGCAAATCTGTATGCCTGGTACAGACAAGTTGCCCATTGCTGTTGTGCTTATTTGTTCAGCAGTTTTAACCCCAGAGGCCATTAGGGATTTTGGGCCCCATGAAAAGGGGTACCACACTGGGCTCCACCACCACCCCAGGCCACCCCAGAAAATCCTATATTTTAATATTTTTTGAGGGCCCTTGGAATCATCCTAACCCCACCGCCCCCATACAGTGCCCCTGTTTAATGTCACAACCAAACTTGATGATTTCTCCCCTTACCCATCTCAGACAGAGCAGCTGCCACCTCGTTCTGAGTGGAGTAGATGTTACAGGCTGTCCAGCGGCACTGGGCACCAAGGGCAACCAACGTCTCAATCAGGACCTGGGAGCAGGAGTACAGAGAGACCCACATCAAGTCAATGCTCAGGCTGCCCAGTCTGACTTTAATGCACATTTGGGTACATTTGGGAATTTGTGTTTTTTTGTTTTTTTCATTCACATTGGTGACTACTTTCAGCAATGGAAAATGTGTACAGACAGAAAAAAGAAAAACTCAAGGAAAAATACAATTGAACAGGAGACAGAGTCAAACAAAAATAATCATAAAAATAACATATCAAGCAAGCAAAAGAATGTTCTGGGGTGAAAACAAGATCAGAAATCCAAAAATGCATGTCGTAACATACTGTATGTTGGGGCCAACTGCATACAAGGGAGCAATGTTTTTGGAGAAAAATGTTCTCACTGACAAGGTAAAGTGAGATTTATGGTCATGGCATTGTTTGCATACAGTGCATATTTACTGGGATGAGGCTGTGGTGGAGGGGATCTGAAGAACATGTCTGTGTGGCACTTACTGCGGTCTGGGCAGTGATGTGGGTACACCCCACGATTTTGGCCCCGGCGAGGGGTTTCTCCCCCTGCGCCCTCTTCCTCAGCGAGATCAAGGCAGACATGTCTGTGGGAGGAACGGAGAGAGAGCCAAGAGATGAACGCCAAAAATCAGCCCCCCTCAGCCTGGCTCTCATAAGCCCCTCCGTCCAAACAGCCAAAATAAACACAACTGTCCGTGTTCCTGAAAAGCTTTCCCAACCAAACAAAAAATAGAATAAAGCAAATAAATAAGTCTTCAGACTTAAACGTGCAATCTCAGTAGAATTAAACTAACATGTTTCACTGCAATTGGGTGGGCTTTAAGATCTACACCAAACTTATTAGCTGACTATCTTCACACCTAATGAGAGGCTGGAAAACCAGCAGTTCTCTGCCTGCGAGGACCGTGATTTGATTATATCTGATATACACCATTATAGAGACAGACAATACAGAGCAGACTGGGGGCTACAAGATCAGCGTTTGCAGCTAGCCAGTATAAAATGAAGGACGGCTTCGGAAGATGGACACAACCCACGCACCTTTTTTTCACATGGTGAAAAATGGTCAGTATGAAACCAAGGATAGCTCTCCCAACTTCAAAGCAGTTCAAAAGGAATACATGACTTACAGAACCACGACCACCCATGATATTACACTTTGACTGTGGAACAACCAGGAGTCAGGAGTCTGACAATTTAAAGGACCTGTTGGTTATAGCATGCAGATATAAAGGCTATTTAATACCCCAAAAAATATTGTTGTTGCGTTACATTTTCACGGCATAGAAGAACCAAGCACTTTCAGCTCACCAACTAGACTACCAGCTAACAGTTGACACAATGCCTATCTTACTCAGCAGATTTCAAACCAGTACACGTTTTCCTCTCACTTCTCAGACTCTCAGATATTAATACCATGGCAATCAGCATGAAGAAAGCTCTGCAATTATGTTGCAGTCAGGACACATTTTATCAGCCCACATCCAGGAAATGGACTATAAATAGCCTTGTACTGGGGCTTCAAACTGAATTAGAACACTGAGGTGGGAGTCACGTTTACGTCATAAAAACCACGGCTGATTATTCCCAACATGTCACTAGTAGTGGGTTCAGCAGTGGGGCAGCAGTAGTGTACTGTGTGTTTGCTGTCAACATCGCATTGTCATTTGCAATGCTTTATCTCCTGGCTTACAGACTTGGGTTTTGTCTTAACCACAGTCAAGGTCAACATCATCAAGGTCAATGGGAGCACTGCACATATTCTCACCCGTGCCAGTGCGTTACCGAGCTAATGCTGCTGCAGCGTTCTGGCAGGCTCACAACTGTAATACACATTAGCACGATACAGAATTCTTAAAGAAGTGACCAGTATGCTGGCTCTGGACCAAGTGTGATGGGAAGGTCAAGCACAAACACCAGCTGTATAAGAGATTGATCTGAAGCTGTTTGGCAGATTTTTGGGAGGAGCGCTGCTGTTGGAACCAAGGTTGGAGGGGGAGGGAGAGGTCAAGGGGAATAAAAGTGCCAAAGAAAGATGGAATTCATTACAAACTAGCAGTCAAATTTACATGAATTATTCAGACTGGACATATATATCGTCCATTCGGAACCACAAACCAGATCTTTACAAATAATTTAAAATGGGTCATTCCGGTCCAAAGCAGGGAAGCTGGCAAGCCTAAATATGCAAGTTTGCAGTGTACACTGCACTGCAGGAAAGCACAGTAAACCCAGGGACACCTCCTCAGCTCTCAGCTAGCATTACCAGCAGGACGTGCCATTATGCCTGTGAGTGACTAATCTGACTAATTTGAACATTTAGTGCCGATTAGCACAAAGCGGGAACATTGGTGGAAACGCGTCAATTAGAAGCAGCGCTAATTTATGGTCCTCGATGAAGAGCTCGTTGTCCCCACAGAGCCACAGAGTTTGTATCAGATCAAATATTCCACAACGTAGGCTGACTGAGCTACCGAGGCCATCTGCTGATGAGCTGTTCGCTGATTAAAACCATCAGCGCTTTTCGGTTAAAACCCACTTTCAACATCCACATCTAATCAGAGCCAGAAATTAAATGTTAATAAGCCAGCTGTAAAATGTTCATGAGCACACAAAGTGAATGACTGATTCATAAACAATTGCTATGTCTGAATGTGCCATTTTAATTATAAGTTAACTTTTTCTACACCTGCGCTGGTCTTAAAAGACGTGTGCCTTAATCAGACAGTACACTTATGCTTAAAAACTAAAGCACAGATTCCCAGTGTAGGCACTAAGGCTCAGGTTCCAGTAGTTTCAGGTTTATGTTACGGCTGGCCTTGTAGCATTGTGCACTCTGGAGTAACAAGATTTTCTGTGTCAACATGCTGTATCACCATGTTCTGCTCCTATTTTAGGCTCTCACAAGTTCTGATCTCCCACAAATAATTGGGAGGGACAAATATACCTTATACACATAATAATCTGATGTGTATTCGCACTGTGAATAACTTTGAGATGTACACCAAAACATTCCTGTACATAACTGACGATTTTAAAAGAAACATTTTTCTTCAGCCTGTATGATTTGGTGAGTGACACATTACATTATTGGCATTTGCCAGTATTTCGCATGCATAAGGCTGAAGTTACCCCCCTCCCCCGCCCCCACACACACACACATATGGCAGAAGTCACTTCCCCACACACACACACACACACACACACACGGTTGAAGTCATTTCCCCACCTTGCTCAGCAATCTCGATCTCCCGGCGCCCAAATTCTGCCTGCTTGATGTTCTTCACACAGAAATCTCCGGTGCCCTTGGAGTTGACCTGAGCCTTGTCCCGGGGAGAGGTCTCGTCATCAGAGCTGTCTGAGTATGAAGCAGCTGGGGACAGTCAGGAAACACACGCACCATGCAGGTGATTAAGGAAACACACACACCATGCAGGAGATTAGGGAAACACAGGCACCATGCAGGAGACTCAGGAAACACAGGCTGCAATTCATCCCATAACCTCTGTGCAGAACTCAGGTGTATTTTACCTGTGCTGTTATACACAATGCAGATATCCATGAATATGAATTACAGTGCTCACAATTTCATAATGCACGCACTCTGTTGTCATGAATGTAGAACATTAAGCTGGATTTATACTGAAGGAACACAAACAAAGTACATCCAAAAAGCCTCAGGGCTCAAGGGCTCTAGCCCCGACCCAATGTCTCTGCCTCTAAATCAGGGGTCTCGAACTCAAGGCTGCTGCTTCTTGTGATTTCTGTTCAAACAGCAGCCAGTGTAGGCCTTGAGAACAAGGTGGGCTATTTAATGGCATCCAATCAAGGACTCGGATTATGCACATCAGCACAGGAACACAACAAAAACCAGCAGACACAACAGCCCTCCAGGAATTGAATTTGAGTCACATGCTCTTGATGATGGTAGAAGAAATAACCTTCTCTCAAATAAGTAAAACGACATTATGTCCAACTACTTAGGTTGGATTATACAGTGCCCTCCATAATGTTAGGGACAAAGACCCATTGTTTCTATGTTTACTATTGTGTACTCCACAATTTGAGATTTGTGCAAAAAATTTTGGTTTTACCATGTAGAAATTACAGCAGTGTTTATACATAGTCCCCCCATTTCAGGGTATCATAATGTTTTGGACACAGCAAAGTTATGTAAATGAAAGTAGTCATGTTTAGTATTTTGTTGCATATCCTTTGCATGCAATGCCTGCTCAAAGTCTGTGATTGTCTCCTGAATGTTAAGTGTGTGATTCCAAATCGCCAAAACTTGTGGCAAATCAGAGGCAAATGAAGACATAATGGGTCTGTGTCCAAACATTATGGAGGGTACTGGAGATTGATTTAATGCCAGCCAAGCAAGGAAGCTAAGGGAGCTATGGGAACAGCAAACAGAACGTGATGCATTCTGTTCATGGACTACGGTGTACCAGGGTGCTTCTCCGTGCTGCTATGAAATGTAATGGAATTAATATGGATGATGAAAGTGGGACATGCTGTAGAGGGGGAGTCACTGACATCATTGAACAGGACCTCTCTCATCTCTCGCCCAGCAGGTATGCAGTAATGCAATAATGCACCAGCTACGATGACAGAGCCAGACCAGGTAGGGGTACAGGGGGGGGTACAGGGGGGGGGACTCGTACCTGAGCTGTAGCTGTCCGTAGAGGACTGGGAGATGGAGCGGGACAGAGAGCGGCGGCCAGCCTTGGTGGGGAACCTGCTGAACTCTTGCTTGTCCTCCACAAACTGGATTTGCTGTGGAAAGACAAGAGACAGACCCACAGTCAGACTGAGGGGGGGGGGGGGGGGGGGGGGAAGAAGACCATCTCACCACTGTAACAGCCAAAATTTGGTAATGGGCACATCTAATGGGCACATCAGATGAGCATAAACAATTTTTTCAATAAATGAAAATGTTTCTGTGTGAAATGAAGTAAGAAGAAACAGAATACAGACTGTACATTTTTAGGCCGTTTGTTCTGTTAAACTCAACTCATGGCAGTGAAATTGCTGCAGTATTGATTTCTAAGGATAGCTTTCACATTTCAAACTGCCAATGCCACACCTCATCAGTACTGCACAGCCTAGCTGGGCCAAGCGATCTCGTATTGGGTCCACAATAGAAAAAACATCCACTTATCCAGGAGACAGCTGTTCTTAGGGGAAAAACACTTGCCCTCAATGGTGAGGCAAAAAGCAGCTATGAGGAAATAGGTGGATTTATTGTACTTCCTGTGTACTGCTACCAATTCAAAATGCATTTTTTGCTTTCATACTCTGTATGCGTTGCACTTTCGTTTCTTTTCTTAAAAAAGAGTTTATTTATGCATCTTCTGGGATAGGACATTTTGTCTACCGGCCCTGAAGGCTGTGCATTTATTCCCAGCGAACAATGTCTTTCCAGGTCTCAAGCTCAGTACCCTTTCCAACTCGCTTATTTAAATGTGTAGGCTAATCGTCCCGTGTCCATTATTCTCATTAAAAGTAGGAGTGCAGAAATTCTCCCAGATTGCGTGTTTAATTTCTGCATCCCTGAGTGAATTATGGGCACAGTTGGCTTGCTGCAGTCTATTTTTAACACTCTGCCTTTCTCCGCCCATTAATTATTGAAACAGTTGTGAGACAGCGCTGCAGTTGATGCTGCCAGTATAGGTCACCAAACAAAGTATTTTACTCACAGCAGAACAACAGGGTGCACACAGCACTACGGGAGTTACCATTCCCCAATAAGAAACATGTGCAGAAAACAGAGAATACTCATGGAATAAAAACTGCCCATTTATAACACAAATTACATCTGCAAACAAATTAATTTTCAACTGAACCAGGATGAGAAACCATTGGCTGCAGATATCCCTTACAGCAACAGTGTTAAAGGTGAAAACTGCCGAGATCAGTTTTACTGTAAAACCAGGTGTCCCTGCCCCCTCCATTATTTACTAGCTGCTGTAAATGCTCTTCTGTTATAGTACAGATCTTTTCTCTGAGAGTTAAACAAGAGGGAGGCGGGAATTACTAAATCTGCCTTGACAATCTGTGCTTCTATATACTTATACAGACATTTTCAGAACTGAATCCATCAGCTCAATACTTTTTCTCACATGTGCAAAGAATGTGCAAAAAGAAAGGCACTAATGAATGAAAATGACATTGATTGGGATGTCACTGAGGTGCTGGTGTTTGTGGGGTGACCCTGCCGATCACATCCAGGGTGGACATGAGTCTCTTTAAATTGTGGGCCTCAAGAAAAAGAGAAGCTACACAGTATACTAAACTTTTGTGGGACATACAACAAAAGTGATTTTTCTTACTTTGGTACTGTGCTTGGTTTTAATGCTAGAATCACTTCCTGTCAGACAGTTCTCCCTTCCTGCCACACTGTTCGTACAGTTTGTGACATTATGTGACATTAAGACCTAAACCTAAAAAACATCCTTCACTGTGCGTTAGCATTAACCCCCATCCCCCCTTCTCGACCCTGTTTCCCTTTCCCCTCATCCACACCTTACCCAATATACCGATATGATAATGATAAAGGATTACCTATCACCGGGGCTTTGTGGCCTGGCCACTATACTTCTCATTAAACCCTACTTGGGATGCTGGTGATTTACGAGTCAGCCATTTTCTTGTAAGTCTCCCTGGAAAATGTAAATAGTAAATGTAAATTACCATTTCTAATTAAAAACAATTAACGGCTCATTATACACCCGAAATTGCAATTAAGGTTGGAATGAAAACCTGTACAAACAAGGGTTCTCCAGGAACAGGGTTGGGAACCCCTGCTGTCACACACTGTAGGCAGAGCCAAATAAAGTCAACCACTATGTGTCATGATTACAGATAATAAGGATTGCAATGATTACAGAGTGAAAAATATAGTTATAGTTATAAGTAATTGAACATATTTGTTTCCCATGCAAGCAGTCATGAATCTCATTAGCATCTGAAAGGCCTGATGCCAAGGTCACTGTGACCTGCCTGTGGTTTGAATGACAAGGTCTGCATAATGCAGTGTTTCACTGCCTCGGGCTAACCGCAATGTGTGACATCCACCACAGTTTAAAGTTAACGACAGGTTGCTATGGAATTTAATATGACAGTTTTATGGAGCGTCTTATAGGTTAATTTTTTTCCACCAAACTTTCTACAACAACTACATCTATCACATGTTAGGACATATGACATATAAGCAGTGAGAGTGGGGGGAAAAAGAGTGGATTTCTCTTATTTAAATTTCCTCAAACCCAGTCCAGGTCACCCTTAGCCCAAAGGTTAGACAGAGGGGCATTAAATAACTTTAATATGTTTACTGGAAACAGCTGCAGTACAGTCAGAGTTGACACAAAACACACACACATACACATATACAAACACAGGGCAGAACAGAATTAGGGAGTTATGGACACAGCAAGGTGCACATGACACAGCTTCAGGGAACACCAGCTGACCGAGTGCATAATGTGTAAATGTGAGCTAAATAAGTCATAGAAAACAGTCAGAGCACACATTTTCAGAGCACACTTTAATAACAAAATAACTAATGCTATTACAACAATTACACTACAACAACTGCTGCTGCTACTACTACTACTACTAATAATAATAATAGTAATATATTTTATTTTATAAATATATATTTTTTTGTATATACATGAAGCTGAACTGAGGAGAATGACTGCTATGTAAATTGCAGTTGAGGTAAAAGAAAATGCCAGGGGGGAGGGGGGGGGGGGCACATGTTCCATGCCAGCAGGTCCCTGCGCCCCAAAAAATGTCAGCCAAATGCCATAGCTGTGAAAGATCAAGTGGGGGCAAGTACCAACGAATAAAGGCTGTCTGTCCATTGTCCAGACACATGAATGATCACAAAAGCTTATTTTTCTATTACATTTTTCCAAAATATATATACAAAATGTAAAGAAAATGTACCTTCAGTCTTGTTCTATTCACATATATGAGAGTCCATATTCTGCAGTTTGTGTAAGAATTTATTCTATTCTATTAGTACCATTATTCTATGTCTTAACGCTTAATTCTGTTTGTGTCACAGCGGAAAACACGAACAGGGAATACAGGTTAAGCACTTTTGAAAGGGAGTGATTTTTTCCTCACTGAAACTGAAAATAACCCAAGTATTTCAGGCGTCCTTGAAGGTATTTTTGTGGTCCCTGGCCAGATTTGATATATTATTTAATATTATATATATTATATATTAATAATATAATATCTGTCCATTAGCCACTATAAAAATGCGAACCACTTACCATTTACTACAAACAGCACATTAGCTGATATAAGCGTGATATTGGGTAGCAGGAGTGTGCAAATACACCATGCATAAAAATGAAGGACATGCAATCCAGCCTTTTCCTCCTGGATTTGTAAAGCAGCAAAAATAATAATAATAAAAACTGTAGAGAAGGAATTTTGTATGTAATCCCTAGTGCATGCCTAGGACCTTTAAGCCAAAATAAAACAGAAGCCCTTAAATGTCAATGTGGCTCACCATCTGGTTCAGCACTCATTAATGAGCGTATTAAAAACATCAAATGCAGCCCAAAATTAGAGTTTTCTTCCACAGTTGTGGTGTCCAGAGCAGCTGATAGAAGAAGCGATAGAGGTCTGGTGTACTGGGTACTGTACTGGTGGTGAGCACCATGGTCTGAGGACACACAGTAATTGGAGATTGTGGCATCCTGAAAAGCCGCTGGTGCCTTCAAGTGTTTTGGCAGGCTGGCATGTACACAAACCCAACCCAACACAAACAACAACTTCACTGGAGTCCCAATACTGCACTCTGGGCTCACTGCAGGCAATCTTGTATCCCCCCCCCCCCCCCCCTCTCTCTCTCTCTCAGCCTCTTTCACCCTCTCTCTCTCACCCTCTTTCACCCTCTCGCTCTCTCTCTACCTCTTTCACCCTCTCTCTCCCTCTCTCTCTCTCTCTCTCTCAGCCGCCGGCCTTCTCTCCTTCATGCCGTGCATGAGAATGAGATATCCCCCTTGCAGCCTTAAAAAAACAGCTCAGCCTGCCTCTGTGGAGTCACATAGAGATACAGCAGTGAGCAAGAGCAAGAAGAAGCACATATCTTTCTGATAATCTCACATTAATACGCACAGCCAATACGGAGACAAGAGCGTGTTCACTGAGGTACGGCAGAACAAACAAGAACTCCTTGGAATAACAGAGTTAAGCGAGCAATCCAACCACTGGGAATTTTAAGCAGCCAATGTTCCGGAACATGACCGATCAGCTTTTGAGCTTTGCCGTTGCCTCGGGCTACGTTAAACTGAGTCACCTCCAGAATTATCTGGACACCTATGGATGAAGTTCAGCAAACACCACTGAGGAACACTCATGTTAATGTTGAAGTTCCAGCCATGTCGTGCCATTCTCTATCCTCCTCACATCTGCGTGACAGACAGGAAAGAGAGTGAAGCTTCTGTGAGAGACACTGGCATAGCAATCCAATGGGCTGCACGCAGAAAGTTTTGGCAACAGAACAAGGCATTAAAAAAAGAAAAAAGTAAACACAATTGCAGAGAATGTTCCCCACTTGTGTGTTAATGAAGAGACTCTTCATTGCTGTAAATAAAAAAATTGAATTTGGGAGCAAAAAACTAGCAACGCAAAGCAAGTAGGTTTTTTCCCACAATTCCACGCACACACGTAACATAACCAGAAGAGAATACAGAGAAACAGTGACAGTCCACATTGACACTGTACCTACTGTAGCTGCCAGCCTGGAAGACCTTAGTCTCACTCTAACACCAAACCCCTCACACAGCACATAAACGGAGCTACACTCCTAACACAGCCGACTTCTTAAGCAATGCCAGGCATCGAAATACCCCTACAGGGGGGACAGTGTGCCCCTGAGGGGGCCCCTGCCTGCCCCGCTCCCTCGCTCACCCTGCCCTGCTTCTGCGCCATGGTTCCCCGTCGCGGTTCTGCGTCTCTGCCGTCGCCCAGCGTCTGTCCTGCGTGCTCTCACATCCAGCGGCCGTTATCATGGTAATCTGCAGGCTGGGGGGAGAAGGGCCGGTCCACCGCTTCCAAGAACACAGCCACCTGACCAGCCCCCTTTCTGCCCCCTCTTTCCCACAACGTTCCCTCCTCCTTCCCTCCCTCCCTCCCTCTCCGGGACAGGATCATTCACGCTGATTTGTGAGTTCCTTTTAATATGACCGCTCTGGGGGCCCCCACCTGCCCTGTGGTGAGCTTGTGGCCAGCAGGCGCGCTGGCAGAGAAAAGACTCGACGGGGAATTAAAGGCAGCTCCCACGTTAAGCCTCAAAGGACTTCCGCTACCTTCCCCCGTCAACATCCAGCCTAAAAATACATCCCGCCTCCACCCTCTTTCATGCAAATACTCTACCTGCCACCACCGCCATCCACCACCCCCCACCTCCCCATCCCTCCACTTCCAGGGTCTATCAGGGGCAGTGACGCAGGTGTGATATGACATCACAGTGAAAAACACCAGGATTACAGGTGGCTACAGAGCCATTAGCCACCGCTAACCCGTGAGAGCAGCCCACCAGTCTCAGAGCCATTAGCCACCGCTAACCTCTGCAGCAGCAAGCCAGCCTCAGAGCCATTAGCCACCGCTAACCCCTGCAGCAGCAAGCCAGCCTCAGAGCCATTAGCCACCGCTAACCCCTGCAGCAGCACACCAGCCTCAGAGCCATTAGCCACCGCTAACCCCTGCAGCAGCACACCAGCCTCAGAGCCATGAGACATCGTCGTCGAGGGATTTCTTTTGTCTACTGTAGAGCAGGGTGAATTAAAGTGCAAATGCTGTAAAAAAAACCCCTCTTTCCTGCTTTTCTTCTAATCACAAAGCTGGATTAAAGATGAAAAAAAACACCCATGTGATTTCTATAGCCCATTATTTACTGAAAGCACCATAAATATAGCTGTTCTCTCGATAATCCTCTGAATACCGGTTGGAGTGGGGGTATATCGGGGTGACAGCCTAAGTTATGTTACAAAGAAGACATGTCCAATCAAATTACTGAGACAAATATTTTCAGGGAGTCAAATGTCAGCAAACTTTAAAAGTTATGCCTCTCAGCTGCTTCAACAGCCGTACCGAGTCCTTATAATGTCAACTTAAACATGGCCTGAACTTATAAACAAGTCTAAACAAGTCTTATCAGCCCCGCCTAAAGATAGATTAATGTGCCTAGCTGTGGTCCTGGAGGAGCTATAAATATGTTTAAACAATTTCAGACTGCATAAACTGTTTCAATAAGGCAGTCTGCCCTATTGTTTCACTCAGGTAAAAATAGGGGCCAGGGTCTCTGTGATGCCTCCCTTGATCCTAAATTAATCAGCAACTCAGACAATCCATCATGCAAAAGTAGTGAAAAACATGAAAGGTACTGGCAGATTCCATTCTCATACACCTGGTGCATACTTCCTGAAAGCCCACGCACAGCGCACTGAACATCCCCATCCCACCTCCTCAGGAGGCAGAATCCCCAAGAGACCAGAGATCCTCATCACATCCTCAAGACAGGAGACAACGTTCAGAGGACCATCGCATTGCCAGTGCGCAGACACACAGAGTGGAGATATTCTGTGTGCCATCACACCTATTTAAAGGAGCTATAGGACAGCAAGACAGTTCTGGAGGAGGTAAAAATCTTCCCTGACAGTCTGTAGATAAGTGTTACATTTCACAGCTTTTTGTCATTTTTTGCTCTGCGCTATCAAAACGTCTCGGGCCCCAGAGGTCAAACTCTGGAGACCCGTGACACATTGGGGCCCCAGCAGCGCTGATGAAGTGAAGCTGAGAGGGAAACGCAGGGCAGAGAGGATGAGCTTCAGGGTCTGACAGCACTTCACCACTGAAGGGAATTCACGCGAGACATTCGCTCCTTCCCTCAGCTCACCTCTGTCCCTCCGTATCAAAACTCCAGCTGTACAAACGGGTTTACATGGCAATCAGCTTGGAGCTTGTTTCCTCTTAACTTCATGTAATGTAATAATAATAATAACAACAATAATTTGTTATCTAGCTTTTATCCAAAAAAGGGCCCAACAGCTGTGCGGATCTTATCGTGGCTACACTGGGGCTTGAACTACCCACCATCCACTTGGCTACAGGCTGCCCCATCATATAAATTAAAAAGGGAAATCCCTCTTAAAGGTCCAGTTGAAGTGACTCTAACTGAGATTTAAGCACGTTCTTTGAAGCCTCACAGTCACAGTGTTTATGACGAAGAAGTGCCCAATAAATGGCCCTGTGCCATCCTCCTGTCATTATGCTTTGCGATCACACCGGTACCAAACACCCTCCAGCCCTGTACTGTCCCCAGCCTTTAACAGCCTGCAGCGCTGCAGCTGAAGGTAGGCCTTAGGCACAAAATATCACATACTACTATCATACCGGCACGAAGGTCACATACAGGCATACCAGCCCGGCTGTCATGTGCTGATTTATAAAGCGAACCCAAGGTGTATAAACATAATGTGTCAACATTAATTCATCAGCTGCCGATTATGCAGCCCTAAACCGCTGTCTGTAAGCAATAAGAGCTGCCATTTTGGCTGGCCCTTCATTCACACCTTGGAACGGCTCCTTTATCCGACTCAATAACAACAACAACAAAAACAACTCTAATCAGGTTCACAGATGCATTCTAGCGTCAGAATCTGTAGTTGAGGGACAAAATGGAGATTCAGCATCTTGTTCTGGGACACAATAATCTAAAAGTTGGTTTTAACCCCATTTTACAGTTTTTTAAATATATATATAAAGGTACTTGATTAACATGCTGAGCTAATGCTGGCTTTTAAAACACACCTATTCATCAAACTGTTAATTGCACAGGACTAACACTGTTATGACTGTTATTTTAGGACTCTAAAACCAGCTATGTTTTAGGGTGTACACATGAAAGTAAAAAGAAAACACAGTGATATTACAAGACTTTATTATTTTATTAGGTAGACACAGTTCCTGAGATACTCAAACCACCCTGTCTGGCACCAACAATCATTCCATGGTCAAAGTGACCTAGATCACATTTCTGACAATAATTACAGTAGAAATCATCTTTGGAAATTAATTCTGAATTAATAATGCTAACATGGGTGTCTCGGTGGCGCAGCCTGTAGAGCACTGACCTCATGCTCATTGCGAGCCGCGATGTCGGCGGTTCGAATCTGACCGTCTGACATATGTCTTCCCCCCTCTCTCGCTCCCATTCTTCCTGTCTCTCTATACTGTATACTGTCCAATAAAGCTGAAAAAGGCCTAAAAAATATCTTTAAAAAAATAAATAATAATGCTAACATGAACTACCTATTATTTGCATAAACACCTGCACAGACAGGCATGCTACTGGGCTCTGACAGGGAGATACTTTGAGCAAAATAATTTTAGCAAAGGAAAAATAAAAAGTACATGGATGATGGCTTGCACACAATTATATGTCAGCACCGAGAGTTTCTCTGAAATGAGAGCTGTCGTGAAAGAACCGCACTGCCTTGGGAGACACATGGCACAAAGGGAAGCAGTGGAATGATATCCAGTTTCCCTCCAGACTCCAGACTGCATAAACACAAGGCTTGCTGTTGAGTTAGCATAGTTGCTACCGATAAGCTGTGACATTAACCTCTCTGTCACTTCTGCTGTGGTTCCTTTGATTCCGCATGAATTCCTACATTTGTAATAGCGCACAGTGTGAGAAAGTAAGTAAAGATTGTCTGTGATAATTTCAGGAAAAAGTGTGGGTCCGTCACATTTAAGATCTATGCTTATAATGTATCCTTTTTTGAAAACCCCTCTGATAAGAACACCACATCCTACCTTAAGATTGAGGACTGCAGCAATGGATATAGCATTCTACAAGTACAATTCTGCAAGTACAATCATTTATTTTTATTGTGACAGAGTGCTCGGAGACAACCCACCCATTTGTCAGAACAAAAGCAGTTCAGCAAAGAAGAGTGGGCTAAAATTCCGCCACAGTGATGTGAAAGACAATAATTGTGGCTAAAGGTTTGCAATTCTTGCAGCTAAAGGTGGTGTGACCAATTATTTAGTTTAAGGGGGCCAGAGGTAGTTTGGGTATTTGATAACTCTTTTCAGTAATTGGAAAAAAAATGTGTTGTGCTTACTCAGGTCCCCTTGCCTAAAATTACATTTTGTCTAAAGATCTGAAACCATTCAGTGTGACAAATAGGCAATAATTGATGTAATCAGGAAGGGGGTACTTTTTCACAGCACTGTATTTATTTGCTGGTCTGGGAATGCTGTTAGACAGGTCTGGCACATAGGCCCTACTTGTGAAAATCAGGAGAACGCACTGACGATGCACACTGGAAATGAATATAATGTAAACGCGCAGTTACAATGCCTCATAAATTAAAGTAAAACACAGCTGTTGCCTGACAGCTAAATGGCCCGGGAGGTGCAGGGTAATGAATATTCATTTCAGCACTGACATCAGCATATTAATACCACTATGCCTGACGAGTTTTACGCACAAATTAAATTCAACGGGTCCTTCCATCAGAACATCAGTGTTACTTACTTCAGAAAAGAAGTAAGAGCAAGTATCTACAGAAGAAAAGGGTACTGTTCTACGGAGTCACCCTAACGTGAGAACCTCATTTCAGTCTGACAGCTACAGCAGGTCTGACCCTACCTGTGTGAAGGAAATGATCATTTTCAATGACAATCTGACGTACTCTATAGCCTTGGACATACTGCAGAACTTCCAAGCTAAGTATAATCAGCCCTGACAAATTGAATATAAATTGAATATAAATATTAGCAAAGCTGAGGCTGTCTTGGAGTCTGAAATTAGATTTCTACTGTATTTATGTTCCTTGGGTCTTTGCTTTATAATTAGGACCTACCTGGATTGGATATGAAACAAGGGATCCATCCATTCATTAAGCCGGTATTACATTCCACAGGGAACGTCGCTTGTACGCTCTGGCTAAGCTTACACGTGAACCGGACTCCCAACATTCGCACACTAACGCTTATGACGGACAGGCTCAAACAACACATGCCTGAAATTGAACTAAAAAACGTGAGGGGTGATTTGGACTTAGTCCCAATTCATCTTTTTCTCTGATTGACTTTTGACACCAGATTTTATAACCATGGTATTAAAACACAGTCCTTGCCTAGAGCGTGGAAAAACAAATAGAAAACCTATTTACGCAAGTTCCAGAGTCATTGATTGGCACTTTCAGGGGAAAAAAGCAGGAATTTGATCTGGATTCGTTCAGAATTCACAGAGTGTCCACTGTCCCATCCCAGCAGGAATAGAGATGAGGTTCTGATTGGCCTGTCGGAGGGGTTCTGAGAAAACAGGGTAATCGGAGGAGCTCCTCATTCAGGAATGCAGGATATTCAATACAACCCTGCCCACAGGCAGAGAGAAGGGCAGGGGAAAAGGAGAGGGCGAGAGAGAGAGAGGGAGGGAGAGAGAGAGGGAGAGGGTGAGAGATGGAGACAGAGAGATGAAGCAGAAAGTCTGTTGGGAAAGGCAGATAGCCTGAAAGAGGAGAAGAATGTGTGATTGGGATTTGGATGTGGGATTAATCCAGTTTGACAGAGAAAAGTGGGATGGGGGGAGGTGTTGGGGGGTTCAGGTGCAACTGGGAAGGCCTTAAATTAAACAATAAAACTTAGTGAATGGATTTAGAATGGATTTAGAATTTAAAAATAAATAAGCAACTTGGTCAGTTTGTTGCATCATACAGGACACTTGCTGATTTCCTCAAGAAACTAAAATGAATTCTGAAGTATCTTGAAAGATGCTGCAAAGATGGTCAGAGATCCCCCAATATCTTCACCAGCCTCATGAAATGTGACGAAAGACCACTCAGTTATGTTATCCTTCTGAAGGGAGGTTGCACACAACTCTAGAAACATGGGTCTCAAAACTTTTGCCACCTACAGTATCCGTTTGGGAAATATAATTATTACTTGTTCAGAAAAACAATAACAATAAAATGCTGTTTAAACAGGACATTAAGGAACACCTGTTAAAAGTGACAAGAGTATCTGCATCTGACCATCTGGAATGGGATGAAAAGCACCATGTAACAGTATCCGTTCTTTCCTTGAAAAAATAAACGGAGGCCTGAAATGGAGTCAGACTCCCCGCCTGCACTGGGATTGCATAACGGCACAAAGAGACAGAGAGGCTGAGTGGGCCGCAGAGCGGACTGGCACACCTACACAAGCTCCCACCGTACTCATTTAACCACTTCACCCGCAGGGGTCGGACACCGGGTCAGCAGGCCCCAGGCTCTGTTGGAATACCTGCTTGCATAATTACACCGTGCTCAGCAGCACTGCCACCTACAGCTTATGTACCATTCCCATCCGGTCCCCCTGCTGAAGTGCGACAATTTCCCCCTTCAGAAAGCGGGCCAGGGGAGCACGTCAGCCATGAAGGTCCGTGAGGTGGGCCAGGTCGTGACATGGCCTATTCACTGAAACGTGTTAATTTTGCGAGCCATTATAAAACCCGTCACGATCGATGCTTGTGCGATTCGGTAAGAGCAGAGAGAGGTGGCAGAGTGGATTAAATTACTCTAATTCAGTACCCATCGATCACTGCGAGACAACACTCTGGATATTCCTGTGGATGAAGACCTCCCTAGACCTTCAGAGGGAATGGGGATGAGGGGTGTCTTCTGGAAGATCTCATTTTCATTCCCTGCGTGTTCCCATCCCTCCACTCCTCCATGAATCAAGCAGCATATGGCCATTCCTCAAAGTCCCCCGCCCCAGGAAAAGACCCGTTCCTCCCCTGGAGGACACGAGTCTTCAATCCTGACAGAAAGCATGGCAACACGCACTGGATCTGGAGAGAAACTTAGAGCCTTTCCCACCACAAAGGCTAAATCCAATATCTCCAGCACCCACTAATCACAAACTACAGCCCTGTGCCGCAGCACTATGCAGGAAGCAGAGTCGCGTATATCAACAGACAGATGAGGATGAGAGGCAGGGAGGGCCCTTCTAAGAAATGCCAAGGCCACAGCCTGAACTATACAAGACAAGTCCTGCAAACCCCTGGAGAAGCTGATATATTATCCACAATTAAGTATACATACTAAAGCTTTGCTGGTTGAGGTAAATGCAGTGTTATTTGTCTCTGCTCTGCCATAATTCCTTTGAGTCATTTTGTACTGTTTGCTCGAAGCTCAGTGAGTATGTGCTCATAAAGAAATACGATGCTTTGCATGCACACAATTGCTCGTATTTGTGTTGCCCCACTGAGTGCCTTCACTGACTTCAATTCCTAGCTTGCAAAATATTAAATCCTAGTTGAACTAGACGGTTGAAATGCACAGCAACAAACCAAGCTAAAGACATTGTTCTCTGTTCACTGACTGCCTGTCTGCATACAACTGCTATTTTTCTGTCATGCCAGGTGATATGCTTGTTTTGCATAACAAAGCATAAGAAAAATGGAAAATCGACTAAATAAACATACTGTATATACAAAAACAAGAATATACAGTATACAGTTTTCTGTAAGATATGGATCTTAACACATGCCTGGAGAATAATGTCATACACTGTATTTTTGCCATTGGAAATGTACTTCCTTGTAAATGCACTTTTTTGGAAGATGAGAAATTAATTCCACTGCTCTGCACCTTGGCTACGGTTCTGTTGCTGTGTTGCTTGAAACATGCGGAAGAAACTCAACAGCTGCCTGAACAGTAATCTCCAGGGAAGGAATATATAGAAGAACAGATCATATCTAAGCCACGGTATCACCGCTTGGCTGAAAACAGAGAAAAGGGAAGCGCAAGAAGAAGAAGTATCTGATTAGTTTCACAAGAAGGAGGATCCAGGAAGTCAAGGCACCGCTGAGGCTTGACAGATGCAGCTGGGGCAGATATAATACTAACGCTGCACAGCGAAGCTCTCTAGCTCAGCTAATTCAGTATGCGTAAGGGTGTGAATTATAATGACTTTTCAACCAATGCAGACTGAGCCACCAAAAGACAATGAACAGCACTATAAATTCACTATATCCTTAAGAAATACAAGTGAGTAAGTACAGGTAGGCCTGTACTTGCTGAATTCCCCTGTTTTTAGCATGACAAATTTGAGTTCCAAAAAAAAGCTCTCTTAATGTTCTATTAATACTGGTTGTTTCTACTTCTCCTCTGTCTGTGAGACACTGTCACAAGTCATGTATGGCTTCCTTCCATGTTAGCAGGCAATTTCCCCACACCCCCTATTTACAGAGCTTATGGAAGGCACCGAAGCCTTCAACAGCTATTACTCAGATCAGAGTGAGCAGTTCTGTAACTGTAGGGAAACATAGAACATATGAGAATGTCCAACATTATATGGTCAAGCCTTAATAAAGTGTGGTTAGCTCTGCCAACCCACCCACCCATCCATCCATTTTCTTGGGCAGTTGGGGTGAGGTGGTGGTGGGGGGAGTTGGAACCTTCTGCAATGGACATTGGGGGCATACATTCCAGGACACACACAACATTCAACCACACATTAACACCTACGGATAATTTAGTCTCCAATTAGCCTAACCTGCACATGTACCGACTGTGGTAGGAAACTGGAGTATGCAACAGAAATACACAGGGACACGAGGAGAGCCAGCAGCCACTAGGCTAAGGTACATCACTGGGACCCGCAAGGTTGGTGGTTCAAGCCCCGGTTGGGGTTAGCCATGATAAGATCTGCAGAGCTGTGGGGCCCTTGAGCACCATAACCCCACATTGCTCCAAGGGAGATTGTCCCCTGCTTAGTCTAATCAACTGTAAGTCACTTTGGATAAAAGCATCAGCTAACTAACATGTAATGTAATGCCAACTCAACACAGAAAGGCCCATGCCTGAACTTGGTACCTTCTTGTTCTGAAGCAACAGTGCTACTCACTGCACCACTGTGCCACCGTAACTTTCCTGATGTAATGCATAAATATGCTGAATGTAATTACTGCTTCCAAATATAATGATAAGATGTTATATAAGATTAATTAAACACAAAGAACCATAAATGACTGTCAGAGGAACCTTTCGTCGCCTTATTGATAGATTAAATAGTTTAAGTGCTCTACTTTTGAGTCGATAATTGAGTCACCACATAATTACATGCGCTGTGCATCCTGCACATCTTTCTGTTACATTGCCCCCTAATTCAGTTGGACTGGAAACTAGGTCAGTGAACAAATTACTAAGAAAAACCAATGTTCGGCAGAGTAGCGATCTGCAAACAGCAGACCAACCTGCTCAGTTTTCATTTCTGCAACCTACAAAGGGGATCACCTTACAGGCATGTGGCCCTCACCACACATAAAGCGAGTTTACCCATCATGCATTGGGGACAGTGATGGGACAGACCTGTCTCTCCAGATCTGCCAAGGTAGCCGGCTGAATAGTGGTGGTGACCAAGTAAAGCTTGTTCACTCTTGTTCACTCCTTGATAATAAATATAATATAAATATATAAATATTGAACACTGGGTAAAACAGCTGGTGTGACCAAAGAAAAAAGTCAGCCCACCCTGAAAGCCCACTGGTAGGAACAGCTTCACCCTTACAGCTGATCAGGTCCAATGCAATAATAAAATAGTGAATGATTTTATTGTGATGTGTTAACCTTTCATGAACTTTCCAGGTTTAAAATCAAGTCTCTCTCATGTTGTGATTTGGCATTCTAATCCTAATGAAGAGATTGCAATTAGTAAGGCCTGAAAAATATGTGTGAAATGCAAATGTACAGTAAATATGTAATTTCACATTCTTGTTAAAAACTTACTCACATTTGATTTAGCAAACTTCATCTATGTGACAGGACCAGGGCTATATTCCTCTGGTCAACAACACCCACTCATGCCGCAGAGACACACATTATTAAACAGCTACATGCAGTAGGTGTCTCTCATGCCAGAAAGATCATTATCTCTGTTGAAGGGGTACAGAGCTAGTTTTGAGCAGGGAGTTTACTTTTATGATCTGCTTGCTCAGGTACTGCAATCCCTTATCCAGTATATGTGAGGACTGACTCCGTTTTCTGCCCTGTGCCTACAGTCAGGTCCATAACTATTGGGACATCAACACAATTCTCCTCTTTTTGGGTCTATACACCACCACAATGGATTAAACGAAACGAACAAAATATGCTTTAACTGCAGACTTTCAGCTTTCATTTTTCAGCTTACATCCAAATCAGGCGAACGGTGTAGGAATTACAACAGTTTCTATATGTGCCTCCCACTTTTTAAGGGACCAAAAGTAATGGGACACACTAACAATCATAAATCAAACTTTCACTTTTTAATACTTGGTTGCAAATCCTTTGCAGTCAATTACAGCCTGAAGTCTAGAACGCGTAGACATCACCAGACGCTGGGTTTCATCCCTGGTGATGCTCTGCCAGGCCTCTACTGCAACTATCTTCAGTTCCTGCTTGTTCTTGGGGCATTTTCCCTTCAGTTTTGTCTTCAGCAAGTGAAATGCATCTCTGGTCTTCCTGTTTTTGAGGCTCACCAATGGTTTACATCTTGTGGTGAACCCTCTGTATTCACTCTGGTGAAGTCTTCTCTTGATTGTTGACTTTGACACACATACACCTACCTCCTGGAGAGTGTTCTTGATCTGGCCAACTGTTGTGAAGGGGTTTTTCTTCACCAGGGAAAGAATTCTTCTGTCATCCACCACAGTTGTTTTCCGTGGTCTTCCGGGTCTTTTGGTGTTGCTGAGCTCACCGGTGC
This sequence comes from Conger conger, assembly GCF_963514075.1. Lineage (NCBI taxonomy): Eukaryota > Metazoa > Chordata > Actinopteri > Anguilliformes > Congridae > Conger > Conger conger. Next base: position 21,958,565 of record NC_083773.1, on the reverse strand, counting down.
GTTCTTTCTTTTTAAGAATGTTCCAAACAGTTGATTTGGCCACACCTAATGTTTTTGCTATCTCTCTGATGGGTTTGTTTTGATTTTTCAGCCTAATGATGTCACTGATAGTGACAGCTCTTTGGATCTCATATTGACAGTTGACAGCAACAGATTCCAAATGCAAATAGCACACTTGAAATGAACTCTAGACCTTTTATCTGCTCCTTGTAAATGAGATAATGAGGGAATAACACACACCTGGCCATGGAACAGCTGAGCAGCCAATTGTCCCATTACTTTTGGTCCCTTAAAAAGTGGGAGGCACATATAGAAACTGTTGTAATTCCTACATCGTTCACCTGATTTGGATGTAAATACCCTCAAATTAAAGCTGAAATTCTGCAGTTAAAGCACATCTTGTTCGTTTCATTTCAAATCCATTGTGGTGGTGTATAGAGCCAAAAAGAGGAGAATTGTGTCGATGTCCCAATATTTATGGACATGACTGTATATGGGGAGTGAGTCAGACAAAATAATCTTATGTGTTCTAGACTTGTGATAAGCAATAGCTCTCATTAACCACGTACTCCAGACAAATATAGCTAAGGTAGCAAAGTGTTCTTTTCCATTCTTTTTATTTTGTTTCACCTTTGTTTTTTGTCCCATGTACCCTTATTATATAATTTTATTCGCCTTTTTACTCTGAGCAATTTACTCATATTGTTTCCTCCAGAGCACTTCAGTGGTTGCCAAGAAACCAGGCACAGTGACAGCTCTGCTGGAGAACACTGAGGTCCTAGTGGGCAGGCACATGAGGTTTCAGAGAGCCACTGTATGAAACTGAAAATGGCATGGTCACATCTAACTTCAACTACCATTTTATTACATGACCTGTTATGTTAACCAATTATGTTTTAAAATTATATAGACTTATTATTACGTATTATACATAATTAGAGGAAGATATATATTCTGGTATTAAATATTAATGTATTAATGAGTTCATGACCCATGGCTAAACAGGCTAACAATTAAATGGGGGGTGATTTCAGAAGATAAATTTGATTCCTCTTTCAGTTGTAAAGACTCAAATAGGGGACTGAGACAATATTGTTGTTGCTATATTACAAAAATAAATGGAGCTCCTTTGAACTTCAGGTGACAATGAAAAACTGAGGAGAAAAAATACAGAGGAGAGAGACAGAGAGAGATAGAGGGAGGGACAGAGACTGAGAGACTTTCATCTGACAGAATGGACAACACCATCGGAGGACAGAACAAATTCAGAAAGAAAGCATGCCAAAGTGCAAATTTCACTCAGCCAACCATAGACCAATGAGAGTGTCCAGTAACCGGATTATCTGGCATCCCTTCACGGGGAAACGCATAGGAGTCTCTGAAATGAACCGGCTCCAATTTCCTCGTGCCGTGCAGATGAGGGAAACACAATGCAGCACTGTGTGTGACTTTACACAGGTACTACTGTATTATGCAGAGTAAGTGTCATTCCATAGGGAGCTTACAGGCCCAAGGGGGAGACACAGCATCCTCATTAAAGAATTGCAGAAAAGCTTTTAGGTTTCTGCTTTTTAATGGAGAAAGCCTGAGTTTACAAGCTGTTGGCGCATGGACAATTTGCAAATGCAGCCCCTTCTACTTTCCAGGCTCTATTACACACCATACATATTTTCTCAGATGTTTGGGATGTATATTTATGCACACAGGGCTAACTGCATGATGGAATGACAAAAGTTATGGTGGAGTGGGGTGGGGGGGGGTTCTCAGAAAACTCCATAGGGCCTCATGGGACACTAAATATCATCTGAAATTAATCCAACCAATCTGGAGAGAGAACGTGGTCGCCAATATGACTGTCAGTAGACAGCAACCGAATAAACGTTCTGACAGGTCGCATTTGCAATATTTGCCAAACCGTTCGAGGGCTCTACAGTGAAACTTAATGTGTCATAACAAATAATTTCAATAGCAATAACACATAACAAATAATTTCGGAGCACATCTACTAATTGTGATGCATTGGTGCTCTCCCAAATGTTTAAACTTCGAAGAACATACACTAAGTGACCACTTTACTTGGTAGACATGTACACCCCCTTGTTAATGCAAATATTTAATCAGTCAATCATGTGGCAGTAACTAAATGTATGAAAGCATACAGACATGGTCAAGAGGTTCAGCTGTTTTTCAGACGAAATGTCAGAATGGGGAAGAAATGTGATCTAAGTGACATTGACCGTGGAATGATTGTCGGTGCCAGACTTAGCTTAGCTAACTGGTGTTATTGTGAATATGGTGATATAGATGGTCCGACTCATACCGAGCCTGCTACAGTTTCAATAGAATGTTATGTGAAAGCTCCCGGCAGGTGATGCTGCTACCTTGTCTTTTCTTGCTATCTAAACGCATACAATTGACAAGCCAGCGATAATAAACTTTATTCTAATGTTAAAGTGGCCATTTATTGAACTGAATATTTAATGGTAGCTAACGTTAGAGTGCATTAGCAAATACGAAATTAGAGTTTAGTTTATCAAGTCATATTATGACAATTATCAGTCGAAACTGAGTTGTCAATAGCCTTCAATACAGCTTAAGCTTAGCTATCTATGTTGGTTAATTTATGTAGTTAGCTTTACCCGGTTATCTTTGCTAGATGCAAATTTGACAGTTCACGTCATGCTTATTTGCTAGCGTGTGATTAATATTAGCTATCCTCTCACCAACGCTGGTTAGCAATAATATATACCCAAGGTCAAGGTCCTGAAAAGCACGTAAACTGTGCTAGATCGGATGTGTATTATTTAATTTAGCAACAATGCTAGCTACTGACTATTTAGCTTGCTAATGTTAGCCAGAATCCGACAAACGATCTATTTATGAAATATGATCACAGTGGATAATGACGGCTATCTTGAGTGTACATCCCATATGGATAGCTAATGCGTCTGAATTAGCACCGCAATCTTGCCATGCCATGCGAAGATCAGGTTTTACTATCAAGGAGTTGGAAGTTATGTTGTAACGATTATTCTATGCTCGTTTTTAATATTTAGCTAACGTTAGCTATCTGTCTAAGGTTAAAGGTGTTGTGGCTACCATGGTTTTGCCTACGAATGAAAGTCGTGTTTGAAAATCACTTCCTACCTTCTTGACAGATTTGTGAGTTGTGACAGCGCTGAATGCGGAGGACAGGTCTCCCATGTTCACGTCGCTGTTCTTGCTGACGGTCATCGCCGAATATTTTTCCGCCACATTCTCACTCTCCTTGGCTTCTTTACTCGCCTGTTTCAATTCCAGCTTTCCGTCCCCCGCAGACTCCGACATTGCAACGAACTTGTGTTACCGTGCAACTAACGAGCTAAATTAGCACAGTATTTTGGGGGTTTTGTCACTTCTTCCTCACGGTTTTCTTTGGGTTGAGGCTTCTAGTTTCCGCTGCCTAGCTAGAAAGGTTTTTGTAGTTTGCAGTAGAACACGTGCAGTGTTTATGACTGTGATTACAGTACTTCCATGCACCGTATTATTGTTAATATGGGATCCTAATGTCTCTAACTGTCTTGACAAGAGTCCTCCCTCTTTCCTCCGCGTAGTCTGCGCAGTTCCCTCCAAGCAGGCAGCTGCAGGCGATTTGTTTGCTTTGGCTGTCACCTGAAAGTGTGGGCGGAGAGTGGGCGGTGTCGATCCGTTGGTTGAAACAAGTGGCTCTTCAAGGAAAACCATATTCGTACTAACCGACATGTTGAGTCCAGCGTACTGCAAAAAAACTAAATTGTAAAAGCTCTGATATGTAATGTAAAAATGCATATACATTTTCAACTGAGAATGTTAAGAATAATACCGAGGGTCGGGGCAGTGGGCTACTGGGGTAGGTTGTAAATGTACCCTGTACTGATTCAATAGCTGAAATGACGGGGCTGACTTTTTCACTGGTTTAAGGCGCAATGAAGGTGTGAAAGAGCAGAATTTAATGAAAGTGGTGGAATTTGGCTAACTTAGAAGTGGCCCTGCGTGACGACCGGTTCCAAATGTAAATAAGTGTTCGTGTATGTATTGTTGCGGTTTGAGAGCAAGGGGTGGCACAATTCCTGGAAGTAGCTTGTTGTGACACAATCCTACAATATTTTATTTTCGCTGAAAATGGTAAACAAAGTCACACTGCACGTTTTAGAAAGTGGTGTTAAACATTAGCCTTTGTTTGAAACAGTTGACACGAATCATATATATATATATAGTGCATCCGGAAAGTATTCACAGCGCTTCACTTTTCCCACATTTTGTTATGTTACAGCCTTATTCCAAAATGGAATAAATTCATTTTTTCCCTCAATTCTACACAAACACCCCATAATGACAACATGAAAGAAGTCTTTTTTAATATGATGCCACAAGCTTGGCACACCTATCTTTGGGCAGTTTCACCCATTCCTCTTTGCAGCACCTCTCAAGCTCCATCAGGTTGGACGGGGAGCGTCAGTGCACAGCCATTTTCAGATCTCTCCAGAGATGTTCAATCAGATTCAAGTCTGGGCTCTGGCTGGGCCACTCAAGGACATTCACAGAGTTGTCCTGAAGCCACTCCTTTGATATCTTGACTGTGTGCTTAGGGTCGTTGTCCTGCTGAAAGATGAACCATCGCCCCAGTCTGAGGTCAAGAGCGCTTTGGAGCAGGTTTTCATCCAGGATGTCTCAATGTACATTGCTGCATTCATCTTTCCCTCAATCCTGACTAGTCTCCTAGTCCTGCCGCTGAAAAACATCCCCACAGCATGATGCTGCCACCACCATGCTTCACTGTAGGGATGGTATTGGCCAGGTGATGAACAGTGCCTGGTTTCCTCCAAACATGACACCTGGGATTCACACCAAAGAGTTCAATCTTTGTCTCATCAGCACAGAGAATTTTGTTTCTCATGATCTGAGAGTCCTTCAGGTGCCTTTTTGCAAACTCCAGGCGGGCTGCCATGTGCCTTTTACTAAGGAGAGGCTTCCGTCTGGCCACTCTACTATACAGGCCTGATTGGTGGATTGCTGCAGAGATGGTTGTCCTTCTGGAAGGTTCTCCTCTCTCCACAGAGGAACGCTGGAGCTCTGACAGAGTGACCATCGGGTTCTTGGTCACCTCCCTGACTAAGGCCCTTCCCCCCCCCCCGATTGCTCAGTTTAGACAGGCAGCCAGCTCTAGGAAGAGTCCTGGTTGTTCTGAACTTCTTCCATTTCCAGATGATGGAGGCCACTGTGCTCATTGGGACCTTCAAAGCAGCAGAAATTTTTCTGTACCCTTCCCCAGATTTGTGCCTCGAGACAATCCTGTCTCGGCAGTCTACAGACAATTCCTTTGACTTCATGCTTGGTCTGTGCTCCGACATGCACTGTCAACTGTGGGACTTTATATAGACAGGTGTGTGCCTTTCCAAATCATGTCCAATCAACTGAGTTTACCACAGGTGGACTCCAATTAAGCCGTAGAAACATCTCAAGGTTGATCAGTGGAAACAGGATGCACCTGAGCTCAATTTTGAGCTTCATGGCAAAGGCTGTGAATACTTATGTACATGTGATTTCTTCGTTTTTTATTTTTAATAAATTAGCAAAAATTTCAATGTTGTTCAATTTGTTAATGTTGTCATTATGGGGTGTTGTGTGTAGAATTTTGAGGAAAAAAATGAATTTATTCAATTTTGGAATAAGGCTGTAACATAACAAAATGTGGGAAAAGTGAAGCGCTGTGAATACTTTCCGGATGCACTGTATAGATATATATATACTACTAGATCTATATATATATATAAATCTAGGAATAAATGAATAGAGTATTATATATAGTGCTCACATTTATTTCTAAAAGTAGCTAAGAATGAGGAATAATAAGAAATCTACACAAGAATCCTGCATAAGAAAATTAACAGGTAAAGTCACAGGTAAATTCACATCCAAAAGGCAACTGGCCTTTTTCACACCCACTGGTCATATAGAGAATCCATTTACAATTCATTGTGTGTATGTGCGTTAAATCACGATTTTTAAAAACAAAACAAAAATCAAGACAAACATTCAGTATAACTGCTACTAATTTTATTAACACAAGTACAACGTTTCTAGTATATGGATACATTTTTATCCATAACACATTTTGGTGACAACAAACAAAATGCATACAAATTAAAATCAGTTTAATGGCTAGATAGTCCTAAACTACCTATGAAATGGTTCATGCATGAGAAAAAAACAATACAATATATAAAAGGTATATGTACAAAATAACCCCCCAAAAGAAGGCTTGTTCTATGCAATCTTATCCCAAATAATGTAAAAATCTCTACATGCAACAGCCCTTAAAGTATTGCAATTATCTAAATCAGAGTACAACAATGACCACTACTGCAATAAACACCTTAACATCTGACATATTCTAAATTAATATGCATTTATTCACAAATGCCGGTAACCTTAAAAATGGAACACATTTTATAAAAGAGGCTGGTGGAAATCTCAGGTGTTCTACTGGATTACTTAAATGGAGTTGAGGACAGTCAAAATATAAAATACAGGCAATATGTCACCCCTACTCTCCAAATTCCATCAAATTTGTGTGTGATGTGTAAAATGCAATTCAATAAAGTCAAATGTTGGTTGGCTGTCATCAGGCAAAAAAAAAAAAAAAAAAAGAGAAAAAAGAATAAATAAAATATAAATAAAATGCTTATTGCCGTTTAAAGGTTCTTAAATATTCCAGTAAAGAACACGGATCAAATGAATGTATGGTATACAGGCATTTCATGGGTTTTGTTCTGTTATATGCAATCAGCCCTAGTGTTCTGTTCCTATACAGGATACGCTTTCCATTACTGGGTGTCAATGCACTTGAGCTGTGGGAGACACTAGCGGTGAAACCCAAATGGATTCTGAGTTTCTGCAGCTCCAGTCCGACATAATAATGAGCAAGTCCCCTGTATAATGTCCATGTACAAGACTACATTATGAGTTGCTGAAATTAAAATTAATGATCAAAACAAATTAATTTAATATAAATGTAAATGTCAAACAAAATGGACAATTTTCCAAAGAGAAACTATTTAACAGCAAGACAAATTTTCAATGTCACAGTTGCCATGCAATCTGGCACCATTTCAACATCTACCCAATATGACCAATGTCAAGGGATTTTAAAAGGTCAGATGAAAAGAACTCCACCCCTGTAAAGAACTAAAACTGCTGTAGCCCAGCATAGAAATTAGAAGTGCAATGGTTCACTTTGTAGCAATTTACAGAAATTGATAACTTTAAGAGAAACAGAAAACATGAACAGAGAACACCATCGTTGTTGTTCTGTTGTAGAGAATTCAAACAAGATACATTTTGTTTTGGATCTGCCAAGACGAAATCAAGGCAGTTAAATACACATTTTTACATATTATTACACAAATACTATATGTCATCTATCCATCCCAACACTCGGTTTAGATCCAGTTTTCAACAAGGATTCAGTGTCAGGGCTTGGGGTCCAGAATTTGGGTTAAGTGCTTGCTCGATCACACAAAAACTATGATATATGCATGTATGCATCAGTGTACATACATATACACAAAGCTTGAGGATTAAAGTGTTACATGAAGAATATTTAGGAAAAAAAAAAAAGACAAAAATGTCATTCTCATATTTCACATTTACATTTTTTCCCCTTAGAATATGCTAATGACATAATTTCCTGTTACATTCCACAGTGACAGGAAGGGAAATGGAATATACACACTGTGCTCAGGCTTGCAGGATCAGGGTCTTTCAGACTGAAGACCGAGGAGCTCAGGTCCTCCTAGATCAGGTGAAGATGGGCCCTCCGCTCTGGAAAACAGGTCTGAGTAGCGATGGCTTGAGATGCAGGGCTGGGGCGTGTGAGGCGACCCGAAAAATACACACACGCACGCACAACGGGGGGCTGCTTGTTACGACACGCGAATCATCTGGGCCACATTCTCTTCACCAGCCTGGGCTGCCTCCTGGTTCTGAGGAGGGAGGAGGTGGGGGGTCAGTATTCATACTCCAGAGATGGAAAAAGCAGTAACAAAGCACACTAACGAACCATTCTTTACACTCGCAGTACATGACATCTTAGCACAAATTAGAGGCTCTACACTGTAGCCTGCTTACAGTACATGAATTCTTAGCACAAATTATAGCCTCTACACTGTAGCCTGCAATTACTCTCAGTGAAACGCCGAGATGCATTTTGGCAAAGTTGACTTTCCTGATCTTTGGTGCCTTAATCTGTCATCAGGGTTCAGACCATCATCAAGCTTTGATGTCTTCATCCTTTACGCTGCGTTAGTGATGGAGTGTGCATGTGCTTCTGTGCGTTTCCCTTCTAATCCCTGTCAAACAAATCTGTGCTCCCCAGCAATACAAAACATCGCTTGAAATAAAACTGCTTCTCTTGCCGACTCATCCAGGTCAGTTAAAAATTATGTGCACACATTAACTGCCATGAATAGCTTTTATTGCAGTGCCCTCGTTTTAAATGACATGGTTAGAAAAACAAGGGTTAAGAAAGACAATGCAAGCACAGCAGAATTAGGTGGCAACTACTGTTAGACAATTTTCAGCTGTGTTCATAGCTGGTGTTCTATTAAAACTGAAACATTTGACTGTCAAGGAACTCACAAATGTTCTTGAGACACTCTGAATTTATTTTTTAAAAAGAACAAGTTCATCCTTTTATTCAGTTTTAAAACAGTAACAAAACAGGGAATACTCATTGACATGTATAACAAACAAGAACTCATATGATGTACAACTGTACAGCCATGGTATGGACAAAGAAAAGCAGGAAGAAATTTAATGTGTAAAAAAAAGAAAGAAAGAAAAAAAAAAAGATATGCAGCACAGTAATTCAGATGGAAACATTTAACAAATTCTGAGGAACACAGGATGAAATCCTCTCTCTGTATCCCGTATCCCAGTCCACAGAACACTTTTACCAGCGTCCAGCATAGTACCAACGCATTCGTGGTCACACTTTACAATAATAGCTGCAAATGTGTAATTAATGGGTGAACATGTGCTGTGTGAACAGTACTAATATAACCTGTGCTTTTCTGAAGATTGACTGCATGGCTGAGAAGTTAGAATTGGTGCCAGCAATAACGCTGTGGCCAAGGTCTGCATAGGACACCGCAGCACAACATAGCACAGAACCACCCATTTTTTTGCAGCAAATATTCTGAAGTGCTCCAATTAGTGTTAAAACTTGTAGTGAAAAATCAATACAGTACCTTTGAAACCACCCCTTATATCCTAGCCCTGCATCTGTTTAATAAACACAGTGTTAGAGAGGTTTACAGCAGGGCACAGCACAAGACAGCAGCAGTAAGCAGTGACAACACAGCGAGGGGGGAAAAACCTGAAACATTCACACAGTGTACAGGAGCCAGTAACCCAAGAACAGGAACATACTGGAGACACCCCCCCCCCCCCCCGACTGCTTGCTGCAGAGGTGTACACAAGTGAATGATGGGCGTTATATGGCACAAGACAAACACAGTGATCGCTAGTGATGAGCCTAACCGAACACTACCCTATTCCTTAAGTAAACAGTTCCTTGTGACTTTGAAACTTACAGCAATACTGTGTGCCCAATGATATAGAACACTATTTAAGAGTACATGTTTATGACTCAAAGTACTCAATTCTTCTGCTGATAGGACTGCAGGACACTACATAGGTACAGGTAATTAACGATAATAATTAATAATTTAGTAGTTAGGAGAGTAGTAGTAACATTGCCATGAATGGCCGTTCTCTGCCTGACGCACATTCGGTTAAATGAAGCCATGTAGGAGAAAACAGCTTCTGTTTAGCACTGTGAACTACAACATTTCAATGGAAATTGCTAGGTGAATAGCACCTCTGTCCTTGAATTAGACAACACTGAACAAGCTTATTGAACACACCGCTCATGTAACAATACCAATCACAAGACACCGAGACTGACGCAAGGCACCATGGGATTGCGGGCCTGAACGAGGTTCGTGGGCGAGGGGAACCAGGCCGGGATCTCAGCAGCTCAGCGAGCCGCTCGCTGGCTCTCAGTGCATTTACGCCATTGCTCAACACAACTTCAATCTCCCCTTACATTTCCAAACAAACCCGCGCAAGAGCAAAAACACAATAGTATAAAATAATAAACATATCGATGGCAGTACAATCAGCAGTAACAGCACACAGCCCTGGGGGATGTTTAAGATGCACGGAAATAAGAGTTTAGATTCAGGGTCACAGCAGCACAGTTTGGGGGGTGGAGCGCTGGGGCTGGCTACCCCAGTGGCGGGGCAGGTGTAGGGGGCCAATGGGAGTTGAGGTCCACTCCCCTAAAGCCCTCCTCCTGCTTTAGGCCTCCCTGCAGCATCCTCACCTGCATGGCCAGCGCCATCTCCTCCTTCTCCTTGGGCGAGAAGAAGCGCCCCCCGTCACCCCGTTTCCGCTGCATGGCGTGCCGGTGTCGCGACTCGTGCAGGTATTTCTGCGGAGAGAGGTTTCAACAGGTTTCTACAACGACTCTCAAACTCCAGTCCTGGAGGGCTGCAGTCTCTCCTGGTTTTTACAATTTCCTTTTAATTAGCAGTGATTTTAGGCCTTGGAAACGAGGTGGGCAAACCCTTTAGCAAATAGACTTAAACGAAGCAATCATAAATCCCCCTTTGGAGTACTGCGGGCTTTGTTCACACGTTTGTTAACCAACAGCACCCACTAGTGGATATATAGGTTCAGGGTCAATTCTGAACCCAATTCTGAACTGGCGATACTCCAAATCAATTCTTCAACTTGAATAGAAATTTTGACAGGACCAAAAAATTGATTTAGAGTCCTAACGGCTCTATCTGCAGTTGGGTCTGTGTTATTAGCAGTGTACATGTAGTCCTAACAGGTCTATGTTATTAGCAGTGTAAATGTAGAGTCCTAACAGGTCTGTGTTATTAGCAGTGCACATGTAGAGTCCCAACAGCTCTCTATCGGCCCACTCACCCTCCTCTCCTTGGGGATCTTGCCCTCGGCCTCCAGCTTGGCGCGGGCCTGCCTCCTCTTCAGGATGCGGTTGTACTGCTTGGCGTTGACGTAGAGCGGCTCCTCCTCCAGCATCTCTGCCCCTGGCAGCGGTATCCTCTGCATGGTGGGCACCGTCCCGCTGCCCGGCACCATCTGGACCACAGACACAGGCCTCAATCTCCCCAAAACCACCACAGCGCCGCAGAGGCTGGTAAGTGTGTTGTCTATGCACAGATATGTTAGGAGGTGATTCACTGACACAGAGCCCAAGCCAGATTTCCCCATGGGGACAATAGAGATTCAGAGACTTAAGGAATTCATTAAACAATCGGTACCTCCACCAAACATCTGAAGGTTTTTATTCACTCAGAACCCAGACGGCCTCTGTGCACAAAGATCCGTTCATTGGATGAAAACACTGCAAACTGTGAAACCAGTGCTCTCTCTAACAGGGGCTCTCTCGGTGAAGAACTGAACTTCCTCGTGTGTGCAGGGTGAGGGGTGTGAAGGGCGTTGACACACTGTGTGCCATAACGTTTCGGCTGCAGTAGGGTCCCAGCCTTGGTCCCACACCTCGGGTGCTGGGTTCGGGACCTCATAGGCGGGCCTTACCATGACCATCCCGCCAGCGTTGACCATGTTGCCGGACACTGGCAGGGTAACGGTCACGGTTCCTGGGCCACTGTTGGTGGTGTTGGTGTTGGAGCCCGCCTGTACGATCTGGGCCCCTGCCAGACTGGCAGCCGGGATAGTGATCATTCCTGTGAGGGTCAGTGAGGGGTGGGGAAGGGGTTTTGGACAAGGAAAGAGAGGAGAAAAAATGAGGAATTCTCTCAACGCATACAGAACACATTCTGCCGTGTAGGTGAGGGTCCACTTTGGGTTGAGTGTGTGTTTAAGTGAGAGTGTTTGTGACAGTGTGTGTGTGTGCGCGCGAGTGAGAGTGAGAGTGAGAGTGAGAGAGTGAGAGAGTGAGAGAGTGAGAGAGTGAGAGAGTGAGAGAGTGAGAGAGTGAGAGAGTGAGAGAGAGAGAGAGAGAGAGAGAGAGAGAGTGAGAGATGCACTGTGAGAGCACATGAGCGCACGTGAGCTGTAAGTGCTACCTTGCTGCAGGATGGTTCCATCAGCGTTGACTGGCTGGTACACAATAGTCTGCCCCTCTGCAGTCTGCGCCACCTGCTGACCCTGTACAGTAATCTGCTGCTGACCCTGCAGGGAGCACACAGTCACAGTCAATAACGCTACACAGAGAACACAGCCAGTCAATCCAGCTACACAGGGGGACACAGTCACGGTCAATAAAGGTACACAGGGAAACACAGTCACTGTCAATAAAGGTACACTTACATATGTATCCTCCTCATAATTGCAAAACCTTTCATTTTTTACATGAATGTCTCTTAATTTTCAACACTTGCCAAAAGAATCAATATGAAAATTTAGTAGCGCAATCCATTCAACACAGAATCTGCATTAATACAATGTATTTCAAGTGTGAGAATTTAATATTCAAATGTTTAAGTGAGAAGACATTCTGTAGTTACACATCATAAAAAGCTTGGTGTTGGTTCAGGAGATGGACAGCTGGGATGGCTCTGGGGGGGGTAAGTGTGGCGCTGAGATCCGCATGGTGGTTCTGACCAGGTTCTGCCCCACTGTGACAGCGGTCTGAGGGTTAGGTTTAGGATTGCAGTTATGGAGGAGTAAGGGTTAGAGTCATGGTTTAGGGTTATGAAGCATAAGGGGAGGGGAATGGTGCTGACCTAGTTCTGGGTTAGGTTTAGGGATGGGGTAGGGGTTATGGAGGATTAAGAGTTAGGGTTATGGGTTATGCGGTGCGGACCTGGTTCTGCCCGGCCGTGACGGCGGTCTGGGGCTGCTGGATGATGATCTGCTGGGTCTGGCCCTGCTGCCCCTGGACCTGCAGCGCCTGGCCCCCCTGGATCTGGATCTGCCCTGGCTGCACCAGCTGAATCTGGGACGGGACACAGGCTTTAGCCTCCTCAGCGCGTCCACTTAGGACACACTAGTCATTTTTACAGTTATTACATGGGCACGTTCATCACTTTCTCCATATTTATCAGATTCTGCTGCACTGTTTACATAGCCTAACTAGGCTTGACCTGTAATCATGTGCAATGCACAGTACAAGGTACTGATCTGCACAGTATCACTGCTTGTGTTAAGGCAGGAATTAACTCTGGCCCTTGAATCTAAATCCAGTCCTGGTTTTCTTTTCTCCTGGAGCTACCAATTGGCCAGACTGTTTTCACACCTGACTCCCAGGTAATGGGAAGGTGGATAACCAGCAGTTCAGCCCTTAAGGACCATGAGTTGCTGAACTCTCCAAGAATTTGCTCACCTGCTGAAGACCCTGTGCTCCGGACACTGGGACCTGCATGATGGTCTGCCCCTGGCTCCCCGGCATGGCCTGCACCATGATTGGCTGTCCAGACGAGGTGATGAGCTGGCCACCACTCACCTGCACCATGAGGGGTTGCCCCTGCACCTGAGACAGGAGGGGAAAGAAAACAGATGAACCCAACTGGACAGTTTAAACCAGGTGCAGTACCTCAAACCACTACAAGGGCCAATGGACATTGAAGCAAGGCTACTGCAAACAGCCAAGCACCATAGTACAGGCTCTGCATAAAATGGTACTCATACTCAAACACACAAGTAAGTAAGAAAGAGAAGACTATGCAAGCAGGATATCAGGTCGCCATGTGACATTATACAGCTTCATGCACCGACTTGCTGCTGGCTGTGGAAGACAAGATGGCAATGAACAAACAATGACACCCACTCAACAAGTTCACATCCCAACATCTCGCAGCCTCCATCAGCCATGGAGCCTCCAACAATTGCTTACATCTCCATGTCAGTTAAGAGTTTGGTGCTGGTTCACTGCCAGAGGTACAGCCAGTTACCTGATAGAAGAATCATAATTGCACCAGTTACATTTTATACTTCTTTTTTTGTATATTAAGATGGCTCAGCACTATTTTAGGCCTGGCCAACTGCTACAACAGATATGAATTTGCTGAATTGCAAGACTGTACCATTCCATTCTCCATCTATGCACATTTCCTTGTGTAAGTGTAACTCCAGGCTGGAGCTGAGAAGCTGAAGCTAACTGCCAGTTGGTACAGAGGTAAAATGCAAGATGGAGGCAGGCAAGATCAGCAGCCCCACTACACCATCCCCACTACACAGAGGACAGCAAGTCACAACTCAATCTCCCGTTACAAGCTGTGAGTGGACCACACAACACTACACAATGTGGGTGGAAGTGCATGGCATGAGGCAGGCCAATATGCGGACAGCTGTGGAGATGGCATGGGTGTTTGGTTCCAGTCGCGTGTCTGCGGGTTAGGGATGCTATGGAGCAGGGAGATGCAGTAAAGCCCATCACATCAGCATGCTGAGACAGCACACAGGACGAGCACGCCAGTGTTGGGATGGGGTGGAGGTCATGCAGGGGGTACAGGGCAGGCCTGGGGGTCACACCACTACCTGGAGCGTCTGAACCTGCTGGCCCGAGGCGGGGGCCACCTGAGCATCGGTCTGCAGCTGGACCGCGGTCACAGTGCCCTGTGTCCAGAGACAAGCCACTGTTACCCTACCCCGCTGCTGCAAGGCTGTTCCCCGAAACACACACAGACACACACAGACACACACAGACACACACAGACACACACAGACACACACAGACAGGGCCCTGCGTCCAGAGACAAGCCACTGGTACCATGTCCCCACTGCCATGGCTGTTCCCGAAATCTCAATCATTCTCATACCCATACACCACGGGTTCACAACTCCGGTCCTCGAGGGCCGGTCTGCGTTCTGGTTTTTGTTCCAAGCAATTGCCTTGTTTTTAATCTGCGGACAGCTCTTAACCTGGTTCAAGCCTGTACTTGAGCACAGTAAAAAGTATTACGATACACTTGCAGTCAGCACCTGTAGCATGTCAGATAAGATAAGATAAGATTGAGTCTAGTAAATAATTAAGGCCAGAAGTTGGCACAAAATCTTGAAACAGATCAGCCACACACACACACACACACACACACACACACACACACACACACACACACACACACACACACACACACACACACACACACACACCCTCAGATTTACTGATCAGCAGGTACAACCATTCAAAAACCGTTTCCCATTTGTCAGAAGGAGAGCAAGGCCTCAAGTGCCTTCGTAATTGCAGTTCAGTCCAAGATGAGTAGGTGGAAGGGACTGGCACGTTGGGGAAATTCAGACGGCAGCATCGGACCCCACCTGCTGCTGGATCTGTCCGCTGGCTGCCTGCACCACAATCTGCTCCCCGCTGGTGGTGGTGGTTGTGGTGTACTGTTCCATGATGGCTCCCTGGATCTGCTCACTGCCGTCCACCAATGTTCTGAGAGCACAAGCAGGACAAGACTGAGAAAGTGACAGCAAGATACTCAGGGCAGCCTGTAACCTAGTGCCTAAGGTACATGACTGGGCCCCAAACGGTTGGTGCTTCAAGCCGGTGTAGCCACAATAAGATCTGCACAGCCCTTGAGCAAGGCCCTTAAACTCGCATTGTTCCTGGGGGGACTGTCCCCCACTTAGTCTAATCAACTGTAAGTCGCTTTGGATAAAAGCTGCAGTTAAATATGACTAATGTAAATAACAAATTAAAGAATTAAAATGAAGATCAAGTAAAATCATGGGCTGATAATACCACAGACTCACTGTGTATGACGCCTGAGGTGAAATCAATTTGAAAACGGCTCAGAAACAAGAACCAACTGTCTGGGGTCTAGCATTCTGCATACAATTTTGTCAAACGGTGGGATTCGCAGAATTGACAGGAATGGTCAGAATTTGCTAAAGAATGCCTTCAGAATATTGCGACCAAAGGTCTTAGTAGATTTACACATTTGATACTGAAAACTTAAGAGGAAATACAACGAATGTTTACTTTTCAGGGACAGAAAATAAACCGAGCTAGACTACATAATTTATAGAGCAAGCGGCTAACTTGCATGTATAAAATGTAACGTTAGCTAGCAAATATAAAATATTCTGCGAAAACACGCTTGTGTAATTTCCCAGCTAAATTGCCAAGATGCTTATACGTACATTGCTAGATATCACCATTAACTTGCTTGACAACAATAGGTCACAGTCTCAGTAGGTAGCCAACGTGTTGTAGGAAAGTAAAAAGAGCGGAATATCGGACGTTACATAGCTTGTCTTTCATGCTTTAGAACTCAACTACAACCAGAAGGAGGCTAAATGCAAAGTACATTATTGCAAATGCCATGATTTGCTGAATCGTATCACCCGCTGGAAACAAACAGGTCAATCTGATTCGTTAGAAGCCTGTCTGGCATGCATTTACTTTCATAATACGGTGGGGGCAACACATCAGGCGCCATTTTCTGAGTTAAGAGAACAAGCTATATTATTGCAAATATGAAACTAGCTCGGTAACTTACTCGCAAATGTATAGCGGAGTTAGAAGAACACAGCGCCAAAGACTACATTACTGCAATGTTATTAAATTAAAGTGCCGGAACATTGAGGTGTTCATTTCAACTAGATTGCTAGCTAGCTAACGTCAACGTTAATTTAGCTAGGCTATTTATATGGATACGCTTGCTTTGCTCAATCCACGTAAGCCATTATCTGTACAATTATTTTAGGCATTGGTTAACTTAAGTTAACGGCGCACATTTTCAAAATCGACCGCCAGATATAGCTAACGGTAGGCTACAGCAGGCTACAGCGTTGGTAACTAACGTTAGCCAAGTTGGGTCAACAATCAACTGCCTTTGTTTTCGGGACGAAAAAACCAAGCTGGATTTTTCACGAAAAAAAAAACAAAAACATTTTACGTACAATCTAACAACATACTGGTTGGTTGTTAGCTATACCAGTCTAATGTACGTGAACTCAACCGATAGCCATGCTGATACATTGTCAAATACTAATGAGGAAAGAAGCCCAAAGAAACAAAGACCCTTCTTGGTTAACGATAGTCTAGCTAGCGGTATTTTCTGTGTTGGCTAAGTCTAGTTAGCGAGCCGTTATAGTTCCCAATAACGCTTACTACTAGGGTAGCAACAATAATTTGGGTCAGCTAACTTTCTTCAAATTTAAGAAATAGTACATTTGCGTTAGCTAGTCGTTATTAGCCAGCTTGTTAAATTAAGACTGGGGAATCTATCCAATGTAACGTTAACCTAGCTAGTTAGTCTTGCTCGCTACAAATTGGCACATCCACTGCTAGCGAACGTTACCAGAGTAAACTTTGTAAAAACATTTTTTGCCGTAAAGGAAACAAAGTGCCATTTAGCACCCAAATTAGCTTTGCCAACCAACGTGAGATGGAGTTTGGTGTTCGCTTGATGGGATTACATGGACAGGAATTGAGGAATAATACAACTAAGTATGGTTGTATTGTTAGCTAAATGTGACTGAAAATACAACTGGTTTATCAACCTGGTACTAGCTAGCTAGTTGGTCAAGGCCGTAGGCCAGGACGTTTGGAAATTCATTTTTCATTTAGCGTCAGTCGCTGATTGGAACTAGCAGCACTACACGAACACTAGCACTAATTGTGTGCGCCAGGTGAAAAACAGCCATTTGGCTAATAAATCAACGATATACAACTTGGAATTCATACAACCCATCTAGTTGAAGATAATCACAAGTCTTAATATATCACTGGTTAGCATAGCATTTACTGTACAACCAAGTGATGCATGGCATGTTGGTTAGCAAACAATCTAGCTAGTAGGAATTGTAGCTAGCTAGACTAGTTAACGTTAAATGGTTTTGTCAGCTTGTACAAACATGAACACAAGGCCTTTTCCAATGTATGCGAAAACGGGGTACGTAGCATGCTGGCCTAGGGTAGTTTTTCAAAAGAACTGAACGTTGACTCCACGAAAGTACCCCCTGCTAACGGCTACTTTCTGCATGAGTCTACGATGTGTAAAATACAGTTAATTCCTGCATTTTGTGGCCATAGTAATTTGGTTGGTCAATAGCACACCAATCCCCTGCTGTCGGCTCCCTTCCCCTCCAAGCCGCGCTCCCTCTCACCGATTCTCCGCCGCCCGATTCCCCTCTGATTGGCTCCAGTACCGAATCACAAAACCCAATCACCGAGCTCAAGGCGTGTGGACAAAATGGCGCAGCAAAAAGACCTCCAACAAATCGGACGATGCATTCCCCTCCCCTTGTCTTCTGCAGGCTTTCCCACGCCCCCTTGTGAGCACCGCGCAGGCGCTTGCGATACACCGCTTCTACCCTCAAGCCATCGCCGTTGACACCGTGTTGACATAGGATTGGCACCTTTTTTGTTTGGAACTTGAATGTTAGCGATTTACTTTCTTTGTGAAGTACATCAATTAATAAAACTAGTAGTAACGTGTGTAACACAAATTACCTTGGGGTTACAGCCATTATGTATATGGGTAATGTATAGATAAAAAAAAAAAAAGATATTTATCATCAGATCAGATATAGTATCATTAACCAGATGCACCCATAACGCAGGACGCTGCTCTAAACTAGATATCCAATATCAGTATGTAGGCCTACTATAAATTCATAATGTGCTCAGTGTCTACAGCTGATTTCTCTGATTTTTCACAAGGTAATTAAGGCTACTGTTCGGACTGCTTTTTGAGTGAACTGAATATATGCATTTCTACTTCGAGTATGTGGGTATGCCAGTGTTTACAGAAACAACTCACTTTCGAATTTACTATATTTATTATGAAGAAAAGAAAAATCTGCCTTGTAAAAGTACCAGGAAGTACCAGTAAGTCCATTTGTAAACCACACAATATTTTCTCAAATATACAGAAAAAAACATAGCATTATAAAGTTAGAATTCTATTTGAATACACCGTTTAGCCACCACACAATCTATGTACAGCCATTTTATCAGAAAGAAATATGTCATTGTTCACATCATACCATACCATCTTAACTGTGTCTTATTTAACTTCAGTTTAAATAAGACACAAGCCTCGTGAATTTATCCAAGAGCTGCCAATCAATTATATCAGAGCCCAAAAGTCAAGCATAAGAGAGCAATTCACGGCGTAGATTCCCCTGGTCAGAAAAAGATATTGGTTTTGAAGCCCACCATCATAATAAAAGAAATCTGTACAGAGCAGTCAAATGCTAGAGTGCCAGAATCAGTCTCTTCAAACAAGTCCATATTTTACATGTCAAATAGTTTACCTACTATCTTAACACTCGGAGGAAATTATGTCCACACCCAGATGCTGGACATAATGCCAGACTAACAAGGCTGATTCAATGCTTCCATTCTTCAGAGTGCACCTTGCTACATTATGGAACATAAGTAAAAAAAAAAAAAAAAAGTACACTTCCTTGTATCATTTTCAAATTCTTTTGGGTTTACACAGAGCCCTGCTGTAGTACTGTAAATGAGATTGACAGCTCAAGCACAGGCAAGGGAGATTCTTTTGCCCGAACTAGAATATAACTAAAAATAAAAAGGTGCTTCCATTCAACCTTCAGAGATCTCTATATTGGAAATTATTCTAGACTTGAAATATACCTTCTACTGTTAATTGTCTCATGTTTAATGCACAAATGTTACAAATTTTAAAGACCAGATGATTAAAAGCATAGATGTGGGTGTATTTGAAGATAAAGGCAAAATAAACCAGGCTGCAATATTAATGGGAAAAATTAGTCTTAAGTTCTCTTAAGTAGTATGAAGATATGACACAAAACAGTTTTTTTCCACCTTGAATTGGTTCCAGACATCTCTGTGCTTCATAGAAAAAGGTCCAAATTGCTTAAAGTTCTCAAAAACCCATAAATCAATACCCATTAATCTTTTATTCTATGAAAATTTAGTAATTACAAATTGAGCAGGCACCATGTCTGTTCTGATCTCTATGTACTTATGTGACTGATGGCATCGAAAACTGATAATGGAGGTTTCTGTCACTAGTGGGTAAAAATAAAAAACAGTTTGCTGGTTACCTTTTAACATAATCGGTCGGTCACATATGGTTTATCCTGGCTTTTAATATCTATAATAGTACAATAAACCTTGCTAGAAAATGGCAAAATTATTTAGATATTTAGCCACCTTTAATGTACTGGATGTAGTCAGCCTCAGAACAGCTTCAATGTTGCTAATGAAGTGTGACTCCTCTGTTGACTACGGTAATGGAGATTGGTGGACATAAGTGCAGCAGCCGATACGTTCCTCCCTGCAACAGCTTTCTGACGAGCAGGGAAGCTTATACCCCCAGCCTCAACCAAGTAAAAAATAACAGTTTAGAGAAAGTAGTAAAAATGTAAAATGCTACTAAATAGAATATTTTATGAAGTTTCTTGCTTTTGGGGAGGGTTTTCATAGAAGACAGTGACTACAGGAGTTACCCTCTTTTTTATCTGGAAGGCCAGTTGACTAATCAACTGAGCAGAAAAAAGACAGACAGTGATTCATATCAACCTACATTTTTGTTTATGGTTAGCATTCCGTTATAGCTAAGAGACAAGAAAGGTGTTCCGAAACGTATGTTGTTTTGTTCTTGGTGCCGACAGCACAAAGTTGGTTACAGAGGGGAAAAAATCTGATCTGTACATTGGAATACCCATGAACACATAAACTGGTTAGATTTCACAATGACTGCTATTTTTCTCTGTGCTAAAGCAGGGTTGGGGTGAACCTACAACGGACAGTGATTTGTGTGAAACATTTTTTTCCTTTAATTCAACATGGTTGTGTCTGAGGAACAAGATCAAACTGAACCGTGTTCTGTGGAATACGATGAATAAAATATTGCATCTGACAATTTTATTGCTTAAGACATTCTAGGAATGGATCCTTTTTTTCCCCCGACCAGAATCCTGCTATTATAAGGGCTTACAGTTGTCATATTTTTTCAGTCTTCACTTCCCTATGATTCCAACAAATCTAAAGGGGGGGTACTCAGCAAGTGAGAGTGTGTGTGTGAGTGTGTGTATGAATGGTTGTGGGGGGGTGGGGGTTAGGGTTAGGGTTGGGGAGGTAAACCCGTTTAGCTTTTAGTATTTTTCAACCTTTTACATTTTTTAAATTAAGAATAATGATTGTATACATTACAGCAAATCATATAGACCTGGTCTTGATGAAAAGTTCACATCCAGCACTGGTGAATTCTGCTGATTTGCATGTCTCCATGATGTCACTGCAGGCTGTCCTTCAGATTGGAAATTCAACATTGGAAAAACAGGAGCAAACCAACAGCATAGCAAAGCTGTGACACAAGGTCAAAATTATTCCAATACCACACTTTCGTCTCTATATTTACAATACCGCAGTGGGACTGAAGGCCATCTCTTTGCGTTTATTTAAAAAGGGAAGCTGCACAGCTTGCCAAAGGATCTTGATGACATGAATGCCTTTTCGCAGGTTGCTGACCTCAGCCTGGGTCCTCAGACCGGCCCTCAGGTTTAAGGCTCTCTCGCGTGCTGGTCGGGGCCATTTCTCCCAGACCTGCAGCACAGC
Organism: Conger conger; assembly: GCF_963514075.1. NCBI lineage: Eukaryota > Metazoa > Chordata > Actinopteri > Anguilliformes > Congridae > Conger > Conger conger. The sequence continues at coordinate 21,936,982 of NC_083773.1, read as the reverse complement.
TGATAGAAATGATGATCAGAGTTTAAAGAACGGCCCTTCCCCCTCACAGACCCACAGGGGTGGAGCTGCGGGAGGTTTCCATGGTGACGGCAGGACGGGGCACAGGAAGCAGCAGCGGCGTTAGAGACCAGGTCGGGGCACAGAGAGGCTCAGAGGAGCAGATGGAGAGCAGGGCAATGCTTTGGGCGGTGGGGACTTTCCCAGCTCGTCCCTCGAAGTGGTGGCTGGTCTCTCTGGTTCTCCAGCTCATTCCAGAAGGTCCTGTAAACAGACATCAGAGTCAGTGTGTATGATGACTCAGGCTCTACACAGAAAGAGATGTAATCTTAATTTCTTTGTAAAAACATTTTATTTCTATCTGTTCAACAAAGAGAGAATAGAGCGTAAGAAAGTCCCACATCTGTGATGGCACAGGCCCATAACATGGACAAAGGTGTTTGAAGGTAAAAGAAAGGAGAGAATGATGCATGCTCTGATTGGGTCGGTCCCGCAGCACAGTGACAGGAGTATGCATCGGTCCACACCTCGTCAGAGTCGTCATGGTAGTCCCTCTTGCCAGAGTCAGCTGTGTGGCTGTCCAGCTCGTCAATCCCCTCGATCCCATTGGCCTCCGCGTGCTGCCGCAGCACAGAGTATCTGTGGACCAGGAACCTGTCGGATGTGGAGGAAAAAACTCATTCACACCAGAGATCACACTTTAGGGGCCTGTAGTGATCACTTCTCCCATTACTGATACTTAACCAGACAGTAATTATACCCAATGGAATTGATTTCAATGCCTCAAAACTGAACTTATAAAGTTACTTCAAAATCCCTAGCAAAATAAACCATAACGCTGTGTTGGTGTGTTAAAAAAAGCTTTTTGCTGTTCCTGGGAATGAATTGTTTTGGCAATACAAGGTTTTTGCACAACACAAACGCACAACTACTATAACTAATAATAATGGTTATAATAATCACAATACCACTGCCACTATAAACCTGCAGTTTTATGGGAATCGCAATCACAATGCTATGTGCTATAAAATGTCCTATACATGCGACTACTCCTGCAATGACTATTGCAGTTACCACAGTAGAATGGTTCAGTACAGGCTATCAGGCTGTCAGGATTTTTTTACGGGCTGCCAGGCATTGAATTTAGTGTTCTTGCAACGTGAATCAATATTTCAATCAACAAGGTATAAAAAAAACTAAAACTTATAGGAGAACTTTAAAGACACTTCAAATGCACTGTGTGTTCTAAAGAGAAATCAAACTTCTTGGGGGGAAAACTCCCCCAAAAGAAACAGTATCTTAGACTCTGAACTGGAATACCCAGGCTTATTGTAAATCTGTGGGCAAATGACAGTACCCACAAAAGAAAGACAACAGCCTGGAGTTGTTCAGAAACACAGCAGCTTGCTGATATGAATTCATGGCATTTTGTGTACAAAAGCACACTGGAATAGGCCAGGTTACATGCCTTCAACAAGATCTTGTGTCGTTTTCTGCATTAAAATTTCCACACCGAATACAAATGACTTATCACTCTTGCAGTCATATTTTGTTGAATTTCATAAGTTAATTAGTCTGTATATGCTGAAGGACATTAATTATGCAACACATTCATTTTGTTCCCATATTTCCCCAGAAGTTTAATTCATGTTTAAATCAACTGTAAATATAATTCATCCAACACTGACCAAATGTTGGAGCGCAGCACACAGTTTCAGCTCTGTGCCCAGCTACAGGCTGCAGCCAGATGGGAGCTGTTCAGCACCTAGCTGAAATGCGTGGTATTCTCAGAAACCCACAATCAAGTCAAGCAATGAGCTGTCAGGAAGCTTCGAGAATTTTCTGAATTAGATTATGATTGCATAATTAATGGCTTTCTGTAATAATGTACATTGCACGACAGCACTGATGACTGCAACAACCCTAAGAAGTAACACAATAGCAATTTTCAATGCTTAACCCATGTTTCACTCACCACAGGCTGTGAAATGAGGTTTCTCATGGATTGGTAATATGTATGGATAAAAAGCTACTCATTTGGGAGGCACAATGTTAAAATGTTTCTCAAAAAAATTATTTGAACCATTTGGGTCAATTTGAATCCAAATATAAAAATGTGTCATAAACTTTCAACTTAATTTCAGGCTTAAGGTCAATGCATAAAGAAGCAAAATGATAAATGAGAGATTTTGACCAGTTCTTTATAGCATTGCTTTCTTTTCAGACACCTCGTTTCAGACGGATAGACTGAAAATGAAAGAATGCATGGTTTTATGGCTGACCTTCCCCCACAGACGTATTTCTTCACAAAGAGAACGCCGGCCACCGTGCTGATGAGCAGGATAGCGATAACTGCTGCTACGATGGGCACAGAGCTGGAGTGGGATCCCCTCTGAGAGAGAGAAGAGAGATTGGGAGAGATTTTAAAAAATAAAAATATATATATATTGAGAGAGAAAGAAGAGAGGGATAATAAAAGCCTAACAAAACATGTGATAGTGCACAGGCCCATAATGTGGAAAATGGAAAAGGAGGGCACACTGCAAGTATGCTGCCTAAATACATTAATAAACATCAGTTCATCACAACATGATCGACCCTCCTGCACTGGGTGTTTGCCAGGACCCCATGTCAATAAAAGCAGCAATCTCCTTCAGCGTCTTTTCTGCACCGTTTATTCTGTCCTGCACATGTGCAGGTCGATTTTTCTCCACTATTTTTAATCTTCAAATAAGAACCTACACTGGAATGTGTAATACTTCTTGCAGGTTTTTTCAAGATTATTATTCATCATCCATGCCCAGTTATGCACATTCAGCCAATCACGTGTGATACGGCTCAGACTAACAGCACATGAATGTTGAGTGTAGAGTTGAAGAGCAGGAAGGCAGGACTCACCAGCAGCTCCTGCCCCAGCAGGTTGCTCACACACTTCTTGCTGAGGTCGATCTCCTTGCGCTCAGGCTTGGCCCCGCCCTCACACTTGTCTCCCGGGATCTTCCGATATCTGGTGGGTGGTAGGTCAAAATGGGGCAGTGTTGTCATTGGTTACTGCCCTTCCCCATTTACAGGCACAAGGTCAAGGTCATGGTCATGGTCATGGGGTACGTACCCAGTTTTATGGCTCTATAAAAGTACTCGCACTAAAAAAGCAGGGGAACACAATTTGACTGATTTGCAGATTTGAGTTACATCCCATTGTGAGGGGCAGATTTGAGTTGCATCCCATTGTGAGGGGCAGATTTGAGTTGCATCCCATTGTGAGGGGCAGATTTGAGTGACAGGAGATCATTTGAGCGTTACCCGCTGGTCTGCAGTTGCTCCTTCTTCCCGTGAAGACAGAATTCCAGCGCGTGCCCCTGTAGGTCGGGCTGCTCCAGACACTCAGAGCTGTTGGCAGCACGGTAGTACCCAAAATCACTGCAGGACAACAGAAAGCACAGACATACGGCTCAGTCCCCAGCTGGTCTTTAACCCTGGGATACACCCAATAAAAATGACTCTGTTTTAGAACTTATTTTAAATACATTGATACATCTTAGCTATAACTGGCCAAAATTGGTGTAGCTGTGTTCTTTAGACATTTAGATGGTACCTTATGCTTCACAACTCAAGGACAGTGTTAAATCCCAGCATTATTTTATCATCAACATCAATGAAAGTTCAGTTATTGACTGCAAAACAATCTGGTAAATTTTGTTAATAGTAACTTAATTATTTAAATTGAACTATAATTTGGGTATGACTAAATACTTAGTGTGTAACTGTGTCCAGTGTGCAGAGTAGTACAAGTATAATCTTCAATGGAATGTATGCATGTATATTACACGCCTTTATAATTGTACGTTTCTGAATTTGAATCATGCAGAATGAATCAATAAGTACCCAATTATGTATACAAACAGAGTTTAGATAATGATTGTTTGTGACAATAAGACAAAAAAAGGTGAGAACCAAAAAATCCTGTACCAACCCAAAAATATGAAAAATGGCCAGAAAGCCGGCTGCTGCCTTGAAAAGGCTTTGCAACCGCGAGGGATGTGTATGTGTGAGTAATTCAGTGACAGATGGGGGAACATCAGAAGGCCGGCTCATCTCCATGGCTTTCCATGCAGAGAGGGAAGTGGGCTCAGGCGTACCACAGGAAGTCATCCAGGGTGCAGGGGCAGGGCGTGGGCTGCTTGGTGACGATGTAGTCACGGCCGTTCCAGCACACCGAGTCCTTGCGCATCCGCAGGAACCTCTCCTTGTAGCCCAGCATGCAGCCGTCAGTGGGGTCGCTGATGTCATCAGAGTGCGCCAGCCACTGTACATAGTCCTTCTCACCGCCTACGAGCAGAGACAGAGACTGAAACTATGTTTGGGGTCAATTTGGGCCCCATCATTTTTCTCCCTTAAAAACCACCATCTTGATACTGTATTGACTCTTGGTGGGGTACCAACTTTGCATACAAAGACCTGTAGCTGTATAAGAATGAAAAAGTTAAATAATATACAGTCAGGTCCATAAATATTGGGACATCGACACAATTCTCCTCTTTTTGGCTCCACCACCACAATGGATTTGAAATGAAACAAACAAGATGTGCTTTAACTGCAGACTTTCAGCTTTAATTTGAGGGTATTTACATCCAAATCAGGTGAACGGTGTAGGAATTACAACAGTTTCTATATGTGCCTCCCACTTTTTAAGGGACCAAAAGTAATGGGACAATTGGCTGCTCAGCTGTTCCATGGCCAGGTGTGTGTTATTCCCTCATTATCTCATTTAAAAGGAGCAGATAAAAGGTCTAGAGTTCATTTCAAGTGTGCTATTTGCATTTGGAATCTGTTGCTGTCAACTCTCAATATGAGATCCAAAGAGCTGTCACTATCAGTGAAGCAAGCCATCATTAGGCTGAAAAATCAAAACAAACCCATCAGAGAGATAGCGAAAACATTAGGTGTGGCCAAATCAACTGTTTGGAACATTCTTAAAAAGAAAGAACGCACCGGTGAGCTCAGCAACACCAAAAGACCCGGAAGACCACGGAAAACAACTGTGGTGGATGACAGAAGAATTCTTTCCCTGGTGAAGAAAAACCCCTTCACAACAGTTGGCCAGATCAAGAACACTCTCCAGGAGGTAGGTGTATGTGTGTCAAAGTCAACAATCAAGAGAAGACTTCACCAGAGTGAATACAGAGGGTTCACCACAAGATGTAAACCATTGGTGAGCCTCAAAAACAGGAAGACCAGAGTAGAGTTTGCCAAACAACATCTAAAAAAGCCTTTACAATTCTGGAACAACATCCTATGGACAGATGAGACAAAGATCAACTTGTACCAGAATGATGGGAAGAGAAGAGTATGGAGAAGGAAAGGAACTCTGCATGATCCAAAACATACCACCTCATCAGTGAAGCATGGTGGTGGTAGTGTCATGGCGTCGGCATGTATGGCTGCCAATGGAAGTGTTTCGGGCAATATTATCTGCTCATATTCAGCCAAATGCTTCAGAACTCATTGGACGGCGCTTCACAGTGCAGATGGACAAAGAAGTGGAATGTTATGCAATGGCCAGGTCAATCACCTGACCTGAATCCGATTGAACATGCATTTCACTTGCTGAAGACAAAACTGAAGGGGAAATTCCCCAAGAACAAGCAGGAACTGAAGATAGTTGCAGTAGAGGCCTGGCAGAGCATCACCAGGGATGAAACCCAGCGTCTGGTGATGTCTACGCGTTCTAGACTTCAGGCTGTAATTGACTGCAAAGGATTTGCAACCAAGTATTAAAAAGTGAAAGTTTGATTTATGATTGTTAGTTTGTCACATTACTTTTGGTCCCTTAAAAAGTGGGAGGCACATATACAAACTGTTGTAATTTCTACACCGTTCACCTGATTTGGATGTATTTTATTAAAGCTGAAAGTCTGCAGTTAAAGCACATCTTGTTCGTCTCATTTCAAATCCACTGTGGTGGTGTATAGAGCCAATAAGAGGAGAATTGTATCGATGTCCCAATATCTATGGACCTGACTGTATATCTCTATATATATATATATATATATATATATATATATATATATATATATATATATATATCAGCTGGTGGATTGTAATGGTGATTGGGAGCCCTGTAAAGAGATGCAATATTATAACAATATTTATAAGAATTATTATGCCAAATCATTACCTTACATTACATTATAGTCATTTAGCAGATGCTCTTATCCAGAGCGATGTACAATAAAGTGCAGGGACTGGGTATAAAGTGCGCTGAAAACCCTAGAGGGAAGTACGGTTCCAAGTAGATAAAAACTTGTAGAATAATCAGAGCTGTCCAAGTAGCAATACAATAGTTGGCAGCTAGAACACCCCGAATAGTAAACAAATGATGTGCAAGTGCAATTATTACATATAGCATATACATTACCTTGCGCTCTGTGCAAATCATATAGTAATGATGAGTAGTATAACTACAATAATCATTAGATATCAAGCTTTGTCAACCACATCAGCAAGTTGAGGGCCAAATCCAAGTAAGAAAGCAAACGCAACAAAACTGAATTTTCCACATTTCTCTCAGCTTAAACCAGAGGGTTACGACCTCCAGAGAGAAGGAATACATCATATCTGTTGGCTGAAGGGCAGCGCTATCGATTCTATTCCACACCGAGCTGACCCCTGACCCTGATATGAACCCCGAAGACGGGACTCACAGTCGCGGGTGAGCAGCTGCTTGAAGTCGATGGTGACGGACACCCAGAACTGGCTGAGTAGGGACTCGCGGTAGCCCCAGATGCTGACATTCATGGAGCGCGCCCCGGGTTCAGACGCCAGCCCCGTGAAGAACAGCGGGTCGCTGGTGAAGTTAAAGACGTGCCAGCACTGCCCCTCGTCCGTGGAAAACCTGCAATTAGGCACAGTCCACATACAGCGCCAATGAGCCCTTCAATCAACATGAGCTGCATTTGTGCTGACCATCATAGTTTCTGAAGACATTGTAGGTTATTTAATGCCCAAAGGAGAGTCTGCATGTTAATCTCTTCGACAAGGATACGGATGTTCTTATAATGGTGCACTGCACCAGCTGTAACGGACACCTGGTTTCTCAGTGAAAATCTCCCATGATTCCAGACAGACCCTGCTAGGCTTCTGCGTTGGCATTTCCCCAAAAAAGTTTTAACGTGGCTCAGAAATAAATAAAACAGACCTTGGGAAAGGCAGTGAAGATAAGAGAGCTTTTAGGTTTTACGGAGGGAATTATATATTGATCCTGGTTTCACATATCTGTGAACTGATGAACAGTTGAACTTGACAGCTGAGGGAGAGGAAACCTGACTGAAACCATTTACTCATCTAACCCCTTAAACCTTACTTACTCAAGTAAATGTCTAGTGTTATCACACATAACAGGGACTACAGATGTAAAGTAGCTTCCCTGGCTAACATTGACAGACCTACAGAAATGTTATTAATGTACATTGCCCCTGTCAAATAAACTAATAAAAATGGTCGCAGCTGTATGGATTCAAGTCATAAAATGTATTTCATTGTATTGCAGCAGTATTGACCCACTGTAGTATAATGCAGATCCCACACTTACCCATTACTAGCCACTCATCATTTTTACAGAGATGTGCCACATGGGCTAGCATTAAATTCTGTCTGAGCTAGTTAAACCTGTAGCAGCCTTGCTGGGTATTTAATAATTTGCTGTAGCTCCCAGAGAGGGAGGTTTGTCCTGCTCTCGTCCCTCAAGAGTGCCTCTTGAGATTAATTGGGCAATTGCAGAGGAGAATACACCTAACAGCAAATAAACACACAGTGATAGACACACCTACACCCCTTTGTCACTCCACTCAAAACTATTCAGTAGCCAATTTTTATTTATTTATTTTTTTTATAACTGATTGATTTGAAAATTGACCGACTGACAACATAGTCATTGCAAACTCATGTTCGGAGCCAGCCAGGGGGGGAATGGGCTCCCCTCTTGGATGTGGTTCCACCCAAGGGGTCTTCCTATTTGTTCCAACAACATCCTTTCCCAGGCTTATGAATATAACTGGGCATTCCAAATCCAGTTTTTGCTTTTTTCAGTGTGGTGTTTGAGGATACCCTTTCCGGATGAGTGCTCATGGTCCACTGTGGCCTCCCCACCAGAGCTAACCCCGTCCTTCCCCACCTGACTCACTTTATCTGAGAGATGGGCTGGGAGGGGGTGTGCTCCACAGCCACCAGCAGACCCCCAGAGTCCAGGATGGCGTAGTGGTGGGGGCCCTCCAGGGCCCGTAGCCAGGTGTAGCCCCCGTCGTCAGACACATACACATCAGGTGCCATGACGGAGACGGCGTCGCCCACGCTCCCTGAAGCACACAGAGAAGGGGGTCAGAGGTCAGAGGTCAGAGGGGACGTAGTAAAGCTGCACCCTAAAAGCTGGATTCTCTCACCAGACAGTTTGGCTTCCGATGCTCAGCACAGGCCTAAATGGATGAGCAAGTATACGGCAAATTAAATTGCTCTTCTAAAATGCCATGTGTGGCGTGTATTCAACCTTCAACTGCAGTAACAGTCCTGCAAGCTTCCCTGGATATGCCCTCATCGTCACCTTAGGAGCACTTCATCTCTGTTAATAAGCCAAGTGGAATACATTACTTAAGCTTCTCCGTGCTCAGTTCTTCTGGAGAGAATGAGTCTCCATATATACAGACAAAATATTTTCCAACATTCATTGCCAAATGCCTGCAGGGTCTATTTCATACTATGGGCTGCTCTCACGTTCTCAAGGCATTTCCAATATAAATAAACTTTGCATATTAAAGACAAATGGACTGTTTATGACAAAACTACAAACGGAATGTTTATCAATTTATTGTCCTGAGGGAGGGGGGTTAGTATGCTAATGTTAAGTAGCTATGTCTGGCTGCTAGCGACAGATATTTGATAGCTAAATATTTGACATGATATTTATTGTTCCCTAGCTGCGGAAGCCTGTTAGCTGGCTTGCTACATTTCCTCATGACATTTGGTGCTATAGCTTTATCAGCTAAGCAGCGTACAGTCTGACAGAGGGAGGGCAGAGTGAGGTTAGTTGCTATAAAGTGAGGGTGGAGTTATGGCTGGTTGGGAGGCAGCCGTTGTCCTGGGAATGGCTGAGGGGGCCATGCGGGAGGTGGGTGGAAGGCGTTGCCTGGTTACCATGAGCCAGAATGAGCCCTACGGCGTTGGCCTCGGTCAGGGGCAGCATGGGGACGTTGAGCTTCATGGAGGTGCTGTAGGAGGCGTGGATATGGAGGCTGCACTGCAGACAGGAGGAGGCAGAGATATTACTGTCCCTGCATGTTGACTGACACACACACATACATACACACACACACAAAATCTCTCACACATGTCCAGGCACATGCTTTCACACACACATTCACAATCTCTCACACATGTCCTGACACACATGCTTCCACACATACAGTCACACACATTTCCAGACACACACATCCAGAAACAGACACACACAGCCAGACACACAGGTCTGCGCACACACACAGTCAGACACACTGACGCACGCACCAGAGTAGGCAGTCATAACATCCACAAGAGCAGCAAAGGTTCAATAAAACTGTACGGAGTAATCAGCAAAAGTAACAATAATAAATACGCTTAAGCTGAGAGAAAAGTACACAGTCAACTGCAAACTATTGCACCCACAATCTCTTAAGATATCAAAAACAGGCAAATGAAAATATTCGATGAATAAATACAGTTACAAGAAATGTTATAAAAAATAAAAATAAAGTCGTAAAGCATACAGAGTTTAGTGTTTAGTGGCTGAACCCATCTGTAGCCTGGGACCTGGTACATCAGCACTTCACCATGTCACACGTTTCTCACCAGCTCTGGATCTTTGGCCGTTGAGTCACACTGCCCGTTCCTGGGTTTCTTCAGGGGTCTCCACTCCCCACCCTGGTCAAAGGTCACCATAGTCTGTGCAGAGCCATCTGGGGCACAGAACACAGGGGGTCACCATTTTGTTAAAAGGTAACAAAATTATGATTCAAAAGGCAGAAAAGGTAGCTCTGTCATGCATGGAGAAAGCCACAGTATAGGTTTGGTTTCGTATTTGCGTTATGTGCTCTGGCCCTGAGAAAACGTGATGGCCAAGTTAGGACAGTGGGAAAAATAAAATCTAATTAGACACAGACATTTTGGATAAAAGCCCATTTTCCTGGACTGAAGAACCTGAAGCTGGGTCAAAGTCTGTCATTCCTGCATGATCCAAAGCAGAGATCCAAAACAAGAGAGGAACGGTTGAGGGAACATAAAACCAATGTTCTGGAAAGGCCATTACAGTCCGCTCTACCAACACACCTCTATTCCACAGAGCATCTGTGGTCTGTACAGCAGCTCGCAAGAACAAGACAAGACAAGAATCCTGCCAAAAATGAGCAGTAAAAATAACTTAAAAGACAACAGGGCACATTTCTGCATTGCCAATGGCAGGGGGATGCAGAAAATTCAGACTGAATGCAGCATGAATAAATTTGATGAGTTTAAAGAAAACCCTTGGCATATGACGATTTGTTGGATCTCAGGGCAGCTTTAGTAGTATTAAAATTAGGTATAAGATATCTTGGTTTCAGTCCAGCCGTGGTGCTGTGGGGATAGACTGGGAGGCCACGCAACACTGTATCGGTTCTGCCTCCATCTGCATTGCTCTCAGGAGTGATGGCTCTAAATTGGCTTTTCTTCCAGTAGGAATTCAGCCAAGACGCCCAGCACAGGAGCTCAGCTGCAGGCTAGGGGCCACTGGCACGCTGAGTGCCCCCCGGCGATATTCAGCTGGTGGACTGTAGCAGTGATGGGGGCGCAGACGGCCCTGTGTCTCTGAGACTGCTCATTTGTCTGTGCGCTAGGACTGATAAAGAGATGCAGAGTTTAAATCAGGATAGTGTTACACAGCAGCTGGCTCGGTTTCAGCCTCCATATGGAGCAGGCTGACTGCGCCACAGTTACCCACACAGAGAAACAAACACTCAAACTACTGATTACTGCCTCCTCTTTTTGGTGTGTGTGTGTGTGTGTGTGTGTGTGTGTGTGTGTGTGTGTGTATGTCTTCATACAGCATGTATGCACGTGTAAGTGTGTGTGCACGTGAGCCCTTTTGTATGCATGTGCGAATGCATGTACGCGTATGCGTGTGTGAATCCTGCGCCAGTATACTTTGTGTTTGTGGTGGTGGGTGTGTGTGTGTGTGTGTGCGCGCGCATCTCACCCTCAGCCAGGACGCTGGTCATGTAGACCCCTCGCAGAGAGGTGACGTTGGTGAAGTCCGTGTCGCCCCCGGTGGTGGTGTAGAGGTGGCGCTCCAGAGATTTGGAGTAAACCGTGCCGCGGTCATCTGACACAAAGATGGTGCCGAACCCAGTATCTGTGCGGGGAGACGTATCGTTAATAAAAGATCTTTTTAAATGTACTTTATTTTCAGAAAAAACAACCTTCATGTTTGACAAGTTTTCTCTTTATGTATGATAGATTTTATGTGATAGACGATAAAAGCATTAATTAAAAGTACACTGTTGAACGCCTCACTTATGATGCTTATCCATTACAGCAGATAGTTTGACTGATCTAGCTGGCTGGAGAGAACTCGTATGCGTACGCTAAAGGGAGTGGTTTGAAGAGGAGCCCTGACCGAGAAGAACAGAAAGCGTGAACATGGCGAACCGGAGGGGACTGACCACCGAGCTCGTCCACGTGCATGAACACCATGTCGTCATTGGCCGCCAGGATGGAGTAGAATTGCTCATGGCCCACAGGAGGAAGCTGAGCCATATTCCACGTCTCTCCCTGGTCCACCGACACGTGGATCATACGAAGGGTCCCCTGAGAGAGAGTCACACACGTGTTACATATAGATGAACACACGCATGCTGTGTCCAAATGAATCACATAAAGGGAGGAGATAAACATAAAGATATGTTAAACATCCTATATCTCACACACATTCAAGCACATACACACACACAGACTGCACACAAACATACCCACACACAAACACCCATATCCTCCCTTGTTCATTAAAACATGGATCATACCAAGTTATAAAACACCTACTCAAGAAAATAATTAAAATATCAGTGGTCAGTACCACAGAGTATTTTTAATATTTTTATTTTTATTACTTTTTATACTCCACTGAAATGACTGAGGCAAAGTCAATTCAGCACAGTTAATAAATACTGGACTGAATACAGACACCAATATACATGGATGTGTGACACACACAGACACAGACACAGACAGACAGACAGACAGACAGACAGACAGACAGACAGGACAGACAGGACAGACAGGACAGACAGAGACAGCCGTCCTTACCGTCCCAGTCATGACCGAGGCGAAGACGAATCGCCCTCCCAGGCCGAAGGAGTAGATCTTGTTGCCGATGGTTTTGAAGCTCCGCCCATAATCAGAGGTCTTCCTCAACTCCAGCATCCCTCTGTCACCTGGGGGTAACCATGGAAATGGGAGGGTTACTGGGTTTCACACACCTCAGACTTGTGGGTATATTCTTTACTGAAGTATACAGGCGAGTCACTCACTGCAAGATCCGTTTGGGTTAGTGGTGAAGAAGATGGTGTTATCCGTCCCCCTGCCATTAAAAACAGACACACGTGAGACACAAGGCCTTGGTCTTTCAGCCAGTTAAATCAGCACCTTTTTGTCCCCACTGTCGCATCTCAATCCAGCATTACATATCATTCACTTACTGTAGATGCATTCGCTAAAGGGGCATTCAGTCAGAAATCAATCATTTAGCCTTGTCAGGCCCTTGTCTCCTGAAAGGTTGGTACTTCTAGTTAATCAAACAACACTCTCTCATGTACGCTAACACGTATAAATAGAATTGTTCAAATCTAAAAGGGTAAGTCATATATTTCTGACGGAATGCACCTATGAAAACACCGTTTTCCAGGGCAACTCCCATGGCAACTATTTTGGTGTGCTATCCAATCATATAGCTGGGCGCGTCCTGGAGCAATGCAGGAACCTTTGCCAGGGTAAGAGGGAGGGCCCTGTCTGGGACATTAATTACACCCTTTGGCCTACTAGCCCACCTCCAGACTCACTGCAATGCATTGCAGCTTTAATATAGAAGTAATTTACAGTTTATCCAAGGCTACAGCTGTTTGGGCCCTGCTACCCATAAATGAAACCACAATTTAGTCACACACTCAGGGGAGTGTTTCCTCACCCTGCTGAGGAAAGCAAACATTGCCAAGTGATGTTATGTCCCTTTTCTGTTGGCAACATAACACAAATCTTACACAAAACACTGTGTATGTGACACTTGTTCAGCAGTCATTCCAGGTGAGTGCTGTTGGTCACTCTTATTTCAGTCTATCTTTAACCAAATCAGTTTAATCAAAAACTCTGCGATCCCCCATTCTGACCAGTTAGATCAAAGACTTCACTTCCTGGATAGGCCACTGCAGTGAGCCTTTACATAAAGAAGTGTTCGAGTAGTTTGGTCAGTTTCTGTATATGTAGGTGGATGTCTACACTTGATAATAGTGCGGGGGAGTTATGTATTTAGCAGAAATAAGTTGGCCAAAATCTGCAACAGAACTTTGCTTGTGGGCGGGGTACCATGATCAAACCAATTAGTTCAATAATGGTTTACGTGTCCAATCTGCACCAGTGCACAACATTGCATTTGCTAAATTCAACCATCTGTTGGGTGCATAAAATTAGCACACTGCATTAGATCTACTGAAAGTATATTTTAAGTGAGACGGCACTGAACCAAGATTCTCTCAAGTTTCCGTTCTGCATGTTCAAAGATGCAACTGCCTTCAGACTGCAGATTTAATGTTTAACAAGAACCATAGCCCAAAAAACAAAATGGACCATATCCCAAACACTTCTCCGCAGAACAAAATGGACCCAGAGACTGATTATTTGGGCCTATGGAGGGCTATTAACAGCCTTCCGGGTCCCACTGGGCCCATTCCACTGCAGTTAAATAGGTGTGGGGTACACTCTTCATTATAAGGTGTACCTACTGATAGTAAGTGATATTTCTTTTTGTAATAATTCTTTTACAGAAAGCCGAATCATAGTATATTATGCAACTGAGAAAAAGCAAGTTCTGGTTGACCATTCAGGAACATTCGTTTCAACAAAAGATTGCTTATATGGCAAGGTGTTTTAGGAAGAAACTACCATGACCTGAACACTAATACAAATACGCCCATATGACGGATCCTGAGCATGACCTAACCATCTGACATAAGCGTCCAGAATATGCTTCTACAATATTCAATACCCCCGCACCCCCCAGTCTGGCTTTTACCGCCAAATTCTGCTCCAGGATATGAGTGCAAACAATTGCAGCGGATGGGCTGAACACATAACAAACCCCTGGAAGAAAAGCTAAGCAAACAAGCACACCAGCAGAGCTGAGGAGTTCTCTCTCTTCATCAAAGGAGAACAAACACCCTTGTTTTTCTTGCATTGCAGAAACTTAATTGCAAGTGAATTTCTGACGACTCAAAAATACTCCTTAATGAATGTAGCAGAAGTTCTCAAGTCAAAGCATTCAGGATTTTATTATTATTTTTTTAAACGTAAAGGTTAAAACAATAGGACATTTTTATGGACCACTAGGGGGCACCATGCAGGTAAGAACGACACTAGAACAACTCCCTGGACTCTGCACCTGTGTTCAAATGGGACTGATTTCCCTCTTTCAATGGACGGAAGCATACATCGTCACAAGCCAAGATCCCAAGGAGATCATTTAACCCAGTTCTCTGGTGTCTGTCAAAGGGTTGGGGATTACAACCCCACAATACAATACATATCATGCAAATGTGAATTTAGAAAAAGCTTGATAATCATTCCAAAAACAAGTACCCTACCCTGTATTTTAGACTTATATTTAGACTTAAAACATATGTATACTACTCGTTTGCTACATAAAACAAAAATATTGCTAATGGGGTGAAATAGTTTCACTCATTTCAAGATTTCAAGATAATTTCACAAGCTAATATTTTCACCTTGAGGGAAAAACACAAGATTTTATGCTTCATTGCAAGACTCAAACAGACTTTTTTTGCAGTGAACCGATTATTGTACACTTGAGCAAGGTAAATAATGTGAATGGTTACAGTAAATATCCCTCTGTGTAACTGGATAGTATTTGAAGAATGTAAACTGTATTAGTCTCTAAGGAGAAGAGATTTAGCTAATGCCTGCTAATGCCTTTTTTCTCTGTTAACAATGGTCTGTATAACATCTTTGTAGTTTTCATTATCCTCGCACTGCGCGTCTTATCCTGATTCTCCTGTAAAGTCACCTTGGTTGTCCTGAAAACTGCTTCATGAATAAAATGTATTCTTATGTATTGTTATTATTATAATAACAATAATAATAATAATTATTATTATTATTATTATCATAATTTCAATATTTGAGAACAGCTCTAGTCCGTAGATGGTCTTACCATTTCACCAGACACACCATTTCATGGATCTTTTGCCAGTTTTCTCCAAAGTTTTCCGACACCCACAGATCATACTGAAGAACAGAGGGAGAGAAGGTGATCTGAGAGAGACCCCAGCAGAGTATCACCAGCAGGCAAACAGAGATATTTTAAACAGAAAATCCACTCCACCCGCTCTCAGAGCACTCAGCATGCAGTCAAGTGGATCAAAAGCAATAACTTTTGAGGTGTGTGAGAGACCTGCAGAGGTACCTGGATTTTGTGGAAACGCTTTGAAAAAATAAGTTGTTCGACAACTCCACTGCTTTCAATCACCAGGAGTGATCGTTACTTCAGGATTCAAATCTTCAGATTAGAACACCCTAATCACGTTTGTTACCTCACACCCTAAAGGGTCAATGAGGAGCAGTGTGTGTCAGGCCTTGGCCTCTAGCCACACCCCCGTCCTGGAAAGCAGGGTGAGGGGCTGTCAATCACGCGTGGCAGTGATGCTAGAAGGGATCGCGGGGTCACACATGGAGTTGCCATGGCACGGGCGAGCCCTTACAGTGACGCTGATGACCAGGAGCACGTTGCCGTCGTGCGGGTTGTAGCTGATCTGCATCAGGGGATGGAAGGGCAGGTCGGAAGGGGTGAAGCTGTTCCCAAAATCCACCGAATGGAATATTCTAGATCCCTTTCCGCCCGAGACGTCACCTGTGAGGATAACCTGTAAGGTTTGGGAGGGTCAGAGTCACAACCAAATACATGAAAGCCTGTTCCGTGCTGTTATTACACATTCCAATATAGATGTGAAATAATGCAGGCATTTTGTGGTCACATATTTCTTTACCTAAAAGCATGACTATGTTGTGTCACAGGTTGCATGTTGAAACACAGTGTTTTACCCCACCCACTGCCATTCACACAGGCCAAACAAGCTACTGCTTCTGTGTGCACTTATTTTCACTTAATTCTCGAACCGACTCTTCAAACTCTGAAAACACTGAAATGCAAGTGAGGAAGCAATTTGTAAAAAAAAAAAAAAAAAAAAAAAAATGGTGACCTACAAGGTACAATAGGCACCTTTAATGGTGAGTCCTCTACCTACCTTCCCAGAATTCTCTGGGCCAATAGCAATTCCATATTCAGTGCGGATGAAGGTGTTGTTGATGAGATTTGTGACGTCCTGAAAGGATTTCCCATAGTTCTCACTGACAGGGTGAGAGAGAGAGAGAGAGAGAGAGAGAGAGAGAGAGAGAGAGAGAGAGAGAGAGAGAGAGAGAGAGAGAGAGAGAGAGAGAGAGAGAGAGAGAGAGAGAGAGAGAGAGAGAGAGAGAGAGAGAGGGGCGGGCATTGATTTCAATAACACATATTTCGACTCAATGTAGCGCACTCCCAAAAAACAAAACACACTGCAAGTTACTTCACAATTATATCAATACTCTCATCATTTCCACTTTCCCTGATCTGTGAAACTTTAAAACGTCCCGCCCCCCCACACTCTTAAACACCAAAGCAGTGACTTTATGAGCTACTGCAAACTTAAGAAAAAGATCAATCAATTATTTTTACAGAGCCACCATTACAGAGACACCCACCTCCTGTACAGCTTTGACTGGCCAAACCTCAGCATGAAAAATGGAACCTGGAAAGTTGTCAAGGCCAGCACGACCTGTGGGGAGGATAGATTAATAGTTATTAATATGTGGAGACGTGTGAAAAACAGGATTGAGTGGGTAAGGGTGCATAAGAGACAGTGATGTCTCCATGGGCGTAGGTAATTGGTTTATTTGGTTTTTTGCAGTGGGAGGGGCACCAGTGAGAGCACAGGGGGAGGCTGGTAAGAGGTCAGCAGGAGGAGGTCACAGACCCAGCTGTCACTCACGTGGGCTCGGGGGAAAGTGTGTCACCGTGGTAACAACCCCACAGCACTGCTGTTCTATTTATGTGTGCGCTTTCATTAGGGTGGCTCATGTCTGTGTAACACTGATGAGCTCACATGGCAGCAAACCTCACAGCACACTCACACTCAGACTCAAACACACATAAACACACACATGCACAGAAGCAACACACACGCACACATATACACATACACACACAAACACACACTCACACACGGCAGCAAGCCTCACAACACACATGCACACACGCACACACATATGGCAGCCTCACTGGGAAAAGGAAATCCACTAGGGCAGCCACACACAATCTGGTAAACGCATACGTGTACACACAAAACAAATTCACATGAATGCAGCCCCAAACAACCAAGCTCTCCCACACACCAACACATGCTCTCCCACATAGACACAACCAAGCTTGCCTACATACACACATCCTCTCTCACACACAAGCTCCCAGACGCACACGAACAGATGCTTCCCCACATACACACAATCAAGCTTTCCCACATACGCACAAGCTCCCTCACACACACACACACATATTCTCTCTCACACACAAGCTCCCACATGCACACAAAAATTCGCACATGCTCTCCCAAAAACATACACACACACACAGACAGTAGGACAGAGCAGCACTGTAGGTGGAGGGAGGAACATCTGTCTCTGCGTGCTCCATCTGCTGCAGAAGGAAACTGCAGGAGCACCAAGCTACAGAGACACTGAGAGAGGGGGAGAGAGAGAGAGAGAACGGAGAAAGAGAGTGGGGGGAGAGAGAGGAAGAGAGAGAGAGAGCCAAAGAGAGAGACAGAATGTAAAGAGAGAGGGGGGGAGAGAGAGAGGCAAAGAGAGAGACAGAATGTAAAGAGAGAGAGAGAGAGTGGGAAAGAGGGGGGAGAAACAGAGAGAGCGAGAAAGCACACAAGAGAGAGGGAGAGAGACCAAGCGGGAGAGAGAGGGGGGAGAGACATGGGGAGAGAGCACAAGAGAGGGAGACAGAGACACACAGAGAAGCAATGACAGCTTTTGGCAAAGGGCCTCACCAGATGACAATTGTGCCATTTAATTAAGATCAGAATCAAAATGTGCTGCCCACAAGTTAGAGCAAGAGTGCTTATTCTACAATGAGAATGTGAAAATAGCATGTGAAATACTGTTTCTCTCTTAATCTCTCACTAACGCCCTTCCTCTTTCTCTCTTCCCCCCCCCCCCCCCCCAAACTACAATCCTCAAACTCGATGTTTTCAGTCCAGCCATGTCTGTGGCATTTTGATATGAAACCTAAGAATGCACCTCAATGTCGAAGAGACCCACAAGCTCCCAAAAACTACCTGCTGTGTAGTTCACAAAACATTTATAACACTTAAAAACACACATTAAAAATGGGTTTCTTTTAGCACTGTAATAGTGTATAAACAGCATTGATAATACATGTGTTTGGGTTTAATCCCTAGCTAATGAACTGCAGTGTTTCCCACAGTTCCTCTATGGCACTCAGAGGACCGAAGTCCAAATTTCTTGCTCCTACTTGAATGCAGGTATAAGCCAATTTGTGCGTCATAAGCACAGGATTCCCACCAGCTTCGCTCCATATTTAATCTTGAAAAAACCTTATACAGGCCAATCTTCTTATAAACACTATATTGCAGCCTACATTTGAAACCATTGTTCAACTTCTTACATGGATGTTTCTGCACACAGCTGGTTGTGTTGGGTGCCTATCGCGGATGCAGCTGGTTACAGTGATACCATGTTGGCCAGTGTTGCAAGTCATTGTGCGCTACTTCTGTTTCTCAAATGATGTCATTACAACCCCCCCCCCCCCCCTCCTCCTCCTCCTCCCAACTGCGACTCCCAGCATCGCAGTGCCAGCAATGCACCTCCGAGGAATTCAGCTCCCATTCTGAATTCTGGGGCGTGGGGTGTCATCACAAACCCCAAAACAAGGGGTTAACAGGCAGGCAGGCAGGCAGGAGCGTGTGCACGTCAGAGAGGGAGGAGTTGGTGTTCAGTGGGAGTGTTTCCCACATGGGGAGACGAGACGGCTTCTCAGAAAAGGCCGAGGCCACTGAGTGGCACAGTCTGTGGGGAGGGGCCTACACCAGCAGGGGGGGGGTGCATTTCTAACAGGAGGAGCTCTGTGTCTCCAGGCCTGCAGGACCCAGCTCTTAATGAACAAGGTAAAGCACACCTTCACCATTCTCTCAAAGGCAATGAGCACTTCACAAAACAACTGTGGTTTAAAAACAAAAACAATTTCATCCAGTGTGCACTTTAAATCATATTTTGGAATGCTCAACTACATCTACAATCCAGTCATTGCTGCAACCTCAGATGGCTATTCTGGAGAGTGCTCACTGCTCAATCTGCAGCCAGGGCTGATGTGTGTCTGAGCCTCACAGTCTTGGGTCGAATCCACACTGTGCCAGTGCCCGATAGATCCATACCAGGGCGGGTCGCAACTGGCAATTACATCTCCAGGCCATTACAAATTGGGGTGGGATCTGGATATACTCAGCCCCACATTGGCTGCCAAAAAATGAAGAAATAAATAAATACATTTGCTACATCGATTCACTCCCGTCGGCTGCCACTTTGTTTCCACCCGATGAGGTGGCCCAAACCCTTCGCACAGGAGGAACACACATCAGGTGCACAAGGCGAATGGCCAACTAGAGGAGGCAGGCAGCCATTTTTCCAGCTGAGTCTCTCCCACCCTGGGCAACATTACAGCCAATCAGGCTTTGTCCTGCAGGGCTGCTGGTCAGAGTTGGCACAGCAACAGTCTGAAAGCTACACCAGCCCATGTATTAACAGTGTATTAACAGGATCCCAGCTAACACAAAACATTCCCACAATGTTACCGCCATGTAATGGCAAAGTTATAACAAAACATTCCAACAACATTGGGAGAGCATTTTGTGTTAGCCGGGATTACCAACTGTGCCTAAACTTACTGTTGCTGGAGCGGCCACAACCAGGTTACCCATTAAACATCCTACAGGTCAGCTAGCATAGACGGGAGGAGAGGAGAGTTTCACACTGCCAGCTCCTGGCATGAAGCTGGGGATTCAGCCAGTGGAAACCAGAGGAGCTCCAGCCAATGTAAACCCAGCCTATCCGCTGTGGAATGAGGCAAATGTGAGTTCAGCAAATGGGTGTTTAACCAGGACAGGCCGTTCCACAGAATGCATGTTTGTGGTGGACTGTGTTTTACAAGTTGGTGGTTGACCTTTTGCTCCTTGGCCAGCCCAGAAAAGTCAACAATATCTACACTGTCTGACACATAGAGACAGCACGGCACACCAAATACACACACCTACGAAAGGAAGGAAACGCATACTCATGTACAGCCTGCTATTTTGGAGGGAAAATTACATTACATCCACAAGACTTCTGAGAAAATTAGATCATAAACAAAACGGGCCAGTTTGCAAGCAAGTCTTTCTGCTGCACAGCTAGTTTCTTGGGAGCTTTGAGTAGGACACTTAGCCATTGCTCTTCACTTTAATTTATACTTTTTTTCTCCCCCATGAAAGTTGGGAGGATTACAAATGTACTTTAACACCACCCAGATATGCATATGTATATTTTACATACCTAATGATAAGACCGGTGTAATTAGAGCTTTCAGTGTACCGCATAACCCCATTTTAAATAGGCTAGTTTTCATACCCTTAAGTATTACATTGGTAAAAAAACCATTAACCCAATAAACACAGAGACGCTCTGACCATGAAAAGCAATTTGCCTGAAATCATAGGTCATGGTGCAGAACAGGTGAGGATCGGACACCTCAACATCATCCAGTCCTTTTATTTAAACGGCCAAGCAGCAGGGCCAAGGACTCCAATCACGCTGCAGCAACAAGGCCAGACTTTACAATTATGTTGAAGCATAAAGAGTTTATCTCCAGCATTACTCAGTGCAAGGAAAGTCAGGTCAAATTAAATTGTTTCTGTACTGAGGGGTACAATCACTCTGATAAATTAACGTGTTCCAACACTGAGGGCACTCTTATTCAGACAAATGTGAGGCTATATCCAGAGTTTCTATTAGTTTTTCTGGTATTGATTGCTCCAGATTTCATTGTGCACTCTGACAAGAATTCCATTACACCAAGAAGGAATGTACTGAACTTGCTTCACGGTGTCTGCCTTTTCCAAGCGTTCATACAGCTATACCTCTTTTATCACACATTTCACACAATGACACGAAAATCACTCATCCATGCAAAGGACAATCAATTTAGAACTTTTAAAAAACTGCCAACCCAACACAGACTACACTGGGATGTAGTTCACGAGATGGCCGATAATATCTCTTGGCTAATATTATAAAAATATGATGAATAAATCATATATAATAATGCTGCCATTTCCACTCTCTTTCGCCCTCCTTCTCATTTTCAAACACCGGCAGGGTTACAGGATGCAGATTACACCCAGCAGAAAAAATTAAGAGAAAGAGATAGAAATACTCACCCCTGTGCCGTCCCCCACCCAAGCCAGAGAAACCGAGCCACTCAGGTCATTGAAGACGTACTGGAAAAACAGGAGAGTAATTACAGGGTTAATTATTCATATCACTGGTGCAACATGAACATGCAAACCTTGCCCGCAATTCCAAATCGGGCCCTGGTCTTCTTTTCTCCCAGGTAATTAACTGAACTAACTGAAGAGCTACTGATTGACCACACTGGCTTCACACCAGACACCCAAGTAAAGGGAGGGGGGAGCACCAGCAGTTCTTGGCCCTCTAGGACTGTGATTTGAGTAACGGGTGTGCAGACATAAACTCCCATTGGGTGCTAGCTGTACCACATGATAAACAAGAAGACTAGGGCATTGAATCTACATCCTTTCCTTGGCCAATCCCTGGCTGCAGTGATTTAATGTTGTACTGAGGCACCTGATTGTGGAAAGAATGCCAAACGTCTCAGGAGAAGCCTAAATGCCCACTAAATCTTATTTTACTCCTCTTAGCACAACAAGGAATCAATAAGGGTGAAGCTTTAGAGGAGGCCGGCGATAGGGATGCTGTGACAGGCCATGCCAGGGAGAGAAACAGTTGGGACAGAAGCATTTGTGTCATTATTATCTGAAAAACAGATTACAAAGAGCAACACAATAGAGAGACCAATTGAATATTCATCAAAGAGATAAGTAGTCCTAACAGATGAACTGGATTAGTAAACATTATTGACCTCTGGGGTTCATAAATTACATTTATAGGTATTAAAGTGGTGACTAGCACAGCAGAACCAATCACAAATAGAAACATATTAGCCTATTGAAATCAAAATATTCTATTATTAGTTTGCCCATGTATTGCGCAGATTCCCTTATCTGGAACAACTAGCAAGGTTGTTCTGGCAAGAGGAACGTTCAGAGGAGGTACAAGGACAACCCAAGACAGCCAGTAGCACAGTGATTGAGCATTCCACCGAGCAACAGCAATGTGTTCATCAATAACAGGCTTAGTCTGCACAGCAAGTAGTGCCTATAAACCAGGCTACCCATAAAACTAACATTCACTTCCATTAAATTCTATTTTATTAACCTAGCGCTCCATTCCATTAACACACATCTATGACATTAATTTGCCTACTGAAGACTGAATTGGCTATAAAAGCAGCATCGCCGTGCCTTGTGTAAAGTACTCGGTGCTTAATGATGTTCTGAGGGAACATAACTGCACCGCACCCAGGGGATTGAGTGATCAGGGGCTGCATACTGTAATAGGTTAGTGTGCCATGTGCAGGAATGCTACGCTAGCAGCCGCCCGCAGCCCGGCCCGCGGTGTCCGAGCTGCCAAGCGGAGACAGAATCGCTGACTCATTCCTCCGTGCGTTCTGCTCCCCGCAACCTCAAACAGCTTCTCTGGGAAGGCCAGCCAGCGACGGGATCTATTATTAAAGCTGGGAGAGGTTGGGTTTCCAAGGCACTGCGCCGGCACGGACGGCAGTTACCGTAACCCGACGACGGTTAAACCAAAGTTAAACATCGCGGTCCTCAGAGGGGACGCGAGAGCGGGCAGGGAACGCAGAACCTGCGGAAAAGAGCCGGCGGCGTCCAAAACATCCGGGCGTACGTTGCAGCTCAAGGGCACAACTTCAGTTTCAGCGTTGGCAGGGTTGAAATGCACAGAGCTCACAGCCTGCCAGCCGGCACCTGTAGGAGGGTCTGGGGGCATGCCCAGGCCTGGGAGAAATTCATTTTAAAGAATAGCTGTGAAGTGATTTTAGATTCCTTGTGGCTTTATTATATGAAATTATTTCTCACCATCATGCTATATTAAAGTGCTCAGCTCAGTATATTATTGGGGGACAGCAGGTATTTGGCTAGTTTTGTAATATTGGGGGTATGGTAACCCCCCCCCCCCCCCCCCCCCCCCCCCCCCCCCTTGGCCCCCCAGATTAGTGGCACCTCTCATTTTTTTATCTCTTGTGCACTTGTGATGGTTATTATTCATCAACTAGTCATTTGACTAAGCTCATTAAATGGTCACTGCAATGCAAATGTATTCAATAGAAGTATTTAATGTGATGTTTTTGACTTACTTTAAAACATGTGCATAGTTGGTGGTGCAAAATAATCTCAGCCCCCTCAAAGATCTTCACTGAAAAATGACGAAAGAAACATTCATATTCACATTAGGAAATGGTTTGAGACATGAATTGCCTGAAGGTGTAAAGAACAGCAGACAATAGGAGTTTCAACAGAGAGCAGACTAACTCCAGCCCAAATTGCAGAGAGAGTATAATTCAAACAAGTGACACAACCACAGCCGCAATGATGGCTCAGACCGGTTGATGTCTGAAATGTAAATCTCCAGTGGTTTTGATGATCCAAGCGGTACGCTGAATAGCCCGATTGCCTTTTCCTCACCGTGATATCTCTGACATCATCAAGCACAAAATCTTTTTAATGAGTGTTTTTAGTCTGTCTGGAATGTCATTCGTGGACTTTAATGTTAAACAAAAATAACTCGCTGGGAAAATGATCCCTGTAAACCAGCCTTCTGGAAAAGACGTTCATCTGAGCCCTAGTGTACAGCAAGGAAGCTGGGCCTGTCTGCCTTTCAGACACCTTTTAACCTTCACAGTACCACGGTGAATTAGGTAAAGTAAATAGTATGTCTGCGTCTGTGTGTGTGTCTGTGTCTTTATCGACATTCCCCAAGTATAACCAAAATTACACAAACACAGATCCCACTTCCGTCATGCAATTTTGTGTTGAAAGCTGACATTAGCATAATCAGCCATTTCTCCTTCCTACTCTGGCAGTGTATTGAAGTGAGTGGAACTTTGCTGTAGACAGTAAACAACGGATGCCAACAGTCATTTGAAATATATATATATTTTTTATTAAAATACATTTTTTAGCTTTCAATGCCATAGGTTCAGACAACAGCTGACTAGTTAACAGACAGCTTGTGTTGCATGTCGACACAGGGGCCCCACCACAGTAAAATAGTCACGCTTGTATAGGCTCCCCTTAATTACAGTGCCCTCCAAAAATATTGGCCCCCTGAGAAAAGATGAGCAAAAAAGAAAGCTGTAGAAAATAAATAATATTATAATACTACATATTTTGTACCATTGCTCCAATTCAATCCACACTGTCTTTTTGCATTTGGTCTGGTGGCATCTGATATACTGCTGACCAAATACCATCTTCAGCTGAACTTGATTTATCAGATTAATCAGATTTGATTAATCAGATTCAAATCAGACTGAATGAATCACTGTCAAATACTGTCACCATGTCCTAATGAACTACTGTTCTGGACAGCTGATAACAAAGATGTGGGTGGTCTCTTTCTGAGAAAGACCTGCTTAATATAATCTAGTTTACCCTATTGCAAGGTCTGCAATAGTCAGATGCAGCAAACACAGCCAGCAGTGATATTATCATGTGAAACATGTTTTTAAATCAATATATTACATAGTCAGCAAAAAACACCCTGGCCTTTAAGAAAAGTATGATGTGCCATTTCTAAATTTCACAAGATGTAAATATACAGGAATTACATTGTAGCAAATGTCAAAAACATACATTATCCCAGGAAAACAAAACAGAGAAAATCAAAGGTCCTACAGCTCTTCCTGCAGTCCTGTGGTGACCTGATTTCCCTTGACATGCCCTTGTGGAGTGGGCTCGCTCACAAACGGGCGTGGCTCGTTTCTCAGAGCTACCTATTTAGCTTTAAATTAATTTACCACCACTGGGTATTTCCAATTGGTATGAATTGTACGTTTCTGGACTTTACAGAGTTGTACAAGCTGTAATCTAGATGTTAAAGTAATAATATAAAAAAGGCTAACATGTGCTAGCTGATATGATGCCCAATATCATTTTACACAATCTAAAAATAAACGGTGCAGTGTGCACATCAAACATGAGTCGAGCGAACGTATCAGTTTTACTCTATATTAGAACATAATACCGCATGTGAATTCAATATAAAAGCATTTTTCCCCACTGATAAACATCAGAGAAAGAGTCGACTCTCTACTTCAACAAAAATGAACAGGCTGGTTTACAACACCGGCAGCCAGCTCAAGCGAGACTTCCACCCGAATCTTTGACTTTTATGACTGTCGTCTGTAGATAAAACAGGATTAGGACTCACGGCAGAAGCTGTGGAGAAGAATCTGTATTGAGGGCAGTGGGATTAAAAAGAAGAGTAAATGGAAGAGGTGGCAGGGAGAGGAGGAGAAAAGGGCAGCCTCGGGTGTCAGAAGCCAAGAGCGCTCTTCTTAGCACGTAGCCGCTAACAGCGACTTCAACCAGGACACGCAGCACACCACCAAGCCAGGCTGCTCTGCAGTGAACTGGAATGTCAGTTTAATCACAGCCAAGAAATCCCAGTGTCCCCAAATGCTTCCTCTGACCTTTCCAATGAAACCAGTGCCTGTAAGCATGCAAAAAGGCCTAATCCTCGGTCAAAAGTGTCATCGTTATGGATGAAAAAAAAAAAAATTCTACACTTTACTGAGTTTGGCTGGTGTATTGAAACCTATGAAATATTCTCAAAAAGTGTGAACCGCACCTTCCAAACCTCTTGGTTGGCTCAATTGCCCCACACAAGACCAATCAAGCACAGAAAAGTATTTGAATCCAAAACAATTTCATATTTGACCCAGGTCTAAAAAGCATCCATGTCGGTTTAAAAAAACCCAAAACATGGTGCATCTGTGATATTGGGGAAAAGAGCAGTTTGATAGTTCCCCCCCACACCCAAAGCACTGAGGAGCTAAAGTCTCAGATCCCTACTAACCCCCATAGTGTTTGCCCAGTTCAGATTACAGTGGAGCCACTCCAGCCTGACCTCAGGCATCTGACCCCCAGCTCAGGGGAGACCGGGGAAATGCAGCAATGGAGCGAGAGAGAGGGGGAGTGTTGGCAGGGATACTGTCCAGCAGCAGGGATGGGGGGATGGGGGAGGAGGAATAACTGCAGTCTGAAAAGAGGTGCTCTCTCCCCGCGAGGTGCAGAGCCCCTGCGCCTCTCCTCTGCGGCCCAGAATGCCGAGGGGATGTGGCGCCGCTCTGGGGGTGCGGAGTGTGACCCACATTTTCGCCCGGCTGACATCCTGCCTGAGCGAGAAGACGGGGGAGAGAGAGATTCAGTGCCCCGAGAACGGATGAAAGGGCCCCCTGGTGACTTACCCTCCTTTCACACACAGCACCCCCCTCCTCACCCCGCATCAGCACACAGACAGCGCTGACATGGGGAGACGCTGATCGAAAAAGCCGTTACAGGCTGGGGTTACTGCTCTATTTTAAGAGCTACAGTGACAGAGAGGGACAGAGGACGTATAGTTTACGGTACAGAAACACACACAATGCCTAAGCACAGCTGAAGGTCACCAGCCGCTCTTCACGGGTGTGTGTGTGTGTGTGTGTGTGTGTGTGTGCGAGCAGTGTCGACAGAAGCAGTGGGAGACAATACTGCCACTCACACACACGCTGCTTCTTCACAAGAAAAACACGCCAATAAACTCTCACAAGCAAGGCCAGCCTTGCCCATGAAACCAGAACAGAGAAACACGATTCTATTACAATACAACAGAAGCTAATAGATTCTGTTACAGTATTGGCAATCCAATCCAATGGCTGCCGATAAATTGCACTTTCAAAGTCAGTATATCTTTCATCTTTCCAAACATTATCCTGTCATGCGATCAAATGAAACCCATGAGAAAAATCTCCACTTGGACCAGGCCTACGGTTCTGAAATCTGGGCTTAAACAGTTTTTAGGCACTGCGACACCTGCGTTAAATTATGGTAAAGGTTTCTTTCCAAAATTCTTCTGTTCCAGACACTGAGCGGATGGAGTACAAACTTCAAGGCTGTTTACGAAAGGCACAGCCAAGAGGAGCAGGCTGTGCACTCTCTTTCATACAAGACACCAGGAAGCAGGCTGTGAGGTCACATGACCAATCCACCAAACCAGCTGTGGCCCCAAGCTGTGGGCAGAGTCAAACAGAGTGAGGGCATGGGGGCTGTATCTGTGCCAATCTACCACACGACTACAACCTGCTCATGGTAACCCACCATCCCCTGCTCCCACACACACCCATCCTCCTGCTCCTGCAGGTCTGCAGAGAGAGGCCTAAATCCCCACACTTTAATCCACAGACACCCACTTGGGTGCATGACAGAACCCAGCTGAATCACTGCTGCAGCCTTGGCACTGCAGGCCCAGAGAACGAAGCAGATTTCATCTTGGCTGGAGATTAAAAAAATAAAGATGAAGAGAGGGGGGGGGGGGGTTCAGCACAGACGCCTGGGTGCATTCTGTCATACAGCCACACAGATAAGCCTTTGTACATTTCCCCCTCTTATAGACACTTTTCTCTCGCTCTGTTCCTCGGCCCTCATCGTCCTGCGCCTCCGCTGTCCGCCCCGTAACGGAGAGAACGCAGAAGAGAACGCAGGAGAGAACGCAGGAGAGAACGCAGGAGAGAACGCAGGAGAGAACCTGCAAACACGGCTGATGCAATGACAGGGGAACATCCTGGGTGCTTGACTGGGATACGGAAGGTTGGTGGTTCAAGCCCCAGTTTAGCCACAGCAGTTGGGTGCTTGAGCAAGTCCCTTAAGCCCACATTCTTCCAGGGGGGATTGGCCCCTGCTTAGTCTAATCAACTAAGTCACTTTGAATAAAAGCTTCAACTAAATAACTAATGTAATGTAATGCGATGGATCCCAGCACCTGGTCTAATGCCAAGATAGCAGAACAGTCTGCTGTCAATGACACTTCCTCCCCGCCCATGTCCCATGCAGTAGCCTTTCTGTGACTCCCAATGTTGTGTCTGGCAGCCTAAGAGCATAGGCACACAACATGAAATAGACATGAAGTCATACAGGATATGACCTCACAGCCGAACAACAAACACTTCAAGAGTTGTGGAACATGAACCCCCCTTTTTAAAAACACAGAGGGGAGAATATACACCCAGTCTTGCCCAATTCCGCCCCGTTCAAGGTGAGGTAAACATGGAGGACATATTGGACAACTCGAGCACCCAAAATCCTAAAGTAGTCTTTTTATGCAATGTGCAGATAAGGTCTGACTGTACCTTACCCTTCTGAAGCCTCTTTTGGGCTTGTCCTCGACTAGGACAGAGGGTGTCACATAACCTCCAGAGAGTTTGAAATATTTATGGTGAGCATCTATCAGATGACAGTTTTTATTCCACCAATGCTGCTTTTCAAAATGGCTGAGCATTCTTTAAGAAAGGGACCATATATTTCTCATTTAATGCTCATTATAACCCCATGATGACTGCGCACAGCATTTTCATCTGCAAAAACGTAATTCAATTCTCTGACCACTTCACTGAAAAGTGTAACTGCATTGTGTGTATGGTTCAAATATCAAGATATAACCAGACAAGTCAATGTAAAATTAAAACTCAAGCTCTCTCTCTGTTGGCTTACCGTGTTAAACACACCGTTTCTAAGTGTCAAAACTGTCTGCGAAATGCCTACACTTTAAAGTAATGTCACGGCGACCCTCTCACCTCTTCTGTGAAACGGGATCAATGGCACATCCCGTGAGACTGAAGTTTCGCCCGGAGCGATACTGATACTGTGCTAAAATCGGAGCTCCGACACGCCTGTGGCAAGCAGCTGTGACCACCCAGAGACTGAAGCGCAATACAAGTGAGACATAACATCAGGGCATGCCATATTAGACACATTAGAGCAGAATCACAATGAACAATTTAGCCACTTAGCAGAAAATTGCGAGGTGATACACCAACACCGATTTCATATCGTAGGCACACTTCATAATGTGACACACATCAAAACATAAATGTAAGCCATTCTTGAAATCTCTGCTGAATACAAAACAAACACAAAAAGTATCACTGGAGAGCCTTTCTTTGTGATACATTCCGTGGATATTTTCAGAACTGGCCCACGAGCAGAGAACAGAAAATGTTTGCAGAGTAAATTTCAGCTGGGCAGAAAAATGAGAACAAATCTGAGAGGTAATTTTCCATATATACTGGACAGTAAGTAAACCACCTTCACAAACAAAAGCACAATCAATACACTTACTTATTTTATTACGTATAAACTTATTTTATTACCTCATTTTTGTATTGAAAATGCAGTTAGACTCCCAGTAAACACAGGACTCTCTCATTCACAAAAAATAAAAGATTCTCCCAAAAATGTTGTGGTTTTTATTTTTAATGACCAGTACATTTTGAATTTAGTATACATTTTACAATATATTAAAAAGTTTTAATCAGATTTTACAAACAACCTATCTTTGAATGAATACTCTAAAGAAATGTCAAGGACAAGGAGTTATGATTTATGTTAGAGCGTGACAGCTGTGTGTGCATGCGGGGTCTGCACTTCAAAACAAAGACTCAGACAGCCAGACTACAAAGTGCCAAACAGTGACCTGAACAGACAGGCGTTGCCCATAGTGCCTGAAATAAGGTCACTAATTTTATGCCTTTTCGCCTCTTTAATTGGTGTTAAAAATAAAGCTGTAAAAAGGTGGGCCCAATATGAGCTGAGTATTTAACAGGATAAAACAGAAGGGATGACAGGAACATTACAGCCAGCCATAAATATTTCAGCTCCCGGGAAAGTCAAAGGCAGAAAATCTAAGAAATCAAGTGTAAAAAAACAGTGTAGAATGTAGCCTAATCTAAAGTAAAGATGAAGAAAGAAGCCCCGCAAACAGGCACTGATACACACTACAAACAATAACTAATTTAGAAACATGCTGAAATTCCCCCAAGCATTGCTGATGTGAAGGTCGCTCTGCAGCTGAAAGAGCACTTTCCTGCCACATTAACACTTGTCACAGGCAATTGAAAAAAAAAAAAAAAAGAAATCCGGAATTCCATTCCCCAGCTGCATTTTACAGAATTCCGGAACTTTCTTCTGGCCCTTCCAAAAAAAAACCGTGCAAACATTACAGTGTAAGGCCCAAGGGCTTTGTTCAGCTTTGTACCTATATTTCATTAAATAGTGTTAATGCAAGCACGCGCACACACACACACACACACACACACACACACACACACACACACACACACACACAGACACACACACACACACACACACACACACACACACACACACACACACACACACGTTCAAAAGGAAACGAAGCTAATGCAATTCATAAAGCCTACAGAACTTCCTCCCCAGTTGTTTAGTGCTTGAGGAGGTTTATGTAAGGAGCTGAGCAGTGGGTACAGTAGTTCCTCTGGGAGTCCGCACCAGTGACCAGTGGATGTCTGGACGGAAAGGCACACCTGGGGGTGGTGAGACATTAAGAAAACATGCAAAGGGCCTGTCAGGAACCAAAACACAGTTTAGCGTAATTAACCGAGTATGAAGTTCAAACCACAGCAGTAGAAGGTTTATATTTGTACGAGGAAGTGGTACTGGACAACATGTTCCTACTGGGTCACATGTCCGAGGGTGGTGAAGGAAGCCACGCCAAAGGCTTCTTCTCCTCTGAACAATAAGCAGGTTGTTCTCTCCCCTGGCGTGACACCCTGGCATGGTTCTGCCTCGACCCACAACACACGGCCTTCATGAGGCAGCACTTTCTATAAATGGCCCGGCGAATCCCAGCTTGTGTAAGCCGGCAGCACAACATTCACATCTTTAACCCTTTGAAGTGAAGGTTTATTTTATTTTATTTATTTCCAAAATTTTAAGTCAGTGTTCTACAACCCTATTGCTTTCAATTGGCAGTAGTGGTTGTGACACCGCATTAGAATGTTCAGTTAAGAACATTATAATCGCATATGTGATCTCACACATTCAAGGGTTAATGGTAGAGTTTAGGGTAGTAAGTACAGTCTAAGCATCATAGAGACTTAGAGAGTGAGATATGAAATACAAGGCAGAACACTGTCAAGCTTAGCTGTTACATGGTGGGACAAGGATGGCAAATTGACTATTCCAATGAGCCAAATGAGGACTCTAGAAAAAAAACTTCAAGTATGGGAAAAGACTCCTTGAGCCAAATTCTGGGGTTTGTCTCAGCTGGTTGACCACAAAAACAGTTATTCCCTGTCCAGACCTCCTCTCTTTGTGGTTGAAAGAGAAAGGCTGCTTTGTAATTTGCTTTTCCCTAGCCGAAATCATTTGTGGTATTCTTTGCTAAACTAATTAGCCCACAAAAGTTCGGAAAACTATTACAATAGAGGGAGAAGTGGGTGACCAGACTGTGAGAGTTTGGTTCAGAGTCACCTTGACAAAATGGGGCAGTTTGGATTTGCTCAGCCACGACTGTAATACCCATAAGAGCATAAACATTCCAGTACATCTCCAACATAAATGAATGAGCATGCAATGCGATGGCTTCATCTGCACCCCACAAAGTGACGTCCAGTCATTTAAAACAAAACACCACAATTCAGAAGAGAGCTTATTGCGGATTTACATTGCATAACATTTATATTTCCAGAAAAAGTAATAACTTCTGCTACTGTACAATCCATCCTTAATAACCTGAATCTGAATACGGCTGTTGCCTCAAGAGACCTGGCCAGAGAGCGGGAGTACAAAACTCTGTCACCATTCATACCCCACTGGGCTCAATCTGACCAGCCAACCCAGCCACAAAGGCCAATCTTTATGGAGTTATTCAGACAAATCTGCCTTTTAAATGAGCAGAGGCAAGCAGGCAGTGAGGGAGGTGTACAGAGGGCAGGCAGTGAGGAGGTGTACAGAGGGCAGGCAGTGAGGGAGGTGCACAGAGGGCAGGCAGTGAGGGAGGTGCACAGAGGGCAGGCAGTGAGGGAGGTGCACAGAGGGCAGGCAGTGAGGAGGTGTACAGAGGGCAGGCAGTGAGGGAGGTGAACAGAGGGCAGGCAGTGAGGGAGGTGTACAGAGGGCAGGCAGTGAGGAGGTGTACAGAGGGCAGGCAGTGAGGGAGGTGAACAGAGGGCAGGCAGTGAGGGAGGTGTACAGAGGGCAGGCAGTGAGGAGGTGCACAGAGGGCAGGCAGTGAGGGAGGTGTACAGAGGGCAGGCAGTGAGGGAGGTGAACAGAGGGCAGGCAGTGAGGGAGGTGTACAGAGGGCAGGCAGTGAGGAGGTGCACAGAGGGCAGGCAGTGAGGGAGGTGTACAGAGGGCAGGCAGTGAGGAGGTGCACAGAGCCGGGGCAGGCAGTGAGGGAGGTGCACAGAGCAGAAGCAGGCAGGCAGTGAGGGGAGGTGAGCATAGAGCCGAGGCATCAGCCTGCTCCACCAGGAGCTCAGAGACGTGCGTTTCTTAGCAGATGCATTATGTCATCCTTGTAACACTTTATAATTTATACCCACAATCCCCAAAGCGAGCTACGCTTTTCTGTGAAATAAGACAGAGTGGGTAAGGGAGGGGGTACATTCCGGAACATTCATAACCACTATAGGCTGCCAGGAGAGAATGGTGGAACGCTTTGTGGGAGACAAATAAAATGACTCCCCAGCACTTGAAGCACTTGCAATTAAAAGAACCAGAAGCTCAATTAATGAGAGCAAATTTAAATAAACATCCAGTTAAATCTGGCCAAACTGCTTCCCTCCACTTGCAGCAAGCTTGCTTGTCCGCTAAATGTGCATGAACATCAGTTTGTGGGGAGCACCGGGCAGCGCAGGGTGAAGTGGTTTGCCTCTGTGCGTATTCTACGTGAGGGGGGTGACCTACAGTATATTTATGTAGAGTAAGCAGATCAAAATCTGCTGCGCTGGAATATTCCCAGTCCTCAAATCTTAACTAAGATACAGGGATTCAAAAGCACCAATCCCCCACTGCTCCACCTGGAGCAGTTTTCTCCAATTTATTTTTGTTTCATCTTCATTACAAAAGTAATATTATCTTGACTTATTTCAATGAAAAATAAATAATGTCACCACGCTTCCACAAATAGAAGGCAAAAGTGAAGAGTCAGCAGTCAGCTACTTGCATTCAGTTTACAGACATGACCTTGGAATTATAAGGTTCCATCTGAGTTCTGAGTAGTTTTTAAATATTGAGCTTCAAAGCTTTCATATCCTCACACAGCAAAACTGAAATGCAGCAGAAATGACTTCTAAGAGAGGGAAACTTGAAATCCATGATATCCATTTTGAGTCCTCATAACTTCTACAGTACATAATTTTGGTTCCAAGATTCATTTGATCATTTGTTAGTTGGAGCGAAAACCAAAAACCTGTCCATCTCCTTTGAACTTCAGTCTTGCCACTTACCTTAGTTGTTTGCAGCAGGTTTAATGATCTTGCAGTATCTTGTGTTTAAAACAAGCCCCTAAATTAACCAAAAAGCAGTCAAACCGTCAACCCGCCTGCAAAAGACATGGGCATGAAATCAACAAACACAGAATTTGAATGAATGGTGGCTGTACTGGAAGCCTTGTAGTGTAGCCTCTGTGGGAAAGGAGAGTGGCTCGTTTGCAGAGGCACAAGAGTCCGGGGGGTTTATCCGATAATACAGGAGCATAATACAGACTTTTGGTGTCCTTACTTGTCCTGACATTTTGACCCTTTACCTGTGTACGGTTTGAATTAGACCATCTAAATCCATTGCATGAATAACACAGAGTTGTGTCAACAGTGAATGGCATAGCAATCAACCTACTGCTGATTTAATTGGGAATACGTGGCAGTTCCATGGAACCAAGATGGTGGTTGTGGTTCTACCAGCAGCCACAGCAAGACCAATGCAGTGATATTCCTCACACTATTATGATGGATCTACAAGACACAGTAAAGATTAAATGTAGAGCCACCCATATATCTGTCTATGAGCTTCACACACCCAGTTCCAGATTCCCTACTCTAAAACTAATTGGAAGATTTAATTTCCGTATAGTCGTATTGTGGACTTAGTCAGAACGGTGCTAACAGCGGTCGCCGATGTCTATCAGAGTCGGACCACAGACAGACTGCTGGGAAAAACATAAGCAGTCTTCAGGCTGTTAGTGTATCTGAGGATGTTTACGCTTATAAGGTTTCCCTCTCAACGTCCTTTGAAGAACGACGTTGCCGTGAGGGACAGGCCAGAAATTCTGCTTCTTCCTCTCTGGAAACCAGAGGTAAGAAAACAAAAGGGTATTTTTCATGGGTATTACTGGCAAGCGATGACATGCGATCATACGGGCCAAATGAATCTTCCAGGACGACAAGATGGCCATTCACGCATCGCCACCTGGAACCATTGGCCAGAATCAGCCCTGGTAAAACGCAGATTTGATACCAGACAATGTGGCTTAACTACACCCTGGAACAGTGCTGTAACACCCAGGAGCTCAAATATTTTATCTCGGATATTTAGTAAGCTATTGAGCTCTCAGCTAGTAACAGCTGGCCTATGTCAACAGAATTATGAAGTAGCTGCCTTGCCTTTCTGGAGTAACCATTGGTGAATTAGAAAGAAATTGACAGCAGTGTTTTGTGGAACGGTGGTGAAGCTTAGCTTCAATATCTGACCGATCTTCCCTCAGAATTCATAAAGAGACTGATAATGCAATGCAAGACGTGATGTTGAAATTTAAGGGACTACATTTTTACATCATTCCAAACTGAAAAACAAAGAGCAAAAGCAACAGGTTTCTTCTTCATAGGCCTACCATATCTTAAAATATTAATTAATTAAGATTCATTTCCTTCAGTTTTTTGGATATAAAAATATCTCACTCACTCACACACACAAACAGGATGTTGTATTAAGTTTATTTTTCTCCATTATGAAGAAATAAATCTTGCACTTGGGAAATATGGGATGCTAGCAAAAGTTGTTCTTATTCAGGAAAATATATATTTCAGCTGCATTCCTCCACTAAGATAAATAACTGTAGCAGGAAAGATATTTTTCCCCCAGAGTGCTGGTGGATTCCAACTGCCCCTGAACGGAGGAACATTCCAGCAATCGTATGCACATTTAAACCAGGCATTTAACCACAGGCCCACCCCAATAGACCCTGGCAAGCCGTTATGACACCCATATCTGAATCTGCTGCAATATCCACCTCCACAAGGGTGACAAAAACAAGTCCACCACAAAAAAGGCCGTTAGCACAGTTATTTTCATTAAGCTGGAACCAAATGTGTACATGGAACTCTATTAGTGAGTTCCATTTCACAGAGTATATTGGTACAAGAAAACAGAAACACACAATGGTTTAACAGTGCATGCTGGGAACATTTCCATGGTGTCAGAAATGAAGAAGGTTTTGGTGCAGTTAACCGTGCTTCTCTCCGCTTTCGGACACCGAGGCTGATGGTGGAAAACAGGTCAGCGATTAGCGCTGTTGTTTTTCAGAACGTTCCCTTTTGTGATGAGAACAAGAACATGCGGGAATGGGTGGGGCCAGAGCCACACAGGAGTTTGAAGATCTAAGC
The DNA here is from genome assembly GCF_963514075.1 of Conger conger. Classification (NCBI taxonomy): domain Eukaryota; kingdom Metazoa; phylum Chordata; class Actinopteri; order Anguilliformes; family Congridae; genus Conger; species Conger conger. The sequence goes on along the minus strand of NC_083773.1, from coordinate 21,900,714 downwards.
TGAAGGGTTTGGACAGATGCAACAATCCTCATGTTGCGTTGGTGTGGGATATCTCCCTTACAACACACACAACTTTTTAAAATTATATTTGGCATTAAACAATTCTTAGCAAATTATTTACAATCGACATGCTGCCAGACCCTAAAAGGGATTCATGCCACTGCCACTGAATGCCAATATGCTTTAAATGGGATTTGCAGAATAATGTGGGGGTTTTTTCCCTCTAGGTGCAAATTTGCTACACACATACTCACAAATTATACCATCACAAACATTGGAAAATTCAGTTTCCGTTCAACAAAATGGCTGACGTAACATATTTTCTGCTTTTCTCTATCCACAATATGAAGGTGCTTACCAACAGTGGCTTAAGGTTCATTACTATTTTGCATTCAGGCCATCATTACCCACAACTGTCCATTTAAAAAATTTAATTAAAATCAACGCAACAAGATGTACGCCTCACTGCTGCCAACCACAGCTTGGTGAATATCAAACAACAGCGAACACACAGTCTCGGGTCAGACAGTTCAGAGTAAGGTTTGCATGCCAATATCCAAATAGATTAAATCTAGGTTAAATAGAGGGTAAGTTCAGGGTGAAACATCAGCAAATGAATCAATGTTATTAGAATCTAAATAAACTATGTATTTAATTCCTACACATTGAATGTTCTCCGACACAGCGCACAGAGTTGTTAATAGTGAGCAAGCAGAATACATCTGCGCTCAATCATATGGCCCCAGCCATTCAATTTTGCCTAAAAATACACCAAACACTTTGTGCTCCTGCTTTGCATTTTAATTTGCATTTTTGTAAATCAGTTTGAATTCAAACAGAGTCAACAAATAGTCTCTCTGTAACACCTTATAAAATAGGTAAGGTAAGATGCACCATAGATACAAAGGCCATTCTGGTGGCCAATAAATGTAGTAACATATGTAGTAACCACTGCATTTAGGCTACACATGACGCAAATCCCAAATAAAGTTCCCGGTACCTCAGGTACTGTAGAGTGGACGGGTAGTGAGGCGTCCCCTCTGTGCAGCGTCTCAGAGTTTCTACTGACAATTATTTGAGCAAGATTAACATGCATGATAAAAATGTCACAAAGTCAGCATGGCCGACTTATCCTAATACAGCCAAAATCTTGCAGAAGAATTGAGACTGTGGTTTTGCCCTTTTGGGGAAACTCTGAGCTCCTCCTAAAACAGATTTCCGCATTTCCTTTCTGACAGGAGTTGCAGAACAATGAAAACGATGAAGGCATAGGGCAATAGTTACAGTTGCTTTACAGAGATAAAGGCTCAATGGAAATTTTAAAAATCTGACTGTGCTTTTAACCTTGAGGAAAGTACAACAGATAAGGTTTGTGGCCATATATTAAGACGGTATAGAGGGTTTTGCATGAACTTCTATTGCTTTTACATTGCGAAAAATTGATGACAGTGGTGTAAAAGCCTTCAGTCCAGCAAAATCAATGATGGCACAAAGGCGCATTCTTTGGTGGTCCCTCTGCATTTACCCTGGTGAAAGGAGGGACAGGCTCGTAACAAAGCAGAATTAAGACACTGGGCCATCTATCAGACTGCTTTTACTGTGGGGCAAACAGCCTCTCAGGCATCCGCACTTGACAAGGGTCAAACACACTTCTCTCAGACACCTGGCCCACCCCCTCCATCTCTGGCCTGATGTGGAAATGCAGACAACATCCTGAACTTCCAGGGCTATAGAGCAAGCATTTATTTTACTGCCATTTAGCCTGCACTCTAATCCAAATACATTTTTCCATTTTTATATAGTATCCATATTCATACATACCGGACATATGCTGAACCAATTCAGGTTAAGTACCTGGATCAAAGGTGCAACAGCAGATTCAAACCTCCAACCTTTAAGCTATAAATGGTTACCTGACCGTGACACTACATTGCCATCCTAAGCCCAGGTTTAAGAACGTGTGGTATCAGAGTGAATTTAACCCAGAATATTTAACCTGCCATAAACAAGGGAAGAGAAGGGATGATCATGTCAGGGAGGCAGACCATTTTGTTCAAAACAAGATCCCTTCTCCAGGTGCTCAATGTTTCACGCTGCTTGCGCAATGCTGACCTACTGCCCACTCCAAACACGTGGATTCAAAACCGGAGGCCCTGCGCAATCAAACCATCACACACCTGAGGCACAGGATAAAGTCTCAACTATAGCATTCCACCAACACCACAGCTGACCCCCAGATTTTACAGGCAACATTGATCCAGCTGGACGGAAATGTGCCTTATCATCCTCCTTTGTCCATTTAAAACAGACAGCAGAGGACATGCAAGAAGATGCAGGTATGGGCACAGGCTTTCTGCTGTTGCAGTACAGTTTGAAAAACACTCTTGCATCCACAAATCATGCACGACAGGCTGGTACAATATGATCTCTTTGATCCATTACAAACCCATTACAAACCACTTTCTTGGGTATCCAAGGTCCCTGCAATTTAATTATAGAAGACAATAGGGCCAGGCAGTTGCTACGCCATTTAGATTAGTGTAAAAACGCTCCCTGAACAGTTTTAATGGCGACTTGCTTACTGCTTCGCAAACTCGAGGCACTTTTCTATAGCTCCTAAAAATGTAACGTTAGGCTAGCCTACTATGTAGTATAGTACGATTGCCGGACGATGTAAAAAGGTACCTGTTCATTCGCGGCTTTTTTATATTCATAACTACTGTGTTGATCCTTTTACTCACTGCTGAACATTTACTTAATGGAGATTTTGAGAGTATCGCCTGAATAAATGCGTTGCATTAGGTAACTGATGAAGGGTTGAACGTAGTGAGCAATGCATCAAGCGAGATCTGAAATAAACACGCAACAACCCAGAGAGCAGTAACTTCAGAAAAAAATCGCCACATGAGGAGTCTCTTGGCAACAAAAACAAGAGTTGCTTCTTTAAAGCCAATGTCAACATACGCCAGATGGGCTTGAACTTAAATCAATAGGCTATATAAAAATATAGCCTACACTTTCCAATCAGCTGGAATAACAGTTACTCAGAAATTGTTGCTCGCACTGCATAAGATACCGTATCATGGCCATGAATATTCAATTCAATATCATTTCCCAGAGAAACTATAAAAAACTGTGTATGATCAGAAGTAAATAACTTGGGCTACATCACGATATCATAATGTGACAGTAGAGCGAGCGTATAACAAAGAGCCCAGTGGTAATACTTACGGTGTGAGTGTTGTTGGCTAACCGCGACTCGTAGCCGTGAAGAGCTTTGCATGCGTCTCCATCCGTATCTAAGCTTCTCTCCTCAACTTTATGATGTCCTTCTAAATCGGAAAACTCCCCGGTCGACCTTTCTTTAATATTGTGAACACTACCTAATTTTCGGTTCTTCACAAACCTTGGACGTGCATTTCCCGTTAGACTATTTCGCTCTTGAAAATCAGAGCCAAACACTGAATTGAGCAATATAACTAATACGCAACAGTGCAAGAGACTCATTTTCTTGTTCTTGTTTTGGTTTCACTCAACCTGAAGTGCTAAATGTCCATAAATTAATCCCTTTTCGTTGTTCACTACAACACGTCCTCTGCCGAAACTACCATTCATTCCACTTGTCTTGCGCTGAGCGGTGTGATCATGATCACCAAACGCAAAGCAAAGCCGTTTGCGGGGGTGCGTCTCTTCAAACCGCCTTGACTAAAACATTATTGGTTGCGTTCATCGCAAACACTTTTTCAATTGGCTTTTCGAAACGTCTCTCAAATGCAAATCGCCTGCAATGACCAAGCATGAGCTGTGAGCTTCAGTCTTTTTTTTTCATTTGTGGACGACTGTTGTTGTTCCTAGAACCACGCCCTCTGGAAAACCGGTAGTGATTGGCTGGGCCACCACGGATTATTCTGATTGGTTGAAGGAGCTTCGTTCAGGTCAGGTAAGGCTGCAAATGCCGGATCGGGCCCCAGAACTGCAGATCTAGAATCAGATAACTTGACCGCAACCCTTAGCCAAACCATTGTGAATAAAAAGATTAATCCGATTCTCGACCAGTAGTTAGAAGTAACCCGCTATAGCAGTCAAAATTCTGCACTCCTGAAATGAGATTCCCATCTGAAGGCGGTTTTCCAAGGTAACCCCTGTACGTGCCTATTATGACGTCACCAACGGTAATCGTCCTCATGCACACAAATGCCACATTCTAGACTCCTTTATCTGATTTTGAGAGATTGTCCATGCTCATCTACTGATTTTCTTGAAATAATAATGTGCATTTATTTCACGACAGGTGCCCAGTGCAGTCCTTAAAGCAATTTTGGTTGCTTTTACAGCATACAGCACCTAGAATCTGATATAACTGCCCAGTATTACCAATAAGAATAGATTTTTGTTGAATACAAATATTGTGTGAGCCACTGCTGCATCATGGGAGACAAGTGGACTGCCTTCTTGTTACTGAGTGGCAAGCAAATTAATCTCTTGTTCTGAAAAAAAAAAGGGGGGGGGCACTTTAACCTTGGTGAGACAAACTACCAGCCCTTATTCAAATTGTCCGTCAATTTGCAGGGGTTCAGAGATTGCAAATCTCTATCAGCTGCTAGAGGGGGCCCCTTAATCTCTGTGTATGAATGCAACCCTGTAGCACTGAGTCTGCACATTAAATCTGGCTGAACTATAGGCTACTAAAAGAAGCACTGAGGTTGGGATAATATCCAGCGACAAAGTTCCACCTGTGTAGATGGCTCTCCCAGAAGGCCTCCCACCAGAAAGGCTGAAAGATCCATGAGAAATCCACCAGGAAGCAGAAAAAGCTGTAAAAGAGATCTACCAGAGCAGATAAAGCTGAAAGAGATCCACCAGAGCATAGAAAGCTGAAAGAGATCCACCAGGAAGCAGAAAAGGCTGTAAAAGAGATCCACCAAGAAGCGGAGAAAGCTTTAAGAGATCCACCAGAGCAGAGGAAGCTGAAAGAGTGTATTCTTCACACCTGCAGTACACCAGGTAGTTCAACAGCAAAAAAAAGTCCCCTCTAATCAAATGGATTACGCTCAGAGATGCAAAGGAAAGAGTGACTCATGATCTGCGAGGACTGATAAAGTGGTTGCACACACCAGACGTGCCATGTTCTACAATTAAACTAGATTTAACGCATTTGCAATATGGTTCAGTGGATAAAGTATTTACCCAAAACTCAGTCAAAGTAACACACTGTGACAATGGCCCATTGTAGTTTTTAAAAATAGGAAAAAGAAAATGTCTAAATGTAATCAAAAGCTGTTAAGGCTTAACAGGACCACTAAAAGTAGCACTAGCGAATACATGGAGACACACACAGTCGTCTCTTCAGTGTAGGTATTGGAATAAAGTAACCACATGATAAAAATGATTCAGTTCAGGGGCACCATTTGTATGATTATCAATATTCTTTTATTGCATGTTTGTGCCATCCAGGTATTGGTAAATAAAAGTTCAATTGTGCCTTCTTCACCCCTCAATTCTATATTCAAACCTAACCAGAATGACTTCTGGTTAAATGATCAGCTATTTGGTGAGGATTCCTTAGTGTGGGTGACTTCTTGTGCAGGAAGTCACATTTGTTAAAGGCATTTTATAGACCCTTTTCTGTTGAATTAAGGTCTCAGTTTAGTGAAACACACATCACTTTTTAAGCTACTGAGCAGACATGTATGATAGAAGAGCACATACTTTTGTTTGTGACATTTCTATCCAAGTTTCACATGGATCAAAACATTACAGTAAAATGCTATTTTTTTTAATGCAAGGTCTCACCCTCTGCTTTCTTGTGTACGTCGTTAGTTTAGTTTTTACATAGCTGCTACAGGAACTTGGCTTTATTTTGATATGTTCATCGGATATGTACAGTAATAACTAGACATGATTCTTGAGCTCCCCCCCCCCCCCCTTATATACACACACGTGTGTGTTGTGATTAATTTTATTTATTTTTATTTGTTTTAGTTCCCATCAGAACTCACAGGGAGAAAATATCCTTCAGAAATAGGCAGTTCTGAATCTCAAGGTTTTTGCTTCAGAAACTTTCAACATCATGGGAGACTTGAGCATAGACACAGCTTTTTTTTAAACATTTGACAGATTTATTTTTGCATTGAACTGTAACAAAAAGTACCCCTCCCTCCCCATTTTATTTGACTTAATTCCCAGTTCTGCTGCTGCTCTGTAGTATGTACAGACTTGTAGAAATCTTTGATTAAGAAAGGGGGAAAAAACAGAGACGCACGACTAACAGCTAGTTCCTGTGCGGACAGCAAAACCAAAATATTCTGCAGAAATGTCGCAAGGAGATCCGTGGCCCAATGCCCTGGGGTGCCTTAGATATCCTTAATGACCTCTTCTAGCTCCTCCTTTGTGTACATGTGAAACGTCTTCCCAGGCTCTATTGTGGCCAGCTAGAGGTCAGGGAAAAGAACAGAAGAGAAAGCTTGAGTCATTCAAATTGATATGATGATATTCAAATATTAACTCAGCAGATAACACCACTAATTTGTTAACCACCTTTTTTTTTTACAGGCTTGGGCTGTTCCATTACTAAACTGGTCTTTAGATTAACTGGCTCCCCCCCCCCCCCGCTCAACTCATTCTACAGATTGGATGATGAAAACTGAACATCAATCTATTTTTGTGCAGCTCTGTTGTGACTATCATGGACAAGATTGCATTCCACAGGAACCAAGTGTGATATTTCACTTTGATTAAACATTCGTTAGCAGCAACTATGCCCAAAACTCACTGTTAACCAGACCATGCTGGAGCTTCGATAATAAAGGGCTGTTTTTCATTTTTAACGAAAGATAATCTGAGGACTCGTGGAGACAAGACTGGACGTCACCTCAATATTAGTGGCATTCAGCTTCTCTTCCATAACCTGCTTCAGGATGGTGAGGGAGGACTTGATGGCATCCTTTAACGTCATGGACTGGAACAGGGAATTGGAAAGAGAAATTAGGCCATATATTCAACGAGTCCTAAAACATCTAAAAACCTCTTAAATTGACAGTTGCTGTTGAAGTGAGAAGGAGAAAGTGAAAGGAGAGAAATTCAGAGTCCATCTTTCATTAACCTCAAATGAGCAATTTGCCAGGACATCCAAAGCTGTGCTCATGACACTCAATTAGACTGTGTAGGTGACCGGGCCCAAACTGACACTGCGACAATCAATTCCAAAAGAAAATCACCTATTTATGAAAAACAAGCCTGTCAAGCCGCTGTTTTTAACCCTCACAACCCCAAAGACCTCATTCAGTCAGAGGCAGGCTTGGTAAGGCCCCACTGCATCAGTGACTAGATAGCATTCCTCCCCTGAAATAACCTGGCTGGGGCAGAAACGCTGGGGAGAGGGGTGCAGCTGCACACACAGCCATAATCAAAAGCACAAATGTAGCAACAGTGCTACAGGGAGGCTACCCAAGGCCTACAAGCACCACTGTGGGGTTACATAGCTGTTCCATGCTACTGAAGCACTTTCGCCTCCTTTAAAGCGACAGCTGCCAGGTCCTGTATAATCACCCCCACACACAGGTGTTACAGCTGGGATACACACCTCAGGGCAGACTATACGGTCCCCAGTTCCCATTGTACCGTAATCCTATAACCTGAATAATAACCGCAATCCTATAACCTGAGAGACCAATGAAGAGGTACGGAAGGTCCTATTTGAGCATTGTAACATCAGTTTTAAAACAAGCAATAGCATGTTGTTAAAGCTTGACAAAAGGGCTTATTCGAAATGCTTTTCAGTTGGAATTAGTGGTGGATAAGAACATTTAGAAGGTCAATATCAATAACCAATAGCCACAATATTAGCTAACTGGACTGTGCTGCAAAGTTAGTTTTAAGATATTATGGGGCATTCTCGATAAGACTGGGAAGGGGATGGGACGTGAACAAAAGCCACTTGCGAAAAACTGCAGGACCTCATCTCATCAGCCTGAGTTCTCCAACCCTGCTACACAAGTTCCTGTTATCCTTGCACTGACCGTGTGCATTCACGGGGAACGCTCCAACACAAACGTAATTCCCCACAGAGGACACACGGCCCTGGGCCCTGCTGACCGCTCCGCACGGAGCCCCAAGCAGCCCTTTTGAGCCACTCCAGCCCAAGGCCAGCACTGGGACCACACCTCCATACCCTCCCCATACCCACCACCCAAAATCACCTCCTAAAAAACAAACAAAGAAGACTTATCCCTCCCAACGATGAGCTTTATTTCCCCTGTGCAGGTCATAAAACGATTGGCCGTTCCCAGCACAGGCGATACGGCTCCTCTGGTTGGACGGAGAGGATGAGTGACAGCTGTGTGAAAGGGTGGAGCTCTGCCAGATCCCGGCCGTGCCACCCGATCCACAGCAGGAGGGCGAAGGAACACAACGCCGTTGTTCTGCGATGCGTTTGCGTTTGTGTTTCTCGGCAACACTGGCTCGCACAGCGTGTTCCCGCCAACCGGTATAAAATGGCCAGCCTTTTATTCCGGAAAATGTTTAAAGGTACAAGGCCGATCGTCGTAACAGCGGCAATTGAAATCAAGAACCGAGTGAGCAATACAGCCTTCATCCAGATACACGTCCAATTGGGCAGTACCCCTGGCATGTAAGGGATACCAATATCCATCAGGTGGATGCTAGAGGGAACAGGGTTGAGGTGAGGACTACTGAATACAGGTGATTACTGGAGGGAACAGGGTTGAGGTGAAGACCTCGGCGTACAGGTGAATGTTGGAGGGAACGGTGTTGGGGTGAAGACCTCACCTTGTGGTAGACCTCCTGCAGGGAGCTCTGGGCACCCTCAGATGCTGAGCCAATAGCACGGGCATCACACTGTACAAACGTGCCTGACGGGTCCATGTGGTACCTACACACACACAGAGACACACACAATGAGACAGCATGAGACTGTGGCGTCATCAGAAGGGCATAGAAAACTTTGTGAATCTGCTTTCTTTTAGGCCATCTCATCGACTTTGTGAACTTTATTTTATTTTATTTTTTTAACGTTGCTCATTTTTCAGGCAAATAAAATCACAGGCGTTTTCAAGATGGTAACAACTTGCTAACTAAAAGGGTAAAAATACTGATTACAACCACATCAAGGATAGGCTCTTGCCCAAGTTACTGTGGTTCAGAGTATAAAAGTATGAGTATGAGGGTATGAGTTCAGCACATGATATTTGTATTCCAATAGTACTACATCTTCCTTTCCACTGAAGCTTCTGACCACATAATTTATCCACAATCTTTAAACTGTGAAATAACCATTTGATTGCAGCCCCAGAGAGGGCTAATTCAGATTGAGAGAGATTGTGAGAATGACAGCCAGATTGTGAGAATGACTGCAGTAAAGACTGACTGGCCTTCATAAGTAGCAGTTGCCTGGGCGTTTTGAGATGGCTGGCATCAGCCAACTTTTATTTATATATATATATATATAAAGCATATTTTAAAATATAATATCTTAAATAAAGCAAAAAACCAAAGTATTAATTTTGTGATGCAAGGTCTCCCCCTTGTGTCAATTCTGCATGTGCCATCATACTGAGGACTGCGCGTTAGGTTCAAACAAATTAATTGCCCAGTAATGTTCCTTGGCATTGTGCACAAGTTAATTTCAAAGTATTATTTTATATAGCAAGAGCCAAATAGATCGCAGGATTGCCATCGATGGTAGCCTCATAACATTTTTTTATTTTATTTTATATAAATATAAATTTTTAAAAGAGTAGATTTTCCACATTTTGCTTATTGCCAACATTGCATTAGCTGAACTATTCCAGTACAGGTTATGCTGAATGACGGTTAGTGCTTCAATTAGTACCTGAACCAACAGTATACAGTAGTGAAACAGACAACTACAAACTAAAAAGACAGTCAGTCGCATTGGGGTTGAATTGAATTACCTCCACAATCAGCATATATATAGGCTACAGTATACTGTATAACAATATAACAAACAGTAACGCAAACGGAGCAGACTGTACATTAATGATGATAAATAAACTCACAGCTGTGGCCCCTTCTCATCCAGACCTCCAAAGAGCAGCGCAACTCCAAAGGGTCGGCTCTGCAGACAGAATGGGAATAAACGTCATTGGTCTGGAGCAGGATGGCAGAATTCCCTCCATTAGGAATGTTTCAAGAGTAGGAAGCACAGTAACTTAAGACTTCAATAAAATAATTTTTATTTTAAAAAAAATCTTTTCCAACTCTGCTACTTCTATATCGTGAACACTGAACTACTCAAACAAAGCAAGTGTAGCATTTTATTTTCATACATCGTTTTGCCTTGTAATAGCTTTTAAACTGAGCCGCCATGCATCTCCCTTGTAAAATTGACTTTTTCCCCCAATGGGATTCTCCTGGCAAATAAAATGAAAAGAATCACTGGCGCCACATTCCGGAGGCGGACACGCAAACAGGCCAATTTCACCGTCTTTGAAGGACAGAAAACGTTGGGGATCAGGGCATTACCATGGCACCAGGGTCAGCATCTTCCTCTCCAAACTGCAGAGCCAGGTTGGACACCGCCTGGGTGACACTCTCCACGGTCATCGTCTCGTTGTAGGTGAACCAGTGGTTCTGACGGGGAGGAGGAATCGGGCCAGGTTAAACCACGTTAAACCGCATTTTCCCAAGCAGTGAACAGATTTTAAAGGCTGAGCAGAAACTGAAGCATGTCGACATCAATTACCACTAATCACTTCTTACACACATTAAAGCAAATACTCTTATTTCAGTATAACCGATCTGACAGAAGGCTGCATATGATGTCAATGCCAGCGTGTCGCGTTTCTAAGTGCAGTCTGTTCTGTTCTGAGAGGAAAACTGCAGAAAAGCACACACCTGCGTCTCCACACGCGCTTTGTCGATTAGCGTCTTGGCATCAGCTATCAAGCCACTCATCGCACAGCCTGAGGGGGGAGAGAGTGTGAACTCTTAAACAGGAAGGATGCAAAACAATGCACTTTCAAGCGTTTTCACCAGTGCCTCACACCGTGCAAACCAATTCAGCCAGGCACAACCAAGAAGCATCGGTTCACTCAGATTCACCTCACAAATTCTGTTCATGTTTCCCCAATGATGCAATGTTCTTATGAAGCTCATTTGACCTTTAAACGCCATTCATTTGCCGGTGCAACAACCACAGTTTATAAGAATGCAAGATAACACTGGGATCGAACCTCCATTGGCTAATAATGGTAGAGAACAGTTCCTATGGGTCCAAAGCGCACATTATGAACAATATGATAAGGCGAGAGGGGAAATGCATTTGATACATCTTCTCTAATAATCACCTGTGTGTGCACACCAATCTCAACAATTTTCTGATAATCACCTGTGTGTGCACACCAAACTCAACAATCTTCTCTGATAATCACCTGTGTGCACACCAATCTCAACAATCTTCTCTGATAATCATCTATGTGCGCATCAATCTCAACAATCTTCTCTGATAATCACCTATGTACATCAACCTGAACAATCTTCTCTGATAATCACCTATGTGTGCATCAATCTCAACAATCTTCTCTAATAATCACCTATGTGCGTATCAACCTGAACAATCTTCTCTGATAATCACCTACGTACATCAACCTGAACAATCTTCTCTGATAATCACCTATGTGTGCATCAATCTCAACAATCTTCTCTAATAATCACCTATGTGCGTATCAATCTCAACAATCTTCTCAATGCTGCTTGGCTCCATGAGGGGAGAAGTTATCCTTTTCTCGACTGCAAGACACACCCCTTCAGATGTCTGGATCCCAATGGCTGTGGATCCCAGCTGGAAAAAAAAGTACAAACTTGAGCAGTGCAGAAACTCTTCACAATTTCCCCAATTTACTTTCACTAACTTTACCCTGGTAAAGGTTTTACTGAGTTCAGACTAATGTTGAAGCAACAAAAAAGCCTGGAAATTGTAGCAGGTATTCCAAGGACTTACCTTGATAGCCTCTATAGCATATTCCACTTGAAACAGCCTTCCCTCTGGAGAAAACGTGTTCACGCCTCTGCAAACCACACAAATAAATAACCTGAGGCTATCTGGACGTCTAATCTGGTCCATAAAGCCTTAGGTTAACTTGGCTAACATGCAGGCTGTAATACTGAAAGTGAAACTAGCCACCTAGTAATGACTGATTGGAAGTCATCTCGCTATGCATCTTCTCAGTAAATAATAAATAAAAATCTTACGTCGACATGTTTCTTATGTTAACCAAAACACACATCATAACAGCGTAGATAGAGGCAGTCCTTAAAAACAGAATGTAGCGAACAAGCTTCTTTGCTGGCTTTCTTGCTAACGTTCACCAACTGCTAAGTAAAGGCCTGCCTTTTGTCGCGTCTGTCATGACAAAGCAAAGACAGTTACGATGGAAATAGTTTCTCACCTGTCATACTCCGATCTTGTCAAAAACATATTGTCAGACTTGTCTATGGAGAAAACAAAATAAATATAAAGACAGAGTTCTGCTTTGTATCTAAACCAACAAAAGTATTGTACTTTAATGAGCAAACTCGGCAAGCAACTCTATCCCACTGCCGCCTACCCCTATACCGCATTGGATAAGCCTTAGAAAATGGGGCGGGAATATCACTGAGATGGCCATATCATTGGCTGATCTTATAATCGTTTAGAAATCAGGATGAACTTAACGTTCGTAGCTTAGGCCGGTACCGTCAGTTAGCTCGTAGTTAGCACACCACACTTCAATTTCTGACAAAATCGAAAATGCAGTAACGTTAGCCCTACTGGTATATAATGAAATAAAATAATGGGACCATATTTGTAAAATACAGTACAAGAATACCTAATACAAGAACAAGCTAGCTATTCAAATGCACATAATCTAAAATCTTAACTGGCACGAACTCGACCCAGCTTGTTAGCACGACAGTAAGTGAAACAAGGAAAATATATATTTAGAATACACCAGATAAATTATTCAGCAAACGGCTACTTTTGTTTCGATTGAAGATAAAATATAACTACCATATTTAACTAGATAACTACTTGCATAGCATGTTTACTTACAGGCTGCACTGCTGAATGAGTTAGCTCGTTTTTAACAGAGCGGGTGACTGAAGGAAGTGCACATTTCACTCACTTCCGGAGGTTAAAATGCAACCCCGGAAAAATATACGTTCCGCCTACATCTTTGAAATGGGGAGAAAACCAATGCACCTTATTTAGATGTTTCATTCCAACGGTTATAATAATACTAATAATAAAATAAATAATAATAATAATTAATGTTTTGTCATTGTCTATTTTAAAAGGACAAGCAATTTAGATAAAACTATTTCCGTGTAGAAAAGATATTGGACTTTGAACATTTCAATATTGCCTTTGACCATTACAAAATACAGTATTTTATAGAAACGTGTATCTGGGGGAATAATAAAGAATGTAAAAAGGATCGCAAATACAAACATTACTGTATAATAGCATAGTTAATTAAACAAAAACATAATCAAAGTAGTACTTTTTTCAAATTGAACTTGGGGATTATTTATTTCTGATATCTCTGTATAAAAGAGGCACAGCTCTAGCACAGGATAGGCCACCACAAATGTTAAAATCCAGTAAAAACATGATTCAATTATGTATGCCTGTTCATAGTCCTTTGTCATCACAACATGTTTTCTGCACAGTATATACTTGTCTTGGTGATTTAAATACTAAATCCATGCAAATTAGGCCATGGGAGTAGCCAGTACTAACCACATACTACTTTGCCCATTATTTGAGTGTAGCCTACAATTTCACAATCAGTCTAATGGAAAATATATTTCTTATGTCTTCTCATATCAATGCCCACCTGAGTGTAAATTACTTTTCACGGTTCACTGTATTGCTTTTGTTTTGATATCTGTGGTTATTCATATTGCATGCTGAAAAGGAGTTTGTAGGCTAATACATTGATAGCGTGATCCAACTTGAATAGAGGCAATTACAGAGCAGGGGGAAAGAAGGGAGTGTTTAAATGGTTCAAAAAGAAGAGGTGCATATTCTTTTAAAAAGGACTAGCCCCTGGTGCAATAAAAGCAACGGTCCATAATTGACACAGAACCATGCCAGTCTAGCTGCCCCATCTGGTGAGAAGTAATTCGCTTCTGAGTAACCCAGGGTGGGAGAGTTCCAGTCAGCAGGATACTCACTACCCAGTGACTTGTCTGGTATGATCGGGCACCTTAAATGTATGTTTGCTAGCTGTGCAGTCCTTCAGGGCAATGGCTGCCCAGCTCATCTTGTGGACAGAACAGAGAAAAAAGATGCACTGCCACAGAGGGTGTGTGTGCTTTTCTGCAGACCCCAAAACTCTTGTTACAATGCCAGTTTACAGTGATTCCAAGGCAAAAAAAAAGTAAATGAAGCACTTTTTATATGTTTAAGGACAGTCCAGTCAGAGATTGCAACAGTAATCAGATTTTTATTTACTTAATAGCACTTACAATGACTATTGTCTTTTTGTTTAGAACAGCTCTTCATTCGTGTTTTGCTAGTTATGGATTTGATGCTTTTAACAAGTGGAAGAACCTATGCACTTGTAAATCGCTTTGGATTAAAAGCATCTGCCAAATGACAAAAATGTAAGTGTAAATATTTAATAATCTGCAATCTTCTAAGACATGATATTTGTTAATATTTTATTAAGAGTGAGTGGCATTGCAGTAAGGCATATTCTGGATCTCTGTTCTTTTTATGGTGTAATCATATGCAATGCATTAAATATTTCTGTCCAGTATGTGCACATAATCCACTGATTAATCTTAACTACAACATGGCTTTTTTCAAATATTGAAATATAAAAATTCAAACATGACATGGTAAAAACTGATTTGCTTGTTAGTCATTTTCATGGGCTACCCCTGCCCCAGTGCAGTGACTGATTTTTCATGTATTATTCCAAGGAAGCGTTTCCCTGCATCAATTCTGGAATTCATGGAATGCTGGACCCAGTTAGTTATTCCCCAGCTTAGTTTATAAGATGAATCCTCACCTATACCTCAGTGTGGTTGCTGCATAGATCAAATAGTTGAGGAAAAAGGCCTATGTATTCACTTGATACAGGGAAACAATTATCCATAGCTTTGCTACAAACACCTAGGAAAATGTATATTTGTTATAAGAGTAGCAGGATTAATCATATAAATATAGCCTACTTCGAGATTTCAATTATGGATCACAGGGATCATCAAATATGGCACTCAAATTCAAATCATCACCCAGTTTTCTTTCCTCCCAGGCAATTAACTAAACAATTAGTGCTACTGATGGCCAGACTGACGCCCAGGTGAAAGGAGAATGGAAAACTACCAGTTCTCAGCCCTGGAGGACCGTGATTTAAGGAACATGGATTCACCAGTGCTTGTTCAGAGCGATTTACAAAGTAATGCTAGCAATATATCATGCAATGCATTCCCTTACATTTCTGATGAATGAAACGTGTAAACGAATTTCAATAATTCTCAAGTTAGATTGGTTGAGCCGCCGCATACTGCGTGTCTCTTTAAGAGTTGCAGCAGGAAAAAGTTCTGAATCACGTGTGTAGAGTCAGGTCAAAAAAGGGCTTGACAAAAGTTCTCACAAGTTCTGCAAAGACTGAGACATTTTCAAACGGAACTAAGGCTTAAATATTAAGTTCTCTCTCAACAGCGTAACATTTGAAAAGGGTTAAGGTCTCCTTGCGAAGATCAGGTCAACGTTAATCTTTAAAAACAGCGCAATGGCCGGACTGCCTCAGGTAGGTGACAATCTTGCACGCTTCCATTTGTAGCTTATCGCAACTTTTCATCTACTTGGTCGACAAACTGGTTGTATCTCGTGGTACAGTTATAATTTGTTAATTGCTGTAATCTCTGTCCTCCACTTCAGCAAGTTATGTCCGGATTCAGGCTTGATCTGGGACCTTTGAAAGAACCTTTGGGATTTATACGAGTTTTAGAATGGGTGAGTACCTGTCATGGCTTTTGCTCCAAACAAGTAACTTAAGCAGCAAGTCGCTCATTTTGTTTTGATTGCTTGTTTTTCTAGTTTCTAATTTGGAGCCCAGGTAACGTAGTGGATTTTCTTGTCCGGATTTAATGTAACCTGACTCCATACTGATTGTAGATCTCTCTCAAACTAGTTAAATGTTTGTATCCGGCTTGCAATGCTCACATGTCATACCTAGCTATGTTATCTGGTTCCTTGGGCAACACCCCATTTTGCGGGTTAGTTTCTGACAAAAGTTGAGGGCCAAGAAAAATAACCGCTATTTTTAATTTGGTTTACAGTACGTTGCTAGTTTTCAACTAACTTAGTTGGTCAACTAAATTGAGCTATGTTTAAGACGTTTATCGAAAGTTAGATGGGTATACCTTTTCATCTCTTTAATGTAAAGGTAAATGCAATCTAGCGTTAAAATGCTTTGAACTCAACGCAGATCATGGTCATACGAATTAATAATGCTTGTCAGTTGCTCATTAAAATAGCGACTTCCTGTTGTTAAACCATCGGTTTTCACTGTAGTTCGCTGGCTATGACGTTAGTTGCATTGTTCTCGTTTAATACCCGGGTAGATGCGCTGCGCTTTTGGTCACTTTTGTGCAACATGAGCATTTGGTTAACTTCAATTCATTACTCCTTAACATCCCTATATATTCAGTTATGGATGTGTCTCATTATATTATATTGTTGCTGCTTTTTACGCATATACAGCTGTAAGTGTTGCATTATATGATGTCTTAATCTTAATTTAGGGCCCAAGACAAATGCATATTTATTAATTTCACGACCTACGTAAACTCACGTCTCCGAATTCCAGTGTTGTAACGCAAGCTGTTGCTCAGAAGGGATTGGAGTTCTCTGGCCTTAAATTTACAGCTATCAAATGTGTCCTAAAATCACGGATAACATAAGATAAACGTAGCTGTCCCAAGCCATTAAGGTTGAAAGCCGCACTGAATTATCCCGCCTTGGATATTTCTGTAAGGCACACTACCACATCTAGCCCTTTTTAAAAATATATCTATTTTAAATTGCCCACGAACGGAGTAGAACATAGGTTCCGACTATCAACTGTAAATTCCAGAGGAAGTCAAATATTAGTCAAACCGTTTGCTTAGATGGCTTGTTGCACAACGGCTTGGGATGTCACACTTTCGTCACTTCAGCGACTAGGGCTGTTTTATTGCGTTAAACTCCACATCTCCTCTCAGACCAGGTTAATAATTAATTCCATTAACATATTATTTGCATAAAATATTCTGCCTGTTACACGTGGCAGTCCGCCTGAGAATTCTATTGAAACACCGGTCACCTGCTAAAGTCTACAGGTTTTGCAGTAAAACATATTTGAAATGATCCACACAAGTGACTTAAACTCGGGTAATCATGAAACTAGTCTTCCACGGTTTTGCAGGGTCATCACATAAGTTTAAGTAACGCTAAGATGATGTTGAAAAACAAAAGTGAAACCAGAGGTTCTCTACATGTAGGCTAAAATGAGGTCAGATACTCATTTTGTGTGCTTCATGCATGCATGCATTGAAAGATGATGGTGGTGACCTGGAAAAACAGCCAAAAGCATATTTTGGTCAGTGTTCACACCTAATGTAGTGGGGACACAGTATGTCAAAGGCCCTGTTACTTTTGCCTCAGTAGGGACTGTTTCCCATTGTCAACGCCACACATTTCACTTCAGTAGACTGTTAACTGTGTACACAAGGCGTGGGTGCCAAACAGACCCAGATAAATTACAGTGCTTATCTTAGAGGCCGGAGTTTAATCTGGAATCACACTATGCCCTTTTTTGTTGCCCAGTGGGTGTGGCTAGTTTCCAGTAAAGGTGCTGTAAAGTGGTGCATGCAATAACTAGTATCAGATGCTGTTTTCCAGATATTTTGTATTCTTATTGTTACAGCCTTGTTTAGCCTGTATATTAGTATTCATCAGTCAGGTGCTTGACTTTTGTGAATTTAGACTTTTTTAGACAATTTAAGAAATGTAAGGCTAACAAATGTGAATATAATTTTTTTGGTTTCCAAGAAGACCTTTTCATTCGTGCTGTGTATGAAATAAAATATAATTACTGTTCAATTCAAAAGACTCTTGATCAAGATGGATTCATGGACTCATGAACCATGAAAATGCCTAAAGCCAATAACAAACATCAGAGTGCCTCTGTATAAGCATGGGGCAGGCTTCCATTCAGCCCAAAGTAGTGCTGAGCGCTTGGGCTAATGTGCAAGTGGTCCTGTTGTCAGCAAAAATGGTAGCACAGATTCTCCAGATGAAATCAGCTGATTTGTATTTTTTTTTTTTCCTCCCCCTCTCACACACACACTTCCTGTTTTCATCCCGTTGTGACTGTATTTTTATAAGGATTCAGTGGGAAGCAGAATGCATAGTGCTGCTGATTGAGCCAGGAATGTACAAAAGAGATGGTTTATTTGCAGGGAGGGTGTTGCCATAGTGGAAAAAGAGGGAAGTTGAAGATTCCTTTTTTTTTTTTTTTTTTTTTTTTTTTTTTTTTAAACCACTGTATAATTGCTGTATAATTACAATCAGGGGCAATGAACTGGGGCAAATTGGTCTGACCTGGTGCAACATGATTTTCCTGGCGTATTAACTCTGTACAGATCACGATAAGTTCATCTACAGTTTAAGGCTGGTGTTGTCTCCCCAAAAAGGTGATACATTTTTTCCGTCCACTTTATTTTGTGTGAAATTCTTTTCTCCCTTCTGTGGATATCCTCAGTTTGTGTGCCAAGGGAAAGAACCTACATTTACATATTACCAGGTCAGGCCACAAGCTTACCTGTCAGTTGAATTCACCCCAAACCTCAACGAAGTGATCCAGCCTTTTTCCACTGCCTACATGGAGGTTTTGGGGCATTTATGTTCCAGTTCCTGGTACCAGAAAGGGAAGCTAGGCCCTGATGATAGGCAGAATATGCAATATGGTACCATAACACACATACTCCCTGAGTTAGATTGTTTTTAAATTCTATAAGAAATTATTGTAATAACGTTGCTACCACAGGCACTATACGCCAAATGCCCACCTGAACCTGAGATCCTCAGACCAGTTTTGACCACGTTTCAGCTGCGTACGTGCCATTGTTTGAATGTTTATAACAGTGTCAGCTTGTCCCTTCAGTCTTTCAATCACATCGCAAAAGAAGCTAACAACATTTTGGTGCCTGGAATTTAAATAACCATGGAAACCGTGACTGTTCTCTCAAAGTAAACAAGATGGTACATTACACCCGTAACGGGGAAACCTGTGCTCTGTGGAGCACATGCACTAGCTTGTTCTTTCCAAGCACCACAGTGAATTAGAAGAGCAAGTCTTCGCACCAATCAGAGGCTATAAAAGGCCTGTTTGAATGTGCAAAGTGCAGTGGTCTCAGGGAGCTTCCTGTGAGGAAGAAGGCAGGGAAGGAGGAGGAGAAGCTGCTAACCTCAGCCAGGATGTGGTTAGTGACTGCAGGTGACCCCCCATGTTTCACACACTTGATACAATAACAGATTATCAAATTATATTTTTCAACTCAGTCCAGGGGGTTTGAGGAAAGGCAATCTTAACTGAGATGGAGCAACCCTCAGTTTAGAGGGTAGAATGGAGTTCACTTCAGTAGTAGCATCAAGCAAAACAAGGGCAAAAAAAAAAAAAAGAAACCTATCCATGCGAGAGCCTATTTTTACTAGGTTCACATTTCCAATTTCATTTGTACAAAATGTAAATTATATTACATTAATGGCATTTGGCAGACGCTCTTATCCAGAGTGACGTACAGTTGATTAGACTAAGCAGGAGACAATACCATGGAGTAATGCAGGGTTAAGGGCCTTGCTCAAGGGCCCAACGGCTGTGCGGATCTTATTGTGGCCACACCGGGATTAGAACCACCGACCTTGTGGGTCCTAGTGATTTACCTTAACCACTATGCTACAGCAAAAAAATTATATTTGCTAATTGTTTACAGGTGATGTGTTCTAACCAGTCAAACTCTAGGTAAGAGGGTAGGAAGTAGACAGACTGGTGTCTTCAAGCTGTTTTACATATAATTCTACTCCATAATTTTATGCTTGGCCCTTTGACTATTTCCTTCCAGTCCTGGGTCAAATATGTAATCATACTTTTCTGTGCTCAATCAATCTTGCCTGGTGCAATTAAGCCAACCAAGAGGGCCAGAAGGCGGGGTTTGCACATTCTGCAAGTTACAATACACCAGACAAGCTCACTAAAGCATAGAAAAGTATTTGAATCCAAAAACGGATTCTGTATTTGATCCAGGTGTGCTTCTTTCTCTTGATGTTCTCTGAGTTAGTGGCCTAAAGAGCTGGGAAACGATGCGTTTCATCCCGCCAGTTAGAAGGGGGCTGTCCGTGGACTGAATTATTTTAGTAATCGGTACCAGTAATATTTTTTGTTTAGAATATGCAAGAGCAAATTATGCTTGTGAAGGAATGTGTTCATGGCTATGTCTGTCTGCAGGTCTTCAGCATATTCTCATTTGCCACCACTGGGGGATACACTGGGTATACCGACTTCACTGTGCATTGTTCCCCTAAGGAAGGGGAGCTAGTCACTGCCTCCTTCGGCTACCCTTTCAGGTTAGATTGTGCTGTATACAATATAATGTTTTATTATATTGAATTTTCAAGTCCAGAATATCAATTCACGGTTCTAATGTGCTGCAGGACCCCATAGGCAACAAATGTATATGTGTGGTAAGGTGTGTGTATGTGTATATATGTGTGTATGTGTGTGTATGTGTATGTATATATATGTGTGTATGTATGTAATGACACCTGTCATTTTTAATGAGAACTGACTGCTGTTTTGACCATTTCAAACATTTCACTGCACATGACCATGATAATGACAGCTATGTATTTTAAGTGCCTCCTTGTATTCAAATGTGTCCCATATCTTTCTATATAGATGATCTCTTTCTCTTGCATAAAAGACTGCTAGATGATGACTAAAGAGTAAAAACTTGGTGGAATTTGATGTTTCTTTCACTCCTTTAGGCTTTCAGGCTCTGGGTTCAACTACCCAAACTGCACAGCCCCCGGCTATTCGGTGAAGATGCACCTGCAGAATGACTACTCCTCCTCGGCCGAGTTCTTCGTGTGCGTTGGGGTTTTTGGGTTCCTGTACTGCACGGCCACTCTGGTGCTGTACCTGGGGTTCCAGCACGTGTACCGGGAGACCACACGAGGCCCTGTGATTGTGAGTCAGCCGTAGGCGTGTCCAGTCCTGTCCCCAAAGGGCTGTTTCAGCCCAGCTCTGACACACGATCCTCAACCAAGGTCTCCATTGCAGACCACGACTAGTTAATTGGCTGAATCAGGTGTCACTGTGCTGTGCTAAAACAAAAACACAGGCACCCACACCAGCCCTGCACAGATTAAGATTGGACAACCCTGATCTACAGTTGTAATGTCTCCACCGAACCTCCATTTTCATAATATATAGGAGGGATTTGGAAAAGCACTGTTCTTTTCCGTCGATAAGAGTGCAACAACGCAAAAAATACAAATTTAAAAACCAATGAGAGATGTTAACATTTTCATTCACACCAAGTACATCAAGTAGCTTTCTGCACTGGATTGGATCAGAGAGATCTACAATCCTGATTTTCTATTCTTATAGAGGTGGCTAGACCTGGAAGTAGCGTGACTGATTGTATAGGTTTTCAAACTTGAAGTAAAAGCTTTCAATTTCTTCCAGAGTAAAACTAAATGTCCTGGAACTAGGAAGACCCAATGTCGTTCATAATTCATCTGAGTGTTTGCTGCTCAAGTACATCAACATATTGTTATGTATGAAGTTTAGGCTGGAGTCCACATTGACCCAATAAATCAGGCTTCATTCTCTCAGAGAGATGCCAAGGAGCCTGGGTGTACAGTTGTGTTCAAAATAATAGCAGTCCAACATGACTTACCAGCTCAATCACTGTTTTTGGTAGAAAATATATTACTACATGGCAAATAATTTACCAGTAGGTGTAGTAGAGTCATAGAAAACCAACAGACCCAACATTCATGATACACATGCTCCTGAGTCTGTGTAATTGAATAATTAATTGAAAGAGGCGTGTTCAAAATAATAGCAGTGTGGAGTTCAATTAGTGAGGTCATTCATTCTGTGAAAAAACAGGTGTGAATCAGGTGGCCCTTATTTAAGGATGAAGCCAGCACATGTTTGCATGCATTTCTCTCTGAAAACCTGAGAAAAATGGGTCGTTCCAGACATTGTTCAAAAGAACAGCGTACTTTGATTAAAACGTTGATTGGAGAGGGAAAAACGTATAAAGAAGTGCAGAAAATAATAGGCTGCTCGGCTAAAATGATCTCCAATGCTTTAAAATGGAAAGCAAAACCAGAGAGACGTGGAAGAAAACGAAAGACTACCATTCAAATGGATCGAAGAATAGCCAGAATGGCAAAGACTCAGCCAATGATCAGCTCCAGGGTGTCTGAAGTTACCGGTGAGTACTGTGACAATTAGAAGACGCCTGTGTGAAGCTAATCTATCGGCAAGAAGCCCCCGCAAAGTCCCACTGTTAAAAAAAAAAAAAAAAAAAAAGACACGTGCTGAAGAGGATACAATTTGCCAAAGAACACATCAACTGGCCTAAAGAGAAATGGAGAAACATTTTGTGGACTGATGAAAGTAAGATTGTTCTTTTTGGGTCCAAGGGACGCAGGCAGTTTGTCAGACGACCGCCAAACACTGAATTACACTGAATTCAAGCCACAGTACACTCTGAAGATAGTGAAGCATGGTGGTGGGGATGATATGGGTGATATGGGGATGTTTCTCTTACTATGGTGTCGGGCCTATTTATCGCATACAAGGGATCATGGATCAGTTTGCCTATATCAAAATACTTGAAGAGGTCATGTTGCCTTATGCCGAAGAGGAAATGCCCTTGAAATGGGTGTTTCAACAAGACAACAACCCCAAACACACCAGTAAGTGAGCAGCATCTTGGTTCCAGACCAACAAAATTAAAGTTATGGAGTGGCCAGCCCAATCCCTGGACCTTAATCCGATTGAAAACTTGTGGGGTGACATAAAAAATGCTGTTTCTGAGGCAAAACCAAGAAATGCAGAGGAATTGAGGAATGTTTAGGTGTTGGAAACCATGGTTATACAACCAAATATTAGTTTAGTGATTCACAGGAATGCTAAATCCTGAAGATTTCAGTTAATACAGTAAATATTTGAGTTTGTAAAGAAAAATGCAGACACTGCTATTTTTTTGAACAGCCCAATATTCATTTTTCTTAATTTTCTGTGAAGTAATTAAAAAATTGACACATTTTTCTTCATATTTTGATTTAGGATATAATGTGCAGTGTTCCCAATGCATCGAAATAAAAACTATTATAAGGATTTTGAGCTTTTTTAAACACACTATTATTTTGAACACAACTGTATGTACAACAATGGAGGAAAAAATCCTGGCATAAAATTCATATTAAAGAAGTCCTTTCACAGAAATACCTCAAGGAGCACAAGTGTACGCTTAAGTCTTTTTAATTATTTTACTATTCATGCTGTTCTAGTTGCCAACACTGCAGTATTGCTACTTGGTACATTTATCGGATTATTCTACAAGGGTTCAAGTGAATGAATACAATGTACAACTGACTTTCATTACATTACATGAAAACCCAGAGAAACTTGTGTGTTGCTGAGTGGGAGTGGCCAGTCCTGCTTTCTGGAACAACCTCTGTAATCCCCCCCCCCCCTTCTCCTGCAGGACCTGTTTTTAACCGCAGCCTTCGCCTTCCTGTGGTTGGTGTCCTCTTCAGCCTGGGCCAAAGGCCTAACCGACGTCAAGGCGATGACAAACCCTCAAACCATTGTGAACAACATCAATTTGTGTGTGAAAGACAAGTGCAGTCCAGACCGCTTCCCCGCCATGGGCCGCCTCAATGCTTCTGTGGTATGTCCATCGCACGAGAGACTCTGCATCTCCACTCCCCCCTTCCAGCAAGCTCCCCCATTTCTTCTGTTTAGATCGGGACCAAATCGTAAGGAAAACAATGGGTCTTAATGTCGCTACTCCCTAGGTGTGAAATACCGTTGCGACCCGATCCGACTGGCTTATGGGCACCCAATTCTTCTTTTTGACATGACAAAAGATTGGTCACGATCGGCTTGAATTTGTCAGGTGTGAGCAGTCCTGTGAGCAGATTTTATCTTTCGATTCCCATTGACAAATCAGGAGGTGGTTTTTGTGATCTGGTCGGGAGCCTGTATAGTCTATGATATCATCCAATTGCAGCTCACAAAGTGCGAGAGGCCATCTGGGCTCACAACGTAGTGACCCGGGAGAAAATCGTATATTGTGCGCCCACCCTCAGACCATAGAAAATAATGTCTGGACCGTACCTGATCCAGTGTGCAAGTCTGTACAGCTGGGCTACACCACCCTGTTCCTGGAGATGTACCATCCTGTAGGTTTCCACTCAAACAAACAGCTAGAGATCTCATTGAGCTGCTAATTGGATGGTAGATCTCCAGGAGCAGGGCTGCACAGCCTTCCCCCACAGCATTTCCCACAATCTTGGACTGATGTATTAATTACAGTAAAATCATAGTTTCTCTCCACCTGGACCACATGATGTCATGTACTGCCCAGTCTCACAGTATCAGGATATTGCTAACAACTGCACTAGTGCAGGAAATGTCCTGGACAACCAAACTTGATTCCTGTGTCCAGGTAGATGCAATCACAAAACTGAGCTTGTAACAAAACGGTTGGAGGTTTGGTTCGCATGTAGGACACTGTCATTATGTGTACTGCGCTCTGAATATGAGTGTCTGTTAAATCCATGCAATGTAATTTTACTAAATAAGAATAATGTGGTGAAAATGTAAAATAGATTTAAAATAGATAGGTCTAGAACCCTGCCTGAAAAATCTTTACTGTTTGGGGCTGACTAGAATGCTGCTGTTATTTTTATATATAATATATACACACACTGTGTATAGCCATTTAACAATTTTAACTTGTTTTTTCATTGCAGATTTCTGGATTTCTCAACCTCATCTTGTGGGGTAGTAACTGCTGGTTCATTTACAAAGAGACCCCTTTCCACAAGCCAGACCATGCATCTGCAGCTGTAACCGATGAAACGGGACCGCAGTAACTAGATTTAGTTAACCATCCTCACTCCGTCTCTCACACACACACACACACACACACACACACACACACACACACACACAGGGGAGTACAGTGGAAAAAGAATCAATGATTTCGTATTGATATTTTCAACACAACTGCAGTGCAGTTGGCAGAGTTTCAGCTCAGGCTATGGTGTGCAAACCTCAAACCTTTGGGCAAAGGGGAGGGGTGGGTGCACATGTTTCATGAGCTTACTGGATGAGATCTCTGCTTAAAACAGAAATGCTACTGTCGTAAGATCCCACACAATTTGTCTTTTTCATTGAATATCTAGTTTCATTTCATGCCTTTCTCACCAAAACTGTTGAAACTAAACTTGTCCGTATACTTCTGTTAAATGTTCCCCCAAAAATCAATAATTTTACAGCATCAAAACAGTCAGCATATGCTTCAGTGGCATATAGGCTAGCCTGTTAGAAGTATGCATAAGGCGTTCTTTTTTTACTTTAGGGGAAAGTATGTTTTTGAGAATTAATTTATAGTATCCAAAATAAAAGCTGTTTTTTGTTAAAGAAGAGACTGCATCACCAAATAATTGTTTTGTAAGTGGTTGAATCACCAAAGAATGCCAGTGATTTGAGCTTTGATTTCCTGCTCTAGACAATCTAATCTAGTGACATAATTCCATTCAAATGAAAGTTTTTATTTTGGGTTTGTATGGATGAAATGCACATTGCCTGCTTCCATCTTAACACTAAAATGGCTTGTCTTTTGTACTATTTTTGGAAAAAGAGTCCAAAGTTGGAGATATGATCTACTGGGGAAAACATTATTCATAATCTTACACCATTGTTTTACATGGCTAATTTCTCTGGTCAGCGAGGAATCAGAATTTGATGACTGGACGCAGTTTTGTTTTTCCTAAAGGACTGCGTTTTATTCTCGCTCTCTTCCTGTGCTTCCATGGCTGATGTTTGTGAGGAAGTGCCTGAGGACCAGCTGATTTAATGTTATCCAGAGATAAGGAAATCAAAATGGCAAGGGCAAACTCAATGTGTTGAACTGGCTGATGGTGCCAAAATACAAGATTAACCACAGTGCAATTTACACAGAACTAAAAAAAATTCTTAATTCTAATTCTTAATTTTAAAGTTCTTCGGTTTAGATCCATTTAATTAAATATGAATTATTTTAGAATTGAAGAAATCACAAACGGAACACTTTTGTAATGCCGTATATAGTGATTCAAACAATGTGCTGGTCTTGTATCGTCCAGCTGTATTTTTAGAATGTAAAAATAACTGGTTATGTTTTCCTCTATCCTACAGTATATGTTGCATGTTGTGAAACTTTCAGTAATGTGCCTTAAAGTTGTTGTAATATGGATTTATTTTGGACCTCTTAAACTATTTTTAGTGTGGGGAAGTGAAGAATGTATAAAAATAAAAAAATGTAAAAAAAGGTAAACCCAGGGAACATTTTTTTCATGTACCTTACATACTGCAAGCAAGGCTGACTTTACATTCAATTAATTAATCATAAAATGTCTGGTAAATTCTGTTGTATTTTATATTTTGTCTTAGGCCTATAGGTGAAGATACCTACATAGTTGATTGTTTTATTTTTGGCTTTGCACTTTGTCTATTTTTTTGTCTCTAAATATCCTTTGGAACAGGAGCGTCAAATTTAAATCCTGGAGGGCCCCTGCATACTGCTTTTTTCGGGTGTTCTTGCATTTAAGTCATTGACTGGCTGAGTCGTCTATACAACTTTTCTCCAACACCTAAATTGGCTGCTGATCAAATAGGAAATCCAGAAATCTGAAAAGCCAGCAGAGACTGCAGCCCTCCAGGACTGGAGTTTGAGACCCCTGCTTTAGACTGTTTCAAAGTGAGCACTGTTCTAGTGAAGTCACTGATTGTATCATTCTGTATTGCACTTAATAAAAGGCAGATGCGGTTCATTTCGATTTCCCATCCATTTGTAATGCAAACAGGAAACGGAATTACAGAAGTTTTATTTTAAGGGTTTTCCTCTGGATCAGATGGGGCTTTTGGGACTGACTGTTATTTGCATTCTCTAATATGGTGGGCAAAACAAAAGTATGAACAAAATCAGCGCACAAGCTGTATTGTAAAATATGAAATGAAAAGCTGCTTGGCTGTGGGGTTTTTTTTATAGACCTGGGGGCGACATGGCTCAGGCCGTAAGAGCAGTCGTCTGACAGTCGGAGGGTTGCCAGTTCGATCCCCTGCCCAGGCTGTGTCGAAATAATGTCCCTGAGCAAGACACCTAACCCCCAAATGCTGACCAGCTGGTCGGGGCCTTGCATGGCAGCCAATCGCCATGTGTGTGAGTGTGTGTATGAATGGGTGAATGGAGAAGCATCAATTGTACAGTGCTTTGGATAAAGGCGCTATATAAATGCCTGCCATTTACCATTTTAGACCTGGGCAGACTTGGCAATCCCTATCAAAGCCACGGGATGGCAGTATTGCATATCTGGCCTGCAAATGCATGTCCGTAGAGTAAATTGTTCTTGTTTCTTGTCCCCCAGCTCCACTGGCACCACCTGCCCCTCACAACAGATCAGATCAATTCCCTGCACTAACCAGCAGCAGGATTTTATGATAAAATGTAGCAGTTGAATACTTTGAGGTTATGGTTAGGTTGGATCTGAGCAGATCATCCTGCTGCTGCCATCAGAGTTGGTATACTCAATTTGTATCCTGAAATGTATATGGTTTGCTTGTTTTTATTTTTTGAGATTTGCTTGCGGTTTGAACACCATTGTTACCGGTGCCTATGATTTAGTTACCACATGAATGAAATTAATGGATTCATATTGACACACTTCATTTCAGTATTTATTTCTAACCTTTGCTGAATGCCAGTTTTGATCATTCAATAATATACCATTAAATTGCTTTTTACTGGTTTGTAGGTTTTGCCCTATTCTACCAGGCGGTAGTTAATTGTAGACCATTTGATTCAACCGCCTCAAGCTACCTACCAGAACCTTGAATTGGCAGCAACAATATGGTGAAATGTTTTCAATTTCACCATGGGTGAGGATCATCCAGCTTCGAGTAGGGATGCTCAAATCTGCCTCTGGAGGCTAGTCACACTGCAGGTTTTTTCTTGGCCTCTAATCAGGGCAGATTTAAACCTTGGAAACCTGGTGTGTTAATGGTGGCATCAGTCAGTCAATTAGCTATCAGGTAGTGGCGCATGGTAGTACTCACCTAGTGGGGCAGATGTGATTTAGAATCTGTATCCCTGATTTAGAGAGATTGTGGGAAACACGCAACTAAGATATGTCCAGCACAGTAAGTTAGCATAAACGTCTCTAAAAGAGGACTGGGCCTTTTACCCACTTTAAAAACTACCAGCCGACTCAGAAACTGCCAGTATTGAAGAAGGTACTCTGTTTGACAGTAAATTAACCTGAGGTAGTATTCACATGTTCCTACCAGTTCCCTGTGTTACAGTTGGACGTTTAATGGATAAAACTGCGAGAACAATACGTATCTACCGAAAAACCAATGTGTGGTTTCCATATGTGGACTCTTGCTCGACAACGACTTCGCGCTTCCACCATCAAGCGTATAAGGCTCCCCACCAATCTCCTCCTTGTGCCTGCGCACGCAGGTAATCCTTCACTGGCGGGAACGCGATAGATGACGTAAGGGTCGTGCTCGCGCAGTGATGATGGCGGTGCGTGAACGCGCAGTAGCAGTAATGGCTGCCCTGGATCGGCGGGTCCCCAGTCTCGATGATTTCGTGGGCCAAAGCTGGAGTTCCTGGGTAGAAAGAACAAATGTTTTCGTGTCGGATGGTAAGTGATGATTTCGGCATGAACAATGCGATATTACAAGTCGAACTGGGGTCCAGTTGCGTTTTATTTTCGCGGAAACGTACTGCATCCTTACCATATAACCCAAACAAAGGACCCGCTGGGTCCTAGTGCTGGATGGGTATTCCGACCCGAGTTTTTGAACTCTCCCGGGTCCTAGTGCATGTAAAGCGAGCGTTTAAAAAGTAACGAAGCCTGTTAAATGTCATGCCATTTGTAGAAAACATTATATTGGATTTCTGATATTCTTGTAAAAGTGAAGCAAATGACTGTTGTGTTAGTACTAGTAGAATAGAGACGTGTGAGTTGCTAGCCAGCTAACGTTAGCTAAATAACTTCTGGCCAGCTTTTAACGAGAATGGAGAATGCAGAAACCGGGGGAGGAGTCCGATTATGTAGCATTACCATTAGGTAGCAGGATTGCTGCTGTAGCTACCTACCTGCCAGCCATATAGCGACTATGGAGGAACAGTCGTGTTGTTTCAGATTTTGTGTTCATGAAAATCTATTTTAGATGTTTGTATGTCGCATTGGGGCTTAGGATGATAGAAAGACACACAAGCCATGCCTAACGGGTGTCAAGACGAGAGAGATGGTTTATGTTTATGCCGATTGGAATGTGCTAGTCGATCTCATTGTTTGGCATCCCTCCAAAAGTGAATTGCACGCCCCAAGTTTTATTTCCCATTTTGCTACTATTGATCCCAGATAAATAAAGCTACCTACCTGGTTTGAAAAACAAACAAGCACTCAAGCATATCTCGACAAAGTTGCTGAAACCTTATTCGGGTGCAATCTTGCCGGCAGCTATCCGCAACTTGTGCCACCATTCTTGGTATTCAGAATACAACTAGCTAACACGCGCATTCTTTGTTTACTGTACAGAATCTGGTCGGTTTAAAGCTGTTACCCAGGTAGACTTTAATACTGTTTAGTAGCTGTTAGTCTGGATGGTTTTAATTTAACATTTTCTTAGAGAAATACAGTGTGACACACCCAAATCAGCCTACTGTTTTATCTCAGTGCATGTAGCTTGTTGGATATTATTTGGTTTCGTTTATGAGAAACAAAAAGTAAATTAGAAACTGCGTGCTATTCACACAAGTAATTCTGAGTGAACAACGATTGGGTGCTTTTAGACTGTCTGGGTGCGAGTGTGACAATTCCAGTGCCTCGTTGGGTACAATATTTAGCTTATTGTGGCAGGCCTTTTTATGGTGGTGTGTGTTCATAACAACAAAGCTTCACTTCAGAGAAACCTCTGATGTACACAAAGATGAACAGTTGTACATTGTGTAATCCGTTCATGTTGTCTTTACAGCTGGATCTGACACAGCAGAGTGCAGCAAGAATGGGAAGACAAAGATGGATACCATGACCCTGCAGAAGGAGGGTGTGTGCTACATTCACTCTTCCCTAGGATTATCTGTCACCTAACCCAATGTGTGGCAGGAAAGTATTCTTGTAAGGAGTCAGACAGGCATTGGTGGATAATGTCATTTGACCAGTGCGTAACCGCTACAATCGTTTGCTGTTGGATTTAAGTTAACTCTCAGCTTGTTGTGCTGAGGTTAACACAGTACTTTTGCTCGATTGTGGCATTGACCTCATCAGGCTGTAACCTGGCCTGTAAAAATCAAACGCAGCCCAAAAACACTGCATGTGTCTTTGCAACTCTGCTTTTAATGTGGACAGAGAAGTCCCTTTGGAAGAGGTCTGTACTCGGTGTGTAGTTAAGTGTGGATCTGTGTAGACCTAGAATTGGTCACTGGTCTCACAAACAGATGTGTCATCAGCCTGGTACTGGGAGAGCTTTTATGCTACCCTTTCTAAATTCCCGCCATCTTACAGGTGCAGCTACAATTTTCTGCCTTCATTTGTGCTTTTAGTTCATTCTTTTTTTCCTCACTGAGCTCCATATAAGTGTCCATTGTATTGTATGACCAACAAAGGGCAACATGAGAAATGGAACAAACGCAGTTGTTCTCTTTGAAAGTATTATTTTGTTTACACATGCATTTTATTATTTTCTTATGACGTTGTTGATGTTCAGCACAAATGCTAGGAATGTTGCCTGCTCCTTTAGGTCAAACAAGGCTGTTTGTAATGAGGTTAATATGGGACAGTGAGTTTATGCAGATTCTTCCAGTACTTAAAAGGCCCGTAATGGTCCTTATGCCGAGGGGGTCAGAAAGGGGATTTTGTACATTGAATGGGCCCCACATCAGCTGGCCCTGCTCTGTGTGTGTGCCTCATCCCTGACTGGGGAGCACCAGACTGTCTGCTGGAGCAGCTGTGTGAGAGACAACAGCCTTCTGCATTTCCTTGGTATCTGCACATCCGCATGCAGTCTGTGGGCACAACTCGGGCCACATAGATCAAGCTCTGGCACATCTCTCATACAGCCTCCATAGCTTTCGCTGAATGATCTGTCGCCACCCTGGAGGAGATGGTGCCTGCACGTGTTCATTTCTGGTTTAGGCAAAGCGGCAGCGGTTCTGGGTGATGGGTTGCGTGTCCTCGGTTGAGACCCCGTCCTGTGAACTCCCTCTTTACATCGTTGCTCCTGACTCTTTACATGAGCTCCCACTTCCCAGAGTGCCTGCTGTTCTACTATCCTAGTGCAGATCGCTTCTTAATCACATCACTCTATCTGTGCATTTGTCATCTATTTAGACCATTAATTTTGTATGTAAGTACAGGAGAATCTCCAGCCAACAGGAAGGTCATGTCACTTACAATCTTCAGAAATCTGTGTGCCAGCGGGGCAATGATGACGATAAGTAGTGGAGTTTAATTGAAACACAAATCCTGCACATCCCTTTACATCTCGGGAATGTGCAGGGAATGCTCCCGGCACTGGATAACCACACATTCTCTCCCTCACGGCTGTGCTCCTGCAGATATGTGGGTGTTCGGACACTGTCCGGCGCAGGATGATTTCTACCTGGTGGTGTGCAGCCACTGCGGACAGGTGGTGAAACCCCAGGCCTTCCAGAAGCACTGCGAGAGACGGCACAGGACCCTCTGCAAACTGCACACCTCCCCCTCCGGCCTCCTACAGCGGCCCCGCCTACCGTCTGCCCACGGCAGGCCCCAGGGAGCGGGACCCCCCTGTGGCCCGTCGCAGACCCCCCAGACAGCACCTCACCACCGGCACGCCAAGACCCAGGAGCTGGCAGCTGGGTAAGGAGCTGGCCGGGGTTAGCTGCAGGCATTTCGTGCTGGGAAAAGGTTGTAACTCAAAAATTCCTTTGATTTACTGGGTTCTTGGGAAGTCAAATGGCGCTGGAAATAAAGTGATTTAATGCATCGGTTTGTGCCCTATTGAAGCCTACACCTCTGAAAGTGGCAGTTGCTCACAGGCAGTGACTGTTCCCCACACAGCTAACACCGAACGTTCTCGCAATGTTGCTGCCATGCAGTGGTATAGTTATGTCAGAACACATTCCAGTAAAATTGTCCTTTAAATACAATTTTGAGTGCTGATTTGCAGATTCATCTCTTAAAACTGATAGAATTTTAAGGGAAGCACATTCTGGACCTAATTATAACCTTCTTGTCTCTACTCTCTCCCTTCTCCACCCAGTTTCTCCCCTTCAGACAGGGTGTCCCAGGCAGGCCCTCCCAACTGCAATATCAAGAAGCCCCCTCCTTCAGACTCGCCCCCGGCCCCCAGCCTCAGGGACCCCCCCTGGCCCCACGGGGCCACCCTGCCCAGCATGACTCCCCCAGCGGAGAAACCTGTCCTGCGGAGGGGGGAGCCAGGGCGTTCCCCCAACCTCATGCCCCCCCTCCGCGGGCCCAGAACCTACAAGAAAGTGTCCAGTAAGTAGCTTCCTTACTGCCCAGGGGTGACCAGTCTTTCCCTGCTGTGCTGTGGATGTTCTCTCAGCTGTGGGTTGCATAACGCATATTAAGGCTGCAAGATATGAAATCTAGGTTTTTCTTTCTTTTTTTTTTTCCTTTTTGCGTAATAAGAATAAGTGCCACCATGGGCGTCTAGGCTAACTTTAGTCTCTTTCTGTAATCACTCCAGTCACGGCAGTAAACAACTGAGGCTTCCGATATATATATATATATTTAAAAAAAAAAAAAAAATTTCGGGAAGCATTTCACAAGGCCTCTTGTGTTTTCATTTTACCTTATCTAACATGTCTGGTTGTTTATTGTATAGCCTTGATATGCACTATTTGTACGTCACTTTGCCAAATAAAATGCAATGTAATGGTTAAATGGGAAGACATACACCACAGTGCAGTCAGGCACCTCACAGACCTGCAGTGTGAATGAAACCCTTGTCTCGCCTTCTTTCTCTCAGGGAAAGAATGTGATCTGGACAAGCACTGTGGAGTGCTGGACCCAGAGCGGAAGATGCTGTGTACCAGGCTGCTGACGTGCAATGTAAAATCACCCCTCCTCTCTCTCCGCCTCCTAGCTCACAGCGTTTCAGCTGCATGGGTTTGTCATCGGGTTTATAAGGGCTCTACAGCATCATAATTAGTAGATGTGCTCCTAAATTATTTATCCAGTTTAAACATCTATTTCCATGAGCAAATGCTCCTAAAATGGGTACAATGTAGAGAACTGTTTATATTGCTTTATGTACACAAACCAGCCACAAATAAGTAGAACCAAAGAAAATGAGATGGCTACCTGTTCCTTAGCAATAATGAGCATTTATGACCCTGGAAACACTATCCGTGTACAGGTTTTTAGATGTAGTCTTTCGTACGAGAACTGCGTTTTACTTTACGGTAAGAGTTGGAACTGTCATGATTTCCAGTGCTGGGTTCCTTTTGTTAATGAAATGGAAGTCAACTGCGCATGACCTGGAGATAACCTGGGTGAGCAGGTCCCTCTGGCTCCAGGAAACTGAGGCTGAGTGCAAACAGGAAGTGGTACCACTATTCACTTACAGGAAACATAATGCAAAAGGGCGAACAAGGCCAAAGTCACCTCTTACATGGTGTGTTTTGTTTGAGTAGATTCTATTTTCTGGGGTGACTTACTGTACACAGCTTGCATTTTACATAAAAATCCTTTTACACAGCTGGATAATTTTACTGAAGCAATTCAATAACTACTTTATACTTGTATGTCCTCCTCCTGGGGATTTAACTGGAAGCCCTGGTGTTGCAAGCGCGGTTCCCTAACCATTACCCTACCCTACCCTAAATGCCCAACTTCACCACTGTCTGGTAATCTCAGAAGACAGTCTGCTGCAGTCCCAGAGCAATGGTGGGAACTGTATAAATGTAGGTCCCGCAAGACAGAACTAACTCTGTGTGCTGCTCCCACGAGCAGTGGAACACACAAGCTGGTTTAGGCAGCGTTCCTGTGTTTTAGGCCATTGGCAGTCATGGAACTATATGTCAAATACATAATCGTTTCATATTCAAATACATTTCTGTTCTCAATTGATCCTGCCTGGTGCAGTTGAGCCAACCTGGGGACCAGAAGATGGAGTATGGACTTTTTGAGATTATTTCATAGGTTCCAATACACTAGACAAGCTCAGTAAAGCATAGAAACACATTTGAGTCCAAAACGATGACATATTTGACCCAGTTTGTTTGCTGTAGGACAGGCTTAACTCACCTGATCCTCCCTCCTCAGATCCACTCCATTCATCAGCGGCGCAAGGTTCTGGGGAGGAGTAAGAACTTTGACCAGCTGGTGGCGGAGCTGAAAACTGGGTCCAAGACCGGTGGCGAGTGTTCCGGCCAATCCCGGGAGGGGGCGGAGCCCAGCCTGCCCGCCCCTGAGCCCTCTGGGGACAAAACAGGACCACCGCACTGCAGGAGGGAACTTGGGAGAAGCACAGTATTCAGGTGCGGTCACAAAGTGGTGCTTGCCTTTTAAATCCCACTTGTCTAATTTGTTGGTTTGTCTCCATGGCAACAGGTCTCTTCGATGTGTTGGTTTCGTCCAGTGGAAGCAGTTCCAGCCTCTCTGATGGGTTTGGTTTTGTCCAATGGCAGGTCCAGGACATCCTCTGAGAGCGCCCCTGAGGAGGAGAGGGTTCGCCCCAAAGCCCCGCCTCTTTCCCCTCCCACCCAGAGTCGACTCTCGAGTGAAGACAGCGAAGGGGAGGGACCGGAGGAGCCCCCCGAATGGCACTCCACCCCTGTGCATCCAAAACCGCTGGCGGTATGACAACACACCAACTGTCCATCACAAGGCTTTTCATTACCAGCTCAGCCAACTTAGTGATACTAAGGCACAACCACGGCCACTAGGGGACAACCTGTGCCAGTGCTGCTTACAAAAAAATTTTAAGATCTGAAGGTGTTAAGACCCCCAGAATGCGCTCCAAAATCGACAAACCCCAATTTACACTTGCAAGTGACTTTTAGGGCGCCCCTCCCCCTCTGTTGAATGTATAAATAACAATTTACACAGTTTGAGCAAATTTGGAGTGGTCACCCCCACACCTGTGGTTGATTCTTCACAGAATGACTCATGTTTGGAACCTCGTGTGCTGATATACATGATATACAACTGATATACTAATGCATCAATTGCTCCTCATTTATTGACACCATTTTAGCTGTCCTTAAGTTGACTTAAGTAGAGGTGTTTATATATGACCTTCTCTCTCCCCGACAGCACTGTTCCTTTGGGAGCCACTCTATTGGCCGCAGCGTTTTCACCTTTGACCGACGGCTACACCACCTACGGTCTGCTCTGAGCTCCATGGTGGAGCACCACCTCAATGCCCACCTGTGGAGGTGAGCTGCCTCCTCTCTACATGAACCAGTCTGGTTTTCAGGGCCAGGAGCACTGCTGGTTTTCATTCCTCCCCTCTAATCGGGGACTGATTTGACGTGCTGCCAGGCTAATCTTTGATGTTCTTGGACTATGGATTATCAGGCAGAAGAGAACCAGCAGTACTTCTGACCTTGAGGGCCAGATTTGAGAATCCTTCATATGAACTGAAACCATAACACTGTCATATTAGTCAGCGACTGAGGTCGGCGCACTGACGGTAGCTAATGTTACTGATTAATTATGTGCCCTTGTAGGAAAATGGCACAAGCAACAGACGTCAAGTCCCAGCGCACATCAGTCCGGCCCTCAGTCACTGCCACCACTGACTACAACTCCCAGCATTCCACAGCCAGCACTGCCAGAGGGGCGGGCAGTCACAGCTCCTCCTCCTTTAGGACTTCCTCCTCCAACGGGGCGGGGAAAGAGGTGCGGCCGCAGAACTGCTCCCCCAGCCCCGGGACTGGGTGCGGCCCTTCCGAAAGCACAGGCGGTGGCCGGCCAATCACCTCCCCCGTCCCCGGCCATAGCCCCTCCCCCTCGGGCGCGGGCCGCCCCCGTAACCCTGTGGGCCGTCCCAGCAAGCAGCAGCTGCGCCTCCGCCAGGCGGAGCAAGCCGCCACAGCGTCCCGCAAGAGGAGGGCGTCCCCTCAGGAGGACGACTCGCCCAGCCCCGAGCGCTCCTCGGGTGCCCCTGTTCCACCGGGACGGCCGCCCGTTTCGGGCAGGACAGCTCCTTCCCCTCACGGACCAATCAACGGCTCTCTCTCGCCTGGACACAAACCACGGCCCCAGGCCCAGCCTCGCTCGCCCTCCCCTGGGCTGTTCAAACGCGCCCCCCCTCCTGTCCGTCATTCCCCTGACCCCGCCTCCGGGGTGCACAGCAAGGCCGTGGGCTACGACCACAAGGGCAGGAAGTGCGAGGGCAGCGGGCCCTCGCCCCAAAAGATTCACAGGCTACCTTCCTCCTCTCCCTCCGGGTTCTTCTCCTGGAAGAAGGATGGCATTGGGGGGGGCCTCTCCACAGGCCTGGAGAAAAAGCTCAGCACGCAGAAGGTAGGTTCGCTGGGAGGACAGGCGCATATTAATAATCTGGAACATGGACTGAAGTAAAAAGAGCTGTTCCGGGCTTTACTCGGTATAGCGTAGTTATCCTGCCTCAGTAATGCTGCTTTGTGAAATACCCCCCTGCTGTACTGAACTTAAACAAAAATGTTTGTCCACATCGGCTCTTGATGGAGAAGATTGGACACCCCTGGCCTATATCTTTATTACGTACACACAATATTATAATTTACTGAGTAAGAACAATGGCCCTCGGGTGAAGATACTGTTTGTGTTTTTAATCTCCCATTTTTCTTTTCTTTTAGTGTAACACAGAGACACTAAAACATTTAGTCTTCTTAGAACATTTCCCTCATGAATCATTTTATTAATCAAACTAAAATAAATGGTAAATTCAGATTAAATTCCTTTGAAGAGAGATAAGTTTAGGTTAAGGGTATGGGCTGCTTGCTGTTACCTAATGTTCTCCTGTGTGAAGACTGAAGTGACTAACAAAATGTCTGTTTCCTTTTTTATCTTAACAGCCAAAACTGCACCACTAAGAGTGCCTGCCTTATAAGACACCAGGAGGAGAAGCCTGCAGTGGTCTGCTGCCACTGACCGGGGGGTGTGCGGGACAGCAGAAATGTGTTTACGCCTGAATGTCGTGTGTGTGTGTGTGTGTGTGACAAAATGGATGTGTGACTACCTGTGTTTGAAAATTTAAAATACCTCAAGAACTACCTCTGATGCTGCTAAACAGAAAAAAAATGAATTGATATATGAAAATGGATTAAAATATCCTCAATGTCTGAAGTAGTCAGTCTTCTCATTCTGTCCATACTAGTGTTTCTGCGCTCTGCCTGTCAAAAACAAATGGCTGAACACACATAGAAGTGCCTATACAAACCAGGCAAATTACATAAACTGGAATGGGAGGGTGCCTGTCAAGAGTGCCTTAGATCGTGTTGAAATTTGGGAGTAAATTGCAAGATTGTAAATTGTAGAATATGGGCAAAATAATAATACAAATCTTTGTTCGGGAACACCCCTATAGATCTTTGAGAACATGCCAAACTGAATGCATCATCAAACGAGATAATCTACGATATATTTACATTTGTATATGTTGACACGGTTTCATTGATCGTGTAATTGGGCTGCATTTAAAGCCAAGACTACTCCCTGCGTATAAACGCGAATTAAAACAATGGCTCTCTAGATTACGGTGTCTCTGAAACTCCAATAGGCTATCTGAAGTAGCCTGCATCCCTAGTAAAGTCACCAATAGATGTCTCTCTCATCAAGTACGAGTGTAGCCAAGTCTATGACGTAGGAAATCCCCCCCCCCCCCCAAGCAACGATGTCATCCCCATCGTATCCAGGAAGTTGATTTTAAAAAGCCACCTGAATTCGTATTATGTTTCAGAGATCAGGCGGAAAGAAACTTATCTGACTGTACGATGTGGCTACCGGAATGTCATGTCCTTGAAGTTTCGGGATAGTACTAATGTATATTTAACCCAAACATCGTGCGCTGGAGAAAACACTAACGTTAATCCCCGATGAGGGATTTGAACATTTCAGCAAATCCGTTCAGGGAGCTTGTACAACTGCATTCGTTTTGGACACGTTTTCGAGCCGTCGATTTTTAACGATATGCTACATTAGTCAGATAATACAGCTAAATTCTTTCCACTCTCAACCGACTGATCACACTTCAATTTGAGGATCGACGTTATCCAGTGCATTTAGATGGGTTACGTTTACAGTAGACTGTTATGGTACGACTGGCAAATGCCACATATAGCGTGATTTTTGATGTTTTGTGACCATGCAATTGTATTTTCAGTGTCTCTCTGCGTGCCTGCCGCTCCAGTAGGGTACAATGTAGACTAGCCTATACCCCAGCTGAAGTATCTAGCTACAGTACTTCTACAGTGAACGATGCGAACGGACGTGGAATACAGTCCGGTCGGCGAGGGATTGGGGATGAGCGAGTTTTGGCTCTATGTGTGGATGCGGAGAGTGGCGGTGATAGCTGCACACGTCACCTCCTTCGGATTTACGATTTTGATATGTGTACTGTCCCAACCAGGAACAAGTAAGTTGGTTTGATTCTCATTTTCATTTATGAAAATCGATAAATAAAAACGTAAATAAATCCGTTTATTGTTTGTGATAGCCTGCCTAGTAGTAACTCTTGCTGATAGTCATATAAGTAAAATATGATACTTGTCTTATTCACAGTAGTATGATACATTTACCTTATGTTATGTTTTCCCTCAGCAATCTGGGCATTTGATGTACAATATTAATTACACGATTTTCCATGCAATACTTTTGTGCTTGGGTATTGACAAGATGACACTTACAATGCGCGAACAAATCTGCTATATGTTGCCTATGCGTATTTTATCATCACGAGTTTAGAAATTAACTTTATATGTTGCTGCAACTTCTTCCCACCAGTTATTTCCCTTGATAACTGAGCGTTTCTAACTCGGGTTTAGTGTCAAACTACGACTTTAAAACACTTGACAGTGTTCCATTCCGGCTTCTGTGGGAGGGAGACTTCTAACATCCATTTTCTAAACCATAAAAGACAACACAAAGCTTCGAAATAAATTACAAAGCCAGACGTCAACGGAGACTGACGGCGCCGCTCGTTAACAAAGGCCTAGTTTAGAGGGTTCATGGATTATTCATGCTCCGCTCTACGCCTCCACCGTCCTTCCTTGTCATCGGAACTTTTAAGCTTTTGATACCACACGACGTACAATAAGGTAGTTTCATGTCATAAAGTCAACAAGCAAAAAACGAATATTTATGTTACTGTATATTATAGTATCCTAGTTTTATATCAGCATTACGCGTATTACACTTTCTAATTTATTAATGTTTGTGATGTAATGTTGTCTTCCAGGTCTCTTCTCTTGGCACCCTGTATGCATGTCTTTCTCCGTAAGTATTTCCACGCTGATGAGCCTTGTGCGCAATCATTTATTCAGAGATTTTCATACCCGCAGATGCCACAAACCCAATTTTCTAAATGAAGGTCGTGTAGCCGAAGGTACACAGCCCTGCCGACGACACAGCTGATATTTCAACTCGTGGTTGAGTCACTGCTTACAAAAAAAGGCAAGAGCAAAAGGCAACAGAGTTTACTTGTGCTTGCCAAGGGACCGTTCATAGTCTTCATGTCAAAACAAAATATCATGACTGGATAATTTTGTTAACATTTGTACACCAATTATCATCCCACATTCACAGTTATCCATCTTTCTGTGCTGACACAAGTATGCAGTTCCATGCCAAAGTCTAATTCTCGACAATACAGTCTGTCCACATCACACCCTTACCGCTTGTGTATTGTGCAGAGGTGTGTTCTGGTGTGTTGCAGGGCTGTACAGAGGCCTTTTGAGGGGCAGGTGCTAAAAGTGGGAAAAGGGCACACCAACCTAGAAAAACTGCTTTATCACACAGTTATTTTACAGAATACATCTTACCAAAGTGAATGAAAATCAATGACAAGTGACAGATACTTGATAGTATTCTTTCTTTAATCAAATCAAAAGGGCAGGTGCCCTGCCCCCGCACGTGCTAGTGTGTAGCTTGTGGGCAGTGGATGAATTATGCATTTTTGCCGTATGAATAATGAATTGGACACATAGACGCCCAGGCCTCACCCTGGGTTTCAGCAGGAGGGATTGATTTCGTTTGGCTCAGAGGCCGTAACTCAAGAGCGTGTCCTGTTCTCCTGTGTAAGGAAACGCCTGGGGGTTCGTGATTTGCGGTGATCTCACTGAGACACGGGCAGTTTCGGCCCTGAACGGCACAGTGTGTTACTGTACACAGTGACTGCTGCTGGAGTCCATTCATCCTCACACAGCACTAGCCACTACCAGCCTCAGTGTGGGCTGTAACACAGGGAGCATGTCACAGGGCGAGCAGACCGTCTTACACAGCACAGTGCCGTTTCACTTTAAGTGATTGATACTGATATAATCTCTCCTGCTGTCTCTCCACTCTCTCTTTTCCCCTCGAAATCCCCATCTCCCCTTTCCTTCTTTTCATCCTTTTCACTGGCCTCCTTTATGATTCTGATTCTCATCTCTTTCTGTCAAATTCGGTCTCTCTTTATCTCTCCGTCTCTTTCTCTTTTTCTGTCTCCCTCTCAGTTTTGTCTGTGCATGACAGAAGGGATCCTGCTCTTCTCCACGGAGAGCTCGCCGTTCTGCTTTAAGTCTCGTAAGGGGAAAGTGCGTCTGCACTGGTTCCTGCAGGCCCTCGTGGTGGTGGGTGGGGCCACGGGCCTGGGCTTCATGGTGGCCAATAAGAGGCTGTCGCAGCACCCCCACCTGGCCTCGTGGCACAGCCTGCTGGGGGTGGGCACGCTGGTGGCCACCACCCTCCAGGCAGCCTGCGGCCTCTGCCTGCTCTGCCGAGACCTGCTCAACATCTCCTCCCACGCCCGACTCCGGCTCTACCACGCCACCTGCGGACTGCTGGCCTATCTCCTGGCAACCAGTACCGTGGTACTGGCCATGTTCACCGACTGGTTCCAGGCCACCGTGAAGGGCCTGCTGTGGTACGTCTTCCTGCTGCTGCCCCTGTTCCCAGCGCTGGTGGTGATGAACCAGATCACCAACGCCTACCTGCCCAAGAAGAAGATCACTACCTGACCGGGGTCTCCTGCACTCTCAGAGACGGTGTGGATGTGCGGTCTGGTGTGCGGTCAAACATGGGGCCCACACCTCACAAACGTGGCATTTAAATCTTCCCTTCCGATCCCACTTCCTCCCTGGGAAATTTTGCACATTCTAGCACATTCTGTGTGAGTATCCAAAACGTGATGTTACATTTCTTGTCGGGATTTTAACTGAAAACTAAGGGCTGCTTTCAGCACAGTGTGACATGGTAACTAGGGAACAAATTTGAAATTTGTCAACTTGTATTTTAATCACCAGGGTATTTTCTATTATTTTTGGTATTATCACTTTATTGCTACATTCATGGGCAGATGGATGAAGGTTCGAGAGGCGCAATGAGTTGGAATCTTCCCCTGAGACTGAATTTGTTCTGAGCCAAGCCTATTTTTACTGACGCCTGCACACAGAGGCATTTTGAATGTAGCACTGAAATGTCTAAAGCTCTGCCAAGACATCACAACAGAAACAAAATGGAGGTTATGAGTTCTCAGCAGATGAATCAGTCTACTGAAAGGGACTGACATTCCCTTTGGCATACAGGGAACCAATTTTGAATTCTTATTCATTCACCCAGATCAATGTTTACAAGGGGGCTGCTGTTTGTCTGAAATGGCCATGTCAAACAGCCTTCAACGGACACTTGCATCAATAACTAATTTAATATGCGCATTACTTAATACATTCAAAGCCATGTTAGACCAGAGCCAGGCTCATCTGCACACAATGCTGGTGATGTCATTGGACCTATGGGAGGTCAGAGCTGTAACAGCTTGTGGGAGGAAGCTGGAGGTAAGGGGCATTAGTTTTCCCTGCACTGTGATGGCTCATAGGCACCAGGCAGGTATTTAATCTGAGCACACACATGTGCACTTTGCACATGATGGATATTTAATTAAGGACTATTTATTTATGCAGTTCATGTGTCATTGGTCACTTCCAGTCATGTGATAGGCCAAGCAAATATAGGGCAAAATCAGTACTCCTTAATGCTTCATGAAATGAAATGTACAAAAATAAACCAGAGGTTTTAATCAGTTATCGGAGTACTGAAAAAATGGTTGTTGTAAAATTTGTCAGATGTCGTCAAAGCTGCTAGTATAAGGCATCTACAGCAAAACAGGTTGGATTATGATTCCATAATATTATCACACTGCGAGTGTGTTTAAATTCACACAGTGAAATGTTATGTAATTGTGGCCGGGGTTTCAGACGGGCAGTATGACCGTGTCGTTGGGCGTCTGTCGAGTTGCGCGTCTTCCTCTGATTCAGACCTGCGGGCCCGGCGTGTAAATTGCACCGGGGTCCGAAGCAGCGGCTGACACCACACTGCGCATATGACTCACACGTGTGTGTGTGTGTGTGTGTCACACGGAATGAGCACTGCGGTGTGAGGAGGGTGGAGCGGTCCATACTGGGGTGCGGGGAGGGGGATTTATAAGTAAGAAATGTAACTGAAATCCATCCATTAAGGGCTGTTTTATCTGCTGTGTTCATTCTTCAGAAATGAGAGAATGGGCTCGGAAGCAGTTTTATGTTCCTGCTCACTGCAAGGCTTCAGGTGCAGAGCCTACCTCACGCAGTGAGACCCCTACTGTAACCAAAACATCGCAATGCTATCGCTATGTCAAACTCTTTCAGCCCGCACAAGACCCAAAATATATTCGCCTGCCATCTTCCAGCAATACAGCATGTTGCCTTACCAACAAAAAAAAAAAAAAAACAACTGTGTGCTCAACAAATGTATTCCTAAAACCTGGGCTATAACTACTGGGCTATTGTTATGTATTTTGTCTATGATGGTGGTTTTGACCCAAGCACCTTTTGATAGTGTTGAATATCTCAGGGTTATGAACTGAAAGAAGGTTCAAGCTGACCTGTATGCACGTCTGACTATTGAAACTGTTGCATGGCTGGTTGCTGTGTGTTGCTGATAAAGATCTTAAATACCTGCGGTTTGTACGTGTGCTTTACTGCCTGAAAACTGGTGTCATCCAACTATGGGCTCCAGACATGTAGTGACCAATTTAAGCCATCATCATTGTAATTCCAGTTAAAAATAGCACATTTAAAATGGCAGATTATTCGTGTGCAACATGATTGCCTTTTTAAATTTGTACCAATGCTGAAGTAACTTTTCCAAGCTAAAGCATCAGTGCTTGCATAGCAAGTAAAACAATGTACTGATATGTTGCCACTTAGTGGTCAGAATGCAAAACATTAAAACAGTGATGCTTTTTACAAAGCGGTTGGAAGGCTTCTCAAAATGAAAGCAAGATGGCAAGTTTTGCTGGACATGCAATGCTGATTTCTGAAACAAAAATATTACCTGAGATATCAGTGACTCCGTGAACAAACGTGACTAGCTTCTGATAAGGCACTCATGAATGACAAGATAGACCAGTATTAAAATATGCAATTAAGCATGAATGACTGCTTTATTCAATCTTGTCCCTACGTTATACCTCCAGACAGTGCAATACACAAAAATAAATAGATTATAAATTAATGATTTCGCCTATTCGGAAATCAGCCATACACAAATGATCGGCAGAATTACTCCAATAACCAATTGATGAGGCCCAGCATTTGTATGTCAAATATGGATTACTCAACAGACCAGTGGCTGTGTTTGCACCATGAGGACTGGGCAAGAAGAATACATGAGATACATGAGAGGAATACACACAGGAAGTGCTGTATATCCAAACACCAGGACTTACTGAACTGACAGAGGTGCTGTACAGCCAAACACCAGGACTTACTGAACTGACAGAGGTGCTGTACAGCCAAACACTAAGACTTACTGAAGTGACACAGAGGTGCTGTACAGCCAAACACTAAGACTTACTGAAGTGACACAGAGGTGCTGTACAGTCAAACACTGGGACTGGTTCTGTACAGTCAAACACTAAGACTTACTGAAGTGACAGAGAAGAAGCTGTGTTAAGAACATAAGAGCACAACATAAGCCGTGAAACTGCTCCCTTCTCCATGGACGTACCAAACACTTATCAATCAGCCCCTTAAGGGTCATCTTACACAGGTACGGTCGATTTTAAAACCAAAAGTATAACTAAAGTTTATCGATAAAATTGGATATTCTTT
The DNA here is from genome assembly GCF_963514075.1 of Conger conger. Taxonomy (NCBI): domain Eukaryota; kingdom Metazoa; phylum Chordata; class Actinopteri; order Anguilliformes; family Congridae; genus Conger; species Conger conger. The sequence goes on along the minus strand of NC_083773.1, from coordinate 21,856,044 downwards.
TCAGAGAATGATTCAAGGGCATTCACGCAGGTCTTTCACAGAAGAATATTAGTCACAATCATGATTGAACATACACATGAATGAAAACATTACATTTCATAATGCATTTCCCAAAGAAGTGCAGCCCGAAAACCAAACACACATCAATTAGACAGTCCTGAAAAGGCTGATTCACGACTACATGGCCAGCCCGACACACCCCCGGATTAAACCTTGGTGCGGTGTGGTGTGGCACAGGGCCGAAGGCTGGCCGGTTCACTGACCCTCCTCACAGATGAAGGTGATGGAGCCGTCCAGCAGGTCGTCCATGTTGACCGCCACGATCTCCGAGCGCGTGGGGTCGCTCTCCGAGTCCGTCAGAGCCACGTACACCTGCGACCCGCCCAGGGCGAGCACCTGGTCTGTCCCGCTGGCAGGTTCCTCTGTCTGGATCACCTGCAGGGGTGAGAGACACGTCACATCACCGCCGTTAACATCCAAGGTCCAGACACATCAGCGCTCTCTTCCTGGTTCAGGCGGGAATGTCTTCCACAAATGTTTGGAAAGAGCAGTGACGCAGGTTTTTTAAAAGCCCCTAACCCTGCTCCCATAAACAGCACAGAAAATAGCAGTTAGATGTGCATACTTCTACCAACATCAGTATGGAACACAAATTGAAAGCCCCAAGATGATATGAAATGAATGAAGGTAATAAAAACTAAAATAAAAACTTTAACTGCATTACTGCCCTCAGCCCCGGGTTTGACATGCAGGCCCAAAAAGACTCCAGGTGGAACATATGCTCTAGGAGCTGTGAAGGGAAGAGTTGGGTCAAATTCCAAATAGTTTTGGATTCAAATTGTGTTTTGTGTTGGCTGGGTGTCGTGTAATTCTCCTGTGAAATCTGGCAGCACCTCCTGCCCCCTGGGCCCTTACCATTTGGGAGGTGGAGGCCTGGGGGTCCTCCCCCAGCACCTCCTGGTGTTGGGACAGGAAGTGCTCCTGCACCTCCAGCTGGGTGGGGAAGATGAGGCTGCAGTGGGTGCAGCCGAAGGCCTCTCCCTCCTGGCTGAAGTGCTGGCTGCACAGGTGCTCCTGCAGCTCCACCGCGCTCTGGTACGAGCTGGGGCAGTACAGGCAGCGGAACTCCTGAGAGTCTGCAGACAGGACAGGGTTAAGTACCGGCTCTCTCTCTCTCTCTCTCTCTCTCTCTCTCTCACACTCTCAACTAATCAATCAATCAATCAAAGCTTTACATGGTTTCCCTTCAGCCCTTTAAATGACCGCGTTTACCGGGGTGATCTTCCTTCTTGTGGGCCTCCAGCGCATCGAGCTGTGTGAAGGCCTGGCTGCAGTTCTCACACTCATAGAGCTTCTCTGGAGGAAGGAAAGAGTGACAGAGAAGAGACGGCACACAGGAACATAAGTGCAGAGTCTGGGGCAGTGACTAGAGTGCAGAAACAAATCTGTGATGAGGTGACCTCGGGTCATTGACAGGTTGTAGGGCTATGGGACACAGGTGAGTCATTGTGACTGACAGGTTGTGGGGTTATGGGACACAGGTGAGTGAGTGTGAATGACAGGTCGAGGGGTTATGGGACACAGGTGAGTGTGATTGACAGGGGTTATGGGACACCGGTGAGGTGAGTCAGTGTGATTGACAGGTCAGTTATGCCTATGGGACACAGGATAATCTGGGTGATTGACAGGCTGTGAGGTCAATAGGGTACAGGTGCGTCAGTGTGATTGACAGGCTGTGAGGTCAATAGGGTACAGGTGAGTCAGTGTGATTGACAGGCTGTGAGGTCAATAGGGTACAGGTGAGTCAGTGTGATTGACAGGCTGTGAGGTCAATAGGGTACAGGTGAGTCAGTGTGATTGACAGGTCAGTTATGCCTATGTGACACAGGATAATCTGGGTGATTGACAGGCTGTGAGGTCAATAGGGTACAGGTACGTCAGTGTGATTGACAGGCTGTGAGGTCAATAGGGTACAGGTGAGTCAGTGTGATTGACAGGCTGTGAGGTCAATAGGGTACAGGTGAGTCAGTGTGATTGACAGGTCAGTTATGCCTATGTGACACAGGATAATCTGGGTGATTGACAGGCTGTGAGGTCAATAGGGTACAGGTGCGTCAGTGTGATTGACAGGCTGTGGGGTCAATAGGGTACAGGTGAGTCAGTGTGATTGACAGGCTGTGAGGTCAATAGGGTACAGGTGAGTCAGTGTGATTGACAGGCTGTGAGGTCAATAGGGTACAGGTGCGTCAGTGTGATTGACAGGCTGTGAGGTCAATAGGGTACAGGTGAGTCAGTGTGATTGACAGGCTGTGAGGTCAATAGGGTACAGGTGAGTCAGTGTGATTGACAGGCTGTGAGGTCAATAGGGTACAGGTGAGTCAGTGTGATTGACAGGCTGTGAGGTCAATAGGGTACAGGTGCGTCAGTGTGATTGACAGGCTGTGAGGTCAATAGGGTACAGGTGAGTCAGTATGATTGACAGGCTGTGAGGTCAATAGGGTACAGGTGCGTCAGTGTGATTGACAGGCTGTGAGGTCAATAGGGTACAGGTGCGTCAGTGTGATTGACAGGCTGTGAGGTCAATAGGGTACAGGTGCGTCAGTGTGATTGACAGGCTGTGAGGTCAATAGGGTACAGGTGCGTCAGTGTGATTGACAGTATGATTGACAGGCTGTGAGGTGCGTTACCTGGGTGCTCAGCCTTCTGGTGCTTGAGCAGGCTGGCGTTGGTGCAGAAGGCCTTGTTGCAGTTGCTGCACTGAAACACAGACTTCAGGTGGCGGGGGCCCTGGGCAGCGAACACCTCGGGGTGGGTGGTGCGGTTGTGGTACCACAGTCCAGAGAGTTGCTGCATAAACACACAAGTAGTGCAAAAAACAAAAAATACTTCAACAAATATTTTACTCTTATACTGAACCTTCAAATCTTGTTGATATATATTTTGAAGTGACAATATTTCTACAATATTTTCTACTTGAGAGAGGATAAAAAAGGATTTTATGCCTCATTACATGATTAAAATACTTTTTTGCAGTGTACACAACAACCCTGAAACACAATCTGTGGTAATGCGTGCGTTTGTTTCCCTCGCAGCCATGACACTTAATTCCAACGCACTTAAAGCTTCAGGGAGGTGAACCCAGCTTTTCACAGGATTCCTGTTTGTCCAGCTGGAGGTGCAGTGGAATACTATACAACACTGATATGACTGCACACTAGGTGTCTATTCAGACCAGGTTACAGATACCCAACCCAGAGTCCCAACCCTTTCAAGGTTGTCTCATGCAAATGATTTTAAAACATTAATACAAATAAGCCATACATGTGTGGAATCTTTACCTGGTAGACCTTTAACCCGGTAGGGTCTTTACCCGGTTGACCTTTAACCTTGCAGGGTCTTTACCTGGTTGACCTTTAAGCTTGCAGGGTCTTTACCTGGTTGACCTTTAAGCTTGCAGGGTCTTCACCTGGTTGACCTTTAAGCTTGCAGTGTCTTCACCTGATAAGCTCTTCACAGAGCTGTGTGAAAGCCCCTCACCTGGTACGCCTTGTGGCAGATCTTGCAGCTGAAGGGCTTCTTTCCGATGTGGGTGACCATGTGCTTCATGAGCAGGGTCGCCGTGGCGAAGATCTTGCTGCACACGTCACACTGGTGGAACTCCTTGGGGTGGCACTGCTGGATGTGCTGCCTGTGGTCCTCCAGGGACGGGAAACTCATCCGGCACTTCTGACAGTCATGGGGGTTCATTATGTCTGTGGCGAGAAATAACAAGAAATAACCAATCAGACCCCTCCTATCATACCACTCATGTAGCATTTAACTCACAATACCAAACTCCAATCAGAGTGGCTCTTGCAAAGTTCACTATCCTACCAAATCCATGACCAAATGCTTTCACTTTTTAAATTGTTTTTTAAACAAAACTCAAAACTCTGTTTTGACCGATGACAGGAAATCAGCTTGAGAAAAAGTGGAGGGGTGAATATATGAAAACACTCTTTATTTCTAACTGGCTTAAACTCCCCCAAAAGATTGTGTGTGGCCAATCACACAATGAGCTGAAAAATGTCATGTGATAAGAGTCCAGCGATGGAAGCACAAGGATAATGGAGTACCAGCACTGGCTGCAGTCTGTATGAACCCAGTGGAGGTCTGCAGAGGGGTCTGTCTCTTACTGTGGAAGGTCTGCAGGTGAACCGACAGTCCGTTGGCCTGGCTGAAGCCCTTCCCACACTCCCTGCAGACATAGGGCTTGTCCCCCGTGTGTGTGCGCACATGCCGTGTCAGCTCAATGGACTGGGCGAACAGCGCTTCACAGTACTGGCAAGCGTACATCTTTCCTGGGAGAATAGAGGTGGCGATTCAAGTGGATTTATTCAGTTCACTGCTACAGGGCAACACTGAAGAAATACTGGATATTGTGCATACACAGGCCAGAGGTGAAACCAGCATGCTTATGAGTACCTTCACACTAAGTAACTAAGATTCATAAACACTGATCAATCGTGGTTATTTGCTTTAGTGGAATTTCAAACACTACACACTACAATTTGATTTTCAATCATAGGCAAAAAATATACCACTATTGTTCATATAAAAAAAGAGGAAATATCATCATCAAAAAATGCATAACTTCAAAAAGTTGTTAAATTATGTAATTATGTAAAAGTAGTAGCTTCATTCTCATACCCTTCCATTCAATAAGAGGTCTAAGGGCCAGTGGTCAAAAGACCAAAGCATTTAATTCAGGAGCCCTATTTGTCCCTCTGTACGTGCCATACCTTCAGAGTGCTTCTTCTTGGTGTGGTAGGAGAGGGCGGCAGCCTGGCTGAAGCTCATGTCGCAGTGTTTACAGAGAAAGGGCCTCTCCCCCGTGTGCAGACGCATGTGGTTCTTCAGCGAGGAGTTGGCCGCAAACTTGGCCCCACACTCCTTACACACGTAGGGCTTCTCGTCAAAGTGTTCGGTTCGCTTGTGGTACATCATACCTGAAGCACATCAACCAGTGAAGTACTGTTGGAAGTTCTTAAATATACAGTATACCACCATGAGAAAAGTAGTATCTGGACACGAAGAACAATGGAGCAAATCTGCATGGGCAATGTATGTTTTTAGCTAGTTAAGACTGACCTCAATATTCAATCTCATGCACTGAGCCAGTTTAATTTTGGGACACTGAGGTCCACTGTATCACCTGACGGGTGGGCAAAGGTCTTCCCACAGATGTCGCAGGCCACCTGCTCCTGCTTCTTCCTCTTCTTGGGGACGGGGGCCTGGTGGGCCTGGGACAGGTGCTGTTTGAGCGCCCGCGGGGTGGGCAGCTCCTCGGGGCACTGGGGGCAGCGGTGCCGCGCCTCCTTGGACAGGCAGCACCTCCTGCGATGCACCTCCATCCGGCACATGAAGGCGAAGGCCTTCCCGCACCACTGGCAGAAAAACTCCTTCCTCCTCCCCCTGCCCCGCCTGTCCTGCGCCCCGCCCGCCGCCAGCGGCTCCGCCCTCAGCTCCACCTCTTTCGCTGGGAAAGCCAATCAAAAGTGTTAAAAATGTAGATAACAGGAAGAAAATCAAGGCACTCCTCTTTATTGAAAATGACTTTGATGTGGACATGCAGCAGCAATAAAGGCAATAGTCAATACTTAGACTAAAGAATTTTCATTTTTTACCTTTTTCCAACTAACTGAACATACTGAGCACCAACTGTACTGAATTCCTTCGGCATCCTTTTTTTATTCTTTGTTCATAAAACTTGTTGAAATGAAAACCAATCGCTGAGCGACTGGGGTTATTACTGCTTCAGTGAGGGCACTTCCGCCATAATGCAAAGCTCTACAAATCCATTAGAGGTAAAAAAAGAACATACTGTAGCATCCAAGTGGAACCAAAATTGTCAGGGGGGCTTCTGAAAATGTCCTATTAACCAAAAGGGGGGCCTGACTGAAATGAGTTGAGAACCACTGGTGTAAGCTATCGCCCTTGTCCAGTCACAAGCATTTCCCCACCTGCCTGCTCCAGGTCCTCTTTCAGGGGGAGGAGCTGAGGGACGGAGCTGAGGGTGAGCAGGGTGCAGAACGGCTGGGCGGGCAGAGACTGCTCCTCTAAGACCCGGGCCAGGACCTCCTTCACCGACGCACTCTCGTTCCCCGTCCCGCAGCTTCCGATGAACTGCAGGACAAAATGGAGGACAGACTGAGTTTCCCTCAAAGCCGTTCCCATCCTGCTCTGCAGAGTCGTAACGTACCTCAGTGACTTCCTGCGGTTGGCTTTCCGCTTCTTTCACCACATCCTCCAGGAAGCTCACGTCACCCACCGTCTCCAGGATCAAGGCTCGGTGCTTGAGCAGGATGTCCAGGAACAGGCTCTCAGGGTCCATCACTAAAATACACATCTTAAAAACATCAATCACTTGGGATTTGCAGGTTAGGGATATGATCAACTTTGGTAAAACTGCAAATATGTATTTCTGAACAACAAAAACCATTCATCAACATTCAACAGCATCACCAGAAAACAATGAAAGTGAGAGTCAAAGAGTCACTCAGCATTAAATGTTTCCAGAAAATGTAACTGAATTTTGAGATGTGAGAAACGTGAGATATTTGAGTGACTGTAGATACTGGCCATGATGTCTGGGGCGTCTCACCAGAGTGGAGGAGTTTCTGGGCTCCAGGTTCCTCCCGGACCTCCTGGAGGAGCGAGCCCAGCGTGGGGGCCCAGGCTGCAGCTCGGAAGAGCAGCCTCCACACCGTCAGGGCCAGGCCGGAGCCTCCCTCCAGCGCCACACACAGCATCCCGTCCACACCCTGAGCACCACCGTCCTCATTCAGCTGGGCCTGGATACACTGAGAGAACACAGGCATGCTGTAACGCTGAATAACACAGGTCAGAGGTCACACTGAATAACACAGTTCAGAGATCACACTGTAACACTGAATAACACAGGTTAGAGGTCACGCTGTAAATCATTTCAACCCTAATTTGGCACACCTGGTTCTAATTAACTCAACAAGATTCTCTAGCTGATGAATGAGGTGTGTTTTTATCGAGTGAAAATCTACAGGATGGATCTACAAGATTGGGCAGCCCTTGGTTAAACCAATTGTAATAATATACATGTTATCCATACACAGACAAATCACAGGATCCACTAAATAAAAGAGAAAGAGGGCATCTGGACATACTGTAAAAGATGAAGACAGGATGATGATAAAATACCTCTTTCTCTTCTGCTGCAATACCAGTCATAGCCTCTAGGCCGCGTTGGAGAGCCTCGAGATGCACAGGTGATTCTGAGAGCCTGCACCGGTACTTTGTCAATAGACTGACTGCATACTCCTCATCCTGGTTTTCACCTAACACGTGGAGGCGGCAGGAAAAATAAAACATGACAGATTGCCATAAAGTTAATGAAAATGACTGCAGGACATTCTTAGCTATTTATTTTGGAAAGGCAAACCAACTGATGTTATTTTAATTGCAAACTGAAGTGTATACAGTTATTTCCACTGTGGCTTTTAGCTTCTGAGACAAGATTAAATGAGAACTCATTCTTCACTGAAATCAGTTCACACTGGAGGATTCTGATTCTGATCTTGGATGTTAGTTTCCAGCTCATCTGAGCAAGACATTCCAAGACACTCCCAAAGACAGACTTTGAAGTTTAATCCCATGTTGTGGTTAAAATGAGAAATCTGTACAAGGTTTTACAGACAGACTGTCACACACATTCCTGTCTAACATTCCTATTCCTATGTAGAATAATGTGGGCCTACAGTGGGTCAGAATTAACATCTGCCTTCAGTTATCCAACCCATCCCAGGCTGGACTGACACAACCACCGATGGTCTCACCGAGATGTTTGTCGCTGGGGTCCTGGTGTGCGTAGACCCTGGCCAGCAGCTGCTCCAGGCTGGGGGAGTTCTGTGTGAGGGCCTGGAGCACCTTGAGCAGGCCTTCCTCACTCAACGCCCCCTCCTTCACCCTGCTCACCAGGTGCTCCGCTGCCTCCCGTGGGTCCGGATCTCTGCAGCACTCCTCTACAACCTGAGGAGCATAGACCCAAGCTGACTACATGAGCTCCTCATCGCCTAACCCAGAGTTCAGAAACCCGGGTCCTGGAGAGCCGCACGGTGTGCTGGCTTTAATTGTTCCTCAGTACTTAATTCATTGATAACACAGTTAACTCGCATCACGTTATTATTTTAGGGTGAAAACAAGGGCCAGGGTTGCCGACCCTGGGTCTAACCTGCACCCTCTATAGCCCAAAGAGGCTATCACTGACCTATTGCCTGACACCACAAACAAAAACAGTTAATTTACACAAAGTTGATGCAACAAAGACTGGACAATCCCAATGCCACCATTGGAACCATTAGACAGTTTATTTCTCGGTGGCTATGGAGCCATGATCACTATTTAATTAGCTGCACCAAAGACCTCTACTGATGGAGAGTTCAATTGAAAATACGGAGACCAAACATTCACAACAGCATTATTTTTAACATTATTTTCAGTAAAGGTGAAACTAAATATTAACATACGAGCATATTTAAAAAAAAAAAAAGTTTTATGTTTTAATCTGTGAAAGGGTGTCACTTGCCAACTATATACACCAAACTATAATACAGCATCAATACACAACAGACTATTTAAAGTGCTGCGACCTGTGTATAAATACCAAAAGTGGCTACCATTTGGCTGACGAAACAGTTAGGAGGTTTAATTATAATATCTTTGAAACAATTTCTTAAATCCCCCAAGGCCAGCTGCTTTTGAAGGCTTTTGCATGTTAAACTTTCACAAAGTCATCACTCAATCCCAGCCCTCGTCATTAAGTTAAAGCGTTGTCACACCTTCCTCTCCTGCTCCTCCAGACAGCTCTCAGCAGCCGTGTTCAAGCTCTCTGAGACGGAGCTGATCTCAGAGAGGCTGTCAATCAGGTCTGCAGCGTGGTCCAGCAGCACACAACTTCTGGGCTTCTCCCCAACAGCCTGGTCTGCTACACAAACAACACCACAGTCCATACAAAATGCACACTGGTGTGTATGATATAATCTGTCACATGAATTTCCCTTATGACAGGTGGTCAGCTATAAAGTTGAGTGTATTGTATCTTGTCACAGGCAGCTACATACACTCACATAGTCTCCTGTGTTTTTTATCCTCATCTCTTTCCGTACCTTCAGCCTCAATGCTATCCCCTTCCTCACACTCCATACTGTCCCCTTCCTCAAGCTCTGTCCCTTTCTGCAGCAGAGTGGCCAGGTCTGGGTTTGCCTCTGTGAAGAGGCCCAGAAATGCCAGGACGGTGTGAGAGGAGAGGCCCTGGCCCTCGGTCACTGTGTTTAAGAGTCTGCGCAGAACCCCGGACCCTTCTGCATCTTCTTTACAGCAGTCTAAAATCACCTGGGATGAGAAAGTTTACCAGCACAGTCAGGAGGTCCAGTTTTATTTAAAGAAAGAGTTGCAACCAAATACTAAATATAAAGACTATTTCAAATTCTGTTAATTTTCCCAATTACATTTGCCCCCATAAAATAAGAGGGGGGGGGGGGGGTTGTATTAAAAGGGCTGTAATTCCTGCTTGAATCACCCAATATCGATGTAAATAGCATCAAATTAAACCTGACACTCTGAACTTTAATCTTATATTCATTGTTTTATTTATTTCAAATTCAACGTGCTGGAATACATAGCTAAAACAACAAAAATGTGTCACTGTCGCAATACCTTTGCATTTAACTGTACATATAGACAGTTAAATATCAATGTATTGTATCGAGAACACAATCCAAAGCAATCAAAATCTAAATTTATTTGAAGAGCAACAGCCTGAATTCAACTTCCCAGTTCCACCAAAGCATAGACCATGTGTCATGTGTCCTATGCCAGGCACCAAAACAGCCCGTTCTCACCCGTCTCTCCGCATTTGAAATGGCCTCCCAGGTCTCCACTGCTTTCAGCCAGGGCTGCACATCCCAGACCACCTCAGAGACCCTGTCCATGTTCCGGCACAGGAACGCCAAGTCTCTCTCCTCTGTCCCTGGGAGGAGACCACCAGAGAAATGTTTAAAGGGAACCAGTAACTAATCCATATTACTGTATTTCAACCCTGCGGTACACAACCATCACATCCGTAGGATAACATACTGCAGAGTGGATCCTTCAAATACCACAAAGGCAGTAGAGGGAAATGGAATGATTGATTGAATTCACCTTTGTTATCTGGAGACTCCAGGCAAGCTTTTTTACAAGATGGTGCCGCGAGACCACTGTGGAGATCTTGCATGGCAGACTGGTCAGCCAGCTGGTCTGTAATGGCAGTGTCCTCACTAGAACTACTGTTGACCTCTTGATTCCCAGATGCGGCCATCTCAGTCTCCTCTAGAGCCCCAGTACAGTTGGCTTGTGAAGGCTCCTTATTTGAGCTAGGCATAGCGGCGTCTGCAGAAGCAGCCTGGCCGTTGGAGCCAGAGCTCTGCTGGTCTTTGGTGGGAGACTGCACGGGCGACGGCTTCATGAGGCTGGTGAGGATGTTCTTGCAGCTGACGGCCACATCGAACATCTGCAAGCTGTCTGCAGCGGTGATGACCCGGGTGAGGTTGTGCTTGCCTGGGGGCAGCTTGCCTGTGTAGACCATCTCCAGCAGGTTGGAGAACTCCTGGGAGGTGACCACGGCAGGGTCGATGGAGATGCTGTCGGAGCCCTCCAGCACAGACTTGAACAGCAGGCTGGAGGCGGCTAGCACAAGCTTGTGGGCCCTGTGCGGGTCGTCCCCCACCAGGATGGTGCAGTCGCAGAACTGGCCCTCCTTACGCAGGGTGTGCAACTGCTGCAAGAGCTGCCGGCTGTAACTGGGGAGCTCCATAGGTAACGACTAACAGGAGACATATTTATTAATAATGCATGACAACGCTAGGGGGAGCACTTTCACACTGTCAGCATACATTTTGGATGAAAAGTATTTCAACAGGAAGAATCTATAACTGACAGGTCAGATCACAGTTCTTATGCAGTTCTGTGGGTCAGATGTACCAGAGTGAGCTATTGTGGTAAGTTAGTTACAATTCCCAGGACTGCATTTTTACATGCATAACTATACTACAATATGGAGGATGACTGAATATGAATTCATATGAAATAAAAACCTTTTTTAAACTTCATTCAATTAATCTACAAGGATATTGTCATACAAGAAGAAAGATGCAAATATATTAATGTTTTAAGGCTTTCCTAGAACTATGATAGGCTTGTGTTGATGAGTCATGTCCCTTTGATGTGTTGATGTATTCGTCCAAATAAGCCACTCCCTCAAATTTCAATTAACTCATGTATTACATGGTCTTTAACCTGGACATATTAATATTTCTGAGGCTTTTGGTATTGGGAAACGGATTGCAAAGCAGGATGTGTCAAGCCAATGGTAATCAAAACGATCAGTTTGTTTCTCTGTTGCCATGGTAGGATCTTTTAACAGGCACATACATACGTAGGGTAATGTGTATGCCTGTGAAAAATAGGTCTCCATACACCTGAACCAATACAGCTTTAAGTAACAGTGTACATAACGGTCTTGAAATATTATAGTTTATTATTATTATTATTATTATTATTATTTAGCCGATCCAACCAGGGACATATTTCTAATGTTAGGTGGCTAGCCAGCTGACTCAAGGTTGGTGTTTTGGTGGACAATTGTCTTTGGAATGATTTTGTTGTTGGGTTTGCTACATTTCTGTTATACATATTTATTATTGGACCGTTTGCAAGCTTTCCATAGCCTCGCTCAGCTGTATTACTGGCATACATGAGACAACTGCTAGCAAGTCAACATTGTAAAATTGCAAATGATCAAACAATACCAAACACACAATAATAGCTTTTGGCTAACGTTAGCAGAATATTAATATTTATGGCAACCTAGCATTGCCAGTTTGCTACATAAACGCGATGCAGTTGCAAACAGATAAGATATCATATTGTTGACGCTAGAGGCTAACGATTGAGAAGCATCGTGGACAGCGCCATTACTTATACACAGAACGTAGCTAAGTGGCAGAGGCCCTGGACTGATCTATCTCATTTCGGTAGCTAGCCAAATTCGAGCAACCTTCCCCAAACACATTTCAAACTTCTCACTTTACCTTAACTGTTATTCAAATAATCCAGCTCTTTATTTAAACTCCATCGGTGGACAAAATTTGGATGAGCAATAAAGATTCTGTATTTTGAACATGGCGAACGGTCTTCTTCTTTAGAGACACTGCACTGCGCATGCGCGAAGCTGGTGTTGGATGAGTTTTATTTTTCTGTCAGATAGCTAGGCGTAAACGCAGGTAGGCATCTGAGTAATTGCCGCATGTTTGCATAGCAGATATATTAAAACGCATAATATTGGAAGCAGAAAATCACGCGCATATATTCTATGGGATTTATTTACTGAGTTATATTTAATATCATTCAAACTGGAGCCTGATCTTAAGAGTTTAAACGAAGCGAAATAATTTCTTTATTTTAATTTCGGTGACCATAGCCGTGTGAAGTAAGAAATGTCTCATAAATGGCGTTGTGCTTTTCATGAAATACATGAAGGTGGGGCAAGTAGTTAGCGGAGGTACCCTCAGCAAACCAGGAACCAGATAGTTAAAAGATAGGACTGAAGTGTGATTGTGTTATTTTGCCTGGAAGTTTAGGAAAGTGGTTAGACTGCTCTGAGCCTTATATTCAGCCTCTGACTGAAGAGGTATTAAATGGCATATCCCCCATGTACCTCTTGTGTGAAACATACCGATAAAGGCAACAGACAGTCCAATGTTTGAATTGTAGCTGACATGTAAAAGCCTCAGATTGTAAGTATCATCAAAATGCAGGTGCAGGATGAGGGCTCTGTATTGGAGAAATTTGTGGAAGTTGAAATATCTGTTCAGTATCTGCAAATGTTCATTGATTGATATTGGTGCACTACAGGGCTTTAGTTTAAAAAAATAAAATAAAAACAGAGAAGCAGATCTTTGTGTCTGATTTATATTTCTGCAGCAAGTAAAAATGCATAATCTCTTGATTTGGACAATGCGTGGGGTCAAGTCTACTTTCAAAACTCACTTTAACTTGATTCACTTATTGGACCATTATTATTGCACTGCAAAGGTACATTATGTCCAATGGTATCTCTTAGTTATCATTAGGAATTCATCACTTTATGAAACGTCAAAAAATATGTTTTGTCACTCTAATCTCAAAATAGCTAAATGTATTTGCAGTGGTGATTAAGTGTTACCCTAGCTATCTTTAAGTTTGGTTATAATTAGCCTACCTCATGTAACTGAATAATACAACATAGTCCAGGCCACAGCTAGCCCATATCACGAGTATGTCTACTGGCAGTTACATTTACATTTCCTTCAGTTCAGTGGGAAGCAGACTACATTCACACAGACTGCTTTCTATCATAACTTTGTTCAGTGACATCATTATTTAAAGTGCTTCACAGTCAAATAGAGTGAATTGCTTCTTTGCTTGAATGACAACAAGCTTAACAACATGGTGCAGTATAATTCTTAGACCCCTTTAATACTGGAACTGTACTGATCTTTGCTGGTTTTACATTGCAGCAAGCAAGCACAAATACTGTATGTGAGATCAGATATCAGACAGAAGGAGAGAGATATCTTGCACGCATGTCTCTTTGGATAACAACGCCTCTGCCTCAACCCTGTTGAGTATTTAATGACTTTTCAGGTAGATGCCCACAGTTTGTCAGTCCTCCAGAAAATGCACGCAGCTCAGAAAACTGACTGCACAGTGAAATGAAGCACATTGTAGGTATGAGACAGGTTTTCAAACCAAATTGGAAATAAAAACAGTGGATCAAATATTTAAAACAAAAACAATAAATGACACAATATTGAGAAACATTCAGGACACAGGCTCTTGCTGGCACAGGTTTCTGTTCATATTCTAGAAACACAAACCTTTTCCTGTACTTTTGTGTTTAAGGAAACAGTATAGTAAATATATTGATTATTGAAGAGATAAAGAAGTTTCAACAGAGTCATAAATACAACTGCCATATATTGTCGCCATTATACAACATAAGTCCTTACATTGTACATTCAGCACATATAGATTTACAGTTCAACTTACACAATACAATCATTGTTGTACAAAATCTACTTTGTAAAATACTGTTTCTTCTGTCCATTTTACAGAAATAGACCTCATGTCATTGAGACATTTAAACTGCAGCATATATTTTAGAGGTAACCTGTTAAAAGCACCTGAATGCTTGACAAAAGGCATTTTCATAGTTTACAGGCCATAGTAGTCCATTATCATTTGTGAATGGGAAAGACTGAGGAGCACACTCATCTGTGTTTTTGCTTCAGTTTTTTTTTTTTTGGAGCAGTAATGGACTGACAGGACACACTTCGGGAAACTTGTCAATCAGAGTTAACATTACAAGGACTATTTACCAAGAAAGTGGGTAGCCTGTAGCCTAGTGGCTAAGGTGCATGGCTGGGACCCAGAAGCTTGGTAGTTCAAACCCGGTGTAGCCACGATAACATCTGCACAGCTGTTGGGCCCTTGAGCAAGGCCTGTAACCCTACATTGCTCCAGGGAGGATTGCACCCTGCTAAGTCTAATCAACTGTAAGTCGCTTTGGATAAAAGCATCAGCTGAATAACCCATTATTATTATTTTGATAAAATCTGATTTTTAAACTGCAACAAATAGCTCCTCATTGAGTAAGGCTCTGTGCCCACAGAGAGTTTATTATGCCTTTTTTATGGACATAAAGGTACTTTGGTGTGATGCTCTGTACTGAGAGGCATTAGACAATTTAATTTGTTTATCCTACTTCCCATGCATTAAACCTGGAAACTAATACACCCCAACAGAAACTGTCTAAAGTCAAATTGTGTATTGGCTCTGTATTGGGAGGTGCAACCCATCTCCATTTTAAATGTCTTCACCATTCCGGATCAACGGTGTTGTGGATATCTGGAGAAGCTTCCTTAAGCTAAGGTGCTGGAAATGACACATTCTCTTTCAGTAGAATATGTGGCTCCAGAAGTGCCATGATGGCTCTTGCGCATTGTGGTATATTGTAATTGTGCCGTAACTATGAAATTGGTCATGGCTCCATTCATATTTGCATGTCTGTCATGTATACTATACAGTAAATGTCTGCTAAGTGTTACCGATGTTTTTGTAAATATTTGACTAATGAAATTATGAACATTGTTCTCTCCCTCTCCACCTGGTGAGCGTTCTGGCACAAAATGGCAGCCGTGCATTACCCAGGTGGGTGCTTCACATTGATGGTGATTGAGGCGAGTTCCCCCCCCCCATCACTGTAAGCGCTTTGAGTGTCTAGAAAAGCGCTATATAAATGTAATGATATATCTATGAAAATTATTTTTTTGATGAAGTTTGGGAAACGTATTAATTTGTTGTATAATTAATCAGTTTCTGATCTGCAGGGTTAAATGTAGGCCTATGCCATAGCATTAGCACATTTTACAGTTTCTGTATTGGGTTTCTGTTTTCAACACTGAAACGATGCGTTTCGTGCAATTTCCAGCCAACCAAATTTTCAACCATTGCAATAACTTTCAAAGGGGAAAATAGCAAAGTTTATCTCTCAAATACAAAAATGACTGAAGTCTCCTTGGTTAAATGAGTAATGTACAGTAGTTGGTGATAGACAGCAGTAGGTTAAGAGGCCTTTTTGCCTTCCTTAGGCCTGCAGAGAAAGAGTCTTTGACTACAGCCTGAGCAGTTACACTTTACTGCTCCACAAGGCTGTGGGGAATAACATGTAGGAAACGGACCAGAGCAGGTAGTAAACACACGCAGGAGGGAAAGAGGAGCAGAACACCATGGCAACTCCTGCAAAAGAAATAATACAAAAAATAAGAGAAGGACATTCAGTTTCCTCAAGCAGCAGGAAGTAGTTCTCTACCAGTATGTATATTTGACTAGTTTTAGACACATACAGAACTGTATGCTTGTGTCCTCATGGTGATGACATAACTAAGCTGTCAATAATCACGGCTTTGCTGTCGATGAATCATAAATATAATACGATGATGACTTTTAGTTTGTCAATTTCCCAGGAAACATTGATTTCCAGGGAAATCTTGGTTGAGGCAGACAACAATCCACAAAATTATAACATTGTTAGTTTGCTAAAAATATCATTCCACTACTGTAAATTAAGTTTTCTATTTTTTTTTTTTTCATTTTTAGAAATGTATGTATAGTGAATTGTAGTGAACTGAAAATCTGTTACCCCAGGATCAAAGAACACTTATTTTTATTGGATGAAATGACTGTGTAGTTGGCAGAACATGGCACACTCTTCCATTGCTAGTCCAGGAGCATTTCCCCCAGTGCTCTGGTTGTATTAAAATAATCAAATGTAAATGTAGCCTCTTCCTACCTCCTGCGTAAACCACCTTCTTCCAGGCCTGGGACTCCAGCACCTTGTCATGGGGGTAGAAGCCCGGGTTGACCATGAAGAGGATCATGGCCAAAGCAGTGACCCGCAGGACCAGCATGTTTCCCCCGAACAGCAGGGAAACACAGGCCAAGATGGCAGACGAATAGATGCAGGGCAGCCCCCGGTACATGAAGGGAATCCCTGCAGCAGGTGGGAAACCCCAACCCTTAACTTCACACATCTATCTCCATTTCAGCATTAGGGGATTGTAGAAGTAAAGTCTGATTTATACTTCATATGACACTTTTTGCCGTTGAAAATATGTAATGTTTGTCATATGAGACACACTTGTGAAAAGGGTTGTGGGATAAAGTATAAATGAGACATAAGGGTGTGTAACGCTGGGTGAGAGGAGCCTGCTCTTACCACTCGGGAAGAAGCAGAGGCGGACCAACACGGTCATGACATAGCACAAGCAGAGGATGTTGTCCATCAGGCCATGGGATGTCAGGAGCAGTGAGGTCGCCACCCCGAATGTGGTGAAGTCAGCAAAGTCATCCAGCTTGGCACCTGAACCGAGACAATGTCAGATGCTCAAGAAGTGGAAAACAGATCAACAGATCATTTAAAATATATATATTTTTTTTTTTACAGTTTTCTTAATATTGGACTACAGAAAAGCGAAGTTTGACTCTGGTAGGACGTTTCATCCCAGTCTTTTGCATATACACTTTTACATTACATTAATGGCATTTGGCAGATGCTCTTATCCAGAGCGACATACAGTTGATTACACTAAACAGGAGACCATCCTCCCCTGGAGCAATGCAGGGTTAAGGGCCTTGCTCAAGGGCCCAATGGCTGTGCGCATCATATTGTGGCTACACCGGAGATCGAACCACCACTTAATACACTCACTGAGCCCTTTTTTAGGTAGATCTTTACACAAGCTTGTGCAAATATTTAATCAGCCAATCATGTGGCAGCAACTAAATGCATACAAGCATCCGGACTTCGTCAAGAGGTTCCGCCGTTTTTCAGACCAAATGTCAGAATGGGGAAAGGGCCAGACTGGTCTGACAGGAAGGAGATGTAAATAACCACACATTACAGTAGTGGTATGCTGAAGAGCATCTCTGAACACACAACGCGTCAAACCACTTAAGTGGATAGACTACAGCAGCAGAAAGCCCAACAAGTCAATAAAATAAGTCGAATAAATAAGTGCTCAGTGAGTGTATTTACCTGAAGGGAAATTGACTACACCTGTGGGATAATCAAGATCACGTAAATAAGGGAAAGTCAAAGACACAAAGACAAAAAAGATCAGATGAACGGTCATCTTCCGACTGAATTAGAGAGGGTGTCCAGGAAGGCCCTGGTGAGGACCATGATTAATGCATTAACAGAACTAATCTAACTACCAGGATTTGGGATTGACCCTGATTTAAAGTGAGCTGGGGGGTCAACGTCCCAAATCTGACTCTGAGCCCTCTCAGTGTGTTCAGTGAGTTGGGTCGATATTGGTGGCGGATTGGACACGCAAGCAAATTTCTGGATCAGCCCAACTGGCTCATCCTCTCTCTCTCTCTGTAAACAACATTCCTTGTGCCAGGATCTAACTGTCACGCAGCGTGATGGCATATTTTGTCAAGATGCAAAACGCGGGCAAATTGTGCCCCGGACCAGAGTTGCTGGGACTGCATTCCGTAACTGGGGTTCAAGGATTTCAGCCATTCCAGGAATGCGAGGGTCTGCAAGCGGTGGGATTACGCACACAATCGGGCGTAATCCCCCCGGAATTAGCCGGGTTGATCGGAAAGTGTTCCCTTGTGCAGTTGACAGAGGAGGAGAAAAACACGCACCCGCGCAGTCACGCGTGAACGCAGGCAGCACAATGGCGGTGACACGCACTGCAGGTGGTGCGACGTGATCCTGCCTGCGGGGGGGGCTGTGGAGGCCGGGCGGGGCCGCGCCCACGTGGCTGAGCTGCCACTCACGCACAGAGCAACAACAACGTGGGGAAAATAGCCTCGTGTGCGTTTCACCTGATCAATGATTTCACCAGCTCTATTCATTAGTGTATTTCCTTTCTTCATTCATTTAGTTTTTCCTCTTAATTCGTAACTTTATTTTTTCCATGCTGGGAATTCCACATACTGAAATAAATTTGTAATTAGAAAAAAAAATAAAATCGATGTATGAAATATAGATGTGATGCCTGTCCTTTGTATACCACTTTGAGACTGTTACATTTGACCCCTTCACCTGGCTGACAGACTGACTCCACTCACCCACTGCTGAACAGGCATCCAATTGTCGGGCTACTGCTCCATCTGCCAGGTCCAGCAGGTAACCAATCAGAACCAACCAGCATGCAGCATACTGGTGACTAGCCAATTAAAGAAATTAGGAAAAGGAGAGAAAAAAATACAGTAAGACCAGCTGGTAACCAATCAGAACCAACCAGCTTGCAGTATACTGGTGACTTGCCGAATAAGAAAGGGGGGGGGGGGTGGGTGTAAATGATGGGTTGGATTTGGTTTCATTCACTTCTCTTGCTGTCTTCCCTCAAGTTTGTGACAACATTTGTGATGTGCAACAATCAAACTTAACAGGTGCTCAGCAAGGGGAATAGATGAGAAATGAACCAAAATAGTACTGAGCAGCCCTAGCAACCTATGTAATAATTTGTTTTCCCTGTAGGATGACTTTGGAAGGTTCACGAATAGTTCATAACAACTACACTCGCTATTTTGAGTAATAATAAAAACACACTGGCCAGTCCTACAAAACGCTATTGCCGGTCTCTGCGGTGCCTTTAGTGGATTTAGAGGATTTCTTATACCTCACTCAAAAACAAGCGCAAAAACATGGAAGCTCAACATGCTCTCATGAATTATTCACATACCCTCCAAACTCATCCAAAAAAAATATTGCCTCGTTTGACAGTGCTCCGATTCAAGTCTCTCTTCTTCATAAGTGTGGAGCATTGCACTGTGGGATTTCCCTTCTTGCTGGAAGCTTGAATTTTATACCCTTGAAAGAAAAACAGTTTCACAATTTCAGAATCCAAACTCCACTTGGTGTGGCTGCTATATTTCATCCAGTCATTTTGGGAATTCTCCCCATGAAGCAAGGGAAAGGAATGTCAGGAAAGCAGAAAATTCTGCTTTGAATCCAGCCATGGTTAGGGCCACCATGTTTGTCTCGATGTTTTAAACTTCAATGGTCATCGTCCAGTGGTCCCTGTAGGCACTCCAATGGCACAGTGAAGTGAATAATCATCCAACTGACTTTCTAATTGATACATTTATAAAAGATTATTAGTTGATCTAATATAGGGAGAGTCAGGAAGGAAAGTAAACAGGGATGGAAGTTTAAATCCTATGAAAAGCATGTCTTTAAGCTAGTGGTCCTCACTCCTGGTCTTGGAGAGCCGCAGGGTCTGCTGGCTAATGTTGGGTAGCAGTTTGGCAGTTTCATGTGTGAGGTAATGTAAGTAGATCATGAGTAAATGTGGCTCAGTCCAGGAAAGCACATGTATGGGTTTTCCATCCATCCATCCATTATCTTAACTCACTTATCCTGAACAGGGTCGCAGGGTGGCTGGAGCCTATCCCAGCATACATTGGGCGAAAGGCAAGAATACACCCTGGACAGGTTGCCAGTCCATTGCAGGGCACACACATCATTCACTCACACACTCATACCTACGGGCAATTTAGACTCTCCAATCAGCCTAACCTGCATGTCTTTGGACTGTGGGAGGAAACCGGAGTACCCGGAGCAAACCCATGCGAACACGGGGAGAACATGCAAACTCCACACAGCGAGGCCCCGGCCGACGGGGATTCGAACCCAGGACCTCCTTGCTGTGAGGTGGCAGTGCTACCCACTTCACCATCCGTGCCGCCCATGTATGGGTTTTCTTTAGACATTTTGGTTTCTGATAAATCTAAATCTAACCACCATGCTTTTTATTTTCTTTCACCAAAATTGTGTATGAAATGAAAAAGAAACCACATTGTTTCTCACGCTTAGTGAAGGACACATTACATTGAGGTTCAGGTAGAATAGAGTATGAATAAAAAGCTGCCATTTGAGCTGAGAATACTGACCCATTCAGGCTGCAGAGGATGGAGGTCATGCCCATCACCATGTTGGCCACAGACAGGGAGTTGGCTGCATTTTTACGCACAAACTCCTTGAGCTGAACTCTACTGGCCTTCTTGCCCAGGAGCAGCTTCTTGGTACGTTGGAAAAGTCCTAAAAGCAGAATGGGGTAGGGAAGTTGATGCTATTCTGGCTTTTTAATGTCAGTACGATGGAGGATGCCTTTTATTAACTCTTTCATATCAGACCCGCCATTCCTTTTTGTCCCCTGTAGGGGGCATCAGTCTCTGAACCACATATTCTAGGATAATGAAACCTACGCTATTTATTGATTAAAATATTTATTTGAAAAAAATTAAAACATATTGTTTTAGAAAATATTTTCACTGCAACATGTTTTTGTCATCCAGGAAATTTGGGACATTCAACGACATTATGTCAAAATGAAGATGCCTTTTGTAATTTTTGACATTTTTGTCGCTTGGAAATCATAGGGCAACAGATGGACACGAGCACAACTGATTTTCAATTTTTGAATCTAATTGACAGAAACAAACATATCCTTATGTCTGATAAATGTTTAGCTTGACCTTGCATAGTTCTTTAGATTGTAGAATTTGAATATCCCTGTACAGTATTCAAATTTAAACGGGGCTCAAAGCCAATCTACTGTATTTTCATTCTCTAAACATTTAGGTTCTTGGCTTACTTTCCCTATTTTCTTTCCCCAGATTAAATCAAAATATAATTTCATTTGAGAAAAACATTTAATTAAGCATTGCCATAGTCAGAAGTAAAACTGTCTAGTCTGTAATTCACTGACATTTGCATTTAATATGAAATAGCTTCATCCTCTCTCTTTAACTATTCTGTGAAATAATTAAGATATTAGGCTAATTTCTATATGCAGTATAATAACAGAAGACTATATACACACAATGTAGCTAAACATAATTAGCCTACCTCATTTCGCAAATATATCAATCCATACAAGGAACGAAGTTTAATTCCAAGGCTTGGTTTATACTTTTAGAGATTTAAAAAAACGGTGAAACCAGAACAATTCCAAATGTAGCCTACAGGAGACTGGAGATGGTTGGTACACGTTTCACTCTTTGCCGTATTTCTCTTGGATAATTTGTGTTGATCTCCCCTATTGCCTATACAACTGAGACTGTGTAATAGCTTTGTAAAATGATTCGACCTGTTTGGAGGAGTCGGTTGTGAGTGGTTTCATGTGTCGACAGGTGTAGCATTCTGCCTGGTTATGTTATCCCAAGTAATGCCAAGTAATGCCAAGTGAACATCTGTGTTGTCTATGCCACAAAACACCTGTGCACGAGATAATGTTCGCTTCCAACACTGACACACATCCGCAAATGGCCAGATAGCCTGTATCACCTTTACAGATTCGTGTCCGCTTTTCATTAAATTAACTATAATGCCGTGAGTAAAGCTGTCTCTACAATGACACACCTGCTTTACTTTGACAAAGTTCAATGTTTCATCAAGTTCGTAAATGGACGAACGCATGGAAGACGGTAGGCCTATTGATGTAACCATAGACGTAAATCCATACCAGTATTTTGTAACAGCACATTTCGGCAAATTACATGTGCAGTAAATATGTAGGCCTACGTCATTACTTCAGGCTACTGATGTCAGGTCATTGTGTATATGCCACAAGTGCATAACTATTTTTATTTTTTTCTATTCAGAAAAATAGAAAAAAGAGACTCTCGAAGATATGAAACGGGTAATAATCAGATAGTAGGCTATTCAGAGTGCAGTTACAAAACCGCAGCATCATGACCCGTGATGGCGTCGTCTGTTCACAGCCGTCTGAACAATCCGTTTCAAAAACCCTACAAAAATGCTTGCTTCACCTACCACAAATATGGGTCAGTAAGATCATTGTGGTCTCCAATTCTCCAAGGCACAGTGACTGAAAAAGGATAAGCATACAAACATTTGACAGTAAGCTGTGCATTAAAAGTGTGATTATGGTGCATTAACCTCACTTCACATTTTCACACTCCCTAAATTATTCATTATTATTTCTCAAGTGTATTACTGTTAACTGTTGTAATCTACATTGATATGGCTTGGGGAATAAGTAGGCGGTCAGGTCGTACACACCCGAAAACTAAACATCTTCCCAGTTTTATTTGCATTGAGTAATTCCACTGAACTGTAACATACAATGCAATACAAAATCAGTGCATTAATATCTCATCATAATCAAGCGCAATGTCAAACATACTAGCTGCATGCAGTAGCTACGGTTATTGTTATGACCTCGGAGGTATATATGATTAATTTGTGCCATATGTCAAACGATATGCATAACAACTAAATAAATGCCGTATTTTGCCCCTGCAGGGAAATTGAATACATCAGCTATGGAAACACGTATGTGTTAATAAAAACAGCATACATTTCTGTAGCTATTTTATAAACTGCACAATGCTGATGAGGGCGTTCTCAATTTCATCTCACTTACCCGCAAGTGGTCCACTGAAAGTGAAGTAAAGTATAAAACGTTTTCTTGATCATAAAATGATTTCAGCAAACATGACACATTGAGATGCAAAGGCCTATAGTTTATTATAAGCCGTATGGGAATTACAGTTATCATTGTGTGCAATTAGGAGGAAGGAAATACAATATGGACGCAAATATTCTATGGTTAAATCTGTAATAATGTACTTTAGGAATATATATATATATATATATATATATATATATATATATAAATAACTATTCCTTTATTATATATATGTATACATTTATATATATATATGTATACATTTAAATGCTGATAGCCTACATTGTGTTAAATTCAATTCATATACATATATATATATTCCTTTATTATATATATATATATATATATATATATATATATATATATATATATATATATATTCCTTTATTATATATATATATATATAAAATAAATTTAAATTTAAATGCTGATAGCCTACATTGTGTTAAATTCAAAGCTGTCAAATTCAAAGTGCAGTTTGAAGCAGGATTAAGCTTTATTTCCCCGCTAATAAATATTGTTATGTAATTTACAGTATAAATACCGCTACATTACAAACGCAAAATGTGCTACTGACAGACCAACTTATCACCTACTCTAACCGTTTGAAGACCTATTAAACCGTTAAGCAGGTTGAGTCGGGAGTTTGCAACCTGTTGCTTAAATATAACTTAATATATTTAATAATAATAAAATATCGAAAATACAGAAACCTGAAAATATTTCCAGAATAAGGAATACAGTATATCTATAGCCTATCCCTCATTGGAACAATCAACACGCTTTTTTTCGACTTACCTCAAGAAAAATTACAAGTTTGATGTTATTTGCAGATATGAACAATTATGCACCGTTTCAAAATATCTTGATTCAAAATATAGCCTATTGTATTATTTTTTAAAATATGATATTATCCTCTAACATAAGAACAGGACACATTAAATCGCCCAGCTGCATAGTCCACGGACGTATTGCCGGGTGCCTGTCAGCATCTGTCTTTTAAAGCCAAAATTGTATGTTGCCTGTCATATTCCACCGGAAATGACGCTCTTGGTGTCCATTACCTTTTGTACACCTAATATCCAATCATTGTACAGTATGAAATAAGGTATGTCTAATTAGGTGGCGAACTGCGGAGACGAGATTAAATGACTTGGGCATCACTCACGGCATAACTTTATCTTGATCACTTCTATCCTTGTATGCATTTTTTTTTTTTTTTTTTGGCGAACTGCGGAGAGAAGATTAAATGACTTGGACATAATTCACGGCATGACTTGATCTTGATCACTTCTATCCTTGTATGCATTTAATTTCTTTTTAGCAATCCATGCAACACAAGCACCCCTGCGAACAAACATGTGGCGATATCTCAAGTACTTGAGGTACTCAAGTGGAAAAACTCAGAGCGCATATTGAGAAACTTAAAAAAAAAAAAAAAAAAAAGTGTTTATAAACTACCATTTGAGATGTGCCCGTGCTTTGGCACAGTCGAGAGAACTTTTGATACAATAACATAGAGCTGCGTGTATGCAGAATAGCTGCCCCTTTGCATCTCCATGCTGTCATTACCTTAAGATACCTGGTGGGCTGCAGACATGAAGGGGCAGTCAGGAAGTCACTTCCAGGTGTAGTGTGATGATTTTGGTGGGGGAGGTAGCTTTGGAGGCTGAAGACATGGTGTAGGGAGGAGGGTGGGGGGAGGTAGGGTAGGGGTTGTATGGGTGGAGGGTGCAGTTTGATGGGGAGAAAACCTATAGTTTTCCCCCAGGGAGAATGAAGTCTGATCGCCACATTATTATGAACCTTATGACAACAGAATCACCCCTTGGGTGTGGCTACTGGAAATTTAATCAGAGCCTTCTGAAGGATACAGTATATATAAATAACAAAAAATAATTTATAAGCGGCTTTTTCTTTCACAATTTCAAATCTGCCGACCCACTTATTGTTTGGGATACTTTTAAATGTGCTCTCCAGGGTCAAACTATTCAATATTCAAGATGAACTGTAAACAGTAATTAATTAATTAAAACTTGGAAAATCACCTGGCCGGGATGGAATTCCTATCGAAGTATATCAAGTTTTCTATGATACAATAAAATAACCATTATTGGCATGTTTTAACTATGCTTATGAAATAGGGAAACTGTCAGGTAAAAAATAAAGAAATATAACTTTTATTTAAAAAGTAAAGGTGCTTTTGATATACCATATAAAATTCAATACAAATGGGAACAACTGTTCCTTTATGCGAGCCTTCCAATTGAAACTATTGTATAGAATTTTAGCCACCAAAAACATACATGGGGTACTGAACATTCTCCAGTATGTAGATTATGTCAAGATGAAACCGAATTGATTCAACATATTTTTTGGTACTGTCCCATAGTGAGCCTTTTCCGGACTCAAGTCTGGCTAAGGAAGTGTAATATCAAGGCTGAATCGGACGTTCAGACTGTTCTGCTTGGAGATTTAAAAAATAGTAATCAAATGGTTGTAAATGTTATCATACTTCTGGGCAAAGTATGTATTCTCAAGTCTATCTCGAATCAGGATCTACAAATGGAGCATTTTAAATCAATCGTAAAAAAATTATAGCTGAGTAGAAAACCTGCTATCTCAGGGAAATTATTAATATACACTGCTCAAAAAAATTAAGGGAACACTTAATCATCACAGTGTAACACCAAGTCAGTTAAACTTCAGGGATATCAATCTGTCCATTCAGGAAGCACAATTGATTGTGAATCAATTTCACCTGCTTTGTTGCAAATGAAAGCGACAACAGGTGCAATGGAGATGCAAGACAATCCCCAAAAAGGTAATGGTTTTGCATGTGGTGGCCACAGACAATTGCGCTCTCCTTATCCTTCCTGACAGATTCTTCTCTAGTTTTGTGTTCTGCTAGTGTCCTTGTCACTGCTGGTAGCATGAGGCGGTACCTGCAGCCCAATCAGGTTGCACAGGTAGTCCAGCTCTTCCAGGATGGCACATCCATACGTGCGGTCACAAGAAGGTCTGCTGTGGCTCCCAGCAGTCTAAAGAGCATGGAGGAGATACCAGAAGACCGGCCGTTACACAAGGAGAGCTGGACAGGGCCGTAGAAGGGCATCGACCCAGCAGCAGGACCGGTATCTGGAACAGGAGGAGCACTGCCAGAGCCCTACAAAATGACCTCCAGCAGGCTACTGGTGTGCAGACTCCATGAGGGCCCAATGTCCTCTATTGGGACCTGTGCTCACAGCCCAGCACTGTGCAGCTCGATTGGCATTCACGAGAGACCACCAGAATTGGCAGGTCCACCATTGGTGCCCTGTTCTCTTCACAGATGAGAGCAGGTTCACACTGAGCACGTGATCGGCACATTATCCTGCCTGTAACATCATCCAGCATAACTGGTTTGGCGGTGGGTCAGTGATGGTCTGGGGAGGCATATCCTTGGAGGGTCGCACAGACCTCCATGTCATAGCCAACAGTACCCTGACTGCTGTTAGGTGTACTGGGATGAAATCATCAGACCGACTGTCAGACCTTACGCTGGTGGAGTGGGCACCGGGTTCCTCCTGGTGCAGGACAATGCCTGGCCTCATGTGGCCAGTGTGTGTAGGCAGTTCCTGGATGAGGAAGGCATCAATGCCACAGACTGTCCAGGAGCTCACTGATGCCCTGATCCAGGTCTGGGAGGAGATCCCCCAGGACACCATTCGCCGACTCATCAGGAGCATGGCCAGACGTTGTCGGGAGTGCGTACAGGCACGCGGGCGCCATACACACTACTGAGTCGCATTATGAGTTGCCGTGATAAAGTTGACAATTTGGATCAGCCTGTGATTCCTCAATTTTTTACTTTGACTTTCATTACTTTGTATGATTTTGAATCCAGCCCTCAATGGGTTGATGATTTTGGTTTCCTTTGACCACTGTTACGTCATTTTGTTCTCAACAAATTATACAATGTACATCAGTAAAGATTTTTAACTTGAATAAATCGTTCATCAGGATTTGATGTGTACCTTAAGTGTTCCCTTAATTTTTTTTGAGCAGTGTAGTTTGTATGGTTCAAGGTGGAAAAAAATCAGACAGGCTGAGGGTTGGTGTTAGGCCAGGGACAGAAAAAAAAAAAAAAAAGACAAAGGGAAGAAAGAAATAAAAAGGAGCAGGAAAAAAGGAAATCCTTTCGTCAGAATAAATGAATTGCACTAAAATTTTAAATATTGTTAGAATATGATAAAACTATTATTGGTAATTATATTATTATTGTGTGGCACGGATGGTGCAGTAGGTAGCACTGCCGCCTCACAGCAAGGAGGTCCTGGGTTCGAATCCCCGTCGGCCGGGGCCTCTCTGTGCGGAGTTTGCATGTTCGCCCCGTGTTTGCGTGGGTTTCCTCCGGGTACTCCGGTTTCCTCCCACAGTCCAAAGACATGCAGGTTAGGCTGATTGGAGAGTCTACATTGCCCATAGGTATGAGTGTGTGAGTGAATGGTGTGTGTGCCCTGCGATGGACAGGTGACCTGTCCAGGGTGCATTCCTGCCTTTCGCCCAATGTATGCTGGGATAGGCTCCAGCCCCCCTGCGACCCTGTTCAGGATAAGCGGGTTAGTATACATTATATACATTATATAGTATAATGAATGAATTATATAATTTTCTGTTAACTTTTGTTCAATTTGCATGTATGACACTGACTTTCCTTTCCAAATATTGTTTAATGTATGTCAAATGTTTGTATAAATCAGTATTTATGTAAGAATCTTCCCCCAATGTGGGTCGTCGAGGGATTTATAAAAAAAATTATAATATTATAATATATATATATATATATAGTACTATAGGTCAAATCCCATCTTTCCAGGGACAGAAGAATAAATAGATCTAGTCCATGAAAATAGAAGAAAACAAAAACTTTATTGCTCGTATGAAAGAACGTACGGAAAGGAACAGTTGACAAAGGGCTGAACCCGATCACAGACTGCAGCGCGTATCTATGCTATATTTGCAAGATCACAAAGAAAGAAAAGGCAATGTGAATTTGTCCTTTCTCCCCCTTGGCCTGTGATGTTCATGTATTATGGGGGAATATTATTTTGTTACTGAGGTACTTAATCTTAAACCCGAGAACAGTTATATTTTCAATATTTAAAAATTGCTCATGCATTCTTAAACAGTTTAACAACATATTAGTAATGTGATAAGCTTGAACCAATGTGTTTCTCATCAGATTTATTTTTGAATTCTCTTCAACAATCCAAATGAGACAGGATTTTTAAAACAGATGAGCCAGCTCTCACGGGTGTCATGACGACCTGCAGTGGATGGCTGCCCCTTACGCCTTCAACAGGAAATGCTCATGGCGGCCATTTTGCCCGTTTCTGTTTCCGTGGTAGGAATAGTGATGTGCAATCCGGTACGTTTTATAGAATGCATAAACTTCTTTAAATATTAAAAGCAAGCAAATGTAGGAAAACAAAACATTTAAAGAGGAATTGCAAAATACAGTCACAATGTAAATAAACCAAAGCACTTTCCATCAGCTGCCATCTTCAACTATGTCAAGCTTTTTGGTCTGATATTGCCAACTTCTGTCATGGGGGAAATATTTTCTTCAGTGCCCAAGAAGCCCAGTGCCTGAGAAATAATAGAAAGTCATATTTTAACTAACTAACTAACTAACACTAGTCTCATGAACGCAGGCAGACGAACATGAAATCTGAAGGAAATGTGCTGGAAATGTATTTATATCACAGCTGAACAAATACCACTGTTGCTCTTTAATCCCTAGACGGACAGGGAGGACATTACAGCTCATTTCTATGTGGAATGAATACTTTTCACTCTGTTCAAGATCAATGGCCACAATCTAGATTGAGCCAAAGGCTTCCCATACAATGAATGCATATTCTGTCCAAACAGAATATTTGGTCAGCCATATTTTCTAATAGTAATATTGGCCGCGTTTCCCAAACGCGTTAAGAACGTTCTTAAGCTAAGAAAGTTCTTAAGGACCTTCTTAAGAAGCAAACGCGTTTCCCGAAACACCTTCTTAGCCTAAGATGATCTTTCGTAAGAAGGCTTTGTAACAAGGGTCCGGAGCGTTCTTAAGGGCCTTCTTATCTCTTAAGAACGTTCTTTATCAGGAAACCCGGCCATTGTCTGTGTGTGTTCTCGAGATTAGAAATAATATTCAAACTCAAGAATTTATCAAAACTGTGTCAAGAAAATGACAGCTAAAACTCTTACCTTTAAATCCTTCTTCAGGCATGCAGACTGCAAGCACAGCACATTGACAAAGGGAGAGATTAAAGTCAGACTTGCATATTGCCCACTGCAAACACAATCTCACTTGCAGATAGCACAGCAGTGGGACTGCGCAGATCCACGGCTCACCCCAGTGCGGTCACACCGATGCCCCATTTCACAATGTTCACTATGGAAGTGCTCCCCATAAGAAAACAAGCATCTTACCTGACTGTCAAGAATTCATCATCACTGACCTACTGTAAATAACATTACCGTTTCCTTATTGGTACTGTTGTGGTTTGTGAATACAGATATTTTCCCTAGAACAGTGGTAACTAACCCTGTTGGGACTAACCCTTTCAAGTCATAATTTGGCACACCTGACTAATTAACAGCTCAACAAAATCTCTAGCTGTTGAATGTGGTGTGCTTTGTTAGGGTTGGAGTTAATGCATTAAGGATGGCAGATCTCCTGGAACAGGGTTGGTTACCACTGGCCTAGAAGATTCTGTCCAAGAATCACCCTTGACTATGAATATTAATGAGGGGGTGTGGCTAACACGTTGCCATGGCGCTTCAAGCTGTCAGTCACACCACACAGGAAGTTAAGGATCGTCTCTAGTACAACCTTAGGTTTCTGGTGTATTAATGAGACACTTAATACGAACAGAAATTAAATCTACATATACATATAAAATGTACTGTGGAAACTTACCCTGGTATACATCATCCATCGCTGCATAATCTGCAATGGGTTCGTCAGCCTATCAGATAAGAGACCACATACAGTGGTTTAGAAAACCTCACATGACTGCGCAGAAGGAGGGAGTGAGAATGGGGAGTTCTGGGTATCGGACGTCTGTACCTTTAAACATATGACACTCTCTGGAATGACCCCGAGACTGCCCAAGGTGGCGGAGTCGTCCGTCAAACAGCGGCCATCTATCGACAGGTTCTGATCGAAGGGAGCCACGGAGAACGCGTGCATGATCTGTTTACAAAGGAGACGGTCAGTCCACCTGTGTTTCTGTACCGCGGGACTCAACGTGCTTCTGCATTCGGACACGCTGCCAGAAAAAGGGTTCTTTCACTCGTCTCCATAGAGCAGGGCGCATCAAATCACGGTCCTCGAGGTCCGAGAACTGCTGGTTTCCCACCCTCCCTTTACCTGGGAGTCAGGTGTCTGGCCAAGCAGTAGCACTAATTGTTCAGCTAATTACCTGAGAGAACAGAAAATCAGGGCCATATTTGGATTTGAAGTCAAGACTTGATGAATGCTGCCATTGAGGAACCCTTTTCAGTTCTTTATGGAGCCCTCTATCGTAGGTGTGAAGTGAGAAAGCTCCCAGACAAAGAAGCATTGCGCTGGATGAAGATCCCATGAGCTAGATAGGGATCATCCATGGAATTACAGCAGTGGTCTCCAACCCTGGTCCTGGAGACCAACTGGGTCTGCAGGTTTTTGTTTTCACCTTAAAATCAGCACCCTGCTGAGACACAGGTAACCAGGTGAGGTGAGTTAACTGTATAATCAATGCCCTAATCGATGAATTACCCAGCAGACCCTGTAGCTCTGCAGTACCGGGGCTGGAGACCTCTGAATTACAGGTTTTTTCTGAGAGTGCAGACGGGGGTGGAGAGGGGGGCGGAGCACCTGGATCTTGAGCTCTTTGAGCGTCTGATTGGCCGAGACGATGAGCGCCTTCTCGCCGCGTAGCTTGCGGTGGCGAGTGCTTCGGCGGATGCCCGCTTTGTGGGCGATGGGCGCGGCGGTGCTGGAGGCGGTGCTGGGGGCGGTGCTGGGGGCGGTGCTGGAGTTGGGGCTTGAGCTCTCACTGGGGCAGCTGGTCGAGTGGTTCAGTTTCTGACGCTTGGCGCCATCTTCTGACTGGGGAGAGGGAGAGACAACACTGCTCAAGCCCTGGTTCAGTGAGCTAGACTGTGGAGGGAGCACTTACACTGTATGCACCAGGCCTTACAGGGATTCACACGCTATCTACAAACAATGTGAAAGTGAGGGACACAGCAGGGTGTACGTGCGTCACTATAACTCACTTATGTATAATATTCTACGACTCAGAACCGAGCTCTGTGTGTTGGACTGAACAGCACTGAGTGTGCGTATGTATGTGTGTGAGTGTGTGTGTGTGTGTGTAGAGCTCACCTGATTGAAATCAGGGTCGTGCTCCCCGTCTCCTTTATTCTCCTCCCGCTCATCCTCCGCCTCCGAGCCACTCACGTTGAACTCAGGCGCGGCCTCCTTAATGATCTGAGAAGAGGAGGGGGGGGGGAGAGAGAGAGGGAGAGAGAGTGAGAGAGAGAGAGTAACAGAGAGAGTGAGAGAGAGGGAGAGAGAGAGTAACAGAGAGAGTGAGAGAGAGCGAGAGAGAGAGAGAGAGGGAGAGAGGGAGAGAGAGTGAGAGAAAGAGAGTGAGACAGACAGAGAGAGAGGGCGAGAGTAACAGAGAGTGAGAGAGAGGGAGAGAGTAACAGAGAGAGGGCGAGAGTAACAGAGAGAGCGTGACAGAGGGAGAGAGAGAGGGCGAGAGTAACAGAGAGAGTGAGAGAGAGTGAGAGAGAGGGAGAGAGAGAGAGAGAGAGTAACAGAGAAAGTGAGACAGAGACAGAGCTCACAGGCTGGCGCTGAGGTTAGGAGGTGTGCTGCTGGTCTCACCTTCTTGTTGTCGACGACCTTGCGGATGTAGATGGTGGCCTGAGCATACTCCCTCATGTCCCTCTGCTGCTGGAATATCAGCCCCTCTCTGCAGTCCAGGCACAACTCTGAAACAGCCCACACTGCACTTACCACTGGCTAAATACTGTACTCACCACTGGCCAACACTGCCCTTACCACTGGCTAAACACTGTACTCACCACCGGCTAAATACTGTACTCACCACCACTAACACTGCACATACCACTGGCTAAATACTGTACTCACCACTGGCTAAATACTGCCCTTACCACTGGCTAAATACTGTACTCACCACTGGCTAAATACTGTACTCACCACTGGCTAAATACTGTACTCACCACCAACAACACTGCACATACCACTGCCTAAATACTGAAGTTCATATAAATAAAGCTAAATAAAGTTCAGTCTTCACACCAGGCTGTGGCAATACATGCCTCATCTACATTGGATTGTCATTTTCACCCCAATTCAGCGGAGTTTACTCATAACATTTCATGACATTCACCGTGGTCAAGGTCTACATTATATTGGCTTATAAATAAAAGAACATAAATGCCCTAAATGCCATGTTACAAATTCACAAATTCTACACTATGAAATTAACTTGAACCTTAACCCATGTCCTTAGTGGACGTTTTTAAATTCCTGCGGTACACTTGTCAAGCTAGTAGATTCCAAATCTGCTGCCAATGTGTAAGGCTACAGAGTGGGTTTTTCTTAACACGGCATTTATCGTCTAAAGTTGAATATGGCTTAAACTTTTCAATCTTGACCACCAACAGCACTGAAACAAAAAGTATTTTACATTTTATTCCCTTAAGAAAATTCCTCACCAGAATTCCCCAAAGCATGAACATCCCTGTTACTCACCTGGCTGTGTTCTGTATTCTATGTTCACAG
Organism: Conger conger; assembly: GCF_963514075.1. Taxonomy (NCBI): domain Eukaryota; kingdom Metazoa; phylum Chordata; class Actinopteri; order Anguilliformes; family Congridae; genus Conger; species Conger conger. The sequence continues at coordinate 21,823,095 of NC_083773.1, read as the reverse complement.
TGCCCTTTGGTGTCTGTTCACTAATTCTGCAGATGGAGATGGGCTGATCCACAAGAAACAGTCTGCTGATAACTTCCCATTCGCTCGGCCATAGCAGGGCTATACTGTGCAGTGGAAAAACGAGAGCATGTCAACACCGCCCCCAGGTGGTGAAATTGAGAAGACACGTACAACAGAACAACATGTGCACGGCAATCAACCTGCTCTTCTCAGCCTGGCTTTTACCGACTGGTGGTAAAATCCAAACTTGTTGACAATTATAGGAATGGCATTTCTTATTTTACACACAGGGAAATAATCGTCAGGCAAGACATTATAATGCATGTTGAGTAAATAAGTAAACCGACTCGGCTACGCTATAGGTATCCTTGAGGGACGGGAATTGCGGGTTCTTCAGGCTGGAACCACACATCCTGCAACGTCAAAGCCAGTCATTTCCCATGGGAGGAGATTTTTCACTTCCACAAGGCACACCATGTGTATGTAGCTTTTCAATCAAACCGATTAACGCTGCCTTCATTTATTCCAATGACTCATTCAGCCATATACATTTAACTACATTAAATTGCAGAGTACTATATAAGCAACAATTGTTATATAGACAACAAAAATAACACTTTATATATATACATTGAGTGAAAACCTACAGCCCTAATTCAGCAAATAATTGAATTATATAATGAAGATCTGAGGCTGGAATAAAAAGCAGCACACATTGGGCCCTCTAGTTTGAGACGGCTGTCATATACACTGGGGAGTCTCTGGACTCATTGCAACTGCTTATTTTTCTCCTCTTTTCTTTTTCTTGCTGTTTATCTACTCACCTATCAATAGAGGCTAAGAAAAGTGGTAAGAAAAATAAAGTAGGTTGAGAAAATGTGAATTAGGCAAAACGGAATGTCCTTGTTCCATCGAAAATTAGTTCGAAGCCACGTCAGTTACAGACGTGGCAGATGGGAAGAGGTGGACCCACAGGTCTATCATTTATACGTCAGGCTTTCCTGAAAAATACCTCCGCAAAGGACACGCTGCCGTTTTCTTGTTCAAAGGAAAATTTGGGAGTTCCTATAACTTCCAATTCTAGCTCCTAGAAGGAACATTAAAGGGGTTGGTGTCCTTAAAGGGGTTGGTCCTTGACCGATTTCTGGGTGAGGAGCACGGAAAGGAAAAGTGTGGAGAGAAACAGGCGATTGCGATGAGCCCTCTGAGTCTCTGTCCTTCTGCAGGGGAGGAGGGGTGAGGGTACTCACTGCTGGGCGTCCCCTTTCACCATGGAGTCGTAGGTGAACATGAAGCCCCCGTGCGGACACAGCAGGACGCTGTTCCCCACGTTGGACACTGGGGTCCCCTTCGCAGGCCGCCTGCAAAGCCAGGTTCTCATCAGACCAGCAGTCTCAGGAATAACAGGACTGACTCACTCGCTCTGAACGGCAGCAGCAGCGTTTGATCACAAGCCTATGGCTGCAAGCTGGCCCACACACGCCGCTTTGGATAAACGCGTCTGCTGAAAAAATGTAGTGCCCGAACCTGACTGCTGTGAACACATCACTTAAACTTATTTTCTTCAAATAAATGCACTTGCTAATACAGACTGTGCTGATATTGGTACACTACATACCTGCACATGAAAACATCAACTGTGTGAACAAGGATGAATCAGAACACATCACCTGATGAACTTTTTCCATTCTTCCACAAAAAACAGGGAAACGATATAAAGAACATCCGTGTCCTGCAAAAAGAAAGTACGACAAACATTGGAGGTGAGCAGATGAGCACATTTATCAGATAGTTAAAGTGAACTCAAACCCTCTGGGACATGCTGGCTATTGCCCTCACATTAATGCTCAATAAGCTAAACCAGACAGTGCTGATATGGGTTCTGTGGTTCATAGACTATGCTGATATTGGTTCCTAGTACTGTAACTGGTTCCAGGCTGTACTGTAGCACCTGAGGCCATTTCTGCAGCGTGGGCCTGTTTTTCTCCTGAAACAGGTTCATCAGAGAAGTCTTCTGCTCGTTGGCCATCATCTTGTTCAGGGCCTCAGTCTCCTTCCCTTCCCTGTCCAGCCTCTGGAAAGGAACATTTCAAATCATCACGACCATTATCGTCCTTAATCTTACAATATCACCTTCCACCTTTATCCTCACATATTACAATATCACCCTCCCCATCTCTCATTCATTTCACAATATCACCTTCCCCATCTCTCATTCATTTTGCAGGATCACCAGTAGGAAAATACCTGGGCGGGCTGTTGACAGATGAAAAGTAATTGAGGCACGAATGTAATGTAGACATTGGCGCTTGTTTGGCTGTCATAAGGATAGCAGAAGCATTGCTATGTAGATACTGCTGCTTGTTTGGTGATTCATAGATGCTGGTGCTTGATTGGCTGTGATGAGGATCTTTCTTACCAGGCATTGCTGACAGGCGTCCTGGCGATGGGAGAACTCAGGGGCCTTGGGGAAGTACACCCTCAGCCTCCTCCACACCTCCTCCGAGATCAGCTTCCTCTCAGACTCCAGTATGCTCAGCCCCCCTGGAGGATGTAGACAGACAGACAGACAGACAGACAGACAGACAGACAGACAGACAGACAGACAGACAGACAGACAGACAGACAGACAGACAGACAGACAGACAGACAGACAGACAGACAGACAGACAGACAGACAGACAGACAGACAGACAGACAGACAGACACACACAGAGAGACACACACAGAGAGACACACACAGAGAGACACACACAGAGAGACAGACACACACACACACACACAGACACACACACACAGACACACACACAGACACACACACAGACACAGACACACAGACACAGACACACAGACACAGACACACACACAGGTTCAGTCATGATTCAGAAACGGTGCCTCCTGTCTGGGTGTGTACATGAAAGAGCAGGGGCTACTGGGTAAACTTGACAACCAACTTCCCGCTACTGAAGTCAGCTGTCATCATGCACTGTACAAGCACCCTGTAACCCACAGCCCAACAGGGCTCCAAGAAAGGTAGCTTCATCTACCACTGTGAAGCAAAGCTGGCTCCTGCAGCTTTATCTACCACTGTGAAGCAAAGCTGGCTCCTACAACTTCATCTATTGCCGTGAAACAAAGCGTGAGACATTAAAGCAGCACACACCATGAGGGCAGAGAATATCCTCGTTGAACGTCTTCATCTCCTCGTCCTCTCCCTCCTCCTTCACCTCAGGAACTTCTGAGTCCGGTTCACCTGGGGAGAGGGAGAGAGAGGGAGAGAGAGAGAGAGAGAGAGAGAGAGAGAGAGATGAAACATGACCCTTATTCTTTCAGCTTTCTTCCATACCATCAATTTCTGATCCAATCAACAGAATCATTTTGAGAATAATTACAAAGGCGACTGCAGATAGAAATGAAACACAGACCCTGTTTTAATGTTTAAACCAATGATAAACTGAGGAGACAAGCGTACCTTTAGCAGCTGAAATATCCAGGCCTTCCCCGTTGGCTTTCCCGTTAGTGTGTTTGGTCTCCTCCTCCTCTTCTTCCAACTGCTCCAGGGCCAGCTGTCTCCAACTCCGCAAGGAGGCTTTGCCAATCCAATAGCCCTCATTACTGTGACACACAAACCCTCGCGGTCAACCACAAATCACACAAGCAGGCTCAACCACCAGTGGCCGCTTTGCATTTCTATTGGCTGGTTTCCAGCCTATTATTACATTTTTACCAATATTTGTTACATTTTTTTCATTTGGCAGACTCTTTTAATCCAAAGCGACTTACAAGTGCAAAGGTCCTTCCGCAGGTTAAAAACATCAAATCCATAACTAGCAAAACAAGCATGATGAGCTGTTCTAAACAAAGACAATAGTCTTTGTTTTCTAACCCTAACTCTTCTTTATTAAGAGTTAGGGTTAGACAAGAAGGATATTGAAAGGGGGCATGACTAAGGTATAGTTTAAAAAGGTTTTTTGGTCTGTCAAAATATGGGGAGAGCTTCTGCTGCCCTTATAACGTGATGAGCTTTAAAAAGACGATCGACGCACTGGGATCACCTTTTAAGCGGCAGCTTGACAAAGTTGGAAACTTCTTTGTAATCTTCGTTCAGCTGGTTTTTGAGCCGCAGAACCCAGCATCGCTGTACCACACAGTCCTGACAGAGAGAGGAGCCTGGGGGAGAGAGATCAGCCATGTCTCAACCCCAGGTACACACACCACACACCCACAAGGTAATGGATAGCACACACACCATGCAATGCAAAAAAAAAAAACCCAAAAAAAACAGTCAATCTCAAGAAGTATTTTCATACTTACATTGAGACTTTTTAGCTAAATAAGACAAAAACGTCGGCAACGACGTAAAACAGTTTTGACTCAGTTCAAGATTTGGCAATAGAATAAGAAAATTTTACTTAGCAAGAAAACGGTAACCTAAAACAATCTAATATTTTGTACTTGAGAAAAAAATGTTTTATTACAAGACCAGAAACATTTCAGTTTTTCCAGTGTAGTACTGGAAAAACATACTGGTCTAGAGGGCTCTTGGAAACCATGGTACATCTCTAAAATAAAACGGGGCTCAAACATGGACCTTGTAAAGCTCATAACTTAAAATACAATACACCATAATTCAGGAGCTGGTTTTAAGAAACACTACAGTACTTAAAGAATTCATTGGTAAGATGAGTGCACTGTATTCGGTCAGAGGGAAATCTCACGGTCTAGTCTGGGACTCCCGCCATATCGGTCGAAGAAGAGGTCTGCGGCTTTTGCGGAGATGCGTTTCACGTCTCCGATCTTGTCCGGGTGAAGCTTCCCGTGCGAACACAGGAACTTAGTGTTGTCGATGGCCTTGGTAACAGTGGAGTCATCCAGCCACTTCTTCAGCCACTCCAGGGGCACAAACTCAAAGAGCTGCCCTGTAACAGGAGCAGAAACCAGGCGTGACCGAGTCACACAACCAGCTTCCTGACATCAACACGGGGATGTCCACCAACAACAGCTGTTGCCTTAGAAACACTACCCCATTAGGGTGTAGGAAAACACATACTACAATGTTTTTAACATATGTAATAATCGGTACTGGTAACTGAGAGCAATGTTCTAACACAGACTTAAACACTTTGAACATTCCAAAAAACCAAATGATTATTACCACCAAAAAAAGCAACCGTATAACACAGTGTCAGCTTGTGTACACCATTACATGATAATCTTTTGCATACAGAGCTGTCTTTCCATACACAATGAGCAATAGATGCAGTCTTTGATATCAATGTACAAATAATATACACCAATACACATACATTGAGCAGACAGATAAATACATAATTCAAACAGTTTAAAACAACCTGGGAAGTATGGTAAAAGATAAACAATAGCTACAATAGCATACGTCCCCTTAACTCCAATGGCACAATCAAACTGTAACCATATCCCATTTCAAAGCAACTGTGTCAAAGCGCAGCTCAAAGTAAAGGAATAAAGTATGAGTATCAGACCTGGGTCAGATACGCAATTGCTTCAGATTAAAATAATTTTATGCGCTTTACTGAGCATGTCTGGTGTATTTGGAACCTAGGAAATGGAAAACTTGGTTGGCTCACTTGCAGCAGGCAAGTTCAATGGGGCACAGAAAAGTACTTGAATCCAAAACGTTACGTATTCGACTGAGGTCTGCTGAGGACAGAAACCGTGTAATTGTGTCACGGGAGAAAGAGGGAACACCCTATCCTCTCAGTCATTCATTTCTTTTTGGGGGGGGTCAGGATTGTGAAACTGAACAGGAATGTTTTTACAGACCGTCTTCCGCGGGTAACAATTCGTAGAGCTCCTTCACCTCTTCGTGCTTGGCTTTGCCCTTGTCTACGCTCTGTTTCCGCATGTCGGCCATTTCCACACACCATTCCTCAAACTTCCTGTTGTCCCCCTCCACCAGCCTCTGCAGGAAGGCTGGAGGGCGCACACACACAAATACACACACACGCAGGCACAAATACACACACACACACACACACACACACACAGGCACACACAGTGAAAGGGAGGACCATGGGGCCGTGTGGTTGTGGGGGGTTCAAACAAACCTCAATGAGGGAATACCATGCATATGACGTATTCCATTTATTATTATATAAAAATAAAAAAACCAAGAAAAAAAACCCCCCAAAACAAACAAAAACCTGTAATCAGCCATGTTTATTTAGACAAGAGCATAGGACGTTCCCATGCTTTGTGTGTCCGACTGTGTGTTATTTACTGATAGCACACTAGCAGCTCAAGAGACGCCTCTCACCTGGTACCTCAATGTTAACCTCCGTTTCACTGTCAGTGTCATTCTCCTCCACCTGCCGTTTGTACACCAGCATGTAGGCGTTCCGGGAGCAGTGGTAGCCCTTGCTGCACTTGGGCTTACGCGTCTGTGACTTCACCGTTTCAGCTAGGAGCACAATAAGATGGCAGAAACTCTAACTACTCTGTGAAATGACAAATAATTACATGAAAATCCTAAAGTAAAGCCAAGTGTAACTGGAGAAACAAGGTCTCTGTCTGTGTATGTGTGGGCAAATGTGTAGGTTATTTGTTCGTGTGTGTGCGTTTGTGTGTATACATATAGTACAGATATACTGTAACACGTTATAGGCCAGTAGAGGATGGTACACACTTAAAAAGTGCTCACCAATGTCTTCCTCTATTCCAAGCTGCAGCTTCTTGCCCTCCATTTTCTCGATCTCCTCGTCGTTGAACTTGTACCAGTCGCTGGTGCGGGCGTCGCGTACATGCGCTATGTAGTGGCCGGAGTAGGCGCTAACGCCCCGGTGGATCAGCACGGCGTTCAGCTCGTACACACACTTCTCCTCTGGGGAGACACACAGGCACAAAGCAGCCATCACACACACGGCGTGTGCCAGTGAGCAGAGTGCACACACCTTACGCACGGCACGCACCCCACACCCAGCTAATGCCGTACGACCACAAATATGTGAGTAGAATGCTGATGTAACAATCACTACTGGCAACGACTTACAAAAAATAAAATAAGTTTATATGCTGCCAGAATCGTTGCAGAAATGTTCCGCCGCGAGGTACCTTTCTGTTCCAAAAATGGGCCCATGTCCAGGACTTCTGGGAAGCTGATGAAAGTATTTAACTTCTTCTTGTGACCAGTTTGCCTGGATTAAATTAAAGCACAGCCAGACAAAAGGCTATATTAGACAACATTAATTTATGCCCACAGGAGGTACTGCAGCCAACCCTAAACCTAAGGCAATCGCTTTAGGGTTGAATAAACTCCTATAGTGTGCGTTTCATAACGGCCTCGTTCAGAGCGGAGGTTACTGGTGTGGAGGCGGGGTCCAGGCGCTCTCTCACCGGTCGAAGACGAAGCGCATGAGCTGCAGGTTGAGGGTTCGAGGGAGGCTCTGGAGCGTGATTCTGCGCGTGGCGTTCTGCTTGCTCTGGCAGCTCTCGCAGAAGTAACGGTTGTCCCCTTCCAGCTTCTCCTCCTGCGAACGCCGACCCCCCCCACGGACACCCACCCCCCCACAAGTGAGTACAGGCCCCTCACACTCTTTACACAGAGATCCACACCACACTGTGTACTTCAGTTAGGGAATGAGAAAGGCTCGCATTCCATCTCCACTGATTTGTCTCCAAAATGCATCCCTGAACATATTAAATGATTGAAATAGTTCACTGCAAAATGATTGAAATAGTTCACTGCAAAAATTGTCTTAAGGATTTTTGCCTGGTAATAAGGCTGATGGATGAGTAAGGGAGGGGATGATGGAGTGAATGATGGAGGGATGATGGAGGGATGAGGGAGGGATGGTGGATGAATGATGGAGGGATGAGGGAGGGATGGTGGATGAATGATGGAGGGATGAGGGAGGGATGAGAGGGATGAGGGAGGGATGGTGGATGAATGATGGAGGGATGAGAGAGGGATGAGAGAGGGATGAGAGGGATGAGGGAGGGATGGTGGATGAATGATGGAGGGATGAGGGAGGGATGGTGGATGAATGATGGAGGGATGAGAGGGATGGTGGATGAATGATGGAGGGATGAGAGAGGGATGAGGGAGGGATAAGAGAGGGATGAGGGAGGGATGGTGGATGAATGATGGAGGGATGAGGGAGGGATGGTGGATGAATGATGGAGGGATGAGGGAGGGATGGTGGATGAATGATGGAGGTATGAGAGAGGAAGGCACCTTGAGGAACTCGGTCACACAGTCAGTCAGCTGCTTGTGTCCCTGGATGTTGAGCTCCAGCTCATAGAACCGGGACGGGAGGGAGGAGGTGCGGCCACACTGGTTACACCTGCAGCACATCAGGGAGTGTGTGTGTGTGAGAGAGTGTGTGTGAGTGTGTGAGAGTGTGTGTGTGTGTGAGTGCGAGTGCGGGTGCGAGCGTGAGCGTGTGTGTGTGTGAGTGTGTGTGTGCGCGGTGTGTGAGTGTGTGTATGGTGAGTGTGTGAGAGAGTGTGTGTGGTGTGTGTGTGTAGTGTGTGTGCGGTGCGGTGCGGTGTGTGTGTGTGTGTGTGTGTGTGTGTGTGTGTGTGTGTGTGTGTGTGTGTGTGTGTGTGTGTGTGTGTGTGGGTGGGTGGGTGGGGGCAAATCACATCAGGGAGGAGCACTTTCAGTTCGGTGTGAAGGGAGGGGTGGGGTCAAATCAAGGGACCAGATTTCCAGCTATTAGTTTTGATATGAAGTTGCCGCCCTAGTGATTCCTATATTTCCATTCTCAAAAGGCCTATTTTCCCATTGGACTCCATTCATATTCAGCAAATTAAGTGCTGAACATGAAGTATATTCTACTCATATACATATGTTCAATCTATATCTATAGGTTTGGTTTTCCCCCTTAGCACACAGAAAAAGATATAGATCGTGGCAACTGCCCAAGCGCTTTTTAATTGGTCCATCCGCCAAGGCATGTCATTTTCCAAGGACACAAATGAGTGTGAAACTGGTGCCCTGGGTGGCAGAATTTTCCCATATTGGTCTACTGACGTCGCAGTCTCCATATATTACATACTCTGAGGGTCAAATGGCTAATTGTGCTTCAATCCAAATATTGTGAGAAATCATGAGTATGAGTGAACCGTACTATCTCTCCAGCTCAGAAGTCTGTTTATGAAGGGCACTGACTATTCTCCTATCCAACCACGTGGTCAGAATGGCTGTAGGTTTATGTTAATGTATTCAAACTCAACTGAGTGCCTTTGTTCCAAGGAAATCAATGACCATTTAAAATATACCCCTGGATACTAAGAAAAACCAACATCCCCTCCATTTTGCAGCCAGAAATCCAACATTGAATTGCTCTATCATCTTTTTAATCTTTTTAAAATACATTGCACACACTACAAGTCCCATGAAGCATTTCACAAGCATCTAAGGCTATATGAGCTGGAGGTAAGGGAACACTTTCTGCCGTTGTCTGAAGACACATCTCTTCACACTGTACCTTGACTAGCTCTAACACCACTCCTCTGCAGGATTACCCCAAATATAGTGTCACTCATGTACCACTTGTACGGGACATGGGTATCAAACTTAGCAAGTCCTACATAATATATATAGAATTTCTTACAATTTCGGATTAATTTCTCTTTATAAGAATGGGCCTGACTAACCTGAGCCAAAAGCACATTCCCACATGAAACCAAATGGGACTGTGAGCAATGATGTTCAGCGTTTGAGTGATATATTAACATGTTTTCAGTTTCAGAAGAAAGGGCTTCATATAAATCAACATAAGAGTCTGATCTTTAAATCAACAAGCCGAAAATACTGCCCTGATAAATTAAACAACCTGCTAACCTTTCCCGTAAGAAAAGTAAATCACGAAACTTCATCAGACCCTGCAGGGCTTATCCCATAAAGTCTGCATACACATTTTATACCTGTCCTTTAAAGATAAATAACTGGTCATATATTTACCTGAGGTTTTGAATTCTTCCAGCACTGATATCAAAGCACATATAATTCAGACATTTGACTTTATAAAACTAACCAATAAACTGAAGGCAAGGGTGTTGCTGTGGGAAACGCACATATTTACCCTCCTTCTGAAGAAAAGGATGGCAAATCTTTTAAATCAGCCCCCTCTCGAATTTTACCACTGGCCTTGCAGTCTCATGATCACATCTGAAATGCCTTTTAATCCGGAGGAAAGCTACATCTTTTTACATTTCTCCTAAATATAACCAGAAGCAAACGTATTCTGAATTCCTCAAAAGGAGCAAACATTACAGCAGAGAAATGTTTGTTTGTCTGCCTGAAAAGTGGGATTTTCATTATTTCTACTGTTGGCCTGTGAGAGTGACGACAATGGATATTTACTTTTTGAAACAGGTGCCCTTTCCATTTCTTCTACAAATCACTATTTAAATTCTCTCAAGTTATTACTGGTAAATCACAATGATCACACATATGTATGCAGGTCTTGACCTACATTTTGAACATAAGTCTTACAAAGCACAAACAATAACCTGTTCATGAACTCACCCATCACATGCAAATGCACAATATAAGAGATTTTCTAAACCAGAAACAAACCTTTGGTTACAAAATTCTAGTCTTTCTTGACACCGCAAGAAACTTTCAACGCATTTCTCATCAGGATTTATAATGAGATGTCAATTAAATATATAATAATATAATATACAATGAAATGTAAATGTATTCAACTGTGTATTCCAACATCCCAGAGTTTAACCTCATATTCATCATTTTATTTCAAAAACAAATCATGTTTTTGATTTTGATTTATTTGGTCATTTTATCAGTGACCCAATTATTTCACATTTACCTTTAAATTCCCAAAAAATAACATTTGAAAATGACTGAGTTTATTTAGCAAAATTAGACCCCCCTTTCCTGCCCATCTAAAAAACATCCCCTCAGCACATATTCTTAGTTGTTATCAGCTGACTTAAAAGCCCAGGAGAAGATGGAGACTCACACTGTGGCATAGGAAAACTGCCCACAGAACTGCTGCTGAATGACGTTGTGCAGGTTGGGGTTCTTCTGTTTGGAGAGTGTGTCTTCCAGCAGGGACAGGAACAGCTTGGAGAATTCCTGAGCATCCTGAAGCAGCCAATACATCATATCGTTGAGTCCTTTCACAAATATATGTATTTCCTTATTGCTGATTATATGCAATTGACACAGACTTTCCCATGTTGTAGTCAGTGTTGTAACAAAGTCAGTGTTAAGACAGGCTTTCAGAAACACAATGCCTAACGGACGTGGGGTCATACCTGCTGCTGTCCGGTGTCCAGACCCAGGGCCTTCACCAGGCCTGACGGGTCGATGTATCGCCTGTTGCTGTTTTGCAGCAAAGCAAACAGGTACTGCAGGTGTTCACATATGGTCTGGGGTTCATAGTCTGCAATCCAACATTAAACTCCATTTATTACAAAACACTACTTACTTACTGCACACCAGGGCTGCCCAACCCTGTTCCTGGAGATCGACCGCCCTGTTGGTTTTCACTCTGACCCTAACACAGCTCACCTCATTTAAAAGCTAGAGATCTCATTGAGCTGCTAATTATTAGAATCTGGTGTGCCACATTAAGGTTGAAATGAAAACGTACAGGATAGTAGAACTCCAGGACCAGGGCAGCCCTGACCTACAACAAAAATAGCAGATACAACCCTGATAATACACAGCATGACAAGACCATACACAAAACACTGTTTTACTGATTTTTGGCCCGAGGACGTTAAGGAGATTAATGCCCTGTAACACCAGTGATGAGTGACTAAGCCCAAGTGTTTGATTAACAGAATAATGAACTTTATGATCACAAATGTATGATTTAAATCTGTTTTCAAATGCTTAAATAAGAAAACAAACCCAAAGTGTTATAATTTTTCATCAAGATTCTTGAGAGGCAAGACGTGCTAAAATGATTAGGCACAAGTGCCATGTGACTTCATTTCCCCTCACAACGCCAAGTCAGCAGCCCCTCAGTCCTGAGTGTGTTTTCTTGCAAGAAAAAATGAAGCTATTGATGCAGAAAAGAAGAAAACATTTAAAAAGGGCGACACAGACCTGAGTCCAGGTTGTGCTCCTCTGCGCGGGAATTTTGACAGAGGTACAAGGTTTGCCGGAGCTCCAGGTTATGAAACCACACCTGCAGGAATGTGTTGACGTAGCACGTCGCCCCAAGGTTCGTCAGCCCCACGAACGTGTTCTGGGAAAAGAGATGCCCATGTCACCAGACAGAAACACCCCTGAACACATGGATTTACACCTCTCACCGAGATTCAGCACACTTTTCCAGGTGCAGCTGTTGCCCCATTCCTCAGGTAAAAATAGTACAGAGTGACCTGGCTCAAAAATACACGCTGAGGTAATACTCATTGAGTAACACATCTAGAACTCTGACTAATATTTATTGATGCATTTATAGCACTTCACCAACCAGCCATAACTGTCAGATAAATGGAATAAGGCACCTTGTCTCTCCTTTCAGAATTGGGGTCATCAATGTTGTGGAAAGCATCCTCATCGATTTCTCCTAACCAGACATGCTCTCCAATGCCAACGAGACAGTTGGGGTTTCCTTTACAATTCCTTCTGGAAAAAAATAAAAAAAAACATTACCGCAATAGCTTGCAATATGTGCATATGTGATAATATATTTTTTTTTATATACACACACCTTTTGGAATGTGTACAAACTCCACTGTTTGTAATTACCAGTAGTGATTGTTACATCAGCATAAGAATGTCCAGTTAAGAATATAAATTGTGATCTTACACCTTAAGGGGTTAATTCAAGTCATCATGTCTCACTGTAACTGCATTCTGACAAAAGTTGTAGCTACCGAAATTGTGAATGAACAGGGGAGATCTTGGAGATATTTTCTCTCCAAGACACTAAGACATCAAAAGAGGGTGCCTCGCTACATCATAAAATGAATCCAAAATGTAAGTTACAAAGACAGAAAGGTAACAAATATTTTCTTTTGACAATAAAAACAAATATGCACCAATAGTAATAATTAGCAACTACATTTAGGCAGTAGGAAGTAGTCATTTATAAAGCTAATTAGTTTCAGAACATATATTGCATTTACCTGCATGTTCCTCGCTTGCACGCCGGTACTCTGATGCGGTATGCGATTTCTATATGTTCGTCATTAACATCCTCCGGTTTCACAGTCTCGACCCAGCGCCAGGCGGCTCTCTCAAGCTGTAGTCGAGGGGCCATTCTACGGAAACAACACCACACTAACCTTGAGATTTCCAGTGTAGAGACCGTGGATTCACCGGCCTACTATCTACTCGACTAGCTATGTGTATATAGCTAGCTAGCTAAGTTAGCTAGCGGCATGGCTAGCCATTTCCAAGATCAGATAGCGAGCTGGCTGGTGGCACATTTATATAGCCATCGTCAGCAATATACATGCTTGTTAATGTTATCAAGATGGTTAGGTATATGACAGTTTTAAAATATTACATGATAGCTTCCTAGTTGTCTGACGCAGCCAGCTAACATAACGTTAATATTAGCAATGGTCATTTTCGTTAACGGGAGCTCCTGCTATCGAGTCAGGCGGCTAGTGTTAGCTATCGTTAGCCGTGACCAAATAAGCAAGCCAGCGATATGGTGATCTCTCAGGTAATATTAGCGAACTTAGCTAGATAGAAATAGTTCACGTAAGGTACTTCAGAATGCGGGAAGTACATTTACTTGCTAGTGTAGTAGCTAGCCAGTAAGAACAATCAATATTTTGAACAAGACGGAATCAAACATTAAGAATGCATATCATATCGAAAAGTGGCAAAAATACATGCAACGCAGGTTTTAGCTAGCGCTAGCACTGTCACATATCCAGCAATTAGCTAACAAGCTAACGTTGGCTAGTTACCTGAATATATTCCACAATGGACTGAAATTGTGCAGCTAAATTATCGACAACTAACTTGCCATTTAGTTAACTATCCATATGCACGGATCGACGAGAAAAAAATGAACTATTAAGCACTCATAGTTTCAGCAACCTAACCAGCTCGATATACATGACATGTAACGTTAGCTATAGCTAGCCACTGAATGCTTTCAATTTTAAATATTTGATATTAGCTCCCGGCTACCGAGCTAGCTAGCTAGCTTGCAATTGCCCTATTAAAATAATAAAACATGATCACTCGAACCTTGTGTGAATTCACCATAAACGTCTGATTAAGCGGTTTTGGCACACATAAATGTTCCCATAATACTCAGTTTTTATTTAGCGCCCGTACGTCAGTTTTTTTTCCCCAAATCGTATTTTCCTCCTTCACTTTCAAACTTGTTTGGGGGACCGAAATACTTACGCACGACGCACGCTTCCAGTGACGTACTTCGTCATGGACGTGATATTGGAGGTTGCCATCTGAGGCAGACTATACACACTGTATGTAGCTATGTATTTTCCACGATTTGTACTGTATAGAAATCGCAGAAAATGTGCAATGCCTTACCAGGCCTTACCAGCACAGGTGATATTCAGAAGCTTTAATATTTTTTGCAAGATCCTTTCCTTTTAAGACATGATCCTTCTGAGCCACTGGGTAGCCTCTGCTGCATTTCATTCGCACACAAGAAAAGTAGCCTATGTGAGTCCTGGGGGCTGGTTGGTTTTTCGTTCCAACCGTAATTGCAATCTCAGAATTTTAACAAGCAATTAATTTAGCTTAATTGGGTGCTTCATGTTTAGAGGAGTTATGCACGCCACATTATGTCAGATATAGCTATGCATGCCAACCAAGTTCATATTGCGCGTATTGTGCTATATTGCAAATAACTGAATACAAAGAAGTAAAATGCTAAATGGTCAAAATATCCTGAGTTGAATCAGTATGCTCCTAATTGGTGAAAGTGTCACTGAGACTGCCTACTGAGACTAACCATCACGAAGATAATGAAAAAATTCCAGACAAAGAAAATGATAAAGGGTGTTAATTATTAATTTAATGAAATGATAACCTAAATAAGAGCATATTGATTAGCCTCCGTGTAAAATGTATTTATGTTTATGTAATTGTTTGCAATATAGCACAATATGAACTTGGGAATCTTATCCTTTATGGCATGCGTAGCTATATCTGACATAATGTGGGTGACTTACACAGTCCCTCGAAACACGAAGCAGCTAATTAAGACAAATTAACAGCTTGTTATAGATTGTAATTATGGTTGGAACGAAAATCAGCATACACAGGCCCCCTATGTGAACTGATTAAGTACTTGGTACAAGGAGGCTATCTATAATCAGTTGAAGTCCCATACACTTAATAATAAAATGTTCTTTTTTATTTTTGATATGATTAAGTAACCATTTTTGAGCGCATATTGTGAGGTAAATTTGCCTTTTTATTTGGTTCACAGATGTAAATACATTACAGCACTGGTTTTGCTAGTTCTTAATAATGCTCAGCGTGGCAAGACAGAAGTCAACGCGCTTCATGGATACTCTGTATGACCTTGGAATTAAACTTAAAATTAAATCTAAAGTTTATGCTTTTCCTTTTTATTGGAATTCGTATCCGAATGGTAAAAGCTTAAGATTCCTCTCTGTTAATATGACGGGTGCTGATTGTTCCCAGGGAGGTTTATACCTCCTTGATCGTTTCACGAAAGATTTTCAACGGTTTGTAAAACGATCATGGAAACGTTTACATGAAACGTGTAACAAACGGCAAAACTGCCTGTCTATTGTTCCATTTTCACATCCCCCTTCGAGTAAAGTACCGGATAAAGGACAGGGCGGATTTTGGAGGGGGGTCCAACCCGGTAGCTTCTTTTGACCCATTAAATTGGAGGCGTTGTCATGGAAATCCTAGGACACACAGGGATTAAACAATGAGATGCTTCACAGCCACAAAAGCCACGATGATGAAGAGTCATTCTCAAAAAGGCATCGGAAACATTAAAGGGAATTTTTCCTCAGTCAACCTTTATAAGTGCAGCTTTCTTGTCAGGGCGCAATGACTGCAAGTAGTCTTCATAGTATATTTGCGAAATGATTACGTTGTCCATTGCGCAGAACTTCAGAATCGAAAAGACACAGCTGCTACAGACCTAAGACGCAGGGGGACAGACCGTTCCTTCGGAATAGTCTAGGCGCCCTTTGGAATGCCGAGATGGCAAACGCGAGGAAGAACCTACAAAAACATTCAAAACTGTTTGTTCTACTTAATTTCATGACACTGACAAGCAATGCCATTGAGACAGGTAAGAAAATGGAAGTTCAGTTTTTAAGATTTACTCCACCGTTTAAACATCCTCTTGCCACTTGTTGCAATTAGCCTGACGTTGCGCCTTGTGTACGTAATTTATTTATTGCTCTTGGCAATCCTGACGGCAACTTAGTGCTTTTGTTTCGACAAGAGTTCGTCTTTACTTCACAGTTATAAAACGTTTATATTATGGCTCTATACTTAATTGGTAACTATTCTTCTAAAATAAATTGGAATCGAAGTTCAAAATCGAAGGAAACAAGGCACAAGGCACCGTTTCTTTTAAGAGTAGGGAAACTATTGAAGGACACATTTAAACATTTAGCCTATTATAATACAGTTTTCCTTTTTAGTTATTGTTTCTAAAATATAAATAATTTCCCAATCAGTAATAATGTGATACATTATATTGCACTATACATACACCGTACCTCAAATGGCATAGGACTGCCTTATTTTTAGGTATGCTTAAAAAAGAGCATTAGGCCTACGGAATGTTTATAATAATGCGATGTGTATTGTGATAATAATACCAATACCAATAATAATAATAATAATAATAATAATAATAATAATAATAATAATAATATATTTTTTGTATGAATAATAATAATAATCATACTCATCTATCTGTGCAGCTTACCCAAAGCACCAGGTTTTTTATTTTTTTAAAGATTTTATTAAAATGCCTGAAATATATGTATGACGATATAACCCAATAATAAATACACACATTTACAAATGACCATCTAGGGACTATTATTTGGTCAAAATGTAGACCTGTTAGATAGAGCATTTCGTGTTTATCTGGGCAGAGGCGTAGTATAAGTTTAATCGTTTAATTTTTACGCTATTTATTCGGTCCACGGATATTTCTTAGTTCAACATTACAAAAAGACATATGACTGTTCGATAGAATTACAAGTATACAGTAGTTTTTTTATCGATATGGTAAGCGCACAGCACATCTCCAAATATATCATTAATCTAGAACTGGAGCGCATTAAGTGAACTAATTGAATTAGCTCAAATATAGGCATATTCATATTTCCACATCCCAAGAAGTTGCTATCTGGTGGTATAATATACTGTAAAATGTAGTGATCAGTAGGCTAATGCCATCAATTTCACGTCCCATTTTCACATATAGGCTACAGTATAAACATGCACGTTCTCCCGCACTTAATAAACCAATTTGTGCCATGTTTGCCCCTCACTCGTCAGAGCGTGCGACACGTTTGCAGAAAAGGGGTCGGTGAGTGTTAAATGTTGCTTCTAATCGTGTTCCCATGGAATCTCCGGAGGTTCTTGCGTGGCGCGGATTGGATGTTGGCTTAGAGTGACTCATTGACAACAAAACAACACCAAGATCTATGTGCAGTTTCTTTGCCCTTCAAAGGCGCATTCTTTTCCTTTTCTGCCGTAGTTCTCCTATCTAACTCGGTTTCTGTATCGGGCGTATTTACTGGACTCTGGATCCATTCCTGATTCGGCACGGTGCTATTCAGTAATCCCGTTTATCGTGGGGCGCCATGTTCTTGTGTTGTCCAAATTTCGGAAAACACCGAAACATGTTTGCTGAATGTTTGAAGGATGGATAGCTTCCACCAAATACAGGTTTTCTTTGGACACGCCAACAAGGCTGCACTAAGGGATTTGCAGGTCACCCTGGGAAACGGAGCTAATAAATGTTCAAGGGGGCATAAATCTTCCTATTATTTGGTAGGAGCCCAAATGGGGGCATGCTGGAGAAAAGGCAACAAGCTCACATTAACACATTCTGAGCTTTTCTTAAAAACACAAATATCTGTAGTTATAATTTGGGAATAATAAAGCATCAACAAAATGCTCTTAATTTACAGAAAATGCTTTTTAGATTCATGAAGGTTGATGAGAAACAATAAAGAGGATACCATGTGGCTGTAAAGATGCGCTTAGTGATGTACCCATAAGTATCCACATAAAAAAAAAAAGTTTTCTCCAATCACCTCATCAGCACTGTGTTCCTCTCAGTCAACCTTGTAGACTTCTGCGGCCAGACCGTCCGAGACGACGGCATGATCGTCAACTCCCACCGGGATACCCGCAAGTACTACTTTGTCACCATAGGGACGGACTGCCACCTCACGATGCAGGCGGCCACCCCCAGGGACAAGGTGCAGTTCCATTTCCGCTTCTTCCTGGTGTACAGCCTGCTGAGGGTGACCCCCCTCAGCCAGCCCCTGCTGAGCCCCGCCCCGATGTCCCCGGATGCCTGGCGGAACCTCTCCCTGCCGGACCCCCCGAAACCTGGGATCCATCTGGATCCCACGCCCGGATACTGGCAGGGGGCTGGGGACCCCTGCCACGCCGGGTCTTTCATCCAGTTCTACGACGGAAAGGACAAGACGGCCCCTCTGCTTGGGCCGTCGCTGTGCGGGAAGAGCATTCCCAGGCCCATCCTGTCCACAGGAAACTATCTCACCCTGCGGCTGATGACCAGAGGTACCCAGCCCAGGGTGGACTTCATGGGCCATTTTACATCTTTTAGGCTGGGTGAGGGACTGGGGTTTTCTCACCCTGTTTTTTTCACTGTGGAGTTTAACATTTAGCATGTTGTGTGATAACTGCTGTAGAATTAACGTAACGGGGGGTACGTTTGTTTGAATCCATTTTGTGCAGAACCATTTTCACTTGGTGTATTTACTGTATTCTGTCATTATACGGCATTAGTGGCCTAATAATAGAACTGATACATTTACATTTTTTGTGTGTTGCTCAGTAATGTAGTGTAGTCTAATGTTAGGAGTGTCACCTATATTTTTAATTTTAGCCATTATAGACCACCAGGTTTTGCTTGATATATTATTTTCTCTCCCATTCTTACCCCCTCAGGGTTCAACCAATCAGAATGCAGGAGTAAACCGTATTTCACTTGTGAAAATGGGAAGTGCATTCCTGCGAGTCTGGTGTGCGATGATCATGGAATCGATAACTGTGGAGATGGCAGCGACCAGGCAGACCGCCCACCTGCGGATTGCAAAGGTTATTCAGGGCCAGTAGACATATATTATACACCCACCTAAACTCACAACTCACAGGCCTTTGAATTGTAATAGTAGAGTACTGGACCAAAGCCACAGTTTTATAAAAGAGTATCCAGAGCAGAGCAGTTTTATTACTATTAATTTATTAAAAACATGACCTGAGATGCAATTTCTATAAGTTTCTAAACCTGTAGATAATGGAGAACACTTAATAACGGGACTGTCACTTGAAACTTACTAACAAACTTAAATGTTAATGAAATATTTTTATACTATGGCACTGAAAAATAACTGAACTAGCCTTGGTACAAGCAAAATAATACCCTATGAACGAGACAGTTTTGAGGAAATAATTTCTTAATAACTGACTCATTCATAGGGTATTATCCCTTACTTAACAAACAAATGCTAATTAAATGTTATTAATGCACTTAAATGTTAATTAAATGGTATTACCACACTTAAATGTTAATTAGATGGTGTTACCACACTTAATTGTTAATTACATGTTATTACCACACTTAAATGTTAATTAAATGTTACTACCACATGTTATTAACACACTTAATTAAATGTTGTTAATGAGCTTAATTGTTTTTTGTTTTAAAGGCCAGTCCTCCACAGCAAGGGCCAGGCATCCAAGGGTTACGCCCCCTTCACCCATCTTGAACCCGCCCACTTTATCTCGGTCTACCAATAGCTGTGGGACTCCAGATAGACCAGATTTTGTGCCAGGTTAGTCTCTGCTTCTCAGATGCTAGAACATGGCAGAACAACCCTAATTTGGCACAAATTCTACTAATTATCAACTCAATGAGATCTGTCGCTATTGAATTAGGTGTGCTTTGTCAGGGTTGGAGTGAAAAGCAACCAGTTGGTAGCTCTCCAGGAACAGGGTTGGGCCACCCTGTACCATGGCCCTGTATTGCGTACCTCTGTGCGTGACTGCTGGCCACATTTGGTACTGCCATTGTTTGGGTGAGAACAAAAGGCTGCTGCTTCAGCTGAAAGCGGCACCCATCACTTTACCGTTTTCATTTGGTTTAAGGTAAACATCTGCCTCAAAAGCAATGCATGGAGAGCAATCAAAGCCTGAACCCAAAGTATGAGTACAAATTATGGAGAAAAGTGGGGGCATAAAATTAAGGAGAGAGCAAACAGGATAAACGGCAGCCGCTGGGCCTCCTGCCATTAGCTCCTGATTGATGGCGGGGGGGAAAGGATGACCCTTTGACTGCACCGCTCTGTTGTCAGTGTCCAGGGACAGTGCAAATGGACACTGCGTTTGAAAGATAGCCGTAGATGGACATGGCCTCTGCCAAGCCAATAGACCCCCACTGCGATGGAAAAAACAACCAGAAAACAGGTTCAGTTCAGTTCAAATTTCTGTGGATATGAGGAGGAGTTGTGCTTGTCATTATCTATATTTCACTTGTAATTTTGTATCTTACATACAGGATAAGAAAGCAATTGTGTGGAGCTCTTTACAACACATTCACATAACCTTTTCCAGAAAGTAAAAGATTTTTGTTTACCCAAATTATTGACACTATTGACAAATGTAATGCTCATTAGACACAGACTTATCCATTGAAATGTGTTGGCCAAAGTGTGCTGTATTCAATTTATGGGGTTGACTTGTAATGTCACGTTTGAAGATTTATATTAAAGTTTTGTGGTCAGTAGCCTTCAAACTTGCTTTGAGTATTTGATACGTGATCATGCTGGGCATTCCTTTAACACATGGGTCTCAAAATCCGTTGGAGGGCCACCCTCTCTGCTGGCTTTTGTGATTTCCTTTTAGTCAGCAGCCAGTTTGGACCTCGAGAACAAGGTGTGCAGACTCTTTAGCCAATCAATGACTTGACAATCAAGCACTTGAGTGCAGGAACACAAAAACCAGAGTGACCCTCCAGCATTGGAGTTTCAGACCCCTGCTGGGACACGTACCTTGTGGTGATTGTAGTTTCTTGTGTCTCCCCAGACTCTCAGAACTACATTTCCCTGCTGGGCCTGTACATCCTGCTGGGGGTGCTGGCGGGGATGCTGGTGCTGTGCTGGTGTTGCTGGTCACCGGGCTGGTTCCTGTGGAGGGTCAGCGTGTGCCGCTTCCTGCCCTGCTGCAATTCGGCCTGTGCCTCCTGCCAGTTCTGCACCCGCAGCTGCTCCCGTCCCGGCAAGGAGCCCCGCCCAGGCAAGGTCACGCCCCAGGGTACCAACACAGCGACCCCCATGGCTGTGTAGCCCCCACCCTGAGCGCCAAACCCAGACTGGCCTCACCCCTGGGCAAATGTGCAAACCTGGGTAGGACTCCCTCTTTGGAGCTATGTGTGTTCTTTGCCGAACATGGGATACCATTTTCTTTTTTGTTTCATGTCCTTTTGTAAACCTACGGGAAGCAGAAGAACGAGGAACCACACAACTGACTGGACTCTGTCCAATAAGACGTTGAGAATAAGTAAAGAGTTGAATAGATTGAGATTGCGTAGAGTAACAGATCAGATTGAGTCACAAACTGTTGGATTCAGATTCACGTAAGATTAGCAGCGGAAACAGGGTGCTCGAATATCAGAAATAGATACAAAAGGACACTATCCTCCATTATTTCTCCCACCATGCAAACATCCAGCTGAAGGTTCCATTCCTGAGATGATTACAGAAATGTGAGAGGTGAACATCACTCATGGTTACTCCTCTACTCTCTTCTCATCACCCAGCAGAGGGGGGAAGTCCAGAGGTCAAAAAGTAAAATCCTCCCCAGAATTATGTTCTAGTCATCTGGATTTGCCAATTAGCACAATTCTTCAGCCAGGAGATAGAAATAATGAGCAAAATAAGGTGGCTGGGTTCATAGGTGAAAGAAACGCATGGCAGGTCTTTTAGTTTCTGGCCCCTGGACTTTCCACCTCTGTCACCCTGTGACATATGTCCTGCAACTGAATACCAAATCAGCAATAAGTGTGGACACCATTCGCCAAGATAATCCCCATTGTGATTGTCACATACCAGATATTTACAATTTGCCAAAAATGAGCTCTATCAAAAATGCGAAATCTTCTCCCAATCCTCTCCCTACAAATGAGCTCAGAGGCCCCTTAAATATTACCTTTCCTGTAATGTAACGACTGAGAGGCAATGTTACAGTGGTAATGTCTTATATTCCTATGACTTGCTACCTTTGTATTGTTATCCATAAAATGTATGACCATATTGTCATGAGTCTAGACTGAATATGAGCAGCATCCAAAGCCTTTTGCTGAAAATAAATTGCTGTTTTGATAAATGATAGCACAGTCCTTGTATGTACAGTACTGTATAATTGTAGCAATCAGATGCACAGGAAAAGCATCTGGTATGTTTGTTAAATTGCATTTAGATTTAGATTTGAGACATAAGAGCAAGGGGATTATGGCTTTTGAGTCTTGGGGATTGATTCAGTCAATCTATTCTGCAGCTGAAAGAAATTCCATCTAAATGATACATTTGCTGGATGTATAATATCAACAATTTGTTGTTAATGTGTAATATATTAAATGAAAAAAAGAATGTTGAAACTACCTAAATTACCTGCTCGAAAATGTCTTTAAAGTAGGGCGGTATTATTCCTTAGATGATGTTATTCTCTTACTTTGGATTACTTATTATTCTCTTTCTTCTCATTCTGTTCACGATGCTTTGCCTACTTGATACTAAGGACCAATCAGTATGTTGGGCATATACCGATCATTGGGTTAATTTGAGTGAACTCTGATTGGTTAGATGTAAGGTAAAAATGATTTCACATGCCTTTTATTTACTGAATGAGAAAAACAAATGGGTTTACTGTAATTAACCTAATTTCAGAATTCAAAAACATAAACAGCAGCAATGAAGGGCCTGGTTTTACTGTAACAGAATATATAATAAATATATTTTCAAATCCTATTGTTTCCAGTGGTGAATAGAGGATAACACTGAACATGAATAGACCTCTTCGACATAAAATAGACCTCTTCGATATTTTCATTTTTTGACATGCGTCTTGGTTGACAAAATATTTAAAAAAATACTCTACTATTTTCTTGAATACCCCTTGTAGTGTATGTTTCAGCATAGTAGAATATATGGATTTTGGACAATTTAATCCCTGGCTTTTAGACAATGCACAAATATCATTGTGACAAGCAAGGATCACATACAATGCACCTGGGTCATTCTTTGAAAATCAATTTCTAAGTTATATATAAACAGACAGTAAATGTTTGAAAACAGGAGGTGTTTGGTTAAATAGGCTGTACCTCTGGCACAAGTTGGGTACAGTAACCCTGGTGAAGCAGTTTGTTCCAAGGTTGATCAAATGAGCACACGCATAAGTATAAAGACTGTAAGTGTCGTTATGCATTGAGATTTGCTTTGACAAAGATTCATAAGTCCATCTAGCCTACATAACATGCCTTGTTACATCATGTTACATCATACCCCCTTCTGAGTAAAGTGTGAAATTGAGCACAAAGGCTCCAGTTCAGAGAAAAAGGGAAAAAGAAAAGCACCCACAAGATTAAAAATAGCTCACGCCCGGTTTAATGAAGTGACACAGGGGGTATGGTGAGTCCTTCGGAATTAGAGGAAAAAAAGGTACAGAAATTAGAACTAGCATTTGTCAGGAGGACAGTCTTACACAACACATATCTGAACCCAAGAGTTCAAAAGGGCATTAGCTTAGATAGTTCAAAACCGTATGCGAGTATGCAGTTTCAAATACCACCAGCCATTAATTTCTTTGCCTGTTTTTGATTTTCATTCATAGCCCAACACAAATACAATGAAAACCTTTTTAGCAAAAAGGATCTCCTCTAAAATATACAGTAATGAAGTATTCCAATAATTTAGTCATTTATATATTTGATTATTGATGCACTTAATAATCATCTATGTGACTGATAAGGCATTGTGCCCCACAGTGGATTGCACTGTTACACCTTACGGAATGTTTGTGGTATTTTCCGGTGTGTGTGAGGTGTGCACAAGTTCTTGTTTTAAAAATACAGAATACGGATATCTGCATCTACTGTCTGGACCGGTCAATAATTTGTAGCATATACTGTACCTGTTATACAATAAAAAAAATTATATGCACATGCTCAGATGCGCGGTCTGGTATTTTAAATGGCTCCCACCCCCAAAGTGGTGTCATTTTGTGTTATTCAGCCAGGGCTGAAATGAGGTTCAGTCAGGACACAACATGGGAGTGAAAAATAAAACTGAAAGCAAAAAGAAGTGAGAACAAAACTAATAACCAAACAACAATCACTCTACTGTGGCCAATCCAACATTTTCCAACATGGTCAGTATATCGAGTCTTCAAAAGGGCTATGGCCACTCTCTTAAATTATCTTGACTTTTCAGACTGACCGCTTTCCTTTTCAGAAATACCTGTCCTTTTCAGAAATAATAGTCTGTCCCCATTGACCCCCACTCAAGCGAATTATGAAGGATCCATACTGGGGCAACTGGGGTAAAAGAGTAAACGTATTAAAGGTACAATAGGTGATTTTAGACTCCTAACGGTCAAGAGAGGGAATGCAACAACAACCAACCTTAAACCACAACACTGTTTAAGCTTCCCACAATCTATGAATATAACACGTAATATAAAGCGTTATCATACAGTTCATTGCTCTCATGCACTGTTTTGGAAAGCTGACAGTGACAAACGCAACAGAGCCATAGAACAGAGTCTGCCGTCTTTTCGTAGTGTTCTCGTAAGAAAATGTTCAGCGAACAGAAATTTTTACTTTGGTGCGCGACACACTATTGATATTTTTTGTCTTTTTTAAGTTTTCACTTTAGCTAACCAACTATATTGTGAGCAAGCAAGTTATTTGGCTACTTAACTAGATGGCTATATAACCAAGATATGATAGTCCACCACAAACAATGCAACTGTTACTTTACTAGTTTGATATAAATAAAGGTTACGGATGATTGAACACATAAAGAGATAAAAGGAACTAGTAGCTGCCCAAATTGCACTCCAGACAAATGATCACTGAAACTGTATGCTATTGCTTATCTAGTTAGAAAAAAATAACAGTTTGCTATCAGTAACAAGCAAATTAGGTATTACTAGTTAGCTTCCCGAATTTACAAATATCCACCTGAAGCACAACGCTTGTGCAATTGCTTCCATGTTCGTATTGCCAATATCTTATCGTAAGTGGATATTTGTAAATTTGTCAAGCTAATGACAGAAAATTTGCTTGTTGCTGCCACTAACAAACTGGTATGGTTTTATAATTAGATATGTACCGTAAATCCTCAAATTGTGGCCGGGGTCTTTTATTTACTTAGGCTGCACAGGCCTTTATTTGGGGCAGGCTTGTATTCGAGGCAGGCCTTTATTTTTTATTAGGCTTCTGTTATAGAATTTTATTCTTAAGGATCTTTTTTCCTAAAGTGCGTTTTATTGTGAGACATACGTTTAGTTTGGAGCAGCATACCGGTAGGCTATCAAAAGATTTTCGCTTTGGTTTGGGACTTAATTGACTTTTGGACTGTTTGATCTATTGCTAAATGTTGGGATTGATGGGCACTGAAATCTGGGGGGTATTTGATGGTTCACTGTTAAGCTTTATGTAGTTGAAAGAGTGTCTGGATTTCCACCCGTCTGTTTATTGCGAGCCAAGGCAGCCGCTTTCATTCATTCATTGAACGTGCGCTGTGCTGTAAATACATGGAAACCTTATTGCGTAGCCAAGTAGCATAAATTGAGTTAATTTAGAATTTTGCCTGATTTACATTTAAACAATTGTGTTTAAATGTATACTGCTTCAGCCTTTGGCAAGCTACTCAGAAGGGGGCGGCAAGCGACTGGTAGCTTGAGAGCAACGTGTTGGAGACCCATGGTGTAGGACAACTTTTCATTGGCAACAGTATTAAACAAACCAACAATATAAAATATGAAGAAGAACTCTTTTATTTCATTGAGTTAAATCGAAACAATGTCTTCTAGTGCTCATGGACTGATAGCCCTACTGGTAGGCAATATTACCCCGGCTTGTATTTGGGGGCCGGCCTTTATTTGTCCGAATCGACCACACCCCCGGCTATTATCCGAGGCCCGTCTTCAAATAGAATCCCGGACAGAATTTGAGGAGTTACGGTAGTCTTCGCTTGGATAATAAGCAGTATACAGAGTTTCAATGATCGCTGCTCTGGAGTGCAATTTGTGCAGCTACACAAACAATCTGAATAAGCCCCCACGCCATTGGCTGTGGCAGTTAGAACCAATTTTCAACCAATGAGCTTGAATTGTTGTACAGCTGTACAATGTTTTGATACAGAGTGACGGCCTGACAAATGTACACTTTGAAACCCAAATTTAAGGACTATAAACACAGGCAGAGGGTGAGCAAACATGTCAGTGAGCCTTTTTCAATGATAAGAAGGGATTTACAATGGTCTTGTAACAATGTTTTAACATCAAAAACCTATTGTACCTTTAAGTAGCTCCAAAGTAGCAGAATCACACCAGAACGCAACAATCATAAGAATTAAATGCAAAAAAATACAAAATGAACAAACATATTTCTGAACTAATAGTGTCTAGGTTAGACTGGAGATGAAGCAGCAGGCTCCATTAACCACGATGCACACTGCACACTAAGGACAAAGCGCTCAGACTGAATAGAAGCCTAATGCTCATAAAAGCAGGTGAACCCCGAGTGACCTGCCACATCATTGAGGTCTGAAGACCAGGGGGATCTTGCTCCTGGAGCATATTGTTATGGGTCAGTGGTGCATTTGAGAAGGTGCCACCCATTGCTCTAGGTGAGGAGAAAGAGGTGGCACCAGGCCCTCCTGCAATAAGATTGGCCACCCCTGGTGCCCCCTCCCAATACTATTGAACACTGTCAATATGACAATGCTAAAAGCCATTGGATCAGAGCACTGTAGGGACCTTTAACAGTTAGAAAAGGCTCTATAACTTACATTATGAATGCTATTAGTGGTATTATATAGCTTTGCTGAGCATGCCTAACGTATATGTTGTCCTATCCATGCAAAACAGTTATTCAATACAATGCACTGTAAGCCAACTTTCAACGCTGTTTTTTTTCTGATTAATTCACTTCTAAAGAGCCACTCCTGACTGGTTCTTGGTCCCCCCCCCCCCCTTCGACAAAATCCTACATTCGTCACTGTGCTTGGCTGCCTAGATTTCATAGATGGTGACTCATGCACATCCACCGTGACCCCACTGAAGTGACCAGGCCGTATGATACACAGGAACAGTCTTATTCAGCAGCTGAGGTGAAACTGTGAAACACGGAGGTGGAACAAGTGACCTGAACGTGAGAGGTGGCTTCTGGGACAGGGATGGTTGAGTCTGGATGAAGAGATACAACAAGCTTCTCACTGAGGAGCTTCTAACTCATATAAAATTACACAGATAAAAAGACACGTCCAGTCTGTTTATTTAAAGAAGAGAATGTAGTGACTACGTGAGGAAAAACAAAATAAGTTATTTGTGATAAGAAAATTAGAATTTTGTAAGAAATAGTTTTAAACTTTGTTCTTAAAAAACAACATATTTTACATCTTCTATCGGTCTTTGAGATCCACTTAAAATAACTATATGAATCTCTTAACAACAGGGTGACACAGAGGCTTTTCCATACAGTAGCTAATGGCAGCTATGATCACTTAATCATACAGAACATGAGTTAAATTTCACATGGGTTTTGGTGATAAAATTATAGCTTAATTCCACATTGGGGGAGAAGGGGAGAAAGGTTAAACAGTTTACAGACAACACCATAAAAAAGTTACTTTTTCTGACATTAACTCAGTTGGTCATGGAGTTTTATCATATTAGAAATATTGAAGGAAGAGCAATTACCTTTAAAAAAAAACAAAGCAAAAAGAGCAAAACAAATTGGTTTTTAAAAGGAAGAGCTTTAGACATGCTCTTCACCTGAGATCTGATACCCTGCTGTGACTGCGGATGTGACCGAAATGGTTTTGGGAAAGAAAACACCAAGAGAGATGAAAGTGGGAGAAGGTCTAAACTTCAAGTATTAACACACCTAGACCACAAAAGCATCATTAGAACTAAAGAAGAACAGGATATGGTTAGTTTATCTCCCCCCCCGCCCGCACGCCCGCCCCTCCACTAATATTGTGTGTGTGTGTGTGTGTGCATAAATAAGAGTCAGTGCTAAAAGCATCTTCAATTCCAGATCTACACCACTGTAAAAGGCCTACTTTTTCTTCATAGTTAAATGCTACTGCAGGGAGAATGTAGACTGAAATTAGTAAGAGTCCTTCATTAGAAATAGATTTGTGAAAAATGGCTAATAGAATGTTTTCAACAGTTTTGTATTTATGCAGCACCAAGGAGCGACAATGCTTTGCTTTTGGTAACAGTTTGTAAGAACTGAGCACCATTATCCTGTCATTGTGTTTGTGTGAGTGCCAGTCTGTATGTGTGTGTGTGTATTTGTAGCTGTTAGTTGAATATCAAGACTCTGGTTCCTGCCTATGACACACAGCTGTGTGTGTGTGTGTGTTTGTAGTTTGTGGTTCCTGTCTACGACACACAGCTCTGTGTGTGTGTTTGTAGTTCCTGTCTACAACACAGCTCTGTGTGTGTTTGTAGTTTGTGGTTCCTGTCTACGACACACAGCTCTGTGTGTGTTTGTAGTTTGTGGTTCCTGTCTATGACACACAGCTCTGTGTGTGTGTGTGTGTTTGTAGTTTGTGGTTCCTGTCTATGACACACAGCTCTGTGTGTGTGTGTTTGTAGTTTGTGGTTCCTGTCTATGACACACAGCTCTGTGTGTGTGTGTGTTTGTAGTTTGTGGTTCCTGTCTATGACACACAGCTCTGTGTGTGTGTGTGTTTGTAGTTGTGTTAGTTGAATCTACGACAAGCAGCGCTCCACGTTGATGCCGTCCTCTGCATGGGCCCTCAGGTCGAGGGGCCTGAAGGGCCGTTTCCCCGGCCGTGCGTTCGTCAGCACCAGGTTCTTCACGCAGCCGGTGATCCCGGAGGAGAACTTTCCGCCCGTCAATGCAGTCATGTCCGGAGCCCCGCCTTACACCCACAACAGAGTGTTTCAGTTACCATGACAACCTCAGTACAGTCACACTCTACACTACATATTCAGCAAAATACCCCTTACCGGACAGATTCATTTTAAGTAATTACATGGAAACACAGTCATTCAACCAGGAACAGGACACTGCTGCTGTTGCCCTTGCCCTTAGAGTGACCATAGAATATGTGCCAATCAGACTGAAGGGTGGGTTATGAATAGTTAATTACATTGCTAAATCAAAAATACCCTTTGAAGAGTATGTTTTTTTGGAATGTTTTGTATGTCAGTGTTCTAGAACTGTTCTAGGAGTGATATATAGCAACAGTAGGATGTGCAGAGAACAAAACAGAGACAGTTTATTCCAGGGCCAGAGATTCAGGCACAGACTCACCCAGGAATATGTTGCCTTTGGTATCCACCATGATCATTCTACCCTGTGACTGTCCTTTTCTGGGGGCTCCTCCGTCAACCTGGAGGTAGCCTTGTTTACCAGTCCTGTCCGGATTCAAATGCAGGAACGTATGCCTTCTGTTCAATGTGCCACTTAAGACATTTCTTAGAACAACATTTTGTACTCAACAGTAGGCTGACCCTACATGGGGCACTCCAAATGCAATGCCTATTAAAGTTATCCTTGTAAATATCATTCATACATTTCACTGTATCCCTGAAACCTGCAATGTAACATGTCCTCAATTCACATACAGTACAAACCAAGTGAACATTTTGGCTATCAAAATTAATTACACTCAAACATATGTCCTTTTTATTGTCCCCCCCCCTTTTTTTGCCCAATTTGGAATGCCCACTGTAGGTGTCCATTACGGGACTGTGAGCGCTTCATTTGGAGCGCAGGCAGGCACATACAGTGCTCCCCTCAGAAGCACCAGATTTCACCACACTACAGCTCGCAGGTCAGGCTCACACAGACACCAGTTGGGGGAGGAACCTTCACATGCAGCTCAACAGAAGGACATACGGGTGTCCTTCCTAACCCAGGGTGATGATACTGCCTATTATGCTTCAGCCTGCAAAGTTTACCGGCCATAATCCACACTGGCACAGTCGGGATACATCCCGGACGGGCCCCCTAGCAGACCCCACCAGAATTAAAATGATCCCATAGATAAAATATTGGTTATAAAACAACAGATGCATGTCTCATTATGGCTGTGATTCCATACCGTACCTCACTGCAGTTAGCTTGTGCCAGTTTCCATCATTAATAGGCTCTTTAGAGATGATCTCTGCCTCTCCACTGCCCAGCTGATAACTGTTGACACATAATTAGACAGGCTTGTGACTGTTAAAAAACAGACACGGTCGGTCAACAAGAAAATAACACTCATGAGAATTTGTTTGTGTGCATTATAATACATCTGTGCATCAGGCTTAGTGTCTTGAGCATACTACATAGAAAGCGCATCTAACCACTCGACCTACTCGATAATATGAAGACTATCTAAACTGCACAGGGGCAATACTGACAGTAAGCCAATTCTGAAAGCCCATACGAAGGCTACAGTCAAACAACAATTACAAAACAGCTGCTTGTGACTTACCTGAAAACAAGATGTCCATTTTTTAAGCCAAGGCTAATAAAGTCTTTGCCTTTTCCTTGATCTCCAAGTTCCTGGAAATACCAACGTAAAAAATGTAAACATGCAGGAAAGGCCGCCATTTTGTAAAGTCCTTTTCATCACCTCTGACGATCAACTATCCATTACATTGATTAATAATTTTGAGAAAAAAGTCATTACTGCTGTGTGCATGCATATCAACCATTCAGTCAACTGTGGACATTCAGCAGTGGAGAAAACAGACGTGCAATTTCAGCCAGCAGGGTAACAAATGAGCGGACAGAACTCCTCAAAGACCAGAAAAGATCATTAGAAGGCTGGTTGGGACGTTTCACAATGCTCAAACTCACTGAAAACAGAGCTGGGCTGAGATCTATGAGACAAACATCAGGGCATTCGTCAGAACCGCACAATGGCTCGTCTCACTTGAAAGCGCCCCACCAAGATCTATTGGTGACACATCGGGGAGTGCTCAACTCGAGTTGAGCCATTTTCCTAAATGGAGTACCGGGGGGACTGCACGCAGGGACGGTGGGAAAGTTAAAAGAAGACATTCCTCAAATCCGAGGGCTGAGCGACCGGGATCCGTTTGGATAATGCTTCTGGGCGGTTACCGGGGGGGGCGGGGCGGGATAGGGTGAGTGACCCCTCTTTTCTGTTTCCTGTAAAGGAGTCCCGGGACAGTGCGGGGAGAGGAGAGACAGATGTGTGGCTGTAAGAATGACGGGGGCTGCTGTCTCTCTGTTAATGGGCTGGGAGTGGGTACCTTGTGTCTAGCATGCAGCTTGCGAAAAGCCCCAGTCGGCTCCTGGGGAAGAGGGAGGCGGGGTTAGTGTGGCAGAGCAGACCAGGCAAACGTGCGCTTCGTTTGTCGCATGCCCCCTAGTGCTTCTGGCATGCAGGGCAGGCAACATGTTATTAGGCGTGTCATTAAATACTTATTAAACAATAGACCCAGAGTGATTATTCACAGATGATGAGAACCAGAATTAGGTTTGTTTACATGATAACTGTAGCTTTCATTGTTAAGTTAACAATTGATATCAGTTTTGTAATCATACACAGTATCAGTTAGTTTTGTATAACAGGGCTCATATGATAGAAACATGCAGGATTTACAATGGCTTGTTAAAGTCCCTGATTGGCTCAGTTAATAATGGTGATGGTTGAAAGTGGGCAGTAAAGCTGAAGCATCATGGGATTGGGCCTCTGCTCTCTTCGAGGCAGACTATAACCAGGAGCCATAGGCAGCTATGGCAGGACACAAATGACCAAGTCCCACAGCTGCTGGGATTACCACCACATAAGGGGTCTCAAACTCCAGTCCTGGAGGGTCACATTCTCTCCTGGTTTTTTACTTTCCTTTCAATCAGAAGCCAATTTATGGGTGTACAGAATCTTTAACCAATCAGCCAATCTGTGATTTAAGACATTAAACATGTAAGTGCAGGAATACATCAAAACTAACAGGCCCAGTGGCCTTCCAGGATGAGATTGAGATTTTCCCCTGAAAAGGGGAAAAACAAGTCCACAGGCTATCAAGTGTTGTCAGTTTTGTTCCAAGAAAAATATGTGTGTTTACTTAAGTGTATTAACACACATTTGCTTCCTGTTGTTTGACAGGTTGTTAAGAATTATGAATAGGGAAAAACATGAATTGATTTGATTTGGTTTGAGAATGGATATTAGAGGAGAGTTTAGAGTGATCTGGAAGGTTCTCTGGGCCCTGGACCTACCACCCCCTGCCACAGGACCAGGCCCTCTGAGGAGACGGTGCGGATCTCCAGCTCCATGGTCTCAGGGGCATCCGGTGAGCTGAAACACAACCAGCCACTTCAGCTCCCAAAGCACAGAATCATGGCATCTCTGTTGAGTTCAATCGCTTCGAGAGAATTCGGTACCTAGCCCCACTCAAATACATATTAAAAAAAGCTTAATTTCAAACACATCTATATATATTTGGCATACCCTCCATGCATCATAGCATTTCACCATTTTACCATTGGACATCAAGATATTAGAAGCTTTAAAAATGCACTGATCTATGAACAAAATTATACTGACTATTAGCTACTAGCAGAGACATGCTGACACAGCAAATATACGCACAGCTCACCTTCTGGGAAAGATTGGCTTTGGCAGAGTCAAGTACCCATCATCATGGAAATATGCAGCATACTGAGCTGGGGAATCTGAAAAGCGGAAGGGACATGTTAGGACTGCTCCGCTTCTATCTGTCTGTCATCTCTGACCCGCGCTCCCTCTGGTGGCTGATATCCGACACTACAACTCATCTCTGGATTAAGGTTGTTGAAAACATGCCCAAATTCTATTATAGTTTTCTTTTCCCTTATTCCTTATCCTTTATTTAACACATTATGGGTTTTGGCTTGTTATCATTTTCACTGCCTTTGAACTACAATGTTACAATGTCACAAACAGTACAGTGTTGGTGTGATCCTTATATCAGTCACACCAGACATTTCCACATGCAAATACTAACATTTAAAAGGTCCCCTTTCTACCAACACAAGCAGTCACAGAACAAGAGACTGCCAATCACCGGTTATGAACACACACATACTGCATACGTTTTTACATATGTCGTGTCAAACAGGCTGGGGGTCTGGGTACTAATGCTCCCGCACACCCCCATCCACACCCCACCTCACTCAGTTAGTTTTGGGCATCGGGCAAGCTGATTGGATACTGTACCATTCCCCCCACTGCCCTCCCAATCCCACACGGTCTGAGAGAAGCTGGGAGAATACCCTGTGTGACAGAATGTGACTGTTAAAGTAGTGGAGAAAGGGCCTCTCTCTCTCTCTTTCTCTCTTTCTCTCTCTCTCTCTCTCTCTCTTTACAGTACGGCAAAACAGGAAGTCCATTATAGAGACCTTACAGGGCACAGCTTTTGTATGTGACGTATTATCCTTCATTCGGCTCAATATGTGCTGAAGCAGCCCAACTCAAGGAGGAGTTGAACCCACAACTCAGATTTTTAGCCCATTTCCCCCTGTGCAGCTGAGAATCATCATTGGCAGGAGGGACAGAGCAAAGGGCAAAGTTCACAGGACAGGAGATGGGCAGGCTGACTCACCGCTCTCGCAGAAGAGGCCGGTGTACCCAGGGGCACACACACAGCGCTGGCTGGAGCAGCTGCCCCCGTTCAGACACTGGGCACTGTGCTGACAGGAGTCCTTCACCACCTCACAGCGCTCCCCTGAGTGAGCGCAACACACAGTCACACCGAGACATGAGCACAACACACACAATCACACCGAGACACAACACACACAGTCACACCGAGACATGAGCGCAACACACACAGTCACACCGAGACATGAGCACAACACACACACAACACACAGTCACACCGAGACATGAGCACAACACACACAATCACACCGAGACACAACACACACAGTCACACCGAGACATGAGCGCAACACACACAGTCACACCGAGACATGAGCACAACACACACAGTCAGGCTGAGACACCATTCAGCCGCTCCTGTTCTTTTTACATTTCATTACATTTTTCTCAGATCAGCTTAAAAGGATTAGAAGTGTCATTCCACCCAGGATTTAATTAAAAATGTATTTTGTTTACAGGTTAAGGGTCCTGAACACTGTTTAATACTGCCCCCTGCTGGCCAAACCCCTACTCCGGAGCTGATGTAACCTTTTTCACTCGACTGTAATGTATTGTGAGAAATTACTTGAGAATTATACCCAGGCAGGGGTCTCAAACTCCAGTCCGGGTGGGCTGCAGTCACTGCAGGTTTTTGTGATTTCCTTTCAATCAGCAGCTGAGATAAATGAAGCGT
Source organism: Conger conger (assembly GCF_963514075.1). Lineage (NCBI taxonomy): Eukaryota > Metazoa > Chordata > Actinopteri > Anguilliformes > Congridae > Conger > Conger conger. The sequence continues at coordinate 21,788,330 of NC_083773.1, read as the reverse complement.
TTAAGAACAGGAACATATCACATGAAAGAGCAGCAGACAAAGCGGCCCTCCAGGATTTGAGTTTGAGATCCCTGATCCTGACCAAGCACATGACCTAATCACTGATCCAGGTGATGGATCATTCGCTAGAGTGCACACTGGTGACCTCCGACCCCGGTGTTGGGGCTGACCTTGGAAGCCATCTTGGCAGAGGCAGCGGTACTGGTGCTCTGAGCTGGAGAGGCAGGTCCCCCCGTGCAGACAGGGCCTGCGCTCACAGGGGCTGCTGTCAGAGCATTCCCCCACCGCCTGGCTCTCCAGGAAGCTGTAGGACAGGTCCACCTTCTTCCCATTGACCCGCACCTGGGGGGAGGGGAGATTCAGTCACGCTACACCTTGAGAATGCTCAATAATTCAGTCCATCAAGTCCTCAAGATCCAGAATGTTAGCTAACATGTAGCATTCTTATGAGAATGGTGGCTTGAATGTTTTGCCACTGCTAAGGCCATATCAGCCAGGTTCTGCCTCCTGTCTGGTTGGGAGACACGCTCTTTTCTCTCACTCTCCACCTCAGCTGATGTGTGCCGAGTGTTCTTGTGCAAAATGGCAGCCGTGAATCGTCTAGGTGAGTGCTACACATTGGTGGTGGTTGAGGTGAGTTCCCCCTCATCACTGTAAGGGCATTGAATGTCTAGAGAAGCGCTATATAAATGTAATGTAATATCAATCCATCCATCTGTCCATCCATCCATCCATCCATCCATGAAGCTCACCTCTCCTATGCAGCCCTCGAACAGCATACTGATGTTGGCGGCTTTGGGCAGGATGTCCATGCTGGGGACCCCGCCCAGATACATTGGGGTGTGGATGTTCAGGCCCTGCGCCTTCCCCGGAGACGACCTCCTGACCTCAGGAGCCTGGTCCACCTTCAGGAAGCCATCTTTGTTGAGGCGCTCGGCGGTGACACGATGCCACTGCTCCAGCGTCACAGGCTCCTGGCTGCGAAGGACCGCCATTCCTGCCACAACACAGAGGTCAAAGGTTATTCTATGTTATGTTACCACAGTGTAGTCCCCCATAGCTGGGGAGGGGTGGTTGGAATAAAATGTTCTTCTTGGTGCCATTTAGGCTTGCCAGGTCATGAAGTGGAGGCAGAAACGCCCAAGACCAGGCTTGATAGATGCCATCTAAATTTTAGGTAAACTACACTTTAGTGGAAGTGGTAAAAGGCAAGGCATTGCTGGGCTAAATGGCCTGTTCTCATCATTATATTATGTAATTTTGAGAAAGCAGGATCCACAGTGATGTGGAAACTAAGTTAGTACCTGAATGCAGGTGAAACCTTCCAGGACTGGGCCCTCTTCACTGTGTCCCTGTGATGGGAGCTATACTGCCCTTCAGTGACATGATAAGGAAGGCTTGCCTGTGAGCTGTCCCTAGATCACCCTGTAAAAACTCACCTGTTTGTTGGTGTCTCGGTAAGGAGAGCTCACCTGTCTGTAGGTGTCCCAGCGGAAAGCGCTCACCTGTCCCGAGCTCGTAGCGGAATTCCACGTGACTGTCCACCAGGGAGAGGGACACAAAGTCCTCCACCTTGGTCTTCTTCCCCCCGCTGAAGAACATGAGGCCCTCCTGGTCCAGAGGCCTGAACTCCAGCTCCACCCGCAGGTCGTTGTGGATGTTGGTGAGGGGCGGGTAGGCGATGAAGGAGTCTTCGCCATCGAAGGCGGGCGTGGTCACTAAAGTGCCTACCACAGAAAGAGAGGACATCACAAAGCCGCCCAGTGGCCTGCTCCATTCCATCAATTCCATACATTAAGATTTGAGGAAAGGGTGAAGTGTTTAGACTTGGGATTAAGAATAAGTTATGGCTCTATATTAGCTTAGCGTGTTACACTTACCCTCCATGCACTTGTCTCCAGACCTGCCCAGGTGGCAGCGGCAGTCGTAGCCCAGGCCATTCGGGCGGTTGATGCAGGTAGCGTCCGGCCCACAGGCCTCTGCAGGGTTTACACAGGGCTTTCAATGAGAACTGCTAATGGCTAAAGCTCGCATTGTGCAGGTACATGCAAGCGTCAAATCAATGGTAACTAAACTGTCAGAGAGACCTGCAGAGTAACAAGCAACACACTCAGAATACACATTCATAGACACCCACACACTCACACACACACATACACTCACACTCACACACCCACACACCCACACACTCACACACGCACATACACACACATACACACACACACACATACACTCACACACACACACGCTCACACGCGCACACACATACACTCTCACACACACACTCACACATACACACACACATACACACACACATACACACACTCACACACACACATACACACACTCACACATACACACGCGCACACACATACACTCTCACACACACACTCACACATACACACACACACATACACACACACACATACACACACTCACACATACACACACTCACACACTCACACACTCACACACTCACACACTCACACACTCTCACACACACCTGGGTGGCAGTGCAGAGCAGAGTGGTGTTCACAGTTGCTCCCGGTGAATCCTCTTGCACAGTCACACTTATAGCTGCTCGTCTCTGAGTCTCGGCACACACCTCCATTCTGCAGCAGAACACAACACCAGGGCTCACCACACATATGCATTTAAGCTCTGTGTCCCTGCTCTGAGACAGCCATCTTTAGAGGCGTGAATAGCCAGTTATAGTCACCTGACAGGGCCGATCTTTGCAAGTGGGACAGTTAGAAACCCCGGTAGAGCTGCGGTCCAGGACTTTAAATATGACCTCATCACCTTGGATGATCAGCTGACGGATACATCCTGAGGGGAAAAACAAAACATTGAGAGAGTTTAACTTATTTCTGTATTACTGAATATAAATACTTGAAATGTTATTTTTCAAACTGTAGATCTGGATGTGAAGTTCTGGATAGATGCTGATCAGTCTTAAAACTACAATAATGGATGATGAGGGCTGGTGGAGTTGTAACATTCAATCAATGCCATACAGTTTAGGACCAATCAGGAACAGTCATCTTCAACATGAGTACTCTTTGATTGGCTTGGTGTTCAGAGATGTACACTATAGCTAGTCATAGAAAGTTTCATGAAGCCTCATTCACCCATACTGAGAAATTACCCTAGAAGATCTTACCCACAAAGCCACTTTTGAGGCCAGTAGTTTGGGAAATGAGGCTGTAGTTTGGGTAACCTCCTACGTACAGCTCCTCGTTCAGATCCAAGCCTTGGAATTTCCCCTGTACATCATGTCAATAGGGTCAGTATGAATGAAAATCAAATGTGTTGCCCCTTTTCCTCAATTACTTCACAAAATGGAAGAAACTTTTGCAACATGATACAAGAAACACCAAAATACAGAAACACCAATAATAAGGAGGTGCTTCCCACCACATAATTTCATATTTAGACCAGATATTTGAGTGCATGCTTTAACAGTCTAACATAATAACAGTTATAAAATGTACTACTGTACAAACAGCACATATAGTACACAGCACCGTGAGTCCAGTGGTGACTGCACTGAAGAAGATAAATCTTGTCAGGTTTTTGCAAAGTGCTTGAATGCTTGCTTACATTTACCCCTGAACACACAGGATCAGGCATGTAGAGGCAGACCAGTTCGGACCTCCAACCTCACCTGTGAGCTGCCGTTGACTGGGGCCTCCCCGTCCACCACCAGAGACCCCTGAGTCTGGTTGCGGTGGATCTCCACTGTGTGGAACTCTCCCAGCTTAAGGGGGGTAGGGTAACGAATTGTGGCCATGCCTGAGCCTACATCAAACCTGCAGCCAGGAGGAGACCGAGAGGTCAAGGGAAGAACATAGCACTGCCTCATCTTTCCTTTCATATGTCAAATATAATGATGTATTTCTGTATACACAGTAACAGTTCCTAAGAACTAAAACATTTAAGCCAAAGAACTAATGTTTATTTACCCAAAGAATTATCTAATCTATTCAATTAAATCTCAAAATATGATAGAGCCATTTCATTTCAGTGAAGGGGTAATATTGTCACTGAAAGTCAATGATGCATTGAGAAAGTTTTGATGTGTAAAGACATTACTTCAAAAATGGGCAGAAATGTAAACAAAGAAGGCAAAATAATAGTTGGTGATGTGCTATGGAGAGAGAGAGGTTTTCCATTGGCTCAGTTTTCCATTGACAATAATGACACGAAAACTCAAAATGGCTACCATAATATGGAAAGGTATTCAAACAGAAGAAATAAAACGTGGCTGCCCGTATTCATCAGCACATCTGTTCTCGGTCTTAGTTGAACAGGCCTCACCTGAACTCTGGACGACCGCCCACAAGCCCCAGGGAGATGAAGTCGGCGCCTGTGGTCTTCCTCTGCCCGTTGTAGACCATCATACCTGGGGGAGAACCGGGGTGGGGTTAGCATGGAGCTCTGAAACCTGACCTTCATTTTAATGAGGAAGTGCTACTTTATTCCTTTACAGACAGCTTGCATCTGTATGTCTCTACAGTGATGCAACCACCAATCACTTACATCACTCACCATGAAATTAAGGAACACACCATAAAGTGAAAAGCAATAAATTGGGAAAGCTGTTTATATTCAGAGGGAGGCAGCATGCAACTCTGCTGGGGCAATGCAAACAAGTTTAGCTGCTACCTGGCCAAATAGAGGGCTTCTGGGTTACCATGACAACTGCACAGGGCTGTACATCACACAGGTTGGATACATGCTGTACAGAGATTTGTCCCTAATTAACAATTATAGAGGCACACCATGCAGTCTGTGCAATGCATTAATTCTCACTGTACAATAAACAAGCAGCCTTTGAAGTGAATAAAACTTATTTTTTTGTTCAAAGCAATAGTTTAAGAATGGTTTGACACCAAAAGCTAATTTTATATTTCATGCTTATACATTTGGAAGAATTGTGTAAGCATCTTATTTTTTCCACGTCACCCTGCCTGTGTACGGAAATAGGCTATTCAGAGATCATCAGAATACATTTAGGGTTGAGACTTGATCTAATGGGATCCTGAGCAATGGGAAAAGCAACACCTGGATCAGTGAGAAATGAGCTCAAACACTTTGACTCACCGCCAAACAATACCACACCTTCACACCAGATGGGTGAGAGAAAGAAGGAAAGAGATTGGTATGAATAAAAGTCAAACATAAAAAACATACATACATAAAAGTTTTTTTAAAGTTCGCTGCACATTATAAACATTTAAATAGTAATACTGGGCTATCTGGTACAAGAGGTCTGATGTAAAAAAGGCAGACAGTATGGAGGGTAAATATGCACTCACCATCGGTGGTGTCAGGCCTGAAGGTGATTTTGATGTTGAATGCCTTGTAGGAATTCTTAATAGTGGGCAGGGTGAGGTAGGAGAGAGGGGTCTGGGTGAAGTAAGGCACCACTCGCTCTGGAAGGAGCACAGTTGGAGAAATATGGTTACTATGGTAACAGTCAAATAAACAGGCAGCATCCTGATGAATCCACAAGAGAGAAAGAATACATGAATAAATAATTGCTCAATGAACAAAATCATTTTTAATGCAGTGGCATTTTCCGGGTCCTACCGTGTACTCTGAGTGTAGAGAAGGCCTGCACTTTTCCCTGTTTGTTGGAAGCTGTGCACACATACATTCCCATGTCCTCTGCTGTGGCGTCTGGAATGGTCAGGACGTTGCCCTCCTCTACAGCTTTGGATGGCAGATCTTCATCCATCTGAGAAGAAGCATACAAACCTTCATGAGGAAGAGCAGGGATGCAGCCACTAGAACAGTGCATTGTGGGTATACATCTATAAATCTTAGAGTTACTTTCTGTACAACACTGTGATTGAAACAGAAGTTATACAAGAAGTTTCAATCTAACATTCACAGGTTACTAAATTTAACCAATCATATGTTGTTATTTGAATGTAAGGGAGGTCATATTGTATGGCTGTACATTAAATCATTAATTTAATAATCTTCATTAACTCATAAACTCTTCAGAACTAATCACTCACAATTATCATTTATTCATGTACTGCATATCCAACTTTTCAAAGCTTCAAAACTCTTTGACATTTTACCTTTGACCATTTGACCTCAGGGACAGGATATCCAGTGGCCAGGCAGGGGAAGACCGCAGTGGACCCCAGAGTCACATCCTTCACCTCAGGCTGGGCAGTGATTTGGGGAAGAGCTGCAGAGACACAGCCATCAAACAGGGATCAGTCAGAGAATGTACGGTAAAGCTGCCGGATATATGAGCACATATGAGAACACAGAAACCCACAGGGAATGTGCTGTTGCCCTGCTGTAAAATCCAGCTATGGCTAGCTTTAAATTAACAGCTACCAGCTCTTTCAAACCATAGCTTGAGCTGGTCAAATCAAGTTGAGTATAGCGCTGGTTTGAACAGGTCAAACAGCTACTAGCTGTTTGGAAACCCATCTTGAGCTTTTTTTTCAACCGAGTGGACATGAAAAGCTGGTACAAATATTCACTCTGCAGACACTTTTACTCAACATTCCTTTACATACAATCAATTTATATTGGGAGATACAAACTGCAACTACTCTGGTTAAGTATCTGATTAAGGGCACAACAGCAGTACCCCATCCAGGAACTCAGCCTCTAAGTTAGAAGTCCAATACACATAGACATGACTCCATGACTGTCAAGATCCAATTTCATGTGAAATACTCGGCTGAACTATGGATAATAAGGCAGTACATGTTGCTGCCCTGTCTGAAGGTGGTCACACTCACACTGCACATTGAGGACCACCTGGGACTGCACGGAGCCCACATCGTTGGTGGCGGTGCAGCGGTAGTGTCCAGCGTCCGTGTCCTTCACCTGCGGGATCTTCAGCATGCCCCCCCGCACCTCCACATGGGCGGGCAGGGACCCCCCCACCTTGCTCCACCTCACGGTGGGGGTGGGGTCCCCGACCGCCTGGCACTCAAACTCCACCGAGTTACCCAGCATCACTGTCTGCACCGAGGTCCGGATGTTTATCATCACTTTGGGCAGGGCTAGGTGAGAGACAAGAGGAAGGTTAGCACCCGTTCAATACCATAGACCCTAGGCAACAGTAACCTTGACATAGTCAGAATCTAACTGCATTGCTTTAATGATTAACACATTTCAATAATTCTACACTCATCAAATATTTGGGAACAATATGTCAATTTAATATCTAAATGTAAGTATACTCCATCGGACAAGATTTCTAGTTTGATACATAACATGTGGCAAGCAAAAGCCAATTTCAATTAACACATCTACCATAACTATTATCATTCATATTAATAACTGAGATGTAAAAACTGATATTACATAGTGCTTTAGCATGAGGAAGGCTTTAGGCGTCTGTTGCATACATGCAATTTGTATTTACTGCCACTCCAGTCTCATGCATATGTTTCTGTGCTTTAATCTCCAATTTGGTAGCTATGGTTTACTCATCACTGCAGTGCTGCTCAATCCTGAGTGCACTTCTCTAAGATGCAGGTCTATGAACGGGGTGTCAAACCCAGAGTATGGTAGAGTTTTGCGATCAGTCAGCAAGCGGACCTTGGATGGTGAGTTTGGCGGTATCCTGGGCCTGCCCGAACACACTGGTTGCGCGGCAGATGTAGAAGCCTGCGTCACTCTGCTCCAGGTTATCCATCCTGTGGAGCCAATGGCAATCATTAGGCAGCCATCTTAGTGCTCAACGGCAGTCAAGATAAGAGGACCAGCAGAGGACATGGACTGCCAGGGCTGGTGGAGGCTCACCTCAGTACCCCGTCAGTGATGTGGTGCTTTGGGGGCAGGTCGCCGCCCTCCTTTAGCCACATGACGGTGGTCTGGTCGTCTCCGTTAGCCGAGCAGGTGAACTCCACGGAGCTGCCCAGCGATTTCACCTCCACCTGGGGGGACACGCGCACTGCCAGGGGGGCTGTAGGGGGAACCATGGAAACATGACACCTGACACTTAACAGGGACCACACAACACAGAAGTCTGTTGCAGAAGCTGGTATTCTTTGGAAAGAAATGAAATAATATATTCCCCTTCTGGACCAAACAAAGAAAAAGCAAAAGGAAAAGCAAGTAAGGAGAGATCTACTCACAGGTGACAGTGACTTTAGCCAGGGCTTCGCTGGAGCCCACTTTGTTGGTGGCCCTGCACCTGTAGGAGCCGGCGTCTGCCTCTGTGGCCAGGTTGATCTGGAGGTCACCGGCCTGCATGTCCGCCTTTGCAGGCATGCTGCCATCCACCTTGGTCCAATCAAAGCGTAGGGGCGGAGTGCCGTGGCCCAGGCACTGCAGCCGAATCACCTCGCCCACCCGCACCGAGAGGTCGTCCGGCAGGATGGTGGTGTACGGTGGGGCTGGGACAAGAAGGACGGGCAGGTCACAATCCGGATCACCCCCAAAATTAACAGCACCTACCCTACAGCTGAGAATACCCACTGCAGAAAATAGATAAACTGACCGCCATATTCAGCTCATAAATGATAATTTATAATAAATAATTTGTTATTTAGCTGACACTGTAATCCAAAGAGGCTTACAATTGATTAGACTAAGCAGAGGACAATTCCCCCCTGGAGCAAGGGCCATGTTCAAGGGCGCAACAGCTGTGCAGGTCTTATTGTGGTTACACTGGGGCTTGAACCTCCAACCTTCCAGGGCTCTATCATTAAACCACTAAGCTACAGGCTGCCCCCTGCCTCCATGGGATATGACCATGACAATACTTCATCTTTAGCCTGATCAAACATTTGAGCAGCTGTTCCTTAAAAATGATGAAGGCCATTTTTGAAGTTCACAAGTGATGATTGGATGGAACTCACTCTCCACATCCAGCGTAATGGTGACCTCGGAGGTGCCCATGCTGTTGGTGGCATTACAGATGTACTGCCCGGAGTCCTGGCGTCCGATGCTGGGCAGGACCAGGCTGTTGTTAACCACTTTATGCTTCCAGGGGAGGGGAGATCTCAGCTTTGACCATGTGATGGTTGGGATGGGATGGCCTGGAACCCAGAAAGAACCGAACATTGCAGGGTGCAGTATCCATATCTGAGCACAAAGCTTATGGTAGAGGACAGATGGTCTTCTGATTGTTTGTCACAACAAATTAGCCTCCATGGAAAATGTGTGAGTTTCCTTCATAGCTGATAGATATAAAAAAAATTAAAAAATGAACCAATGAAGATAAGTTATAGTTAAATGGTCTTTAAGTACTGTACTGGCCTGGATTCAGTCAAATTTAATTTAAGTCACAATTAAAGGTTTTAATTTAGTAAAAATTTTTGTAAAAAATGTTATAAAATTTTTTTGGCCAGAGTTTAGTAGGGCCAGTAATGATCTCTCCAAAGCATGTTTATGAAGAAAAAACAAGCTTATTTTGAAATTAAAGTGAAGGACAAAATGTTGACTGAATACACACAATTCACATACCAGAGCTTTTTCTTAATTTCTAAAGAACACCAGTTTGATCCTAGAAGTTCAACATAATGTATATCATTTATTTTCTTGAGTTTTGTGAGGAATAAGTTACCATGAGCATCACAGTGTAGAGTGACGGCCTGCCCCTCGACCACCACCATTAAGGGCTCAGGCACTGAGGCGCGGGGGGCCGAGGGCCCCAGCGTCCCCCCCTGCACCATCACCACCACCTTCAGCTCCACAGACCCCTCACTGTTCTCAGCCGTGCAGCCGTACGTCCCAGAATCCTCTGGGCGGGCAGCTAGAACCTACGAAAAGGGACCACAGTCACTTTGGACCTCCCGTTGCTTATTTTGATTCCTGTGATACATATTCTGTCACAAGCCTGCTCCGGATAGCAGTGTCCGAATAATAAAAAAATAATAATAAGTAAAAGAACAAACAAATGCATGGCAGCAAGACCATATTCTGTTCACACTGATTTGAGTACACTTACGTTAATGATGGACTTGTCAGTGAAAGGGTCTATTTAAATAAATTAAATTACCTGCATTACTGCATTGGACTCCATGGGCACGGGGCTGTTCAGTATGGTCTTGCTGGTCGTGTCGTGTCTGTGCCACCTTACGGACGGGCGTGGCTCACCCGTCGCCTTGCATTCAAGGTTGATTGGCTCTCCCACCTTCACCAGCACCACGCCCCTGGGTGTGAGGGTGACTTTGGGCGGCTCTGTGGGTGTGGTTAAAAAGCGTAAGATAACGAGGCTCTAAGCAACTGAGACACAACAGAAGGCCACAGCCACAGTGATATCAAACAGTATTAGTTATTACAGTTCTATAAAAAGTGTTATGTTGTCATAGTCATCAAATGACTCTCAAATCCCAGCGATGAATAGCATAGGTTTAGGTGTACCTTTCACAATGAGGGAGGCCATACTCTGAGTTATTCCAAACAGGTTGCTGGCCGAACAACGGTAGGTACCCTGGTTACTGGGACGACTCCTGACAATGGTGATGGCAGAACCATCAGGTCCAATTTTCACATTATCTGCAACACAGAACAACAGCTACCTATTCCACTGGACCTTTGGGGGAGATACCAGTCACTGACTTAACCACTGGTGAAAGTCCAGGTTCACCTGTATTTGCTAATGAGTACAATTCTTCAGCCAAGAGATGGACCTAATTACTGAAATCAGTGAAAATCAGAGTTCAAGAGTAAAATAAACACTTGATGAGAGGACTTTTACTCTCTGACCCCTGGACTTCCCACCTCTGGTCTTAATAGCAGCTCAGCTAATGCTATGAAAACAATATACATTTGGCATATTGAGTCAGAGCGTTCGTGCTGACTGGTGAGTAGTGGTATGAAGTTAACAGAACTGTTGAATGGGGATAATGATGAAGACTGTGATGATGAAGATGATGACGGGGTGAGGGAGAAGCGGTGAGCCCTGGCAGTCTGGCCCCACCTTGCAGAGCCTGCCCGTTGGACATCTTCCACTCCAGGCGCATGGGCTGCGCTCCGTTGTGGACCAGGCACCTGAAGCTCATGGACTCGCCCAGACGCACTGAGGTGCTGTGGGGCTCGATGGAGATGATGGGGGTCTGCAGGCCTGCCGTGGAAACACAGACACTTTCAGACACCTGGGGCTCCTGTCAGCAACCGCAGGGAGGAATCTACCTGCTCTGCATTGGCCTCCATCCATTTTTTTATCATCTTTTATTTTAATGCTTCACAAACAAAAATATATTGAGAACAGAAGTAAACAAAGATGGGGCAGAGTGATTGGGGGATAGAGCGTAATGAAACATTCAAATATAATGAAAGTGGATTACGTCCCCTGTCCCACTGACCCCTCACACCCAGCAGCCCCTCCTCTGGTGCACTGAAGGACTTCAAGGCCGCACACTCGCCCAAAATGGATGTGGGCTTGAAACATGGACCACTGAGCCACAGAACTTGCAAGTGCTTCAGTAAAAAAATGTTTGAATGTGTCCAAATGCATCAAATATATTCTAAGCAATCCAGCTCAATATTCTTCAAGAGTATGGGTGCAGTATATGGGGGAGAGGGAGTCTGGATGATTCCAAGGACACTGACTGACAGGGCCCTCAAACATTATCAGAGCATAGGATTTTCTGGGGTAGCTTGGGGTGGTAGGGACCAATGTGAAATCTTTTCATGGAGCCCCAAATCCCTGGCGGCACCCCAGATCACGAGCAAATACATTTGGGACCGTTGTGGTGGGGTGACTACCTTTGCTCCACTGCCACTATGATTGCAAAGATAGCGTTTGAATGCATATATTACTAATGTGAAACTGGAAGTATTCTTAAAGATTTTTTAAACTTAAATTAACCCTTTGAAGAGTAGGTCTGGAATGTTTCTAAGTCAGTGTTCTAGAACTCCATTGCTGTCAATCACCAGTAGTGATTGTTACATCAGCATTAGAATGCTCAGTTCAGAACACTGTAATCCCATAAGATCACACCTTAAAGGGTTACATGTAAGGAGCTCTTACGGGTGGAGCTGGAAGTGACGGACACAGACACTGAAGCCTGTTTGAGCACTGGACCACCATCCACCTGGCAGATATACTCCCCAGAGTCAGCCTCAGAAGCCTGGAGAATGCGCAACTGACTCCCCAGGACCTAATGAAAAAAAAAACACAGGTCAGGTGTGACCAATAGAACCTATATTAAATTCAGTATAAAATTAGGCTGTTTCAGCACCCAACATTTCATGACCTCTGTCAGTGAAACATAGAAAACTAGAATGTATCAACACATAAATTCAGTATTAACCCACAGTTGATAATCTAACTGACCACATTGGAGAACTAGCTTTAGGGAAAGATAGTCAAAGACCAAAAACAGTTGCAAAACAAGAGCCTGCAAGAAGATCTGTGTCTAGTCTACGCACCTTGTGATTGGAGGAGAGGGGCCTGCCCACCCGCTGCCAAGTGACAGAGGGTGGAGGGTTGCCGGGAACGATGCAGCTGAGGTCCAATGACTGTCCTTCCTGCACGGATGCTATGGAAGGATGGATCCTGATAACAGAAGAGATGGTATCCCCTGGAAACGGAAGAGTACAGAAGGTTCTATTCCTCAACAGATATGCACTACAATACATTTGCTTGGTGGGATCCTTTTACTTCTTAGGCAGCAGTGGTTCTCTGAGGCCCGTGTCTCACCTGGGACCACGGTCACCTGGACGGGGGCCTCTGAGGAGCCGATGGAGTTGGTGCCCACGCACAGGAAGGTGCCTGAGTCCGAGGCCCGGATGTCAGGGATGAGCAGCGTGCCGATGTCTGTGCGCTCCATACGGGCCTGAGGAGCACCAGAGACAGGGAGTGACCTGCTACCCTCAGCCCAGGAACACCACCAACACCCTACTGCCCGACACACTACTGCCCGACACCCTACTGCCCGACACAACGGCCAAAATGAAACCAGCAAAGGCCTTCTCTTAACGTTGCAAACAAATATACACAAGCCATAATTTTCTCCAAACACAATTTGAGAAGCTTTGAATTTTATAATGTCTTTATAAACTGTAAGATATTTATAACGGAACAATGCATAACAATTGGACAGCATTTTGTAAATCACCACACACTACATGACCAAAAAAGAATGCTTTAAGGTCTACATAAACTACATTTAAAATGGAAATCAGTATTTCTCTCCCAATTAAAGTTAATATATTGATATTGATTTGAATTCAGATTAATATAATGAATATCGATATGATTATCCTTAATCTGGACACATGGACACACACACACACACACAAAACACAGAACATTAAATATCAAGGGAACCTTCTGGTGTTTATGCTGTGCATACTGTGCATTAAACATTGTGGTATTACATAGTTTACGAATGGATAGGATTCACACAATTAGTTTGTAGGGAGTGGAGGTCCAGTCTGGTAAGCAGGGAGGTGACACCAGAGAGACAGACAGACAGACCTGCAGATCCTCAATGCGTCTCAGCAACACATCAAGACTGTTGGTATTAAACTGATGGAAACCATGAGAGGCAATGGCCTGAACCAGGGAAACAATGCAAAGAGAAGAGGGCCAGCAAAAAGAGCACAGAAGGCAGAAGGTCAAAACCTACAATATTCAAATAAACCTACTGAATGATGTGTGTCTACTTCATGCCATTAAGCAGTGCTTAATAAGCACAGAGGATAAAACTGTAACAAGTCTACAGGACCTAAGGATGCACCTTTGTGAAAAGTGCTCACCTGAATTTCTCTTTTACTGTAGGAATCCAGCTACAACAGGTAACCGTAATTGATGCATGAAAATGAACTCTCGAGCCAGGGCTCTGCAACCCAAGTTCTGAAGAGCCACGGGGTGTGCTGGTTTATGTGCGGATATTATTGTGGCTACACTGGGGATCGAACCACCGACCTTGCTAGTCCCAGTCATGTACCTTAACCACTACGCTACAGGCCGTCCTGTGGCTCTCCAGAACCAGGGTTGCAGACCACTGTCCCAAGCAGAGCCTGACATAAGTGCTTTTTGAATGTTTGAAAGTAATGTGCAATAATCACAGGTCGTTTGGATCTTTTGCGCAACCAGTTGTTGCTGTGCTGAAACAGGGGTGACTGTAGGTGTAGTAGCACAGGCCCACCTGAGGGGGGAGCGGTCCGTCCTTCTTCCTCCAGGTGAGGTCAGGGCTGGGCGTTCCCCCGGCCCTGCAGTACAGCCTCATCGTCTCCCCCTCTCGCACCTCCACGTGCCGGGGGCTCACCTGGACGTGTGGGAGACTGGCACCTGGAGCACACACACAGACACACACACACAGTTACACACACACATACACACACAGTTACACACACACATACACACACACAGTTACACACACACACACACACAGTTACACACACACAAACACACACAGTTACACACACACACAGACACACACAGTTACACACACACATACACACACACAGTTACACACACACACACAGACACACACAGTTACACACACACACAGACACACACAGTTACAAACACACACACACAGACACACAGTTACACACACACAGACACACACAGTTACACACACACACACACACACACACACACACAGTTACACACACGCAGACACACACATATACACACACATACACACACACATACACACTCACACACACACAAACAAACAAACATACAGACACACACATACACACACATACACACACAAACACACACATACACATATACACAGTTACACACACACACACACACACACACTCACACAAACAAACATACACAGACACACACACACACACACACACACACACACACACACACATACATACACACATACACAGTTACACAGATACACAGATACACACATACACAGATCAGTCAGAATGTCCCTATGAGGACTATATGAGCAGTGGGACCCCACACACTGTTCCAGGACGTACTGTGGACGTAGAGCACCGCTCGGGCCGTGTGTTCTCTGTGTATATGCACACATACAAGCACGCACACGCACACACACGCGCGCGCGCACGCACGCACGCACGCACGCACGCACGCACGCACACACACACACACAGCAGGACGTACTGTGGACGTAGAGCACCGCTCGGGCCCTGTGTTCTCCGTGTGTGTTCAGAGCCCTGCAGAAATACTCGGCCTCGTCTGAGCGCTCCACGGCAGGGATGATGAGGACACCTCCTCTAATGATGGCGCTGGGAGAGATGCGGTTCCCCTGCCCACCTGTGGGGGCAGCAACGAGGTGAGGGCTACATCTACATCAGACTGGGGAACACCTTTCACAATAGAACACTTCAATCAATTTACATTTTATTCATTATTAGGTTACCTACACTTGGAGGTTTTTACTGTAGCTTTTTCATTTAAAATAAACTGAAAATAATAAAAATTATTTTTAATTATTGTAAAAATGCAATAAATGAAAAAGAACAGTAAAGAAGGAAATGATAAACCTGGTACCCGTGTGTAAGAATGCAAAGGGAAGATGTTTTTTGGGGGAGAAGCCCGGGCCTTACCGGACCACTCTACAGCCGGGGTGGGGGTCCCCGTCACCGTGCAGTGGAACTCGGCCCGCTGGCCCTGCTGGATGGTCAGGCCGGGGGGGCTAATGGAGGCCTGGGGCTGGGAGCCCCCCGCAGCTGCAGCAGGGAGGAGAGCGTTAGCACCGCTACGGCTAACGGGACACAAGGGAAGCTGTGAGGGTTGAATTTATGATTTATCATTTATGCAATTCACTCTGATGGAGGCCTTATACAAATGGAGCATTTGCTGGATATCTTCTGTGAGTCAGGCAGCGGAGAAGTTTCTTTCACAATTAAAAGGGTGTGTTTTTGGGGTGTTTTCATTGAGCTGAACCTTAAACATGTATCATATAGTACATATTAATCAGACCATTTAAACAACAGCAAAAGGTTTGAGTAAAAGACAGCACCTCAGAGTCTGACACCTCTGCAGTATGGGGTATACGAGCAGACAATAACGGCATGAGGTTTGAAGCCAAAGGGATGAATCTGGGCTAAAATGGTGAGCTGGTGTTGTGCATACGTGGAGGTTTGGGGTCCTCCTCTTACTTTGTGCATGTAACAGACGTCCAACAATAATTCTTCCAGCAAAAGTCATCTGAATGCACATTTGCTGCTTTTCATTTACTGTTGATTAAACTAAACACTAGTAATTGACACCGCAGCCTGTAGATGAGAGGCTAAAATGTGTGAGGGAGAATTTAGGAATTACAGAATTACAGCACACACAGAGAGGAATGCCAAACAGATCTTCATGCAAACTTGAGCCAGGCTGGGCCCAGTATTGCTCATGCACAGCCTGCAATCTGAAACCAGTATGTAGAAACTACTGCTAAAGACCCACATATGTTTTAATGTACCAAACTGGCACTCTCCAATACAATTTTCATTGCAAATCTGAATTGGAATACCAACAGTGATTAACACACCGCTAAAATGGGAAGCATCACTTTTTCTTAATTATGGATCAAATCTGAATTTATTATGTGGATTTTTGCTGTGCATGAGAACCACAACCCCTTGGAACCCATGCTGAGTTCCACACTCGTTGAGATGGAGCAGCTGAAGTGAGAGGTGATTGCTGCATGCAGGAGAGAGGGGAGGGGCTCTATGAGGAGGGGGTTGTGAGGACTTACGTGCTCTGTGTCCTTCAAACATTTCATAGGCTGTGTAAAACATCTGAGTCTGTGAGGCTTCTGTGGATGAGGGACAGGCAGAGGCGGACAGGTGAGACTCAACAGAACACTCCACCAAGGCCCAATCAAAAGCACTTCTGCACTTAAGTGCGTTTTCATTAGTTCACATCAGCCGGTGAATGACAAAGCATAGGTCATGGGCTGGTACCGGTATCTTGCGTTGCAGATAACAGGGAGGTCCATTTTAACCCCAGACTGTACTGTACCAGTGCAAAAGACCCTGATTTGCAAAATGGGCTTGAGTTTCTATTGAGACCAATATTGTAATTGCTTGCTCTCTTAATAAAGTATACACTTACTTAAAGGGCACCACAAATGCGGGATGGGGGGAACCCCACGTATCACTGTAAGTTGAGGGTGGTGGGGGCGATTCGGTCACAAACCTGGCACGTAGAGGATGGCCGTGCTCTCGTCCATGGCAAACATGTTGGAGGCGGTGCACACGTACATGCCGGCGTCCTCCGTCTGGATGTCCTGGATGGTGAGAATGCCGTTGAAGTCCATGGCCCGCGTGGGCAGCTTGCCGTTGTTGCGACGGGTCCAGACCAGGGTGTATGCTGGTGACTGGAGGGAAACCAACATGGATGTTACACACGAACAGATTGTCCTACGTGATTGACTTTTATTGTGAGTTAGCCAGTCTGACTTGAACTGTGACTGTTAGCCAGTGAGATTAGCACTGTGGCTGTTAGCCAGTGCCGTTAGCACTGTGACTGTTAACCATTGTGATTAGCACTGTGATTGTTATCCAGTGTAACTTTTACTATGACTGTGGCCATACAGATGAGTTAGTGGCATTTGCAGAGTGAACATTACCGTGCTCTTGGCTGTACAAATGAGTGATTGGCATTTGCAGAGTTGACATTACCGTGCTCTTGGCTGTACAGATGAAGCTCACTGTTGAACCAAGATTCACACTCTGGGCTTTGGGTTCCTCAATCAGCACTTCAATTGGTTTGGATATACCAGCTGGAAAAAACAGGAAAAGTCTCAATTAAATTTCACATTTATTGTGGAATTCCACGCCGCTTATTTGTAATTTTCAATTAAAGATGTATATGGACCTGTTGCATCAGAACAATTTGACCAATTATGCCAGATGTTCCTTAGTTTAATGCTTATTTGAAATTGAAACAAAACTTACTGGTGACCACAATCTGGGCCCGGCTCCTGTTAGTGCCGTGCTGGTCCCGACAGGTGCAGATATAAACACCTGCATCGCTGGGCTGGACACTGGAGAAATACAACTCCTCACCTGAAGGACAGGTAAATGCAGTTAGAACTATTTGGCAAGGAAATAGGCATAGACAATGCTTTGGATACTGGACTCATTGCAAGGGGGTCGCAGGTTTGAAAAGAAATTCAGCCTTGGACACCTCCTAATAAATAAACAAATGTAATGTGCTGCAGGGCATGTACATGTCTAATCCCCCCACACAATTATTTGCTGACCGGCATAGTGGCTGCAAGGCTGATTGATGTTGAGTCATGGCACAACCACTTTGTATAGAGACTTTGTGTAGAGCAGTGTTTTGTACTCAAATTACCAATGTCAGAAAAACTTTCATTTCTACTACAACATAATATTAACCTCCATGACCGAAGTTGACTGGAGGTCAAAACGGCATCAAAATGTTTGCTGGGATGATCCTCGCTGCACTGCGTAGTGGAGCTGCTTACTTTGCTGGGAGCTTCGTGTCTCAGCGTTGCTGGGCAGCGGGCGGCCATCTTCCCGGGTCCAGTAGTAGTAGTGGGGTGGAGAGGAGGTCACCTGACAGCGGAGGGTGACAGGGCTGCCCTGGGACACCAGCACCCTCTCTGGGTACACCCTCACCTGCAGGGACGCAGCGTCTGCAACGGGACGGGTACAGGGCAGGCGGGCCACCGAAAGTTAAACACACGTCTGCAACAGGACAGGCCTCCAGGAACAGCACACATACTGGTGTAACATTACATAACACACATACATATGAAGCATTTCAACTTTAAAGAACAACCAATCATGTGGGTTCGTTACACTAAACAAGAACTTGGATGATTATTGTTGAGCCACTGCCAGTGACCAATGTTGACAACTCTTTTTGGTGGTTAGGTTGCTGACAAACCAATCTAATATTAAAAAAAACAATTCCAAAATCGTGGCAAGTTGTTTTTCTGGGGTTGCTCTGCGCCATCCTCATCTCTCTTTACAGTACTTACTGCTGCCGTAGGGGCGGCACTTGACCCTCTCCTGGGGGTTTCCCACGAACCCGGGAGCACAGCTGTGGGAGGAGAGAGAGAGAGAGAGAGAGGCCTATCAGTGTGGAGAGGACAGCTGATCAGAAGCAGGGCTGGAGAGGACAGAAGAGTGCAATGGAGGGGTGATCAGAGACAGAGGAGTGAGATTGAGGGGCTCAGAGACTCGAGGTGATCGGCTGATCAGGGCTGCAGGTCTTACCGCTCACAGTACTGTCCCACGTATCCAGGCAAGCAGGCGGTGCACTGATAGCCTCCAGAACTCAGTGCCTCACAGCTGGGGGAGAACCTGGCACAGGCAGACAGGGCATGTGTACGATCAACAGGGCAGCAGTACTGCATACCGTATATAGAGAGGCTCAAGTGTATGTGCATCTGTGTGTTTTAGTGTGTCTGTGAAATGTGAATGTTTCTGTGTGTGTGTGTGTGTGGGTGTGTATGTGTGTGTAACTATGTGTGCATGCATGCGGATGCCTGCAGGCTGGACTCACTGGTTGTCAGGGTCAGTGTATGGACAGGCGCAGGGCTGGCAGTCCTCAGGTGTTCCAGTGGTGGCATCGCCATAGAAACCTGGGGCACACTGTTCACACAGCTCACCCACGGCGTTATGGAGACAGCTCTGTTGTAAACACACAACAGGTTTGTTAACTCCAATATCATCTCATTCCTGCAGCATAGTACCATTATTTTGTTATATGGGGGTGTCCTGAATTAAGTTATAACCAGACCTGTGACATTTTACTCCACATTCATTTTATGGCAAACCCACTAAAAATTTAAAATGTCCCCGGTGTGTGGGGCCATGATGTGGAGGGTGGGCCTCGTACCGTGCAGATGCCCGTTTCTGGGTGGCAGGAGTCTGAGTGCCCATTGCACTCACAGACCTCACAGTGACCCAGGTACAGGCCGGTTCCTGTGCGCGTGTACCCAACAGCACAGTCCTGAAGGGGAGGGCAAGGGGTCAGAGGTCAAAGAGCAGGCAACATAGTCTGCATTCAATACCAGAACATACATGCACCGCACCAGAATAGCAGCCCTGGAGAACAGATGCTTTTACCTGCATTGTCTCCCGGGAGTTTGACAACATGTGTTCAGACTATGTTCTATCACCATTAAGTTCACTATTACTACCACTACTGTGACCACTACTACTACTATTATGACTACTAGTACTACTACTATGGCTAATACTACTATAACTGCATCAACTACCACTACTACTAATACTAATACTAATTCTACTGCTTCTGCTACTGCTAATACTACTTGTGCTGCTGCTACTATTTGAGGGCGGCTGTGGTGAAAGTTGGTCTCACCTGGCAGGACAGGCCCTGGTACCCATGGGGGCACAGGCACTGCTCCACCTCCAGGGCTGGGGCTCCGCCAGTGTCAGTGGGCCGGGCCACCTCCATGCTCACGCCGGAGATGCTGGCCGACAGCATGCTGGTGTAGTGGGAGGCCCGGATCAGGACCTCCTCCAGGTCAGACAGCACCATCATCAGGTGCTCCCGCGTGGCGGGCATGCCATCCAGGCGCCGCCAGTACTCCTACACGGCAGGAGGAGAGACGAACGTCATCCCTGTCACTGGTCTGCCTTCCGACTTGGGCCTGATTTATCAAGACCTTTAACATGGGCATAACCATTTCGCACACACTAAGCCAAGAACATGACGAGATTGGTCACTGTGTTTGTTTTGCACCAATCATTGGTTGTGTTATTAGTTTTGTGGGGGCTGAAAGGTTTTGCACTTGCTAAAGTAAATCAGGCCCTTCATGAGTAAAATGACAAATTATGTAAAAGGCATCATAGAATGAAAGAGAAGCAACAACAGAAGCAATGAAGTCCTAGCACCAAAATACAACCTTTAAAAGACACAACACAATTTAATGAGTTTCAAACTGAGAAATGCAGAAATACGGCAGGCTCACCTCTCTGAAGATGATCTCAAACTCGCGGGACTGTCGTACCCCCGGTGTCCTTGGCCAAGGCAGGCGAGCCACCAGCGTGATGTCATTGCCCTGAAGCACAAAACATAACTCCTCATTTGAAAAGCCTTAAAAATAGACATTTGTGTCACACAATGAAACATTTTATACTAATTTCTTGTTGGAATCTGTAATCATCTTTCCCATTACTGCAAAGAAGCTGTCAGACACTAATGTGACATTAAGACGATTGGCAGTAGTGCAGTATAATGGCCAGGGAGTGGTTATGGTTGGCCGTGTAGCTCAATGGTTTGGGGTTCAATTCCTGACTGGGGTATTGACTTTGTACGCCTAAACATGGTGCTTAAACTGAACTACATTAGCAAAATATCAGTGCTCACAATTATCTGAATGTCAGTGTCATCGATGTGTGTTCCTCTGGAACTCATTACGTAGCTGAGGGTGTACCTCAGACGGCCGCCATAGGAGCCCACCTACCATGGAGAAAAGAAGAAAAACAGCCTGAATTACAGTGTCACTTTCACCCACTGAAGACCCTATATCGCTCTACTCATTTTACTGAACATATTCCTTTTGGGTAACATTATACCAATACGTAATTTAATGCTTCGTAATGCATCATAACTATCGTCAGGAGAATACATGCATTCCATGAATTACCAGCTTATACAAATTAGCTTAGTCCAGACATGTGACACATAATGTTCTATCACTATGGTCAAATTGTTATAACATGTTTCATAACCATATGGAGTTAAGTAGCCAAAATAATGATGTGGGCTTAGCAACAAGGGCAATGACCATGCAGATAAAGACGCTAAGGCGCATTTTCTGGGTCACGGGGGGTCGCGGAGCGCAGGTTGCGGAGCTGCCCGGTCACGAGCGGGGCGGTTAAAGCGCTGCTCTTCCACTCCGCCGCTCTGGCGAGGTCTCAGCGGCGGGAATGGAATGTGAGATTCCAGAGCGCAAACGCAGTCGTGTCTCCTTGGCTACCTCCGCTCGTCGTGTTGGTGCTCGCCCCGCGCTCAAAGGTGAGGGAGGGCCAGAAGGAGAGAAGAGAAGCTGCCACGCCCATAGCCCGATCCGCTGCCCCCGAAGAAACGTGGCAACGCCCGCAGGATTGAGTTACCGCGGTATAAAGGAAAGCTGAACACTGCGGGGTTACGCCAAAGGTTACCTTATCCCCTTTAAACAAGGAAGGGAGCTGCCAGTAGAGGATCTCCTCAGGATGCAAGCTGAACCCTTTGTAGACCAAAGAGTACTGCTGTGGTAGAGGAGGAGGGGAGGGGGAGAGAGGAAGAGAGAGAGAGTTGGGGAGGGAGAGAGAGAGAGAGAAGGAGAGAGAGAGTGGGGGAGAGAGGAAGAGAGAGAGTGGGGGAAGGGGAGAGACAGTGTGGAGAGAAAGAGAGGAAAGGAGGGAAAGAGGAAAGAGACAGACATGGAGAGAAGAAAAAACACAGAAACAGGCAGATAGTCTGGTAGCATAAAAGCAAAGAGTCTCATAACGGAAAGGGTTCCTGTTGAGTGAGTGAAGTCAGTGAAGCCACAGATGAACAGCTTACAGAGTCTAGCACAGCGTTTTCACTATTTATGCATGTTCCTTTGCGTTAATAACCCCTGAAATTATGTAATAACATCATTATACCTGGTCAAAGAAATTGACAAAAAAATAGAAAAACATACATTTGCAACTCAAACATGCTCTCCATTCTGTGAATGCTCTTGGGAGCCTGGGGGAGGTCATAAAGATCAGTGGTTCCACAGCCTGCCCCTGGAGATCTGTCATCCTTGTAGGGTTTCATTTCAACCCTAAATTGGTATACTTGATTCTACTAAGAAGCAGCTGAATAAGATCTCTAATTTGTTAGGGTTCGAGTGAGAACCTACAGGATGGTAGACCTCCAGTAACAGGGTTGGATCATACAGCTCATATACACTCAGTGAGCAATTTATTAGGTATTTATTACTTATTAAGTGTTTAGCTGCGGTAGCCTATCCACTAAGAGGTTTAACATTAAAATCATGTTTCTGCCCGCAGAACTGTTGCTCACTGAATGTTTTTGGTTTTTCGCACCATTCTCTGTAAACTCTTGACTGTTGTACATGAAGATCCCAGGAATTTCTGAGATACTCAAACCACCCTGTCTGGCACCAACAAATCATTCCATGGTCAAAGTCACTTAGATCACATTTCTTCCCCATTCTGATATTTAGTCAGAAAAACAGCTGAACCTCTTGACCCCCGCATGCCTTTATGCATTTAGTTGCTGCCGCATGATTGTCTGCATTAACAAGCTGGTGTACAGGTCTACTTAATAAAGTCTGAGTGTAGATGATGTAGATCATGCGGGTCATGACGTACAGTACCTGGGAGTTCGGAGGTGTGCGGGAGGAGCCAGGGACTGCTGAGCTGGGCCCAGAGATGGTGTTGGGGGAGGGGGAGTGAGGGGACGGCCGACGCAGACACGGGGGAGACGGGGGGCCACGGTCGGGAGAGCGGGACGAAGACGAGGAGGAGGGTTCAGCAGGGGGGTGGATGTGTGAGGAAGAGTGGTGAGAGGGGGATGAAAAGGAAGATGAGGAGGAGGATGAGGAAGAAGGAGACGAGAGGGACGGGGCAGGAACACGCCGTCCTGAAGGAGACGGAGGGCCATGGCGGTGAGAGTGGGATGAAGAGTATGAGGAAGATGAAGGAGGACGGGGCGGGGCAGGGGCTCGCTGAGGTAAAGAGGGGCAGGGCCGGCCTGAGGGGGCGGAGGGGGAGGCCCAGGTAGGCTTTTTGGGGCTTTTGGACGTAAGATCCCAGGTGTCATCCTCCAGCTGCTCCTCAGAGACAGACTGAGAAGAGGAGGACAGAGTCACATTGGGGATAGCCAATCATTGTGAGCTTCAGAGAAGCCAATCAGAGAGCTTCACAGAAGCAGAGGGGTGGGACCAACGAAGGCATGCAAAACCTGCCCTAAAAGTCTGCCAGTCTAGACTCATGCAACACAGTGCCTCTCCTGAGCAAGCCAGGGGGCTATGAAGCATTACAGACATCTATTACAAACTGGGCTTGACTGTCAGTTCAGAAACTGGCTTCAACTGTCCTCGGGCAAACCATGAAACCAAAATACCTACTCTATGAAGCAGAATTAGATTAAACTATGCTTTAGTAAATGGAAGGATAAGAACTCAGAGGCCATTCTCATCAAAAATGTTTGCTGCCATACACCTTCCCTAGGCTTAAACTAATAATGCTCACATATACTGTACCACAATTATACGATCAGGAGGGAGAACAAACCACAAATTCATTGAGACCCTTTCATTGCTAACCTGATCGGAAAATGGCTGATGTGGCTTCAGTTTTTGTTTTAGCCCAGTACTATGACACCTGACTAAACTAATGATCTATTCATGGCCTTCATTCAAGACCTAAATAAGTAGAATCAGCTGTCTTAAAACAATAACCAGTACTTACTTCGGCCCTTTTCCCATAAGCTTGGACACCTGTGTTCTAGAGTATCTAGGACAGCACTAGAGAGGATCTAGGGCAGCATGTAGTGTAGTGGTTAAGGTACATGACTGGGACCCGCAAGGTCGTTGGTTTGAATCCCAGTGTAGCCACAATAAGATCCCCACAGCCATTGGGCTCTTCAGCAAGGCCCTTATCCCTGCATTGCCCCAGGGGAGGATTATCTCCTGCTTAGTCTAATCAACTGTATGTTGCTCTGGATAAGAGCGCCTGCCAAATGCCATTAATGTAATGTAATGTAATGTAATGTAAAGGTCTCTCAAGCCTGGTCCAGAACATGCAGTATTTCACTTATCAGCCATTTAAGAACATTATTTTCAGATAAGAGGAAATATTTAATCGTCACACACCAATTATACTGGCTTGAGGTCATATAACAGGATTTGATATGTTAGTTAAAGCTTTATTGTGTCATTAAACTGTGCTGTCTCATTCCACACAATTGCATTATGAGTGACAATCCATGCCATATCACAGCACCCTCTGGACCTTTGTAAAGACAAACCGAGACAGTATGTGGAACACACAAGTACCTTCTGGACTTGTCTAGGCCTATGGGCACCCTTCCCCACAGAATCCCAAAACTTCCAAAAGGTCACATTCTTCCTCAGCTGCTCCTCAGTCCATGGGAGGTTTTTCTAGTCACGTGAAGAGGTTACCCGGCCGACCAAATGTTAATCATCTCAAACGTAAAGAGTGACGTCTCCACCGCAAAACCGACCATACTATGGCTTATTTTGTGTCCCTTATTAGCAAATAATTAATCAGCGTACATGCATACTGCAGAATACGGGAGTCATTTATGATGACTTGTTCTCCAAGACATAAGTGCCAGTATGAATAATGTTTAACTGACAAAGGGTTGGATCTCCAGTATTAGGAGATGATCTACTGTTCTGTTTAATGTATAATATGCAAAGAAGGTGTTGCATTTGTTATAAAAAGTAGTGTAATTAGGTTCAGGCACATATTCCAAATCATACCAGAGTAAAAATTCACCTAATACAAATAATTTTCTTAAAAACAAACAAATCTCTGATGTACAGTATACTGTAGGGTCAGTACCACCCCAAGCACACGGTTAAGGCGAGCCTGCATGTGTGATTTACCTTGTGTTCTCGCCTCATACGGGTAAAGAAGGCCTCCCTCTAAAAGTGAATATGAGACAAACTGTGGAAACACACCTGATACAGAGTCCTTCTTAAGGCATACATGGCCCCTACATAAGAGCTATACAAGTCCTTCTTAAGCACGACATAGCACATTCATAAGCGCTCACTTGGCATGAATATGCTATGTTGAGCTCATGTCAGTTCACTTGGTATGTCACAGGAATGTCGCTTGCTGTTGCTGCTGCAGAGTACTCAGAGTAAACCCTTTTTTTTATGAGACAGAAAGGACAGTGTGAGATCACAGAGGCAGGAAACAGGGGACCAGAAAGGGGGAAAGGGGCTCTGGAGGGTGAAAGGAACACACTTCATGAGCACTGAGGTGCAGATCATTCGGAAAAGGGCCACACACTGTATCTGCCAGGCGTGTCTATCTGAAAAGGAAGGTGAGCGTTTGGGTCAGGGCCGGTTCCGGCTGGCCACTCTACCTTGTCCCCCTGGTAGTCCACGGGGAGCTGCCAGTAGTAGGGGTCTGGCTGCAGGCTCCTGAAATGGCTGAAGGAGAGCTGGGTGCCGTCGGTGGCCACCTCCACCGTGAAGCCTGTGGCCACGCGGTCGGTGTGCTGGCGGTTCACCAGCACGAAGCCCTGGAAGTCTCCCGGGGAGAAGCTGGAGGACACCTGAGGGGCAGGGAACGCAGCTCAAAACAAGGGGCACCAACCCCTTGTGTTTGGAGGGGAAAAGTGGAGGTACATTTTTGTTCTTCAAGGATCAAATTAGCCTGAGAGTACAGGAATGTTCTTTCTGGGTACAAATGAGTACGTTTTCCAACAAAAAGGATACAAATTAATTATATATTGCTGGCTAGCGGTACAATATGTACCTATAGGGTGCATGTGTACCTTGTAACACTGTAACACTGGGGAACACAGAACAAGGGGGACCATCCTGACGTGTTTTGAGGGGAGGTGTGTTTTTGTTGCACGCTAGATTGCAGATGCCTGCATAAACAATTCAGTGACAGTTTTTAACCAGCAAAGGAAGATGTAAATATGCCAAGCTGGCTGTTAGTGCTTTATAGTTGGAGCCTAGAATATTTACATAAACACATAACCGTACTTTTCTTTACAAGTGAACTGGATAGAAGGTAGCTGCCTCAAGGAGCATAACTGAAGGCTACACAACCAGCCTTAAATCATTTGTCGTATCCTCAATAGACTTGTGGTATTTATACTTTTATTCTTTTAATGTCTTGTATGTAGGCCATCTATTCTGGGAATAATAATGAAAAGTAGCATCTTGGGTAATGTAGGCACAATGCACTGTATGAATGACATGGGTGTTTTTAACCCTTTCAGGTGTGAGCTCATAAAAATGTGATTTGAATATTCTTAACGGAACTGATGTAACCAGTGACTTGCTTTCCAAAAAGCCGGTATTTGTAAAGGGTTAAATACATACAAAAGCCTTCCTTCTGCTCAGACTCACCGTATGTCTGTAGTAGGGGGAGCTGAGACACTGCTGACTGACGCCCATGCAGAAGCAGGGCAGGCAGCCATCTTTGTGGTTGAAGCTCAGGTGGAAAAAGCCCGGTTTGCACACAGAGCATGAGGGCCCCTGCGTGTGTGCCTGCAAAAGAGCAGAACCCGTCTTACCAACTGCCAAAAACAAAACACCCAAACAAAACACAACTGTGTCAGTCAGCAAACAGAAAACAAGAAGACGTAGAACAATATCTGCATTCATTAAGAGAAGGACCATGTGTGCATAAGAGACGACAAGAAAAGTTTATTCACAGCTGCCTTTGGGATGAACAGTAGACCTCAAAGTTTTCACAGATAATGGAGAGTACACATCTCTCATACAGTTTGAGGTCTGTGTACACCAGTACTCCCAGGGGTGGTGTCACGGACCTTGTTTAGGACACTGTTACACTATTATAAGATGATGAAATTGATCCATAGGTAGTGGGGGGTACCATTCATTCAAAGTTAACACGCAATTAATGTTACTTAAATTACAGTGCATCTGCATTCTCAAATTAAAGGTTGTTTCTTCTACATAGTAATAATATATTCCAACAGCACAAACAGTAGAACCTTTTACTGTGGTTGCATGAAGCTTTTGCTTAAAGTGAATGGCTTTTGGAAAATAATTCAGTTAAAAAAGGTCTCTCTGGTTATAGACATTATAGGTGTATGTTATGGGATCACTCTGGATAAGAATTAGATGAAGAACCTCATTGTCCTACAGTATAACAGTATAGTGGCTCGCAAAATAGTAACAAAACCTTTACAAGTAACAAAATAGTTTGTTACCTCAGAGTTTCACGTCATGATACTTTTAAATATATATATTTTTAGAACTCAATATAGATGCCCAATTATCATTAATTCATACTAATCTTGAGACAATTTATTATGAACACAACCAGATCTATATTTTAATAGGAAAGAAATTCCATACATACTATATAGAATTAAATGTAAATTAAAAGTAAAATAAAATAAAAACAAAAGAATACCAAAGTGCATGGCATGACTCTGTGCTCACACCTGTATCTGTGCATTAGATTAGCATCAGTAGGTAAGTGTTCATGTCTGTTTACCTTGCAGAGACAGAGTCCGTTTTCATCACAGCCATCACTTCCATTACGATCACAGCTTTCACAGTGTCCTGCAGCCAAAGGGCAACCAGATTAGATCCAGGGGGATTTGAGGGTCAGGTCAGAGAGGCCTGCCCTCCATATTGACTATATCCATTTGATAGTGCATCTGCACTTCATCATGCAATCTTCACTTACACAATATTTAGTGAAATAAGTCATCTTAAGGACCTTGCTCAGTGTCCCTACAGCGCTACTCAACTCCGCGTCCTGCGGGCCGCAGTGTCAGCAGGCGTTCACTTCAACCGGGTGCTACACACCTGATTTGAATTAGCTTTCAATAATCCACATTAAGCAAATCCATATTAAGTAATCCACATTAAGCAACCATGAACAATCCCCAGCCCACCAACCCATGCATGATGAAGATAATTCAGCCAAGTGAGACCATCTCTTCTCTGGGTTGAAACAGGCGAAGATAATAAAACCACAGAGGGGTTAATAACCCTCACTCGAGACCATTCAAATGTGTGATAATAACGTGACATTAACAGAACATTATTTTCTATATTATCTTAGAGAGTGACATTTTTTAAAGATGACTCAAGAACAACAATGCCAGATCAAGGTGAAGGTGAGGGGATGGCTGTTCTTTTTCTACCTCTGATACCGTGTCTGCGACTGACAGAAAAACTGAGCTGTGTTTGGAAGGTGGAGCACGCCAGTCCACAGGGGCCTGTCTCCACAGAGTTACACAAACGCAGGCAGAGATGGAAATGGTGTGGAAACGGTACCGTTGGCAAAAGTGCAGGACAGACCCAGCAGTGGATTCCCTGTGTATCCTGCTGAACATCTGGAATGAAAACAAAACAAAAAAAACATGATTCAACTTGTACACCTCTTATATTCCTGATCAATTCAGTGCTGTGAATACTGAAGTTATGTAAGCTTGTTTCACACATTCACAAAATTCAGTAATTCAGTGAATGAATTATGCTTAAATACATCACTCAGATTCAGACTGTACTGTACACCTAACTTGGATAGCATCCGTACCCATTAGCAATATAGCAGTGTTACTCATCCTGCCTGGATATGCTGTACTTCAGCACACAGACAGCACTTTCCCCTGAAGGCCGAACAGCAGCAGAGAACATGCAGTAGAATTTTATTTGCACATCATCTACGTACAGGCTGTTTTTAAGTGATACCTGTATCTGTTTCTTTACAACCTACACTTAAAATTTACCTTGTAAATAACTGTTTTGTCATACACGTCCAAGACGTTTTTTTTAAACCTTTTTAATCAGCGGAGTACCGACAAGATTTGTCACAGGATCTCACAAATCCAAACACAAATAAAACTTAATCTGCCCTCCACCATCAGCTTTTCATCTTCATCTGCACGGTGAAACCACAATTAAATCACAAGCCTCTTCCAAGGCGAAGACACGAGGATGTAGCCACATGTCTGGAAATGGCTGACATCCCTTTGGTTCCCTAAGCTGACTTATACCACATGTGCTTTGATCATCAAATGCAGAAAAAACCGAGTCAACACAAGACCTTGTGCTTCAGGCAAAGAAGGAGGGCGAGGACAGAGATCAGACCAAGCTTCTTTTTTTTTTTTTTTTTTTGGAAGCCCCAAGAAGCCAACACCCTTGAAAAGAAAATTAGACGAATCATAAGAATCCCAATTATTCCCATATAATCACAAGAATCCCAATGATTCCCATGTAATCACAAGAATCCCAATTATTCCCATGTAGTCACAGATAATATTTATCTCAAACTAAAAAACAATACAAGATAGAAAACTTCCCTGTAAAAGGGAGATGAGAGTCACATAAGACAGGCAGGTGAAAAAGGGCAGATATGGCAACCGGCCAAGTATTTTCAGCCAGTTGAATAGAAGTTGAATGGCACCACTTAATATGTGTTTATTAGTTTACGGCACAGAAAAACTCCCTTTAAGGAAGAAAATTAAGACATTCCCTTTCAACAGTTGTGCAAGGAATCTGGACAGAAGACAAGAAGCTGAACAAACAGAAAGGTCCATTTCAGAGGCCCAGTAGTCAGAAACTCTTCCCATGATTCAAGGACAGTGAAACAAAATTGAGGAACACAGGAACTGCAAGACTCAAGCAAGAGTCTGGTCCCCAGAGCTTCACCAAGCCAAGGCCACACTGGACTGTAACCACTGCATAGGTGTTCACAGGGAGGGGGGTCTTACCTCTTCCAGTGGTATTTCATCTGCTGTCCAAGCTGAAAACTCAACAAAAACTTGGATGGAACTCAAAACGTAATGCCGTCACTTGCCATTTTTGCCCCAGGAGTGGTGACTCACGCAAAAGCTTCCATAATATTAAGCATCTCCACTCTTTACTTTTACGTTACGCAGCTTTAGGATCTGTCTCAAGGGACAACAGATCAGGACGATGCATTCATATTCTGTCCTAATTTATGTGTATTTTAATAAGCAATCACTTTCCTGTATTTATTATTCCACCCGTATAGAAACATGCACACTCCTCAAAGCCAGATGAATCATTTTTATTAAAAAAGATACAATTTATGGTCCTCCAGCACAACATACAAAATATATAATATGCATTAATTTAAGCAACTTTGAACTGAATTTACATAGCACCAGGAAGACAGTCCGGACTGCCTTGCTTGCAAAGACATATTCATATTTAACACAGGTCTGTGGTGGTCATAGAGCAGACCAGAACAGGTAAAGAATGAGTGGACACACACGTTTGCATGTAATCGTACAGTATGTCACTCAACATGTATGGATTCTCCAGACTGGTGATCGATCCAATTACAGTCATCGGTTTCATTTCAACTTTGGTGGAAACCACCTAGTCTCACGTATACAAATATCAAGCCTCACAAGCATACTAGCTAATCTAGGGAACAATTCATATGAATATTTTGGGGATGACATGTCTCCCCCCAATATCAATGCTAATGAAACAAGTAAATAAGTTTGAGATGCCCAATCTGTAAACTACATTTTAGGAATCCCTGAAAAGATTGAACACATAAATTATAATCTCAAACATCAGCCAGGTTCTAGTCTTGGTCATAATCTTTCAGAAAACAGCACTTACAACTTTAAATTCTGAGGTAGTCCAACCAACATATAAAACATTTTTTGCACGTTTCAAGAGAATGCCTCAATGCTGTAAACAACGTCATATCATAGCTGAAACAACATGACTGGTTACTTATAATGGATGAATTCCTTGGGCACCTCACAACACTGCAGACATACATTAATTACTTTATGTTCTTTAAAACTCTGTCGCTAGAAAATGTACACTAATTGGTACAAAGATATAAAATGTTCTTGTAATTTAATGGTGGTTGAGAGATTGGATGAATAAATTACTTCACTTCAAGTTGTCTGTCTGTTTTTGGTTTCGGACAAGCGCTAAGAGCGTAAAGTATTTACAGTTGTATTCTATCTTCAAAGATGATCTACAATAACTACAGGTTTATGATCCAAAAACAATGGACTGAAATGCGAATTTCCTTAATAATGCATGGGAACACCCAGGTTCAAACAAACAATAAGTTCACATCTGAATACAAATTCAGCCCAGAACAATCCTTTAGCATTCCTGATGGTAAAGGTGACGAGGATATATACATTAAAAACACACAGATGAAAAACAATGCATTTATTTTGACGCTTGCGTTGAGTGGAGCTGGTCTTTTGTCATCCATGAGCACACCGAGAAGACAAGCTTGGGTTTA
The DNA here is from genome assembly GCF_963514075.1 of Conger conger. NCBI lineage: Eukaryota > Metazoa > Chordata > Actinopteri > Anguilliformes > Congridae > Conger > Conger conger. Next base: position 21,756,458 of record NC_083773.1, on the reverse strand, counting down.
ATGAGTCATTTAAACTATTAATGAGTCCCTTAAACTGATTCGTTTCTTAGACCGGTCAATAATCAGGGATGATTTTAATTGGAATGGCTAGCTTTCCTAGAACAATGTGCATAGAGGAATCTGGTTTCTGTCTCTTTTTAGATCTGTGGTCTCCTTGTAGTAACTCGAGAAGGTTCTGTACCCTTGACTGGCGCCTCTTTTTCTTAGTAACAGGGCGTGTAGTGGTAGCAATTTTCAGTTTGGCTGAGGTAGTGGAAGTGGTGTACTTTTTAATGCTCGGTGCAGAAGTGTACATTTGTTTTGGAGGCTTTGTCACAAGTTGTGAATGGGTTTTGGCTTTATGGGATGGTGTGACCAGCTGAAAGGAGGTGGTAGGTGGCGCCTTGTCATTTTGCCTCACTCTTTTTCGATTCAAAAGAGGGGGTTTTGTAATGACAAGGGGGGTAGTGATCCGGGTTTTGTCCCGTTTTGACCCTGTATTGGGTTTTGCAGTGCTCTTCGCAACATTAGGAATCTTTCTTTTGCTTGGGGTCTTTTTAGCTGGCTTGGACCTGGAAGGTTTTGAATCGGATGGTTGAAGCGGAACTTTATGAGATGGAGGCACCAATTGATATGTAGTGGTAGCCATGGTGTTCCCAGTTTGCTTTGACTTGGCTCGATTGTACCTGCGGCTTGTCACGGGAATGGTCTGCTTTGGAGTGGCAACATGATTTTTTGAAACTTTTGAAGTCTTGGGAACTGTCTCTGGGACCTTTTCTCTGGTTTTGCTCTTACCTGTGCTTATAGTCCTTGTCTGCTTTTTCTTGGGCAGTTTTGCAGGAGCTGGGCGTTTTGTAACAGGTGTCATCACCTTTTGTTTTTTCACCTGTTTTTTCCTCGTTTTGACGGTCTGAGATTTTGTAGTCGACTTTGGGGCGGGTGGTGTGTTGGGCTTCTTAACGGGACGACGGGTAGGTGTTGGTGTGTTGGGCTTCTTAGCGGGACGCCGGGTAGGTGCTGGCCTTTGTGGGGGTGTTGGCATAATCCTGGAAGCCTTTCGCTTCCTGGGCACCACAGCTGCGGTGGTGGTGATCAGCGGGGCCTTTTTGGTGGCTCTCGTTGGTGCGAGGGCGGGGGCAGGGACAGTCGAGATGAGGGTTGGGATGTACTGCTCCTTGGTGGAGCGGGAGATGTGCTTGGAGCGCTTGAGCTTGTTTATCTCCTGCGCCAGGGCGGTGAACCCATCGATGAGGATCTCCAGCTTCCCCTCCAGCCGGTTCAGCCTGCCCTCCATGCTGGTGTAGTTCTTCTGGAGCTCCATGATCTTCTCGCCCTTGTCGGCAGTGGACAGCATCCTGGCCAGGCTCTCGAGCTGGGAGCTGAGCTGGTGCTGCTGCAGGCTCATCTCGTGGAGGCTCTCCTTCACGTCAAAGCTGTTGCTCTCCAGCATGCTCATTCGCCGGTTGAAGTTGTTCATGGACAACCTCAGCAGGAACTGGAAGCTGTGGTGCCGGGCCTCCGGGCTGGGCGTGTGGCGAGATGGGACTCGCGGGATGGTCCGGTTCAGACCGGTTAGGCCGGGTCGGATCAGGTTGACGTTGGTCACACGGGCTGTGGGGGTGGTGTGTCCACTGGTGGGCAGGAGACTGTGCATGGTCGTGGACAGCAGGTTACGGGATGGGACCTTCTCAACCCCAATGTCCACGGGGCCCACCGTGTTACTGGGGTAATCTTCGTCCTCTTCGAAGCTCCCTTCTCCGCTGCTGTCCATCACAACTTTCTTCTCCAGGCTGAAGTTGAACACAGCCGCGCTGCAGCCCACTGGGATCAGACCATCATGCTTTCCATTTGTCTCCACGTCTTGGCACTTGATCAAGGTTGTGTTTCTTCATTTTTTAAATATTTTGAGCCAGCAAGTCATGGCGAGGGACAGACCAAGGAAGCTCAAGTCAGCAAAATTTTCCGCAACACATTGCTGAATTAGAACAAATTTTCCCAGTCCATTCACCAGCCAGGAACCCAAACATCTTTCCACTCCCCGGGGGAGGCAAAGATACACAAGACAGGACTTGATTCCCAGAAAAAAGCACCACTGCATTTATGCCAGAAAACAACGTTTTCGCATCGCAGGCATAAATGCAAATCACGTATCCCAACAGCAGGTCAAAGGTCAAATTCTGAAGATGTATCATGTTTTCATGCAATAAAACTTTATCATAATGCACATTAATTTATGCATATAGCAAATATGAACATAGATAGACAATAATCTATCTAGTATTAATAGAAGCACCATTAGATAACTGTGATTCTATTGTGTGGAAAATACAAAGTAAATCTGTTTCTAAAAATGAATCTTAGCATAAAACAGAAGTCCTTAAAATTATTTTTACTTCAGAAAAAATATTTATTTCAATTACATATATTGTTTTGTAGCACACTAATCTTATATTGTCATTTTAATAGAATTTATAGAATTTAATAGAATTTTGTTACATAAGAACATGACTTGATTTGCACTGGACTAGCAAACCGCTGCCAGGAGAGAAAACGTTTCCCAAGAGCATAATGTTCAGCAAAGCTCCAAAACTCATGCAACACAGGCAAAGCAAATTCTGTAGCTGCATGACGTAGCAAAAATGACTAATTCTTCAGAGGACATGTATATTTACAGTAAGTCCACTGGTAATACCAAATTGATAAAAACAGCTCTACAGAAAAAATAAAGAGGTCAAAAGCTTGTGACCGCTCTATTATCTAATGTAAGACAACTATTTGCAGAATAAATCCTTAATATCATAGATAAATAATACAATTACAGAATACTATAGATGTTCACAGAATTCTCACTGGGTAAAAACAAAGTTTCAGAGGTTAATCTATGCAACAAAACAGACACTAGTTGCCAAATGTCTTTAAAATGTTTTATCAGAATTCCATTAACGCAATTTTACACAAAGGCAAGCTATTCACTTCACTTGTTGAATAACTTTTCCGTCAACTTCAACCATTCGCAGAACTGTTTTCTCACTCGCCAAAAACACTCTCTCCCTCCTTGGAAAAAACTCCTTAATGTGAAAAAACCTCTTTCATGTCAGTGAGATCTGCCCAGCCCGAAGCAACTGGATGCACCACAAAGCAGCTTTTGAATCAAGCGAATCAACAAGGTTATTTATGAGATCATTTTTACAGAGAAAAGCTTCCAGAGAGAAGAGAGCCCAACACAAAGATTTTGTGGAATGGGTGGCATTGATTGAGGTTTGCTTCTCCCATACCAGACTCCCGAGATCACCCAATCATGGCAAGTGACAGTGAGACAGTAACGCAGCACATACAGTAACGGACATGCTTTTAACCGCCATTTCACCCGCAGAGCGAAGAAGAACGATGAGGCTCACCTGCACCCCCACACACCCCTGAGAGCAAAGGGCGGACTGCAGCCTTACCTCTCACAGCGACGCCCGGTGAAGCCAGGGGGACAGCTGTCACAGGTGGGCTGGTTGTCTGAGTCCAGGTAACACTGCTTGGAGTACCTGTGGAACCAGGCTAGCATGGGTCAACCCTGTCTGTCTTTGTGAACGGAGCATTAACATAATTAACTTCATACAATTAACCCCTTCAGCCCAGGGGTGGAGCGTAACTACCGTAAAATTGAGCTGCCTGTAGCATAGTGGTTAAGGTAAATGACTGGGACACGCAAGGTCGGTGGTTCTAGCCACGATAAGATCGGCCCAGCCGTTGGGCACTTGATTAAGGCCCTTAACCCTGCATTGCTCCAGGGGAGGATTGCCTCCTGCTTAGTCTAATCAACTGTACGTCGCTCTGGATAAGAGCGTCTGCCAAATGCCAATAATGTAATGTAAGTGTTTATATACTTTTGTTTTGGGCCCTTATTAAAACACTGCTAAATTTTCTCAACTTTCTCAACCAAAGCCAAAACCCCTTTGGGATATGGGTGGAGCCACTTCATATTGGGCTTGGGACTGAAAGGGTTAAGTAGCTATAGTATAGATTATAGATTAAAGGGTTAAGTCCTGCTTTGCCAATGTCCACCTTCGGGGCAATACATCAGTTGCATAACTGGAATTCACAAATAAAGCCCAGTAATACTTGATCATAATAGTACCTTCACCAATTAAGACTGAACTGACACTGTAGAGAAAGTGCCATCCTGATTGTCAATGCTAAAATGTTTTGCCTAAAACATTTGGTCCTGGGATTAAGTGGAAAGGGTACACTCACTGGTCGTTGGGGGAGATGCCGGGGCAGGGGCAGGGTTGACAGGCCGACACCCCGTCAGTTTTGGGGTCACCGTAGAACCCGGGCATGCAGCGCTCACAGTTGGGACCCGCTGTGTTGTGAAGGCATTCCTGGGAAAACATCATACGGTCACAGGGGCTGAGGACCTTCCTTAGCACAAAGCTCAGAAGGTTCCAGAAGATGTTCCTCAGAGTCACATCACTGCAGGCTAACTTCCGGGGGGCTCACCAGGCACTCCCCAGATTCGGGGTCACAGCTGCTGCCGTGCCCATTGCAGTCACACTCCTCACAGGTGCCCAGGTAGAGCCCCGCTCCTGTGCGGGTGTACCCCTCATCACACTCCTGGGGTGGGAAAATAAACAGCCATCAAAAGACAAGGATGTTACTAACACCCAGCAGAAATGAGAATTATTACGCATAACATTGAGCATATTTTGGTTTGAGTTTTGGCTGTGGTTAGGGTCAGGGTTATATGAATTCAATGCATTTACGCAGTATAAATCTACGTATGTTAAGCAGCCTGTCACCTAGTGCCTAAGGTGCTTGACTGGAGGGTTGGTGGCTCCAGCTCTGGTTTCCCTGGTGTAGCCACAAGAATATCAGTGCAGCTGTTGGGGCCTTGACCAAAGCTCTTAACCCCTCATTGCTCCAGGGGAGATTGGCCCCTGCTTAGTCTAATGAACTGTACTGTATACAGGATCTCAGAGTGTATACAGAACATCGAATACAGAGTTGAGCCTGTGTTTCTCCTGTCCCGGGACAGAGGGTACACACACAGTCACCTGACAGGATGGCCCTTTGTACCCCCGCGGACAAGCGCACTCCTCCACCTCCATGGCCTGCCCCCTGCCTGTGGAGTGAGGTACTGCGATGTCCATCTGGATGTCCGAAATACTGCAAAACACATAACCAACTGAGTAAGACAGCTCTTCTGTTCTGCACTTTACTGTCTAATCATTTACTGTACAATTATATGCAGTATGTGTGCATGTACGTGTCATAACACGGGCACATGGCCAGCAGAACATCCAAGAGCTATAACTACAACTATAAGGATAATGATAACGATGTGAGCATCTACGTTCTGTAAATAGTATCTCGGCTACATCTGCCATTTTGCACATGACGCCTTGTAAATTCGGATGGATTTTTATTGGCTGTCAGGCTGTTTTATCATTCATGCAGCTGGAAAAAAATGGCTCTGAAAGTGATCCCAACAACATTGTTTGTCAGTGTCATTATTGTTATAGTTGGTGTGGACTACGCCATCCACTTGACCATCCACCAAACAACATATTTAGTTATGTGTTAATCTGTTCCCCTGCAGTCTACCTTTGCCCCTTCCCTCTCTCTCTCCATACCTGGTCCCAAGCAGGCTGTCAGCGTAGGTGGCTCTGATCATGAAGACTGCAGTTTCAGCGAGGGCCATGAGGAGGTGCTCACGAGTGCAGGGCTGCCCATCGGCGCGCTTCCACGCAGACTGGCAGAGGGAGGGGGAGTTAGACAGAGTGTGTGTGTGTGTAAGAGTCTGTGAGTGTATGCTAGAGTGTGCATCAGAGTCGTGTGTGTGTGTCTGTGTGGGCATCAGGGTCAGGTACGTGTGTCTGTATGTGACTGTGTGTGAGTGTATGTGTCTGTGTGAGTCTTCATGCGTGTACATGTGTGTGCATATGGGTGTGTGTGTGTGTGTGTGTGTGTGCTAGAGTGTGCAACAGGGTTGTGTGTGTGTGTGTGTGTGAGTGCCTGTGCGAGCATCAGGGTCATGTCTGTGTGTGTGTGTGTGTGTGTGTGTGTGTGTGTGTGTGTTTCATAGTGGGTATCAGGGTTAGGGTCAATTTCATTAGTCATCACTTACAGTAGTTTCCATATACCTGAGCAGCCCTTGGCATAGTGACACTGATGATGGCCTCAGCTCTACATGCTTAGTTATGGCTTTGCTGGCATCCATGCATTGACACACGTACCTCCCTGAATCGCACGGTGATGGTTGTCGGGGTGCGGGCAGCAGGTCTGGTCTTGGAGAAGTGTTCCAGGAAGATGCCGTTGCCTTGGAGAATCACATCTGGCTGTCCTGTTGTCACCACGAAACGCTGGCGGGGCTCAAAGCGTACAGTGTAGCGCAGCTCTCCACCGTAAGCCGTCACCTAATAACATGGAAGCACAGGCTGAGCTGAAGTGTGTCTGGGCTTCTGCTCATCCAAGATCATATTTCCCAAGCGGAGTGAGTGAATCTCTGAAGTTATTACATAATTAACAGCACATGTCCAGCCTTTTAAAACATCAGGCATTAACTATGTAGTTTCTCAGCACCTTACATTTCAGTTGAAGGTGAAGCAATTGATTCGTCCAAATGTACAGCTAAATCCAACAACTGGCCACAGCCATTGGCTGAATGAGGCACTGGTCCAATTATTTTGGTTCAAGTGAAGTCAGAAGAAGAATGTCGATGGGTCGAGAAAGTTGATGAGGTGACAGATGGCTCACCTTGTCTCCACGGAAACTCTCAGGTAGGACCCAGTAGTAGATGTCCTTGGGGATACTGCCGAAGGATCGGAAGGCCACTCCAGAAGCATCCTTCTGGACGATTCCCTCAGTGATGGTCCTGGTGTTGGCTCCATCGGAGAGGGCAAAGATCTGCCCCTTGGTGCCACCTTGCACCTTTTGGGACACAGACACACAATGGTGAGGCCTGAGGCCATTGGGATTTTGCCCCCCCCTCCTTCTAGGTGCCCTGGTGCTCCGGTTATATTTTTCATTCGTTGACATGGAGGAGCTCACCTCTGGTCTGCTCGGCATGGAGGGAAGTCTATTAGTCTCTTGGTACCTGTTCCAGGTAGAATTTACCTGGTCTCTGTTGCTGTTCCAGGTAGAACTCACCTGGTCTCTGTTCCTGTTCCAGGTAGAACTCACCTGGTCTCTGTTCCTGTTCCAGGTAGAACTCACCTGGTCTCTGTTGCTGTTCCAGGTAGAACTCACCTGGTCTCTGTTCCTGTTCCAGGTAGAACTCATCTGGTCTCTGTTGCTGTTCCAGGTAGAACTCATCTGGTCTCTGTTGCTGTTCCAGGTAGAACTCACCTGGTCTCTGTTGCTGTTCCAGGTAGAACTCACCTGGTCTCTGTTGCTGTTCCAGGTAGAACTCACCTGGTCTCTGTTCCTGTTCCAGGTAGAACTCACCTGGCCTCTGTTCCAGGTGGAGCTGGCGCAGGTCTTGGAGACGCCCATGCAGAAGCACTGCAGGCAGCCCTCAGGGTTGTCCTCTGACAGGTGGAAAGAGCTGGGCTTGCACTTGTCACACAGAGCTCCCTCCACATTGGCCTGTGGGACGGAACAAACAGACCCTCAGCTGGTCAGTGGCTGCCTATATGCGCCAATCCTGTTTTTTATGCTTACGTGTAACTGAATCAGCATTTGTACAAAGTTACAATCTGATGTCATAAAACTGTATTTTCAGAGATACTGTTCATCATGTACATCGTGTCCAGGTAATTCATCTGAACAGTGCTACCAATTGGCCAGTCTTCACACCTGACTCCTGAGCAAAAAAAGGGTGGAAAACCAGCAGTTCTTGGCCCTCTAGTACTGTGATTTGAGTAACAGGACCGTACATAATCCAATCAGCCATGGGCTACATGAACTAACACAGAAAAATGTATGCAACATTCATTTTTGTCTTTAATTCTGACAATTAAATGCAAACTCTTCCACTAAAATGAACTGAAAACAATAATTAATTCCTCTTTAAAATGTAAGCTGACCAAGAGTGCTGACCAAATTCAGTCCACCATCAACCCTCCACCCATATCTTCTTCACTGGAGGCAGTAAAGTTGCTAAGTGATCACAATATAATGTAGAGTAATATAATGTAATGTAGTGTGATATGATGTGATGTAATGCAATGCAATGTTCTGTACTGTAGTGAAATGAAATTTAATTAAATGTAATGTTGTGTAATATGATGTAATGGAATGTAAATGTAATGTAATAAAGTGTAGTGTAGTGCAATTTAATGCAATGTAGTGTAGGGTGATGTAATTTAATGTAATGTAATATAATGCAGTATAATGTAATTTAATACAGTGTAATGTAATTTAATGTAATACAGAGTAATGTAATGAAATATTGTCGAGGACCCGGCCCTAGGCCCGCCTGATGAGAGATTGACGGGGGATGGGTTAGGCAGGAATGCATTGTTAACCCCTCGCACACGCCATTGAGGTGGTAGCAAGAGGAAATCTATGTGGTTCAGAGCTAATGAGCAGCCATAATTGTCAGCAGAGGAGTCTGAAGTCGGGGGACTTAGATTTAGAGTACTAAGGAGCAAGGTTAAAGTTCTGACTGAGGCCATGCAATATAATACCGAGTAATGCAATGAAGGAGACTGAGAACATTACCTTGCAGCTGCAGGGGCTGCTGTTTGAGTTCACCACCCCTCTGCTGTCACACTTTAACCTGCTGGGGATCACTGCAGAGCTGGCTGTGAGAGGGAGAAGCAGAGAGTACAAGGCTCTTATTCTCATCAGTGACCCAAAGAGGAACACCCTGAAGGCCTTCAATGCCTCAAACATTTGGGGCCAGATGGACATATTTCTCAGGCCATTCAGATTATAGTCAGGATGAATTTCCACAAAAGTTTACATAGTAATTAAAAAGCAAAAATGTTTAAAATGACAGTGCTGTCTCAGATACTTAGGGATCTTTGAAGTTTTTACAAACAGAGCACAGGCTGGAGAAACAGAAACAGGAAGGGAATCTCACCATTTGGAACGCATTTGCCATTGGGCTGAAGGGGGTTTCCCTGGTAGCCAAGTGCACAGCTGGCAATATCAAAATGGAGTAAGATGCATGGACACACACACACACACACACATACACTCTCCAAGATTAAAATAACGGCCCAAAAAAGTATTTGAGTATTATTTCATCGTCAAGACTTAAAGTAAAAAGGAAACTCACTATTACTCACAATTTCATTTGATTATTGAAACATAGATGCGTTCAAACTAATCAGTCCATGTACAATCAAGTCCATGTACAAGTGCAGAAATAAGAAACTACCACAGTCCACTCTGCTGCAGCAGTCAGAATGACGTCACTTCCTCACCGTTCACACCGGCGTCCAGTGTAGCCAGTCCTGCAGGCGTCACAGGTAGCCTGGGAGTCATGGTCGAGGAAGCAGGTGGCAGAGAACCTTTAAGAGCGCATGTGCACACACACGCACGCACGCACACACACACGCACACACACACGCACATACACACACATGCGTGAATTCAGCAGTGCATCACTTTTTCCATTCTCAAGTCTTCTGCAACCTGAAGTCACTTTACAAGTTCTTTCGGCTGAACCGTGGTACAAACAAATAAGGTTTCATGTTAAATTCACCTTACACCAGTATTTAGAAGCTTGTGTGCATCAACACATTGTATAGTGCATAGTACATACTGTTTACATTGCATACAATAGCAAACATTGAATACTGTTTAAATTGCCTTTAGTTTCAACCCGACTGCTCTCCAATTCCCTCAAGGCAACCCTCTAACATTATCCCAACCCTAATTTGTCCCCCAGTAAAACACTACCCTTAACCACCATTCTGTCCTCACCTAGACAACTTGCATGACAGCAGTAATTTCATAGCAAACACTTGCAATTGCACAGTACTTACATGTTTAACAGAAGTGTAATAACAGGTGAATACTGTATTGCGTGAGCTAAAATGTTTTTTTGCAATGACCTGGGAACTCAAGAATGTGAAAGTGTTCCAAAAAATCCCTCCCCGATAAACTGTGATGTCATCCTCTGTGAACACACAGAACTGGCACGACACCAGCTCTTAATGCTGGCTCTGTTTCTGCACTATCTGTGTGATGATTGGCGGGAGTATCCCAGATCCCATATTCCCTTATCACATCAGCGTAATATCCTCTATTTCACACTTCAAACAGCTATTTAAAATGAATCTAATGGAAGGACAAACTTGTAACCACTGATTTTACTGCAATATACATTTACCACCTCATCTACTCTACAACACCACCTCAGCCCCATCAAATGCCCTTGCCACATCCTATGTCCAATGTTTTCTCTATCCTTGCCCTCAAACCCTGTTTTGCCCTCTCCCTAATGTCCTTCCCACTGTTCCTATTCCCTTTGTCGCCCTCGTGTAGTTGTTTAATGTGAGCAATGTGTTGAATGTGCTGCAGAACAGGAACCTGCTGAAAACAAGTCTTTAACGGAGTCAGGCCTGACAAACTGTAACATATTTTAACCACCTGTAATGTTACTTTTAATCTTTTCCAGTAGAAATAAATAAATAGTCGTACCGGCGGGTTGTCTCGGTGTGTGGGCACGGGCAGGGCTTGCAGTCATCCGATCGACCTCGCAGGGGGTTCCCGAAGAAGCCAGGGCGACACTTATCACACGCCGGCCCCTCTGTGTTGTGACGGCAGTTCTGATGGAAGAATTACACCTCAGCCTTATCCAAAGAGCCTTTGGCAAAGTGCCAGAAAATGCCCTCAAAATGCTTTAAATTACTACTTCTGTAGCTAGGGCGATAACACTTTGCTAGACTGTAAACCTGTGAGTACTGAATTACATGAGCTGAACTTGACACTTACTTACTTAGAATGTACAGTACAACATGGTTTTACTCATGTTGTACATTGTGATAACGCACCAAAGTATGTGATTAAGATTTTCATCTTTGAATGCTTGGGTCTTGCTCTTTTAACACATTGGCAACTTAAAATATTGTAACTTGTATAATTGTCCATAAAGGTAGTGGTGGGTTTTAAACAATTACATGCAGTCAATAGTGCTGAGCACTGATCCAGGAACCACGTACAGTACAATTTGGGCATTTAGGTTAAACACCTTGCTCAAGGGCACAACTGTACTATCCCACTTGGCAATTGAACATGCATCTTCAGTTGCGCATTAATTACAAGCCCAGTTCCCCATTAATCATGTTCCACTGCCACTTCTCAAAGACTGAGCTTTAAAAACAGGCAACGTAATTACAGTTGTCATGCCAGGATCCTAAATCAGTGCTCAGGCACCTGGTAGACCAATGAAATTACTATAGCCATAGCAGGATCCTAAATCAGCACCTGGTACACTTAGAGTAATTATGTCAGCTTGCCAGGTGCCTGTCCACTTGATACCTACAGTATTAACAACATATACTGTAGCAGCATCTTAACATTAGTCTGCGGTGTGACAAGAGGTAGTAATGACACCATGTGTTTTGGAGGAGAACAGCGGAAGTCTACACTCTCCTGAGTTATTATATTAGTTTTAAGTTCAGATAGTAACATGTAACATATAGTTACATGTATTCTAGTGGCTATGGTGCATGACTTGGATCTGTGTCCTACACCGGGAAGGTTGGTGGGTCAAACCCTGCTGTAGCCACAATGAGATCCGCACAGCTGTTGGGCCCTTGAGCAAGGACCTTAACCCTGAATTGCTCCCGGGGGGGGGATTGTCTCCTGCTTAATCTAATGAACTGTAAGTCGCTTTGGATAAAAGTGTAGGATAAATAACAGATGGTTATGTATTTTTTGTCAGACGTGATGATGCCGGCAGCAGGGCTCACCAGGCAGTGTCCGCTGGCGGGATCGCAGGTGCTGGCGTGTCCGTTGCAGTTGCAACCAGCGCAGGTGCCCAGGTAAGACCCCCCTGGCACACGCTCGAACCCAGCGGCGCACTCCTCACAGGACAGGCCCGAGTACCCTTTGGGACACCTAAAAGGTAATGGGCACAAGCCTCGGTGTCACCATGGGAACACAGACATCCACAGGTGTGTCTCCACAGGAAGAAACATGTCTGTTTAAAATCATCAATCAATTCAATCTAAAGGTCAGTCTAGCCAATCAGTAGCACTAATTGTTCAGTTAATTACCTGGGAGAAAAGAAAAACAGGGCTGGATTTGGATTTAAGGTCCAGATTTGCTGCTAGGGCAGCCTGTAGCGTAGTGGTTAAGGTACATAACTGGGACCCGCAAGGTTGGCGGTTCAATAGCCACAATAAGATCCGCACAGCCGTTGAGCCCTTGAGCAAGGCCCTTAACCCTGCATTGCTCCAGGGGAGGATTGTCTCCTGCTTAGTCTAATGAACTATACATCGCTGTGAAGAGCGTCTGCCAAATGCCAATAATGTAATAATGTAAAAGGAAAACTTGCTTGACACATAAGAGCAGGGGTATCTAATCTTATTCAATAAGGATTCTTGCAAATGCAGAGTGCAAAACAGACTTTCTGAACCTTTTCCACCTCTGGCCAAAAGGCAGGAAGGTCATAGCCTCCTTGCCTTTAAAGAGGTTTGGCCCTGTCCTGACCCACCAAAACCTGTTGGAACGCTCACCTGCACTCCTCCACCTCTGGGGCGGGGCCCAGGCTGCTGCGCTCGGCGCTGGTGGTGTCCATGGAGATATCACTCAGGGACAAGGTGACCATGCGCTTGTCGTACATGGTGCGGATGTTGATGCCGTCCAGCTTCACCAGGGTCATCATCAGGTCCTGCCGGGTGACTGGCAGCCCGGAGGAGTGCTGCCAGTGTTCCTGAGGGGAGACATTACATCACAGGCATTTACCAGAATCACCTCATCCAGAGCAACCTACACAACTTTTCTACATTGCATCCATTTTATACAGCTGCATATATACTGTAAAGTCCTCGGTGGGTGTATATACTGTAAAGTGCTCGGTGAGTGTATATACTGTAGTAATTCAGGTTCAGTAACTTGCTGAAGGGTACTACGGTAGTGTCCCACCTGGGAATCAAACCTGCAACCCAGGTTAGTAGCCCAGTCCCCTAGTTACCATTGAACCACACTGTTGCCCTAGAGTCACAGCTGTCAAGCTACAGCAATGACAAACAACAAATGCTCATTTATTCATTGCAGAGTGACTCATGTTTCTTCTATTTTATGTGCCTATATTTGCCTGCGCACAAAACTAATTCTGCAAAGGTCAGAATACCATAGATGGCAAAGCCCAGGCTTAGGCACACGGTCAGAGATTCCATATAATTTAATGTTGTTTTAAATGTGCCCAACCACAACAAAACACCACCCTGGCTTTAACTTTCCAGTGCTAAAATCTTCCCATTGATTGGGAAGATATATTTCAAGATTATGGCAGGTTTTAATTTCCTTCATTGCCAAGAACCCAAGTTCTACCGTATGACAGAAACAGAGGCCACCCCCTCTTTGGGACACAACAACATAATCACACTGATGATCTTGTGATGCATTCTGGAGGCAAATACAGACGACCTAGCCACTGAACACATGCTAAATAAGTGAGTCACTCTACAAATGTTAGCCATGGCAACAGAGAGAAACATTACTGTTTTTGGGAGTTTATTTCTGGATCTCTCTCCCCGGTCTCAGGACTGTAAGTATTTCAGATGAGTCATACCATTCATTTTGGCCTTTCATCAGTTTAAACAAGGGTAAGTACTGTTCCATTATCAAAAGATCCGCTATAATCTAATCTGCAGTTTGAACAAAATGTGATTATTCAAGATTTAAGATACATCTTAAAAACAGCCGAGTAGCAGGACTTATTTTTACCATGATGCAGTATTTTACAGTTCCACTTTTGTATCACAACACAATCTTTGTTTAAGCAAACAGTAAACATCTTATCCCCCACCCACATACGCTGTCACCACCTCCAATTTCATTGGGTGGGGGACAATCATTTTGTTGACGCCTAATGTTTCTGGTATGAATACAGTTAAGATAAGCCTTTATTGAATAAACAGTAGACTAACTTGAAGTAGCTAAAATTGCAGGACACCGTGCCAAAGTGGAACAGCGGCACTTGGTATTGACGAAAGCTGTGCTTGATATACATAAAAATTATATTTCAGCAAGCTTATGAACTTGTAATGATATTTTAGCACCCTGCTGTTTTGCTATGGCTGCAACCTCAGTAGCTGGGGATAACTGGATGAACAAAGTAACACAAATTTTGAATCCCACTCTGAAATCAAGTCCTCAGTACATGGCCAGGACTCCCTCCTCTGATAGCACTGAAATCATTACTAGTTTGAATTAATAACTGAATCCACTGAGCCATAGTGTAGCCATGTGGGGGATGAGGCCCAATCAGAGCCTTACCTCTGTGAACTTGATGGCCTTCTGGTTAATGGCGCGAGGGGGCGTGGGGTTGCTCCGGCGGTAGATAAGCCTTTGCCCGTTCCCCACGAGGACCACCTCTGCCTTCTCCTGGGGCTCCGTCTCGCCCCGGGGGAGCGTGTAGCGCACCTTGTACCTCAGGAACCCCCCGTACGAGTCGATCTGGGCACAGACAGGGCTGACGTCAGTCTCAATGCTGACGTCTCACACTTCAGTACATCCATAGGCCATGCATCTAGTCCTGTGCTAAGGTAAGTCTACTGAGAGATGCTCAATGCCTTCTGGATATTCATTCACGGGGGTTACAGTTCAACACTGTATAACAGCACAAAACATGATGAGCTGTATTAATTTGATTGTGGCCAGAAGGAGCCATGCCTCTACAACATGCAGCAAGTCCCTTGTAAAAGATTTTATTGTTTCATTGTGAAGCCAGATGCCGCAGTACCATATGGTATACAGTAGCAGCATATTACAACATGACACTGGCGTGTTTAAATCCAAAAAAGACAGCCCGTTTTGGTATAGTGTGGCTTATGAGGTACTGTGGGTATACATAAATACAATTGTAAGTCTGCTGTGCAATGCCACGGTAAAGCTAATTTCACAGCTGTGGTATTAGTGCAGTGACATCACAACCTTGTTTCCTAGGAACTGGCGAGGCAGTGACCAATGGGAGTCCAAGCTCAGGAACCGGCGGGACAGATCCACAAGCTGGAGCTCCTGAGATTCCAGATTGATCTGGAACTGGTTACTGGAGAGAGGGGGCGTGGCCGGCCGGGTTGGGTATGTCACATTCACCCCTGGTAGAGGGAGATTCAATTCATCATTTAGGCTGCAACGTAAAATTACTGTCTTAAGCGTTTTAGTCTGGTAATAAGACTCAAGATCTTCTTTTTTTCCTCTCAAGTAGGACATATTGGCTTGTTTTAAGTTGGTTTGCTTGACAAGTTACATTTTCTTACCCCACTGGCAAATCTTGAAAACAGCCAAACCGTTTTACCTCAATGACACTACTGTTGTCTTATTCATCAAAAAAGTAACAGAAATAAGATGAGATTCACATCTCAATGTGAGATTAAAATAGTTGTTGAGACTATGTTTTGGTTTCTGCAGTGTATTAAAGATGGTAAGGAAGAGCGATGTTGGAGAGAGATCGTTGGGACTGGTCGTCACCGGGGAGGGCCCTTACCTTTGAAGTCCCCGGCCTTGTCGAAGCGCAGCTGCACCTGGCCGCGCTGGCGGCCGGAGCTCTGGCACGTCCTGGTGATGCCGAAACAGAAGCAGGAGACGCAGCGAGAGTTTCTGACCGAGCTGAACTCTCCATCGGGGCAGCTACCTGGAGCAGGCAGGAGAGGGAGTTGAAAAATAGACACAGTAAAGACAGAGCATTGCTGTGACATTTGGTGTATACTCTGGGCAACTGGAATGAGTTTATATATTTTTGTGAATGACAATGAACACAGTCTACATTGGGCGACAATAGAACTTTCAGGAACATTGTGCGGTTTCTATGAGCTCTGGATTATGATGTGGCCTAAAGAGACACATGATTGACAGCTCCAGGAAGCCACACAGGGGCACACACCACTGGCTGCACATTGAAACTCTTCCTCACGCACTCTTCCTCCCTGAGCCTCATCACTAGAGGAGGAACCATGGGCTGGTATAAACTGCAACCTGCTCTCTGAGTTTTGGGGAGGCACTGGGGGTACCTGCTCTCTGGTTGGTGGGGGATGGTGTGTTGAGTTTTAGGGAGGCACTGGGGGTACCTGCTCTCTGGTTGAGGCTCAGAATCCCGTCGGGGATGCCAAACACCATGCCCTTGGCGTTGATGGCCTCACAGGTGTACGCTCCCTGGTCCGGATCCTTCACATCCCGGATGACCAGGGTACCGTGCCCGTTTTCACTGGTCATGGTGATTCTGGGGACACAGGCTCTTAATTCAGCTCCATCACCCTTTCCCAAGCAGTCAGATACATCCACAAAAGCATTTCTTTCACATAGCATTCATTTTTTAAAGGTAGTTTTCACTTCGGTAGTTTATTGTAGTGAATATTCTTACATTATTTTACCCATGAAATGAAGCAGGAGATTCATCTTACAGCTATTAAGTCCACATTGTTTGCAGCAGTCTAGCATTTGAATTGAGAACAATCCACATACGACAAACATACTTATTTTCCAATTATCAGTAGATTACATCTATCCCAGTTTCCCACAAAACTGTGTTAAACGCCATCACCGATGCAAACAGCCTAAGACACTCTAAACTGCAGGGAGCAGGGAGGGGGTTTGTGGTCCGATGTCCATACAGACAGGACTGTGGCCTCGCTCCCTCACCTGCTGCTGGTGGGGATGTGGCCCCAGTTCAGCCTCCAGGTGATGATAGGGGTGGGCACCCCCACAGCCAGGCAGGTGAAGGTCACCATCCCCCCGCGGGGCACTGAGATCAGCTCCTCTGGGGCAGTGGTCACCACGGGGGGAGCTGAGGGGGGAGAGCGGGATCAGCACAGGACAAAGAGGTGACATAACATCGCATAATGATCAGCCCAGCAGCGTTCACCTTTTTCTACCACTAATGTGTGCCTACTGCTTAGTTTATCTAAAAGCTAAATAGTACCTAGCAGCGTATCAAGCCCGGTCTTGAAAACCCCCAGTGCCAGCCCTCCGTAGACATAAACATTAAGATTTGTATGTTTTTTTTTGTTGTTTTTTTTGTACCTGATATACTAAGACCTTTAATATTTAAAATCTTCCACACACTTAAAATATACATATTACGCAGTTTACTGTAGATACAATAGTTCTTTAGATATTTGTAGAAAATGAATATGCATGAAAAAATGTGCTCCTGGCAACATTTCTAACTAAATGCATTAAACCACCACCCATACAAGCCAAATACTAGCTATCCGATTTCTAGGTTTTATGGCCTCATAGAGTGAACTGACAGGAGACGGGTCATAACAGCCTGCATTCTTCCCTATGGCTGACAGCACTACTGCTAGCATGGGCAGCCTCAGAATCGCCCTGAGGAGGAATTATTAATCCTAAGATTAAGATCAGAAATATATGATTAGAAGGTTCCAAACTGAAAGCAATTGAGTTCTAGAACATTGACTTCATTCCAAGAAAAAGGTTGGAGGTGGCAGTCAGGGGTCAGAGGTCACGAGGGCGTGGCTGGGAGCTTACTGCAGTCGACCTCGTCCGAGCGGTCAGCGCAGTCTGGCTCCTCATCGCACTGGTAGCTGGCCGGGATGCAGGTGTGGTCACTCAGGCACACAAACTGCTCCGGAGCACAGGTGTCTCCTGGACCTTTAGTGGCTGTAGAAACACAAATCAGACGGCCTGATTAAATATCCACTGCTTTTATCACTGACCAGTCAGGAAACAGCTGCAGCCAAAGGTTTTGTACAGTACAATGTGGATAAAATTAATACTCTTTTCCCCCTCAAAGGAAACATGATATGGTTTTTAACTCTTGAAGGTATAATATTAAGTTCTATAAAAGTATAGAATTTTCTAATGCTCCGGTAAGAATTACAACTGGTATTGAAAGCAATGGAGTTCTAGAACATATAATATATGTTCAGGGCAGGGCAGGGCGGGGCGGCAGGGCGGGGCGGGGCGGGGCGGCGGGTACTTCTTACGGCAGTAGCTCTCGTCAGAGTGGTCTCCACAGTCGTTGTCCCCGTCACACCTCCACAGCTTCAGGGCACAGCGGCCGTTCTGGCACTTAAACTCGTTCGGCTCGCAGGGGGAGGGGGTCCCTGGGGGAGGGAGACCAGGATGTCACAGGGTGGCAGAGGAGCCTGGGGGCTCGTGAATACAGGGTAAGATTAGGGTAATGCGCTGGTTAGTACTGAGGAGGCATGAGAAGTCAGAGGTGGCACTGAGTCAGTGTACGTGTCTGAGTTTGCGTGTGTCCGTGTGTGTGTGTATGTGTGTGTGTGGGAGCATGTGTGTGTCTGAGTCTGCGCCAGTGTGTGTGTCCACTTCAGAGGGTGATGTCATCTCCTAGAGTTTGAATGAGTTCCTATGATGCAGTTCCTATGATTAGACTCTTTGCTGGGGACATGTGTGTTGCTATGGTGTGTGTGTGTGTGTGTGTGTGTGTGTGTGCGCGTACACGTAAGACTGAGAACATATGTGCTTGTGTGCGTGAGCACATGTGTGTATGTGCACATGTAGGAGGGAGAGAGTGTGAGTGTGTGTGTGTGCACATGTACGAGTGAGAGAGTGTGTGTGTGTGTGTATGTGCACATGTAAGAGTGAGAGTGTGTGTGTGTGTGTGTGTGTGTATGTGCACATGTAAGAGTGAGAGTGTGTGCTGTGTCTCACCACACTTGATCTCATCGCTGCCGTCGGGACAGTCCTTCTCCCCGTCACACAGGTAGTCTCGGGGGATGCACTCTCCGCTGGGACACCTGGCCTGGTCCACCCGGCACGCCCCGGGCAGAGAGGGCTGGGGGGACTTGCGGTCGGGGGTGGTGATGGTCGGAGCAGGACTTGTATCAGGAGAAGTGATTTCATCTATTAAACACAAAAAAGAAAGAACACAAAGACACCTCAATATGGATTTAAATGTTAAGTTAAGTGTTTTTCTGTGCAAAACATATCCCTCAGGAACAGGGTCTGATTATACATTACAGTCATTTAAGAATGAACCCTGTGCATAGCCCAAAGAACACATGTTCCCTGTGGTTCATTTTCAAACAACTACAGACCTGTTCTCTTCAGATCAGCTTCAGATAACTGTACAACTGACTCTTCCGAACCTGCTCTTTAAGTGTCGCAGATAAAATCTACAGAGCTACGGGGGCATTCTGTAAAGTTCAAAACCCCATCTTTTCTTCCATACTGCATCTAATGGTAAAGGCATTTCAATAAACCACAAAAGATTTTTCGGAAGCTTTCACACTTTCTGCATCCATTTGAACCCGAGTGTTGTTTTGCTTCACTTTTGCACAGTCACTGCTAAATGAAACAGTAAATGGGGTACACACCCTCACATGTGCGCCTACAGTAAACAGTGTCCGCCTGACTGAAGGGGCGGCTGACCCCTGACCCCTGACCCCTCCACTCACCGCAGTCCAGCTCATCGCTCATGTCCAGGCAGTCGGGCCTCTTGTCACACAGGTATTCCAGCAGGATGCAGCTCCCGTCCACACACATGAACTCATCTTCCATGCAGGCCCGGCGACTGGGCACCACTGCCACAGAGCCAACACAAAGGTCAAAGGGTGAAGGTCAAGGAATGAGTCCAGGGTCAATGGCTGAGAGTCAAAAGTCTGGAGTCAAGTAATTTCCACGTCAGAGGGTTAGAGTCAAGGGTGAGAGTCAAAATAAGTGGGTCAAAGTATGATGGTCAAGGGTGGGAGTTAAAACCCAAGGCTCAAGGAAGACATGCTTGTAATGGACAAGGCCTCAAGACACCATTCTCACCAACCAGAATTGAGATCCTCTTTACAAATATACTGTGTCTGCATTCTGCATTAACTGCCTTGACAGTTATATCATTGTTATGTAAATTACACGGTTGCAGAACATGGAACATGTGGGCTTTGTGTCTTACAAACAACTCATAAAGGCACCACAGTTAATGTCACTACAACTGTATGCATAACCACGGGCTAACCATGGGCCTACTACCCTGCCATAAAGCTAACCCAACTGTAAACTCCAAATACATTTCCATCTTAACCTGAACGGGGCATTGAGCATAGTCAAGGGACACGACTGGTGAGTACCCATATTAGAATTAGTATCCATATTGAATCACCAAACAGTACAATCAACAATATTGGTTTCAAGACTTTTTTTCCGCAACAACCCACCTTCAAAACAGTCAGTATTTTCACAACAAGGGTTAATGTGGCTCTTAATCTAATTAAATACAATCTTCACTTTCCACCTGAATAACATGGCCGACTATCAGTCTCAGAAAAGGGTTAAGGTTCTCTTTAACGTAAGGGGTGACATGCCCATGCAACACACACTTTACCAACCTGGGAAAACCCCAGCTTCCAGGGGCGAAGGGGTTTGAGCTAAAAACACAAAACAGCCACAGTCACAACTGCTCTCCATGCCCACCTGCCACTAACTTTACCTGGGGATTCTGGGGACATATCTACATCTATACTTTTTTATACTACATAATGATTATTATTGTTTTTTTATATATATAATATAGATGATGATCCTATTGCTTCTCAGCAAGACGGCCTTTAATTGGTGTGTGACGCAAAGTGATTCACGCGCAAACGTAACCTCCTGGCTGCAGAGCTTCAGTTGGCGGTGAGCTGGATCACCACAGGCAGATTTACAGCAGCTTCAGTCAAAAAGGCCACGGCACAGTCAAGGGGCGTCAAATTCAGCAGAAAAGAAACGTGTTTGCGCTTGCCATTGCAAAGTCAAATCTCTCTTCCAGACTTGAACTGGAGCCAGAGAGCGTGCTGTAGGACTGCACCCCCCACACCACCTGGTTATGACCATTCTTCCACTAGTGCAGAGATTAAACTTATGGGAGTGTGCGGTACTGTATGTTAAAAAATTTTTTTGCAGCAATGCCCTGTTAATGCCCCCCCCCCCCCCCCAAGTAGCCTACCCTGCATGTCTTTGGACGGTGGGAGGAAACCGGAGTACCCGGAGGAAACCCACACAGAAAGGCCCAGGCCGGGATTCGAACGCAGGACTTTCTTCCTGTGAGGCAACAGTGCTATCCAGCTGCAGTATGAGCAGTTTATATTTTTAAATAATGTGTAGGATCACATTCTACACGCAGAAAAAATGGTTCCAAAATGAACCCAGTGAATAGAATAACCCCATCTAGTTCAAGGGTTTTTGTCAGGAAAATTGGTTCTCTGTCTGGGAGCTTACACGCTTCACCTACAGTAAGATAGAGGGTTCCATAAAGACCTAAAACAGGTTTCGCTATGGAGACAAGCCAAAGAACCCTTTTTTTCTGATGGTGTATGTGAGATACTAATATTAATATAGTAATTTTATTCAATTCAATCAAGGTTGGGAGATCTTTCACATACAATCATCATTGAATTGGGTATTCTTACTCACACAATTACAGGGGCACATAGAGAGGGGAAAGGGAAGTGTAGGCATTCAAATCCAAGCTTTCTTCCAGAAAGGAGAAATTCTGAGCAGGATGTTCTTTTGTAAACATGCCTGGGGTTTGTGGTAAATCAGGTCAAATAAAAAAAATAAAAAGGTAAAAACTAAAATTGCTGGAAGCTTTGCTATGGAATTCTGAATAATTCTGAATAATCCTTGTTATGATCATATCCCAAAATATCCCGTTTTAATCATGACATCACTGATCCTGCCATTCACAGGGCCACCAGAATATCCCAAATAAATCACATTTTGAGTATCTCTCATTTCTGAGACAGAAACATGTTGCGGCCACTTCAGAAAGAAAAGCCTTTTTGGATCACAATTATGCCACCCTAGTGTGTAAAGTATGACCAAAAATCTATTGTAGATTCATGTTTAGCTCCGGGTAGGAGGTATATTCCAAATGAGGGGTTTACATACAGTAACCCAATATTCCATTGAGGAATATTCTTGTCTTTTCCTGGTTACTAATAATGAGAATACTGACTTATTCCCAACATGGGCACATGCCACCCAACACCATATAGGGCAGTGACAGGCATGGGCCCAGAAAATAGGCGTTCAAATGGGCCCCAAAAATAGAAAATCCCCCTCAGTCCCCTACTGGCTCGCTAAGGAAGCAATACTTTCCTTAATCAATAAAAAAAGCCTTAGTGTCACTCACAGTACTCACAAGCATACGCAGGCATAAAAGCTAGTGTCAATAGAAAGAGGTCATCACCGTCTGTCTGACCCTGGCCGCTACACGCAGTTTAAATATTCATAGTTTCTGCATAATGGTTTTTACAAGTGTGTAAAAATGTTGTCTAATAATATTCAGCAACTCTGCAAGTATTACTCGTGCAAAATTACAAAACAACAGTAGTAAAAACTGGTCAACTCCACCCCCCTCGTAAAAACACCAAGCCAACACCAGTAGGGTAGTTTGCAATTCACACACACACACACACACACACACACACACACACACACACACACACACATGCACGCACGCACACGACACACACACACACACACACACAAACACACATGCAAACCCCCTCGCAACACTCGTAGGGAACACTGTACAATAGAAGCACATACTGTAGCATGCTCTAGACCCTTATAAACCTGCCGTTCTGGTCAGTTTAGGATTGACCAGTGATCTTATTGGCTACGAGGCAGCCACTCACAGGCTTGCTCTCCTCCCCTAAGCCCCGCCCCCTGCGGCTCACCTTCTCCGAGGCGACGGAACTGGAAGCCCTCCACAGAGGTGGTGTAAGGGGCCAGGGTGCCCTTCTTCACCGCGGTGTACAGAACGTTCCGGATCTCCTTGTCGTTGGAGTTGAAGTCCGAGCCGACGTCCAGCTCCACGAACAAGTGGCCGCTCACCTTCCTGCAGGAGGGCAAGGGCAGGAGTTTCTGCAGATGCCTACAGCCCAGCTCGGTGAAGGAGAAGGGATAATAACAGACGATAAACAAAATAACGACAGAAAAGGCTGAGCCCAAGCCCCACCACAGGCTTGTCTGACGCAGCATTTCTGTTTCTGCGAGAGAAAGGTCTGGAAACACGGAAAGTGCACGTATGAGCAGAAGTGGGCAGACATTGGAATTTCTGAAAACACAAACCTGAGAGACAGATTTTCGGCAGGGAGTGCCTGCGGATAGCGCAGGCTAGCGCAGTCGCGCAGGCTCAAACACGTACAGTATAAACGCTCCACACAATATTCAAATCGTCAGAATATCTTTGGGCATTTCAGAATTTGTTTGTTAATGGGAGTTAATTGTTTTTCTAGATTGTATATTTTACTGTAATGGCGAAACTTAACTGGAAACTAAAGTGGTAAAACTTTTCAACAGGTCTCTGATAAGTTCTTCACTTTTTAGGCCAAAAGTGCTAGCAATGATTACAATACAACACACAATGTTAAGCTGTATGTACAGTACAACACATTCAACGCACTATGACTTACACAGCTGGCTTTCTCAGTGCAGGTATGATCGTTTCCCTGTCCTGCTACATGTAATAACAAGCACTGGCTGCTGACTGACACACTCATTGGGATTGTGCACCCTGCCTGCACAGAGTGTAGAGCCCAGTTGTCTCCAAACATGATGTCAGGCCTGAAGAACATTTATTAAGCTTCTCAGATAAAAGACACAGCAGCAGTTGAACACATGCCCCTCAAAAGTCAAAGAATAAAAATATGACTACATGATACTTACTTGATGAGGACCACACTGATAGTCTGGAACCCCGCAATACTGCTGTACAGAGACTCCAGCTGTTGGGCAAAGAGGATATAATGTCAGAACGCACTTCAAAATACTGTGTTGTTAAGCAACTCAAAAGTGGTCGGGTGATTATGAAAATCATGTAGGAATACAATGCATACGGGGAAACGGGGGTAAAATAATTCGAAACAAATACTGTAAATACAGCAAAATTGCACGATGTTGGCACTCAAGGAGGGGACACATCTATGCATTCACACACACAGGACACACACTGGACACACACACACACACACTGCGGTTGGCGTACCGTGTCCACAATGACATCAGAGATCTCCTGGAAGGTGTCTGAGTATATGTCCTCCAGGGCTGGGCTGTAGTCAAACGAGTGGGTGAAGTTGACCAGGGCGCGGTAGTAGACTGGGAATAGAGAGATGAAGAGCATAGCGTATCTTTAACGATCACAGAGGTAGCAACATGTGGGGAAACGCACACTAACTGCAGCAATATGATGCAGCTACAGCACCTGATTTAATGTACTGCAATACAGTGAAAGATTAGTGAAAATCCCCTCTACATTCCCTCTACATCTAGGTGTTCAGCAGATGTTGCTGTCATTGAGACTGATTGCATTGGTTTTTCCTCCATTTTGTATTATGTGCTCACAGGTGATGTCAGCCTCAGGTCCACCAGTTCAATTATTGCATGCAGAAAAATGTGTGCTTAATAAGGTGTACCTTCGTGCCGTTGAACATTATGTAATATCTGAGCGAGAGCATTTAACATTTTCTTGAAGGCGGCCTCTGGCATGTGTGATGAACCCTGAAGTTCAGGCCAGGCCAAATCATTTGGCTATAAAATTGTACATGTGAATTTATACAGAAAGCATGTAATATACATTCTACCCTCACATCCCGGCCAACAAGGCAAGAAAGGACATAATTTTTTCTTCAAAAAGGAGATCCCTCAGCACAGGTTTGCTGAGTGTCTGGAGAACAAGGCTCCGGAAGATTCTGAGAATGAACCAGCATTCCCCCTGTGCTGTCAAAACCAAACACTCCTGCCCTGGAGGACAGCCCTTCTGTGTGCTAAACCTGAGCCAAGGGGGCCCATCTCAAAGGACACCTGCCCGGAAAAACAAAGCTGTTAACTGAAGAAAAAAGTACAAACGCTTGTTGACCTTACCATTGCCCTACAACACATATATCCATCTAATTTAATAGACATTCTATGTTCTGAGGGAGAAAAGTCAACAAGTGTTGGCTGAAAAGGACCCAATCCCAGGGAACATTAGTTGGGACATGTCAGAGAAATGACTGCCCGGTCCTACACTGGTTGACTTATCTCTAAGTATACGTTCTCAGATCGCACAACTTCACTTTCCATAGCATATTGTGAATAGTAAAGCAAGGATTTCGAAATGATGAAATACTCTATATAGCAAAAAATGATATTAATAAAGAAATAAATTAATGCATGAATAAATTATTTTCAAAAGGTGCACTCTGTAAGTCCCTGGAGCCCCCTTTGCCACTCTCTTGCTAACACACAGGTGAGTTTGCACTCCTCTGGTTTCAGTTTGTCAGTCTGGGTCATGCAGGAAGTCAATATTTGTGCAGCTTCTTACAGGGGACTGCTACTGGCTGTGGCACCTCAAGAAAGTAAAAATCTCTGCTGTGCTGCACACGCACACACACACACGTGCGCACGTGTACACAAGCAGACACACACACACACACACACACACACACACACACACACACACACACACACAAACATGGCTGTCTACCAGGGAGTGTTTGGGTATCCACTGGTATGGTCAGATTACCCCACTTCACCACATATGCATGGCTGGACAATTTTACTATTTATTTAGCAGTATTTGACAGCCCATACCATACATCTGTGTTTTAATCCAATTGCACACTACGTCAGTGTAAACACCTGGCTCCCCTCAGAGGAAACAGATATGATATGAAGAAACGTCTGTCTCCAAAATGAAAATCGCTCCCATCATTGCAGTCAAGCCACTTACTGCATATAACAGGAGGTATGCAAATCAGACATCAAAGCCCATT
Organism: Conger conger; assembly: GCF_963514075.1. Taxonomy (NCBI): domain Eukaryota; kingdom Metazoa; phylum Chordata; class Actinopteri; order Anguilliformes; family Congridae; genus Conger; species Conger conger. Next base: position 21,730,644 of record NC_083773.1, on the reverse strand, counting down.
TAAAAGGGGCCTCCTAAATCTGGGCCAGCTGATTGTTTTTGTGCTGTACCCTGCAGTACTGGAGTCTCCTTGACTGTATGTGAAGGCAGAGAAGTAACATTTTTGAATGGGTTCAGGCTTGTGGCTATGATTACACGGCTCTACTCCATTTCTCTCTCTTACTAATGAGGGCTCTTAGGCAAATTCTCCAGGCCACTGCATGCTTTCTCCATTAGAAGAGACCCTTTCACACCAACCAGAGTGTGCTACAACTCAGCAAGTGTTAGAGCGGAAAAAACACAAAGGCAAAAACCAGCATGAACACACTTACTGACTCCTCAAAAAGTCCTCCTACATACATTTCACCAGACACACGGACATTTCTATCCATATACACAACACACCTTTATTTTTCACGTGCCAGATGACACAGTACCTGTCAGTTGTATTAGAGAGAGAATTTGCCACAAGATCACAAACCAAGCTCAGCCAGGAGGATTCCAGAGCAATGTACCATTCATGAAATGTAAATAATACTTAAAAGATAAAAAGTAATAAAGTCAACCTTTTCTCTCGACACCAGAGAAGAAGACACCATGGCACCCAACCCTCCCTCTATCCCCCTGGATTTTGGGATAATGAAACAATTAAGGGATTATGTGCTGCCAGTCAAACCATGCAGATCTATCATGAAGAACAACAATACTGTATTTCCCCATTCGCCACTTGTCTCCGCAGTGACAGAGGCCTAAGGAGTTGCTGGGAGGTGAAGATAATTACTGTACGTTTTCATGATACAAAAGGAAAAAGAACTGATGTAAAATCCCACACCCTGAGCAGACCCCTCGACTCCACATGCCCAGGGTGACTGCCTGCCCCCTCCCTAAATCCCATACCTTGAGCAGACCCCTCCACTCCACACGCCCAGGGTGACTGCCTGCCCCCTCCCTAAATCCCACACCTTGAGCAGACCCCTCCACTCCACACGCCCAGGGTGATAGCCTGCCCCCTCCTTTCTTTTCTTTCCTCCCAGTCACGAATCGCAATACTTGTCTATACTGGCCCCCCAGTGGTGGAACTTCCCACGGTGCTGAGGACAGCACAATATTCAGATGCAAACTGAAGACCCACCTCCTTAGACTACACCCCCATCTCATCTCCAGGGTAGGAAAATCCAGGTTCAGTAAAAGTAAAAGTCCTCCCCAGTGTTTTACTCAAGTCACCTGGATTCCCTAATTCACACAACTCTGCAGCCAGTAGGAAAAATTACTTAGTGACATCAGCTGGCTGAGTGGCTGGATCTCTCCTTTTCACAGAACAGATTATAAGGCAGGTACAGTGATAAAAAAAAAAAACGTAAACAGAAGGTCACAGTACCCTGAGCAATTGATGTTGTCTCCTTGGGCAATTTAATTAAAACCGTTTTAGCAAATATTGAGCAGCCAAATATATAGTACTATATGGCATAAAATATCCTCGGGAAAATAATTAAATAAAAAAGCTAATTAACAGGTATGAAATTCCTTTGAAAGATGAGAATTCCTTCTCAATCTCAAATATTAACAGCACCGCCAGAGTACAATTCCAAGACCACTTTGATGTTTGCTTTTAGTTCAAAGTGAAGAATTGAACCTTTACTCAATTAAACACCTGTACAGCCTGTACTTTCATTAGATATTCACACAGAAGCTATGCTGCAAGATAGCTGGAGAGAATAGTGAAGCATGCAAGGGCTCAGATATTAGTTTGGCTATTGTCACCAAACAGCTGCAGATACGGGACAGAAAACGGGACTCCAGCTCCTGTGACACTATTGAGAAATGGGTGTACTTGAAGACTTGTTTCTAGATTAAAGTGTCACAAAAAAAATGTGGCAGACTTTTTTTCTAGGTGAAAGTGTGCAAAGAATGATATATAATTAATCGCAAATACATATGCACTGAAACTAAAATTAATATGTAATTCACACAATCAGTACATTGCATTTCAGTAATTTTGCAGACACTTATCTAGAGCAACTTACCGGAGAGCGTCTGTACTGGTGGAACATATAAACAAAAACACACACATGCAGCCGTGTGCTCATTAAGGGTGTGAAGAGACAACACGTATCTGTTCAACCCATTAAATAATCTGTATCTGTGTTTGGAATGGGGGATTGGGGTTGTTGCCATATAACTCAGTGGGCAGTGGGTTCTGTTTGTTTTGTATTGTTCTTTAATAAAATCTTTCTGTCTCCGTGGTGGAAAGTCCATTTAATGCTCACAGTCTCATGTTTGGTATATATTCTGTACATCACTGGTCAAACTCGGGAACAAAATAAATTCTACACAACACATTATCTGTGCATTTCTTGCAAGCGCCAACTTGCAAGCACACACGCACCTGCATGTAAACACGTGGAATACAAACGCGCTCGTGTGTTGTGGTTTTGGCGTGGCACGCCAGTCCTGTTGGTGAAGGCTTGAGTTATCTCAGCTCTAGCGACAGAAAGGATATCCTTCAGACAGAACTCACATTGATTTTTTAACACATTTTTTAACAGACTTGCTGTTTTGGTAAGACTCGCCACAAGAAAGCAAACACCACAGACGATTGGGGGTGGGGGTGGAGAGGATTTCCTGCTTTTTGGAAGAGAAAGGGGAAAACGTCGCACAGACAATGCGCTTTGTCACCAGGCTGAAGACAGCCAGCGGTGCTGGGCTCACCGGGGTATGGCGTTACAGTTTAATTCCCTGGCACAATCCCTTTTCTCTATGAAGACACGTCGCTCCGCTCTCAGGATTCCCACTGGAGACACGCCCAGTATCCATTAGTTCCATTAGTCTCCGACATATCACCTCACCCCAACCGCGATCAATCGTCTGAACAGCTGGGCTCTTTTTGTGGATGTTCAGGTTCAGTAATGGGAGAAAACTCATTCATATGGGAAGCACGCTATTCTCAGCTGCTGGGTGAACTCGTTAAGGAAATTAAGCTGATATATTATAAACATGAAACAGATACTCATATGCATACCAGTCACACTCAAAGATATTTCAAATCTTTGATATTGAGATGCCCTACAACGTGTAGACGAGATTTGGACTGTCAAAAACGATGTCCGATAATTCACTAATCAGAAAGTCTCCTGGATTTGCTTTGCTGTCTCTTTGACAACCACCTGCTCCAGAATGAATAACTAAAGCCTGAAGTTACATTATGCAGGTTCTATGCACGGCCACAATGGATTTATACATATTAAACAAATACTTGTGTCAAATATATATTTTTCATAATAAAGAATAGCAATGGTACCGTGAGCCTGACCCTTCCACCATAAGTTGCATGATATGCATTTTCAATAGTAATTTGCAGGTTGGCTTTACAGTCAGTAAGATTGCTGATGAGCATAAAAACTAACAAAGACAGACAGAACTGACACCACCCGAGGGGTCTTCATCATGGAAATGCCTGGGTGAGCACTATGAAGTCTGTGTAAGACTTCAAACACTGGACACTTCAAACATAAGGCACTGAAATGTAGTTATCAAATCAAACTTACAGGAAAAAAAGATCAAGCAAATTAATTCCTCCTTTGCCACCGTAGAAACAAAGCATGAGTTGTTTTGAAAATAAAGACAAGGCAAATGGGTTGTCTGCTTGTTTTTCAAATACTGAAAAAAAAAAAAAAGAAAAAAGAAAAAAGTATGCTTACTCCGTCTCTATTTCTGTTTATCCCGTGACCTCACATTGAGGGAATTGACAGGGGAATATGTATTTACTTTTCTAAGTTACCGGAACAAAAAAGTTTGGAAAAAAGTTTGACACGTCTCCAGAGATGATCATGCAGGTTATCAGAGTGATTACAGACCCTCTCAGGCCTTTGCAGGAAACTTGGCAATCGACTACAAAAACAAAACTGGGTGTAGGGACTGTTGTATTGTGCTGATCTAAGCATTGCGAAACATCCTGTAAACCACGAAGTAAGATAATTTATTTATTTATTTTATAAGATACTGTATACATCTCTGCTCCTTTGCTGAAATGTTCAGTTAGCTAACTGAGCTAAGTTACACTCCGTCTGCTATCTATACTTAAATAGCATCGTTATCAATAATCTTTAAAAACTCTAAAAGTCTTAAGTCATTGTTTCTTTACAGGATGCAGAAGGTTCCTTCTAAAAGCACTGGGCAAATCCCTGAATAAATGTTTTCTAAAGACATGGAGGAAAGCCTTTTGGACAAATTGGAACACACATTTGTTTGTGATGAAAAAGAAGATTTTGAAAAGATTTTGCCCGGTATTTAAAGAAAATCATTTTAATTAGCACAATGATGGCGTTATGTTTCCTGAATCCATCTGTCCATCTGCGTTCTGAACAAGCACACTCACCATCTTCCTCTACTCCCGGCTAGTACTGAAATCACCAATCACATAACAGCACACTCTGATACCATGCATGGCACATTACTGACAGCGACTCAAAAAACAACATATGCATCTCCAGCACATCTAAACTGTGCACTATAAACAGCATATGTTTATTGTTGTTCTTACATACAGTAAGTGTATACTTTATCATTCCTAGCATTGTGTTTTCTAAAACAGTTTTATAGATATAATCCTTTGTCAGATTAATTTACAAGGCCCAAGTCCTTATCTTTGTGGTATTCCTAGCACTTGAAACAGTACTTCCCTCGAGGGTCTTTCAGCGCACTTGTCCCTGGTGATGGGTATGCACTTTGCACTTTGTTGTTCGTCGCTCTGGATAAGAGCGTCTGCCAAATGCCTATAATGTAATGTAATGTAATCTAGGGATGTAATTATAACAAGGCGGCCATGCTGGCCCTGCCGCATCAAAGTCTGCTGTGTTTCACACCTCCTGCTCCATCTGCAGCCTGTGTAAACACATGAACAGGTTTCAGGACAGATATGTACTTGTGGAGTAAGTTCTTGTAAAGATGTCAGCGAACGTCTCTCACATTTCACAAGAACATCAGAAACCCAATATTAGAACAGGATGTTGCATCTGTGTTTCCATAGAAACGACGATCATAGAAAATATGATGTAGCCACTAGCCACTGTAAAAGTACATGAAAACCTGTAGTGGTTGATCTAAAATAAAAAAAAGGCTTATAAAAATATATATATAAAAAAAACTAGAATATACAAATATAATCATAATGGAAAAATGTCATCCTCATTCAAGAAGATGTCCTGTAGATGTCAATTGAGATTTAAAAGTGTGTATGCTACACGTGTGCTGTATTTTAAAACATCGGTATGCTGCAGCACGATGCATCTTTCACTTCTAGAGAGGCTTATTGATTTACTGTACTTCAAGCCCTCCAGAAGAACCACCAATTACTGTCTTTACAATACACACTGCAACACTGTCTCTTTGTGATAAATCGCTATGGTTCTGAAGGCCTAAAGAATTCCATTGCCTCATCGGTGCCTAAGGGGACAACAGCAACATTTCAGGCCATAATCTGGCCATGTGTACAAAGCTACCCTGAATGGCATCCCGCCCGTAACATACAGGTTTAAATGGGAGAAGTGCACAATGAGGGAACGAGGTGAAGTGGTCAGGGCAGGGTCCACTGCTGGGCTATTTTTGTGAGCAAGGCCAAATGCCGACTGCTTGACCCAGATAATGCGGCCAACCTGTGGCGTTCCTACCAAAAGCAAATACTTCAGCCTTACGTAATGGGCTGTGCTGGTATGCCGGCTAATGTCAAGGACATGCCATGGAACAGACTGTCACTCTATAGAGCAAAGACCCCTTTTGTTTAGGAAGAAATTTGGCATGTCTATTTCCCTCCCTAATTCCGGAAGTCCAAGTAATCATTTACATACTCGTCAGTTCTTTGATTTCTGCAGCTATTTGGGGAGGGTGTAGACATCCACGGTTCTCCTCTGAAACTGCTTCCTTTCCGAAAGCAGCCCAGAGGCCAAGCTCGCCCAGACCTGAGTTAGAGGAAGACTGCAGCTTTGGCAAGCAGACTGCAGCCGCCTGCCTGACCAGCAGGGGTCGGTAGAGAGCGTGGGGCTCCTTTTACCAGAAGTATCTGCCTTCTGGGAGGCAAAAACCACATCATATTGTTCTTATCTAGTTAACAGGTACAGTTATTGACTCCGTCTATGCTTGGATATAATGCATCACTGAATCAATGTGCTTTAAAGCAGCCAAAAGAAAAGGCAAAAGCAGGTCTAAAAAGTGCACAATCGTGTTTGCTAAAGAAAGAAAATTCAGGACAAACAATTGTTATTTTTTGCACAAGTATACAGCTGCTGTGCCTAGCACAGCCCCTGACAAACAGTGCCTCCTAGCAGGCCTGCAGGGGCACTGACAGTAACTATGATGAGGGCAGGGGAGTGTGGGAGAACGGTAATGAGTGCTTGCACCCCACACAACATGACATCTGCAAATTAAAAGCAACCTGGACATAACACCATGTACAAGTGAGCATTAGGCACAGGTGGAAAACGGCACTTTCCATATTTATAGATCAAAGAGGACAGGTGTATAGAGGGGTACACTTTACACTGGCTGAAGTCCTTTCCTGATGCACCTAGTCAGACGATCAAAGGACTACATCAGAACAATTCTATTTTCGCCTGTCTTTATCAACTTTGCAATGCTAGTGCGGGTTCCATTTTTGCTGTAAGAAACATGAAATGGGAGTGATGTGTTGTGCAAAACATTTTGTCTGTCACCTGAGAAGAAGACAACGCTACAGGGGCAGGGGGATAACACAGGTGCTGTCACCGTCTGCCGCTGCCCTGACTGTTTACTCTTTCTTTCATCTATTTTTGCTTCCCCTTTGTTTTCCATCAGATAAAAGACGGACAGAAGACTGTTTACGTGTCTCAAACACATCTGAGGGCTGTTGATCTGAAGGTATGCCCTGGTTAATGCACAGGCTCCACACTACATTTTCTCCATTCTCCTCACCAGGCGGGTACAGGACAAAGGAGGCCCCACATGTGCAGCACCCAGAGCTGGAGATGTACACTTCCATACGGCGGCTTGACAAATCAGCACAGTCTCTGAGGAATAGGTTCCAAAAGGCTCCTCTGTGTCTCCACAGAAGAACCCAATCTAGGCCCTCACAGTCATCCTAACCCCCCCTCCCCACCTACCCACCCAGTGCCCCTGGTGTCAGGGATTCTGTCCATCATTAAGCTCTCCCTCTCCCACAACTGCTCGGTAAACCAGTCCCAACCCTTTCCCAGCTGCAGGGAGGATGCAGGAGGCTATGACCCCGGCCTCTTACTTGTGGTCACAGCGGGCGTGGGCGTGGGTGTGGACGTGGGCGTGGGTGTGACCTCGGAGGGTTCAGGGGTGCTCCCGTCCTCATCTCCACTGCCTCCGTCTGTGGAAGGTAAAAGCACATTAGCACACACACCCTTTCCACAGTCCCGCTCCGGGACCACGGGGGGCACCTCAGATGCGATGCGTTATTCTCAAACGGGGGTCAGAGTTTGTCCCTCTTCACCTTCCTGTGCTCGATTTATTTTTACAGGCAGTTCCTATTCCTGGCGTTTTATTGTCTCCCAATTTTAAAATGGCTGTAGTCACAAAACCAACCTCAGAGTCTGCCCTCCCTGTAAATACATAAGGCTGAAGACAAGCCCTCACTCTCCTACAAAACGTGCTGACAGCCGCCATCTATTTTCACTGTGCAGTCAGTGTGACTGAGGAGTAACCATCACGCACAGAAGCCGCAGACAGATTGTTGGCAGGGAGACAGCACTCAGGTGGTGTGGACACAGTCAGGATAAAAACCAGATGCACACCCTTATTTATTCATTACACCCAGAGACAACTTCAGCAGGGTGTTGCATTGGGTTCATCAGGACAATGCATGTGGAGCTGTTCCCTGTAGCGTTGTGGCTAAGGTACACGACTGGGACCCAGAAGGCCATGATAAGGTCCTTGCAGCCGTTAGCCCCTTTGGCAAGGCCCTTAACCCCACACTGCTCCAGGGGGGAGTCTAATGTTGACTGTCAGTGGCTAAATAACACCTAGATAAGTGCAATAATAATGTAGTGGTATGCCTCTCTTCCCGCACCCACCTCCGGAGTAGTCCTCCAGAGCGAAGTCCTCATCGTCGGACTCGGCCAGGAAGCGCCTCCAGCGCCGGTCTTTCTGGCCGGCCTCCAGGTCCTCAGGCAGGGCAACATCGCCCCACGACCTGGAGCCGCAGGCCACCTGCTGTAAAACAGAGAGCACCGTGTTTACGGGGGTCAAATTCCCCCCGTCCACGAACATCCATCAAACCTGAAAACCTGGGGAGGACCTCACGCAAACAACTCAAACAAAACAATACTGCAACAGCTCTGCCTTCGTTGCAGTTAAACAGAGCAACTCTCTCACAAAGAGAAACGGTGCAGCCCATGTATTTTTAAAAACAGTGAGCATAGTTTCAGGATTTAATTTTTATAGCAGGTGTATTTGTTTTTAGGACAATCATTGGTCCATTAGGTTCTTGGTTGCCTTCAGTACACCTTTACACATGCATTTGCTCACAACTGCTATAAGCATATGCTTGCCTAATTAGATTAATTTTGGATTGGTGATCCAATTTCAAGCCAAGTCGGTTAGAGTGTGTTTTCTGCTCTTATTTCATGGATGGTTTGTATGCTTTGAAAAAGCTCCCTTCATGTTCAAAGTGCAAAAGCTACAAATCAAGGGACTCCCAGCTATGACCAAGCCTTATCTATGCAGTCACCATCCAGCATACAACCTTAGATCCAACTTAGATAACTCAAGTAATTCAGGCTCTTCAGTTTTTTAACAATAACAAAGTGAAAGGTAGTGGCCTTCACAACAACCGCCCACTAAACCACTGGCAGAAGGGCGCACCCTTTTGTTTCTATTGCTACTTCAGCCAGAGCAATTAGGCTAGTGCCCCCCCCCCCCCCCCCCCCCCCCCCCCCCCCCCCCCCCCCCCCCCCCCCCTCCTCTGGCAGGATGCCACACTTGGCATTTCCAGTCGGGACGGCACGCCAGTTCCCATTTCCAGCGGTCCCCATCACGCCGTGTTTCCCATTGACACTGCTCCAGCCGGTAAAGAAGTTGATCTCCTCGTGAAATCCCCTCTCTCCTGAATGAGCTGCCTGCAATAATAATCCCGGGCCTTTTTCAAAAGGAAAGCGCTGACCGTCCAAATTCTTTTGACTGGTGCTGGTCAACGGACCATTGGTGCGATGCATCTCCCAGGCCCCCCCCCAAGCCCAAATTCTATGAGTGCTGTCCTTAAACCCCCCCTCCCTGTGATTTCCTCTGGGCTGGACAGCCACACCTAGCAGACAGTCGCGGCCCACACTAGCAACATGGCAGTTCAAACATCACTGGTGTTGCTGACAGAGGGAGATATACTGAGCTCAGTATCATTAAATAAAAGTGAAAAATAAATGAGATAATATCTGAAAAACATATGCATTTCAAATCAGAGTTCTTATACACAATTTAAACCAGTTAGACTAGTTAGTATATTTCATGATAGACTAGTTAGTATATTTTACGATATTTGCAGTGTTATTGTCATGATATTTCCATTTTCAGAACCTCAGTTAATAGACTATAAAGTTGGCATACCAATTTAAAAAAAGATTTTCTCTGTGCGTGACAAGTTCAATCAGATCAATCTGTCTATTCACCCAATTCACCATGGTTCTGTCTAATGCTTGCTATTATTTTCAATTTCAATAATATTTCCTATGATTTTGTATGTCACTCATAGTTTTGAATAAGTAACGAAAATCACACCTCTAGTCCTGGTAATGAAAATGTGCAAAGCCTTTATACCTCTAAGCCAATAATAGTTAAAAGGGAAAGAAGCCTTACAACATGAGATCAGACAGTTTGCTGTGATTTAATGTTTATGCACAGAAAACAATTATTATTGCCATATCCATGATCAAAAACAGCTGTAGAATTACTCCACACTATCGTTTCAGCAGGTCAGACTGCCTCCTGTGTTCTCAATACCAAAATAAATATATTATATGCCCATAATTAAATATGAAATGAATTATTCAATAGTTCATGGGAATGCCAAGAACAAGAACAATAAAAACATTCTTGCAAAATAATAGCAACAAGGAACACGCACACAAGGAAACACACAAACAGGCACAAACACTAGTCTGTGAAAATGACCAAACGCATCCATTAAGCACTAATTTAAAAAGCCACAGCCAGAAGTGTTGAGATAATTCTATTGGTTAAGACAGTCCAGATAACATGCTGTAAGACAGGGTCTTATTCTTTGGTAAATCACAGCTCACTCTGAATGCTTGGGGGGCCATCCCAGCTGGGGGGGGGGGGGGGGGGGGGGATGGGGTATTGGGGGGCTGACAACAGATGCAACAACAGCAACCCCCCCCCCCCCCCCCCCCAACACTGGAATCCTGTTTACATTTACATCACTCTTTTCAGTAACTGTTTGGATTCGCCTACGAGCTGCTTTTTGATTGGTTGCAGACCACTTTGGGATTATACTGCAGGTCCCACCAGCTGTTGTTTAGAGTTTACAGTATATCTGGACACAGTTGATGTTTATTGTCAACAGAATTTATCTATTTATCCATAATCTGCTATGGCCAGAGCGGACTCATACATATGTACTCTGTAGGAGTTGACCGGACATTTTACTGTGTACAGGCATGCCTGGATTTTGCAGTGCCGCCTTCTGGTGGGTTTACCACAGACCACAGAGAGTCCCTGTCCATCTCACCGGTCTGATGTGAGAGTTTCCCAGTGCCACTCCACCCAGTCCAGGTTTCAGCAGCAGGGCCTTCCCTGTGTGAGAGAGGTCTAGTGTTTGCTGCTGACTTAGCAGTCCTCCAGGCGAGGCTACCTGGAGCTGCTGCATTTTGTCTGAGTTTGGCATTTCACGTCTGTCTGTGCTGGGCACTCCGGCTGATGAATGTTCTGCTCAAGCACTCACCTTCAGGATGGCCCAGAACCACCACACAAAAATAAAGTATTGGAACTGCGCTGCTGCAGTTCAGCTTGTTGTAGTTGCACACCGAGGGCCGGGGTTCGATTCCTTGTCCTGCCAAAGCCTGAGGGAGGGGGGAGGACTCAGCAGGGGGAGGCTCAGTGCATACAACAACGTATGAATGTGGTGTATCCTAGATAACATGGGTAATTGCCAATGAAAAAAATGTATAAAAAAAAGAAAAATTAAGTATTTCAAGGATACTCTTGGTTATCAACTCCATTCTTGGCAGCCTGTGTTTATTTTCGTTACATGGTTCATAAATGTACGCACCATCTTCCCTAAGGTCAGGTGGAGAGGAGGTTTAACAGGAATGGAATGTTCGCAGCGAAGGACACAGCTGATGAAAGCCTGACAGGGGCTCTCTCCTTTTATCAGGACCAGGGCCCCAGGGCCCGAGGGGTCCGCCTGCCCAGAGCTGAGGGGCCATGTGGGCCCCCTTTACCTTCGGCAAAGACAGCGCTGACAGTCTTCATCTCTGGTGGACAACTACAGTGTAATAAGCCCACAAGCATTAAACAGCCTCTATTTACACGTTCTGCAGGCTTACCGTGCCCATCAGGCCGTCACTGTCTTATAGAATGACTGACAGCAGGTATGTGCCTGAAGGGTGTGAAATGGCAGGCAGGAAGCGATGTAGTAAAAAGCTGAGTATTTCACTGAGATTATCCGCAAGGTATGGAACTGAACCTGGAGGGTTTGGTCGTAAGGACTTCACAGCAGGATGATAATGTTTGCTTCCTCAGGTTTTTTATTTTCGACCATGATGGGTGGTTATTACCCATCATGCCGTTTTCATTGGTTAACCTTTGGCCTTTTGACCCATGACAGCATAGCTGCACAGGTTATTGCTGTCCATAGTTCCAGGAAGTGTACAGACCACAGTGGACACACGCAATGTGGAAGCATATTCTTCACCGAACATTCTAATGATGAGGTCACAATCCCGACTGGTAATGAGAAGCAATGAACACCGAAATGGGATTTTGAAAACACTCCAAGAAAAGCCTTCAAAGAGTTCAACGCTAGCGTTACTGTTAGATCTTACTGCTATTTTCAGGCTGCACGTCAACCTAATGAAATCTGGGCCGGATCAGTGGAATATCCAAATGCTCCAAGCATTACTTCTGTGCTAAAGAAAAGAAGTCCATAAAGAAAAAACAAAGGCAACGTGGACATACACTTCCCGAGTCTAAAAATCATATCCTGAGGTCATTCGTTCCCCCAAGTGCCGATCGTGGCGCGCGTGCCACGGTATTTCGGGCCCCCAGCGGACACAATGGTTTTAAATGGGTCTCCGGCTGCTCCTGTGACCTTTCTGACTGTCTCCGTGCAGCTGCTTGGCCCTGTTCTTGAACTCCACGGTGGGGAACACACATCAGTGTGACCCCGTCTCCTCTCTTTGGGTTGTGTGGCGCGGTCGTTTGCCCGTGTGTAACTCGGTGTGGGCCCCAGAGTCTGAGCGCGCTCAGTTCCTCCACTCTGCAGCTCTGTCAGGGCCTGAGTTCGCCAGGACAGGCCCGGGGATCCGGCCCTCTCGTACCTTCGGTTTTTTCCTTTATTATTTACACGACGCGCCGGCGCATTGTTCCGCCAGACGTGTCGGAACAGACGCCCCACAGGCAAGCGCTCGCCGGGGAGCGCGGAGGGGGGGAAAGTGGGGGGTCTAATTACAAGCTGTCAGGAGTTGAGATTAAAAGGAGAATATATGAGGACATTGGTTTGTGTTGGCTTCTCCTTCTCCCTGGAGAATAAAATACATAAAACATGTTTTTTGGAAGGAGGGCGTTCCAGGGTTGAGAGGCGATACTGCATAAATGTGAAACCTGATGAAATTCCCAACATAAATTAATAATTTCATTTGTAGTTTTATTTTCGATTCATAATTAAAATCAAATGAATTAAAACCAAGCACACACTTGAATATATATATATATATACACACACACACACACACACACACACATACACATGCACACACAACAAAAGTAAGCATGGTCGCACACAAACATGTGCATAATGTACTGCCTACACTCAGTGAGCACTTTATTAGGTACACCAGCTTGTTAATGCAAATATTTAATCAGCCAATCATATGGCAGCAACAAAATGCAAAAAAAACATGCAGGCGTGGTCAAGAGGTTCAGCAGTTTTTCAGGCCAAATGTCAGAATGGGGAAGAAATGTTATCTAAATGACTTTGACCATGGAATGATTGTTGGTGCCAGACAGGGTGGTTTGAGTATCTCAGAAACTGCTGATCTCATGGGATAATCGCCAGCTCTAGAGTATGTAGAGTTTGCAGAGAATGGTGCTAAAAACAAAAAACATCCAGTGCTGTGGGGAAAAAACGGTCCAGATTGGTGACAGGAAGGTGACAGTAACGATGTATTAGTAACAGTCGTATGAAGAAGAGCATCTCTGAACACACAACACATCAAACCTCTAAGTGGATACTGAGTGTATATGGAGAACACATACAGCACATGTACAGAAACACAATGAAATGTGCACGGTTGCATACTGTGTATTGTGTAGACCGAGCCCCCCATTACCCCCCAACACACACAGACATGTATACACAGACAGACACACAGACATGTATACACAGACAGACAAACAGACATGTATACACAGACACACATACTGACATGTACACACAGACATGTACACACAGACACACACACAGACATGTATACACAGACACACACACAGACATGTACACACAGACATGTATACAGACACAGGCACAGACATGTATACACAGACACACACAGACATGTATACACACACACTGACATGTATACACAGACACACACACTGACATGTATACACAGACACACACACTGACATGTATACACAGACACACACACAGACCTGTATATACAGACACACACACAGAGACATGTATACACAGACACACACACAGACATGTATACACAGACACACACACAGACCTGTATATACAGACACACACACAGAGACATGTATACACAGACACACACACAGACATGTATACACAGACACACACACAGACATGTATACACAGACACACACACTGACCAGGGATGCCACATGACAAAAGGGGAACTGAAGGTGATTTGAAATACAAGCCTTTAGTGGCATGCAGAGGACAGTTAGCAGAGAGTGACTCTCACAGATAGAATTAAGAGGCTACAGGATCAGACAGCTTGGGTTACGGGTATAGCAAACGACTCTTCCCCCACACAACTGTGTTTGTGTGCGCTGCTTCACTGGGGTATAAAAATAAACAGTCCAAGTTGCTGAAAAAATAATGGGAACCATCCTCCACTCAAGGAGAGATATCAAAACTGAAACAACAGCTTGTTTGTAATGCTCAAAGCATATCTTCATACGCTCTTAATTATACCTAGCTATGCTTTTCTACACTTGAATCTGTCACTTCAATCTATATATGACTTGAGTCTCTATGTATGTATTTTACAAACCAAAAAGAATGTGGGAGAGAAATTACAAATGTCCCCAAGACCCAAACATAACCCAACAGACCCGAACATAACCCAACCATCCCCAACATAACCGAACAGACCCAAACATAACCTAACATAACCCAACCATCCCCAACATAACCCAACAGACCCCAACATAACCCAACCATCCCCAACATAACACAACAGACCCAAACATAACCCAACCATCCCCAACATAACTCAACAGACCCATCTCTTTCCAAGTCTGACATTTGAGCCATTCTCCAAAACCTGCAGTATTTATTATCTGTCAATGAAGTGTCATTAACCAGTCAGCCATGACTGCCCAAACTCGTCGTGCCCTGGAATGGCAGGCCTGTGTTCAGACAGGCAGGGGTGAGTGATAATATTGTCCCAGCTGCCCGCTGCTCTGCCAGGGGGACTGGCAGGGACAGGAAATAGTGCAGTATCCTCCTCTGGAGGAGGGAAAGGTCACCCCAGCCTCAGGGGGATTCACTTCAGTCGCAGACGTAAACGTGTGACCAATCTACAGCCCAGGGTTGCCAGTTTTACAATTTGTCAAATCCGGATAACACGGGCAGCAGGAAGCTTAATCACGGACAGGGTGGTGTGCTATTAGAACCAATGAACGGGGGGACGCGGTTGCAACCAAAGGTGGGGGGGATCACGGACTAGCACCCCTGCTACAACCACATTTCAACTGAGAGGGCACTGACGTTTCACATGGCATCGGGGGAAGATGAGATTCAAAACGTTAGAAGCGAGAAAAGAAAAACAAGCAGTGAAACAGGTGACATGGGCTGTGTGTGTGGGATTCCCAAACAGAAACCCCAGGAGCAGGCAGGCACAGTAACATCTTGTTTTAGGCGTTTGGCAAGTGAAGAAAAGCCCAAACGTTTGTGCAAACAAATAATAAACATTCCTCATGGTAGTGCGGTGTACTCCACTGACTTTATACTGTTTGCAGGACCAGCACCAAGTTATATTTGATACTGTGAGTTCAGCATGTTTCTTTTTGTAACATACTGTGACTACACACTCTGACAGTATATCTGAGCTATTAAGTACATTTCTTTTTTTTTTATACTTAAAACAAGATCAAGGGAAATCGCCTTCAAACAATTATGCAGCCGTCAGTATCCAGGAGACAGGAGCCAGGGTAGGGTGATTTTCACTCATCTTTTCCGGTTATTGACACCCAGGTACAGTAGTGTATTTCTTCCGCCAATACCGCCAAATAATCTCTCAATCAAACTCATCCCTGTCCTTAGGGATGAAAGCCCCACTCTCAGCAAGAACGAACACAGGACTGTGTAGAGTTCCACTTTCACATAATGTGAAAGCCTGACAAAGCAGCAATACTTTTAGCCATCTAGTGATCTCAGAGAAACAGGGGAGGGGAATTCACCACTGTGCTTTGGAAACCATACATTTATGGATTAAAATCACTTTACCAGCAAATACAGAAATTCTAGGGTATTCGTAGACTGTAGATCTGTGTGGCAAAATAATTACACACTTCACAATCTAAACTAAAGTAAAACAAAAAGTGTTTCACACCATGACGACAATCAGCCAAGATGCAGTCTGGGATGCGCAATGCCAACTCTCATACAGAACCAATGACTTTCAAGACTGAAATTGTCCAGTTGATACCATAGACCATATAAGGAGTTGATACTGAACTTTAACAGAATAAAAACTACAGTACATGGACTTCAGGCTCAGACTGCAGGCCTACTGCCTGGCTCAAGGACCACCCAAAGGATGCCTTGAAATCAATACCTCCTCCAAGAGAACGGCTGTAGCAACTGCGTCATTTCTCTAGAGAAGCCTGTTAATGCAGTGTATAAACCTGTGAGGAATGTATGGTGTTTACCCTCACTATTCAGCTGTCCGCGAATCTGAGACCATGCCCACCTCAAAGAAAAGAAAACATTCACTGGGCACGTTTATTAGACAAAATTCCTCTTCCTTCAGAATGAATGGCTGTTCACTGACGGAGACTGTATTTGTGTTACAGGGCAATCAAAACAGGCTGGTTGAGGGAGAGGGAGGTGGCAAATAAGGTGAACAAAAACATAAATATCCTCCTGTTTTTCAAAGCTTTTGTTTTGAGAAGATTCATAACTGCCATTTTATTATTCAGACTCAGAACACCGTTCTCCTAACCACACTCCTACCACCTTATATAGAGTCTACAGCAAGTGCAAACATTATGCGGTTAAGAGGCTTGTTTTCATGTGCTTCCAACAACTTGTAGCTCCCTAATTAATGAAATGCTTAAAAGCTGCAAATATGCCTTGTTTTAAGTTAACATAACCAAAAATAATGTACAGGGTGCCACTGTTGTGTTCGCAACACCTTCAGTCACTGTGCTGCTACGGTGACGACCTGGCCGTTCCGGGTCTTTCTGCAGTCAACCGGATCAGGAAAGTCAACAGTCCATGGCCATTCCTTAGCATAAACACCCAGGATGGGGTTGTGGCGTGTTCACTTAAAACCAAAAGAAAGAAAAGGAAGAATAGTTGAGCACAAAGGGTCGCACTCCATCACCCTGGCACGGTTCTGGCACAAAAACACGACCGCAGGCTCGTGACCTGCCTTCGCTAGCAGACCGCGGTCGCTCCCTTCAGAGATATGGTTTCCACCTAAACAAAAAAACAGCCTTTTGTTCCCTCTGCCATGTCACAGATAACGTACGGCTGTTTCCTGTTACCGCAGAGTGGCCAGCATGCAGGGGACTCCAAACAGTGCTGAAACCTATGCCACCTCTGGGGGACCAACCCACAGTGTTTATTAATCACAGGGAAGGCCAGTGGAAATAAGCCATCTCTCCATCTGCACCCCATTTCTGCAGGCCCAATACTGGTGTGATTGCACAACAGACCTGGGTTCAAATAATATTGTTGTGAAATCCAAAACAAATACTATTTCAACCCAGGTCTGCACAATGCAGACCACTGGCAGGGATACATGTGAAATTAATGAGACAGTCTTATCTGTGGTATCACAGACATGTTCATGTTGAAATGTGAAAAGGAAAATCCCACTCTACAATGTTCGTATTTATTAAACTACACACACACACACACACACACACACACACACACACAAACACACACACACAACGCATTGACCCTCAGGTCTTCATCAGGTCAGGCACAGCCGATATATTCCTGAGGCTCAAAATGTTTTGTGCATTATATAGTTCAATAAATGGGAGCATTGAAGGGTAGTGTGTGGGGTTTTCCTTCTTTTTACATTTGAACACTGCAATAACTCCAGCACCTACAAAAAGACTGGGATGTGCGTATGTTTTGTCTACTTTTGTACATGTTTAAGTGTGGACACCACCACCTCTGAAAGTGGTAAGTGCGCATCCCTTCACAGAGCAGTGTCTCGCACCGCCTCACAGCCCTCACCCCATGCTGGAACACTGCCTTGTTAAACAAATGGCAGGATTAGGATGGGCTAAAGATGGACGGGCTAACGGTCACGCAGGAAGTGCCCGCAGCTGTGCGCTGGCTCCGGTCGGGTCCGGTTTCCCTGCTGCACTGGTCAGAGCCCCATTAACTCTGACCTCCACATGTGCTGTTCAGACTGGGCCCTAGCTCAGAGTCTCAGACCCAAACCACCCAAACAGCCAGCACCTGTCACCGCCGCCAGCTACCAGCATGTTGTGTTTTCAGTGCAGTGGGGTACAGGGAGGGGTCTGCAGCCAGACCAAACGCTGAAAATAGAAAAGCGGCCTTTTACATGTCTATGATTCCACAGTTACAATGGTCAGGCAATGACCACACTGCCTGAAGGTTAAGAAGAAGGCCCCTGAAGACCAAAAGTGAAGAAATTTCTTGTATCTCTATTGACTGTACTATATCTAAACTCCTTACTATGTTATCTAGAGTTAGGCACAACCCCAACAAAAGTCAGTGAATTCTACCCTCTAATCTGAACATGAGCACTGGTATGCATAGGCTACATTTTGCAAAGCTTGAATTGCATGTGACATTATTAGGCAAGAGGACTAATACAGACATATTACTGTAATTTCATTTACATGTTCATTTACATTGCATTTTGCAATGGTTTTATCCAGAGATACTTACACCAATTACTTTTTTATTTTTACATACAATGTATTTAAACAGCTAGATACACTGCATTTACTGAAGCAACTCAAGGCAAGTACCTGACTGAAGCGTACAATGACAAGGAATCAAACCAACAACCTTCAAGTTTATTAAACTAACTGATTGTCAATAAGTCCAGTCCAAGTAACCAGCACATTTCACGGTAAACACAAAAGAACTTCCAAAGGTCTGAACTGCTTAACAAGCGACAGTCAGTTTCCACTGTCAGGCTATTTTTACGGCATGGCGTAGCTTGTAGTGTCTGCTAAGAATGGATGTTGTGTAATTGAAGCCAATTTGGCAGGGCATCGGCGTGGAGATTTTCTCGGACGGGTCAGCAGTAAATATGTGCAGAGGTCATCTGCAGAACTTTCACAGGACTGTAGCCTAGGCTTCTATTGGCCTAGGCCTCTATCATGAGAGGAAAGCCTCAAACTAAAAAGAAACTTTCAGGAAAACACTTTCCGCACAGCTGCAAAGCATGCCCTGAGGGCCTTCGATGGGCATCTTTGAACAATCAGGTGACCTATGACATCATGAGATCCATCAAATCCTATTTGCGGCGCGAGCTATTTTCATTGTTTATCGGACCAAGGAGTAAGCAAGCAAACATTTCTGAGTGACCGATGGCACTTAAAGTAGGAAGTTATCGGTCGGACCCGATTAATACGAATCAGTCTCCGAACCATAACAAGGCCAGATGTGTCCATAGGGCTCAGTAGAGACAGCAGAGACCGAGGTTTGTGCGGACGATCCCTGCGCTGAGAGAGCCTGGAGGGGAATGTGTGAGAGAAGAGGAATTCCGAGGCCTGCCACACCTCTTTCAAAAGCCTGATTCTACCAGCGGCACGAGAAGCACTCAAAGCTACCTCCTCTCACCCTCCCTGTCCTCACAGGGCTCACAAAAAGAGGAAAAGGTGGAGAAGTCAGCAATAAGCTGTGAGTTCAACATGCAGGCTCGCATTCTGCAAAATTACTGTGGGTGTTCATGGCTAACCTACCCACCCACAACCCACCACCAAACAATATGTATAAATATTAATGAAATAACATTAACATTAACATTAAACAAATAAGCCATATGAAAATAGTCTACAAAAGACTATTCTGGACTTGAGCAATGCAGTTAATCAAATCCATGTTTTGTTTTGGCACACAAGTTTTGAAGAATAGAGCAATAAAAAAGATCAAACAAAGTTTCTGCAAGAAAAGATGATAATATAACTTGTTTCTAGAAAAAGCTGAAATGGATGGATGGAGTAGAGTCTGAAAGTTTGTTTTGATGCTGTTGATCTGGTCTCCCACCCTCTCAGTGTTCAGCAGGTTTAAGTCACAAATGATTTCCATGCCCCATTGGAGTAATTTTGCCTTGCTGCTTCTGAAAACTCCCTCTCTCTTCATCGCTCCCTCTCTCCCTTGCTCTTCTCCATCCCTCCCTCTCTCCCTTTCTCTCCATTTTCTCTCTCTGAATGCAGAAAAGTTTCAGAAAAAGTTCAGCATGTAATAAATACTCTCTGTCTAAGGAGGCAACGTGGAGAAGGTGTAATAAGGTAGAGGATGGGGAAAAAGTCACGCTTGGCTCATTTCTGAAGTGAATAGGGCATCACCAAAGGAAAGAGAAATTGTTTATTGGTTTTCCAGTTAAAGTTTTTCAAAGTTAAAAGTTTAGTTCAGGGCTTAGTCTGACACAGGCCATTTATCACACTATTGGTGGTTTCTTTCTACACCAGAAAAAAATAACAATAACATTTTGGAAAGAAACTGGAACAAAATCAAACTTCAGAAGGGATGCTATGACAGTGCATTCAATATGTCTTCACACAAATATACACTCAGTGAGCACTTTATTAGGTAGACCTGTACACCAGCTTGTTAATGAAAATATTTAATCAGCTAATCATGTGGCAGCAACAAAATGCATAAAAGCATGCAGACATGGTCAAGAGGTTCAGCTGTTTTTCAGACCAAATATCACAATGGGTAATAAATGTAATGTAAGTGACTTTGATCATGGAAAGATTGTTCCAGATCTTGGAAACTGCAAATAACCCACGTATTCCAACATATGCAGAAGAGCATCTCTGAATACACAACGCATCAAACCTCTAAGTGGATAAGCCATCATAAAGTGATGATAATCCACCAACATCCTCTTACAGATTACGATATAGGACAATTATGGAAAAGGGAGGAAGAAATCTATGAATCCAACTGAAATTCTGAACTTCAGGTGGCCAGGAGGAAGCAGGTGAACACTCATTTTCTGACTCAAAAAAGCATTGAATACTCTGGTAATATGTGAGCGATCCTTTCTGTACCTTTATGGAGGAACCTCGCTTTGCCTCTAAGTGCTCAAAGCCAAGCAATTTAAGACCTATGACCTACAGGTGATTGGGAACTCGTGACTTTTTAAATTTTGTATTTTTGGGTAAAACTTACACAGATGTACAGTAGTGCCCTATAAACAACGTATTTATGACTTACTCCTTTTTGTCAAAAATGTCAGTTAGAACCTTTTAATTCAGAACCTTTACATTAAGATATTTGCTATATCCACTTTGAAAAAGAGAAAATAGTGATTTATTCCCCTTTTGCCTGTATATCTAGAGTAAACGTATTGAGAATACGTGCGTTGAGTGCACTCCACAGCCCTGTCTGTCCGTGCAGCTCTCTCAGCGTTGGGTGTTATGATAAAGCCCATGAGAATCCAGGCATGTCACATGACATTCAGAAGAACAACTCTCTTCACAGAGAGAGACAGAGTGTACATTAGATTATCTCCTTCTGCTGCAATGAGAGAGAGTGTCTGAGCCTGAATACTGAATGTTTTTCCTACCCCAGAATCCCCTGGGAAAATATGCACAAAACACCTAAAAGGCAACCAGAAGACTTCAGAAATCAGAACTAGGGAGAATATATCAACTATTTATGTCTAACACATGTACCATTTGTGTATAATAATGTTTAAAGTAAGGTTTCAGTCTTTGTAAAGAATTATACACTAAAATAAATGTCATTTTGTCACAGCCTATATATAGTAATTTAAGTTGACACGACATTTGGTAGCATCACCATAGTTCATCATTATCATCATTACACATCATTATCTGTGGCTTGACCAAAAGAAGAAGACAAAATGCCATGATACAGTGATTTGTCTAAATATTCAATGTGATCTTTTATCGAATTGAAACCGATTGCAAAGGTGCATCATTACATTTCTGTTAAATAGTTATATAGATCAAATTATACTCTGTGCCATGGTATTATAAATATTGACCGCACTCCAAAAATACAGGAATTTGGGGGAGAACCCACACAAATACCGGCCAGACTTGTGATACACAACCATAACCGTGAGACCAATCACTGGCATTTGGTGCTTTAGTAGGACCTGGTGTTGATGTTAGAGAGTGCCATTATCACAGTCATAAAAGCACCAGGGGAAACTGCAAAATACATATCATTACTAGACAACTACATGCATGGCTACTGAAGCACATGATGGTTCAGCAAGACCACTCAACCGATTGGCCAGACTGTCTTCACACCTGACTCTGAGGTAAAGGGAGTGTGGAAAACCAGCAGGTCTTGGACGGCAAGGGCTGTAATTTGATGATTCCCTGACATAGTATATGAAGTGATATATTTGAGAACAGGGTCACAAAGTAAAGATAAACAGCAACAGAAGGATAATGTTCTAATGAAAGCTGGAAGGTGGGGTATGAATAGCCTGACAAGAGCTGACCAAAATGTATAATCATTTGTTAACAGATTTTTACAATGTGTTGCTTTAGATATTAGTAGAAGAATGCACATTAACAATGCAATCAAATACAATGAAATATGTTAGATAAGCTTCTTACTGTATCTCCCAAACAGAATAAACATGAATCAACTATGCAGATAAAATAAAAGAGCTATTCCTTTTAATATAACAGGCATATAATGGACTGCACTAATTACCCACAGTTCCTGCATCAGGAAATAGATGCTGGACAGCATGCATGGGTTGTCAGGACATCTGCCTGCAAACAACCTCCTCCAAGTCTAATTTGATCTCCCTAAAAAGCGCTCATTTTGAAAATTAGGTGACCCCAATGGGAGGTGGTCTCATAACAGAGGGTGACCTGGAAATGAGGTCAATTAAGCGCACTGAAACTCTGCTTCCTGTGGAAAACGCCATCGCTTAATGACTTCCGTTAGTCTGGGTCTTATTTTTAACATTGACAATCCCTCCCTTCCACTGTTAGTAGGCCCTCACCTTGGACAGTTGATATCTCGCAGTGTGCAGGAATGCCTAACAGAGATAAAAGATTAAAAACTTCATTGTCTATTAATGCAAGCACTAATGGAAATTTGTCTTTGGCAAAGAGCATAGCACACAAAGAGACAACATGTAAGGTGTAAAAATTAAGTTTATTAAAATGTTGGAAGTTAAAAATCAGATATTAAATATGAAGTGGTGTGTGCTAAATAAGCTCAGTACTGTAAGTCCACAGGTTCTCACTAGAATTGCTGCTGAGCCAAGCAATGGCAGTGGGGATAAATAATGTTTCAAAAGACCATTTAAATGCTTGCACAGGGGACTGTAACCCCAAACCTTCACCCAGAGATGGCCTGCAGTGTTCAAGTCTCCAGATAGCAGGCTGTCATGTGTTAGGCACCCCAGTGTCACACACTACTGAGATGCACAACTGGATAAACGGGGCAATGCATGTACCCCATGGATAAAAACCTTAACCTCCCCAAAACAAAGAAAGAAGGTAGATGTACGTGTTCGACATCTGTTCGCCAGAGTAAGGACCTGTCGCGCTATACAGGAAGTGAGGGGTCTAACACGCATTGTTCATTGGCAGCAGATGTGAAAGTGCCCTGTCACATAGTAACGCAAGGTAATTACCATCAGGTAGGTAACCCAGCGATGTATGTGGAAAAAGTGTTGTGCTGACCAGCTACATCCTCCTGTTAGCAAGGCCTCCCTCAACAAGCCTTTGGCCACTAATAGGGAGAGGGGTAAAAAAGATATGTATAGAGTGCTATTAGCACCAGCTCTACTTCAGTGTCATAGGGTGGCTCTAGTGCAGTTTTTTTAATTATTCACAAGAAGAAACTACTGTTGCCCTCCTCATCATCATATGCATCATCTTCACCACCACCATGAACTATATTCCCAAAGAAAGGAGTTTTTGCTTTATTTCACACCTATGTGAAATATGGCACGATAAAAGTTAGGATGATGAAAGACAGGGGCACTGAAGGGGTACAGGGATGGGATGGCCTGGGGTGGTGAGGCCCAATGTGTGCTCTTTACATGGGCCACAGAATCCCTGCCGCTGCCAGTGCCCCTGGGTGTCTGGGTGTCTGGTACTATGCTATCTTGCACTGGCTTCCCTGACATGGTGCCAGATTTGTGGAGGTGGGACAGTGCCAGAAGGGGAGTCATGCTGACTGGCTTTCACAGACATTGCACTATGGGCTGGGGCAACTATGAAAACTCACTGCCTCCCAGTCTAGCCTGTCTTTTAAAAGAACATAGGCCCCAAAAGCCACTGTATTATCTACCCAAATCCTATCTATGCAACCACTTCCATTAAGTTTAGAAAACCCTCTGAATCTGTGCCAGTGAGTCTGAAGGCTACTCGGTCTTATGATAAATGGCGCCATAGCCATTTCATTAGGCATTATGCAGGGAATCTTGTGCTATCTGCCTAAATGCCTGGACCTCAATCTTCTGAGCCTCAGATCTCCATCCCCCTGGTACCCAGAAAGATTTTCCACATCGCCGCAAAATCTCAGTCAGAATTCAGGCTTGGTCCAGGTTTAGCAAAGCTTTTCAGAAAGAACAATGGAAGAGGTCTGAAACAGCTGCTGCTTTTTATTGAATGTGTGAATCAAGTGGTAACCGGGTATCCTACATCTGGCCTGCAATGCCAATGTCTTGGTTGGTTTGAGGAGTTGAGATTCTCTATTCACGGGCATGATACCACATGCCTTTAACAGTTCATGCACAACCACTCTGAAGCATACACCGTCTTTCAACTGCCTTATGTGGGCCTGAAACAGGCAGAAACAAAGCCAAGGTGCCATATTTCTCTGACAGAACAGAGGAGCTGGTTTTCTTTGAGCTGAACTGTTAAAAAGCTTTAATAAGCAACATCAACATATATTTCTAAGTGTCTGTGACTCACACACAGCTGCAAAACTGGAGTAGAGGCTAGCACTGCGCTCTGTCGTCAAAATCTTCATTCAAGTCATTAAATCATATTTACAGAATGCCACCTTCCACTCTGTAATCCAACAGAAAGCCCCCCCCCCCCCCCCCCCCAGACAAAGCACAGGAAACTCTGACATCCTGGAGCTTTCTGTTTCTCAGCACGTCTGTTACTTCACATGTCATTTACCTGTAACAAGTTGGCACAGTTTTACTCAACATTATTATTATTTTTTAAATCCTGCGGTTTTGAGCCCACCACCCACCAAATAAAATACACACTGCTTCAAAGTCTTTAGTATCCTTTTGAACTAAAGAGTCAAGCTGATTTTTTTACGACAAAGATTTTTTTTGTATGCCAAAAAGCACACTTATATTTCAGACTCATCCAAGCTCCTTACCAAGCTGGTGTAAAAAGAGGATGTGGAATCCAGCTTTGAAGCCACTTTCATCGGTTTTAATATCTGTGGTTTAGCTTTGATATATATTACATAATGGTTCCATCTGGGTCAGCTGTATGAGTGAACAGAGTAACAGAGCTAGTTACATTAGCAGATCTCCCTGTATCAACATACTCCTAAACACAATTTTGGCCAGCAAATTTGCAACAAAAGCTAAATATCCAATTGTAAAGCTCATGAGATCTTTCCTTGCTGGTCCATACATGCAGCCTGACGGTGCTGTGACCACTTACCAGCAGCATTACCACCACATACCCAGCTCCTTCTGCATGACCTGAAGCTCATCAGCTGTGGGCTCGGTAGTACTTGAATGAGAGACCTCATGGGAAAACAGTTACTGTTGGAAATTGTATTGGTCGGCCAGCAGGGGGTGATCTTCATTCTGGACAAAAATGCCCAAGTGCAGCAATGGGGACACTGCAGTTGGAGATGCCATCTTTTTGGATGAGATGTTAAACCAAGGTCCAAACGCACTGTGAGTCATTAAAGATCTACATACAAAGAGTAAACGGTTCCCTATTGTCCTGGCTGAATCCTCAACCTGCTATCTTATCATCTCCTAGTTTAATTGGCTAAAGTCATCCTCTCTACCTCAGCTGATGTGACCATTCTGGCACAATATGGCTGCTGTGCATCACACAGGTGGGAGCTGCACATTGGCTGTGGTTGAGGAGAGTTTCCCCTCATCACTGTTCAGTGCGTTGAGAGAAATGTACTATATAAAAGCAGCTCAGGTGCACTTTGCTTTATTTACCAGGTTCTTTTCATAATTCTGCAGACTGCAGATACACTGTCCTTCTTGCCTCCTCTACACTTAAAGGAAAGTAAAGTGGCACACCAGATTCAGGGCCCTGTAGCAGTGAGGTCTGGAAACAATTTTGTAAACATGTGTAATGTTTTAATAGCTGGATGGCTGCAGTGTAGCATTTTTGATCTACAAAGCCACTACTCCACTGACAGGATCCTGGAATTTTCCCCTGGATTCACATGTTCTGATTTCATGCACTTCAGTGCTTTCTAACTTTTTAATATTTCTCGCAATAAAACAATATGTTTTTGTATAGAAACAGTGAGATCATTCTCATAGCACTAGAACAGAAATACAGTAATATTTCCTCCCCAATAAATGCCCCAACATTATGTGAGTATAGGGTCTCTGATCAGCCATTAAGGGATTCACCAAGAGGGCAGGTGGGCTCTAGTTGGACTGAAACTTGGCTACAGTATGTAGCTTTGGCTATGTCTTGATTTCCTTCTCTAGACTAACAGCTGTCATATCAGTGGGAAATATTGGTAGGTGGTCTCCCTCGTAGCACTGTGGCCTATAAGATGTGAACAGTCTCTGATGCACAGGCAAATACTGTTTGAACATTTCTTCTTTTTTCTCCCAACAAATAATCAATCATAGATGCCTTACATTTGAGAAAGCTCAAAAGCGTATAATTTGGGAGGTCTGAAGGAGCAGACCTGTATGCATCATGGTTGGAACAGCAAACCAGTAAGTACAGGACACTGTCGTCCAGGAATAAACTAATGACTCAACCATCAACGCACAGCCATCATCATAGACATCTAACCCACACACTACATGACCTTGCTCAAGAGTGACCCTGAATAATTCCAACTTGGAATCCAATCTCCAAACTTCTGCTCACAAGTCTACATGCCTAACCAGCACTACTCTACATTGCTGCAAGTATGAAGAACCCAAGGTGCTGACCAGGACCTTCAGGGTAACAGAAAAGACAGGAAAAGCCAATTTTGAAAACATAAAGGACAGAAAAAGCACATACAGCTTGTTCCTTTGGCAGAAAGGCAGAAATCTTCACTTCAAACATGACGAGATAAGACCCAGACCAAATGAGCTCTTCGGTGGGAACCGTAGGGGGGGGCTCATCTGCCTCACCTGGAGCCACAGACAAGACGCAATCTGACTTCCTGTCTCCGAGGAGGACGGGGGAGAGGAGGGCATGAGGAGAGACGGCTGATGGCCTCTCGGGAGTCGTTGGAGGGGAGTCGTTGACATGTGAATACACAGCGTGGTCCGAGGCCCTGCAGGGAAAGGTCTCTGCATCCCGTGAGCCTCCACAGGCCCTGAGGGGGGCACTAAAGGAGGGCTGGAGGGGGTAAGCTGAATGGCCAAACACCATACTGCACAAAGTACAGTTCACTTGTGCATTATCTCCCTAGTGGTTAAGGTACATGACTGGGATCTGAAAGGTTGATGGTTCAAGCCCTTGAGCAAGGCCCTTAACCCCACATTGCTCCAGGGGGAATTGTCCCCAGCTTAGTCAAGTCAACTGTAAGACGTTTTGGATAAAAGAAAAGTGTCAGCTAAATAACTAATTATAATTATATGATTATAATTGTATAGTTGGCATGCATAAGTTTTAAAAAATAATTCAAAGCAAATAAATATGTAAGATAGTAAATAAGCAACCAAAGACAGTAGCGAAGAACGACGGTTAGTAAGAAAGGAAGAGAGGAAACAAAACGTAAGGGAGATGTAAGGAAGAAAGGATGAGGGAGGCAATTTAAGGTGCTGTTCAGATGAGCCAGTAGTCCTAGATATCAAGGTAGAACACTGAATGAGAAGTTGCTTCAAAAACAATACGACTGCTTCCATCCACTAGATCAACTGTCATATTAATTACTAGTCTGTTCCATACATTTATTGCTTGTTTTGACACAGCAACCCACTTCAATACAATTAACCTGATTACAATGGCACTTAACTCTGGGTGGTTCCCAGGTCTGTACATACATATTTTCCATGCTTATTTTCAATCTTTATCTCCACTAGAAAGATAATCCCAACGCGAAAAATAACTGTGTTTCCAGAAGCGACTGGATCTGCTCTCACAGGGAAGAGCAATTACAGTACCCAGCGGCTACAAAATTCCTTTCTCCTGCCTGCCCGCTCCTCTGAAAGTCAATGGTTTAATAACAGCCCAGGAAAAATCCTCCACTTATTAGGGAGGGAAGGAAAGCTCTATGAAAACCGGTACCCTTTATCTGGGTACAGGCCGAAACCTGCATATGAGACAGACAGGGCTTTGGGGGAAAGGGTATATATCTGACTCTCTTTGGGGTCTTAGCCACACTGGTTTACATAGCTGGGTAACAGCGAGAAGCACTCTGGAGTTGAGAAAGAGAGGCGTTCAGTCAGCACGTTGCTTCTGTCTACAACAAATAGCTAGAGACAGATGGAAAATTAGCTGACATGCCCTGGCATGCTAATCATGTTTTCCTAAAATGTATAGGATATGTCACTGCAGAGCGCTACTAATGCATGCGCATAAAATTTGGTGTTTCTGTGGAAATCATCTGTAATTTGACAAAAGGCAAACACAGGGTGGCCACAAGTTGAAAAGAGCGCCGGTTTAGCATACCAATGGGTCCCCAGCCGGGCCCAGTAACAGGCCTAGGCCATTTCCCCACCATCTTAACCCCATGACCTCCTGCGACTCCACGGTGACCTGCTTTGTATACCCAACACCCGGATAAGACACATTGCAATGATGGAGGTCAAAGTTCAAAGCAATAAAAAACTACTTCTTACTGCCATTAGAGAGATCAATGGAAAGCTCATCCTGGTTATTAATCCTACTTCTCACTTCCTGTATTTGCACAAAATGTTATACAACTTTAAAAATTGTAATGAATGCCTTTTAAAAACATATTTTTTTCAGATCATGTGATACACTGATTTAATTAAATTCCCTATAAATTCCATATAGAGTTCTCTAACATACTGCAATGTAAGTGTTCTAGTGCAAAATGGAACCATGCAAGCAAAATGGCCACTGTGCATCACCCAAGTGGGTGCTACTGTATACATTTGTGGTGGTTGAGGTGAGTTTCTCTTCTTCCTCATTATTAAACTCCAACTGCCCAAGACATGCTCAGCACTCCCTGCTTAGGCTGCTATGGTTACACAGCTGCCAAGTGACTTGATTGGCAGTGGGAACCCAAGCAAGTAGCCTAGCCCTCTTTGAGTACATGTTTGTGTATTGTGTGTGTGTGTGTGTGTGGGTGTGTGTGATTGAGAAACAGTGGAGCAGCTGTATTTATACTCATTCCATGCATCGCAGAGGTTATAAAGACGAACATGCCAATAGACTGAAAGAGTGGTGACAAAAGACTCTGATGTGAGCTCCAGCCTCGTCTGCCCCGTCACAGTGAGGAGCCCAGACAGGTGACCTCAGAAGGATCCCTTTCCAGGTCAATATACCAAAGCAATGGACTATGATGAGCAATCTTAGGACATATAAACACAGACAAAGTGAAAGATAAAATAAAAGCAAATAGTCAGGTGCTAACATGTCACTTACATACGTTACATACGAATGGATAAAGAAGGCTATTACAAACAGACACAGATAGACACACGCACACTCCTCTGATCTCCCTCATTAGCAACGCATTTCTGCCCGCAGAACTGCTGCTCACTGGATTATGAGGTGGCAGGTCAGAGATCAGAGGTTCATTGATTGTTAAAACTGTATGGAAGACGTTTCCAAAGAAGGAAGACTTTGTGGAAGGGCAACCGTCACGCAGAACCAGCATGAAGAGGTCATAACACTGACTTTCACCTACTGCTCAATACAGATCTGTCACGATGGCAGGCAGAAAACTACCTCACTGCTTACTTTACACCTGGCAAAGCCTTTTTAAGTGCTCAGGACAGTGTTGCTAAATTGAGGAATTGAGTAATCATTGAGAGAGAATGGCCAAAGGCTATGTTTCATATCATTTCCAAACAGATTTTGCCTGTTATATCACTGGACGCGTTATTTTACCTGAAGCACTGCCTGATAAAAATCCTCTAACAAAGGTCTGAAGATCCATAATATGGATATGACCTAATATATAGCAAGCATGATGCTGTATATTACAATGTTGCTCGACACATGGCTAATACATTATATATCCCTGTAGCACATAAATTAACATAATCATAGAGCATGCTTGCCTTCAACATCTTAACAAATCAATATCAATGTTGTCTAAATTGCAAATCTGCAGATATCCACAGAAATATCTGCATTCTGTAATTGAAGTCTTCAAAAAAACTCTCTGACCAGATTTAAAGGCTATATTTTGCAAGAAGGGCATCCACTGAGGTCACAGTCAATTATCAAGACAATGAGTTATAAGGAGAAGGAGCAGTTAACCTCTTTCATTGGTCAGCTGAATGGGAATTAGCCTCTGAAATTGATGTTTTGTTCCAGGGCTGTCTGATGTTACAGCCTCACACTCTAAATTGAATTTGAATGGAATGAATGAACCTTTCACAGTAAAATTCTCCAGTAACCCTCACTACCCAAAAGAAAATTAAGTTCAGGATAGCTCCACAGATTTATTTCAACTTAGGCGTGTTTAAGTAGCTGAGCACCTATCCCACAAAACTGATCCTTATTCCAAGAACTGTAATGAAATCATTGACCTTTTTACATTGTTCAAATGTCAAATATAATTCAGTGACACTGACGCACAAGACAATGAGTCTAAAAGTATGATATCTGAATACTTTCAAGTTTCCCCTGAAGGATATAAATGTTTCACATTATCCCAGAAAGTGTGCTTTCATGTCCTCCTTATCAAAGAAGAATTTAATGTACTCTATCAAATAACACTGAAAAAATAGGCATCCGTGATATGTATACTGGACATTTTTTTAAATCTATGTATAAAAAACAATGCCACTTGTGGTTTAAAGGATTTGTAAGATGAACCACAACTCAAATCTTACCCTATACATCATTTTCCAAAATTCTGTCTGGAGGAGCCTTGTACCACTGTTTTTGTGTTATCCCATAATTAGCTACGGCACTAAGGCTTGTCATTTCCTTTCTTAAGGCTTCATAAATATGATTTTCTGACGCACAGTATCTAAAAAGTGATTTCACCTGTCTGTCAATCAATCAATCATCAGGTGCTCACAATATGGCAATTAATATCTGATAAGATGCTGAAAATAGCCATTTCCACCTGGAGTAAAAACAAGCATTCAAAGGGTACCCAGCTTTGGGAGAACCACTATGCAAAACTGTTCAAATATGAGCAGGGAAAAACCTGTGTGGCAAGACTTTGCTTGTGCTAAGTAAACAAAGAGACTTTTAGGGTAAGGGGCTGGTGCCTACCAGCAGACAGGTCACTGTGTCAAGAGAGATTTGTTCATTGCTGTTTGATTACAGCCGAATCCTACAGCTGATGGGACAACATCAAAGGGTCCCCCAACCAAAATCACAGGCTTTAAAGTTACAGTAAGTTGATATTATTGATATATTATATTAAACCAACTTGGACAACACATACATTTGATTAATTTTTTAAATAATTGATATTACCCCGAATTCTCAGGCACGATAGGAAAATACTTAGCAAATCAATCCAGGCAATGAGACATAATTACGACCTAAAGTTATTTTCGTAGCCTACAGGTACACTTGTTAGGACATGATTTGTTTTATAAACGTTTCATTGCAAAAAAATATTAATGCAGTCTTTGTCTTTTCGAGCTGTGTGACTACTGACGTCATTCGTAATTTCTTAGTCGGTTATTAATAATTTAATTAACGTGAAAATTCAACTTGGAGACAACACATGAAGGATTTCAAAGTGGAGACGGTTCCCTTAACTGGTTCATATTCAACTGGGATCATGCAGGGCGAAACAACAAATAAACAATTTATTTAATACCAACCATTTGTCGACAGAAAAACCTCTACGGTGACAATTTCAAGTGTAGCTACACAGGTGCATCATCAAAATGACAGAGTGCAATATGTAGCAATAGGCTACTTTAAAAACTTGTGAACCTGGAGTGCACCCAAGGCTAACTGAGGTTTCAAAGCCTAGACGTGAATATCGATGCCCCCCCCCCCCCCCCCCTACAGTAGCTCTAACTGTAGCATGCGAGAATGGAACATTGTTCATAGGCTAGAGCCTTAAGTATCGACAAGTTTACAAACATCCGTCTTTTCAGGAACATAAGAAAAATGAAAATATACACAGGGGACGAATCGTTTATTTATGTGAAGAAAATAAATAAACTACTCGAACGGCACATTTCCCACTGCTTGGAAATATGTTTTGAATACCTGGGGGGCAATTTTTTCACATGGCACAACATGCTACACCATAGCTATAGCTACTCTTCTGTCTGTGAAAGAAAGTTTGCTACCTCTTTTGCATCTTTGCGTTAACAGCAATTGTGCAAAGAAATGAACGTAGAGCCTAAACACCTAGTTAATTTCAACGGGCTACGTGCCACGGTGTGTCGAATTGAGAAGTGACAGTCTCCGTCAATTTCAGTCAAAGCTTAATTGAGAACAACACAAGTAAATGTTTACTTACGTTTATCAGATTCAGTATTGCAACTGAAGAGATGACAAGTCCGAAGAATCTATGGAGAGCTATCCGCGTCTCCATTCTTTCCTCGACCCAGCAAAAAACTTCAGACGCTGGGTGGAAAAAAAGGTGAAAAATCAATGTCCCTCCCGCCTGATCACTTGGCAAAATGATCTCCTGCACTTTCTGACTGCAACCCCGCAATAGTCTCTTCGCCCCAAGCCAGGCGGGGACTTCATCAATTTCTCCAACCGGTCTCCTTGCAGCCTTGAAAAATAAAATAAAGTGGAATATTATACATGAAAGAATTTTAAAAGGAAATCCTTGCTCCCAACTGACGCGCTTTCATCTTCACGCCGCTACATTGCAAGCGACGGTGAAAACTCCAATTCCACTGGGATACACGAATCACTGCCCAAAGTAAAAAGTGGAATGGAATTCAGTTATGTCGGGAAGTGCGCTTTACAGGAACCACCATGGCTAAAACCTGGCGCCATCAAGCATCAACACAGCTCAAATTAACTTTTAAAATATGATGAAAATGTAAATAGGTATTAGTAGGCTATATACATATATATATATATATATATATATATTTTACAACATATTGTGGTCTATATATGATCAAATAAGATCAATAGACACATTCCCCCAATCGCTTAAAAATATGTATCATTACCATAGCAAAACATTTTTGCATATCATTCATATTCATAAGCATACACTGCAGGTCAGGTCGTTACCCAAATGTCGAGTAACATAATATATTACGGTCCAATAGCTTGTATTATGACATCCTTCATAAAACATTGTCATTTAGGAAGCTTAGCCTACTACAGGCTGCTACACGTCAATCAAGGTGACTTTAATTAAGAAAGCATAAATAATTGTAGGTGTGACAGACTTTGACAGGGAGCCTACTAAATCCAATACTAATGTTGTGGATATGGTCAAGATCAAAGGCAGTTGGATCAGAAGTAGAGAACTTGGATTTCGATAATAAAGTGGGTGGTAAATCTAACGCTCAACTTCCCGCGTAGTGTATCAAACAAGTTCATCGTTGGGGGACATATTGCCCCCTAGTGGACATTAGTAAAAACACACAAAGGTATGCAGCGTTGCCTTTTAATTTGTATTTTGTTGCTTGCATGGCTCATGTCATATACCATAAGCCATTTACGGTTGTAGATTTTTTATTTATTGGTACAACCAAAGCTTTGTTTTATGATGTTCCAATCAATTAATTTTGGTAAGCCTTTGGTTTGGCCTAGGTCTCTGACTGTTCATTCTTATTTCTCAGCCTCATAATGGCTTCCTCGACTATCATTGGCACAACTCTGGTCCTCATGTTGACAAATGTCAGTAACAGACACTAAAGGCAATAAAAAGCCTAGAATCAAGACCAGACACTGAAAGCTTTTTTATACCTGCAGAAGGAAGGAAGCGATTGAATACAACTGATATATGCGAACGAGATATCACACAATGCATAACCAGTAGTGAACATACAGTACACAACTCACAGTCACACACATACAGTACACATGCGCTCCTGTGCAATATTCCCTCTGTGGATGAGTTTGCCTTCACAACCTCTTCCTCCACACAGACATACTTGAAGAAACATGGGAACAGAATGCATTACCACATTGGATACATATTTTTTACTTTCATGACCTCTAAAACGAGCACAAGCCAAAGTCATAGGAGACAAAGACATACAGCATAGTAAAAACAAACAAAAAATGTGTTTTTCTTTTTAATAATGTTTAAGTCCTTATTGGAGTATTTTTCCATCATTTTAGATATGCTCCATGCGACCCCTCCACTTATGTAGCGTTAATTCTGGTGAATCCCCAAAACATCAGATCATTAATTATCTATGAATTGTCGCCTGGTCTGTTTTTTCAATGGCATGACAGAGTTCACTCAGAGCTGTGCAGCTGTCTGACCACAGCCAAAATGTGAAACACAAATGTACATTTTTACAAACCATTACATATAAAATATAATTTGAAATTCTTTCACATGTTAAAATATAAATCTATTTAATTCCCATCTGCCAATTGAGAATATTTTTTGAGGTATTGTATATGTAACTGTAGTTTATAAGTGCAGTTATATATACAGTACATATAAAGATACAGACAACCGACAGACAACAATAACTGGGCCTCACTCCAAACAAAGCAAGCTAGAGGTGACAATGGCCAGGAAAAACTCCCTGTATGACTTGAAGAGATGAAACCTGGGGA
Source organism: Conger conger (assembly GCF_963514075.1). Taxonomy (NCBI): domain Eukaryota; kingdom Metazoa; phylum Chordata; class Actinopteri; order Anguilliformes; family Congridae; genus Conger; species Conger conger. The sequence goes on along the minus strand of NC_083773.1, from coordinate 21,695,776 downwards.
GGAACCTGACTGAGTAGCAGGGTGGCTGTGTCCTTCTCTGGTTGTCTGCAGCGGTGCTGGAGGTACATGGATCACTTTTTTTCCACATTTTTGACTAGAGGGATTAGAGGGATAGTTTGCATTCTTTAGACTCAGGTCTGCCGAGCTTCTCATCACAAATGATGTAATAAATTGGGGACATGTCACATTCAAAGCATTCCTACATTGAGTTTGCATAGCTCACTCTCCATTAGCCATTAGCTTTGTTAGCCAAATAACATTTATTTAATATGGGCTAAAAATTCACCACCTGACAAAATATTTATTTGAGTTTGGTTTATTGAGACTATATGTTTTTTAAATAGCTGGTGGTGAATTTTAGCCCCCATTAAATTGTCCCAATTCATTACATAATTCATGATGAGAAACTCAGCTGACCTGGGTCTAAATAATGCTTAACTATCCCATTAAGGCCAGGGAAGGAAGGTGAAGTGACAAACTAGTGGACATCAAAATGTCATATGATATAACCTTAATATGCACCCTTTGAATTAGCATGAGCCGTGTTTTGTACAATTATATGTTTTGCTGTTTTGCTGTCATGAAAACAGAGCTGCAAGCTTTTCAGACAAACAATACACCTGGCTCACATATCCTATCAGTATCAGTATTACAGTATCACTTACAAATCTGTTCCACCTTATCATGTGTCAAATCTATATGGATAAAAAGCTGCCTGGGAGGTTGACTTATATGGAACCTGATACCTAGGTGGTGCTGTATATACAGTATGATCATAAAATTCATACAGAGGCATTTGCAATGTTTAGTTCAGGGATCTCAAAATCTAGTCCTGGAGGTCTGCAGTGCCTGTTGGTTTATGCAGTTTAAAACAAAGCAAACTTGGGCCTCACAAACAAATTATGCTGATTCTTTAGCCAATACATTACTTAAATTAAGCACTTAAGTGTGGGAACACAGCAAAAAACAGCAGACACTGCAGCCCTCCAGGCCTGCCGTTTGACACCGCTGAGCTAAACTGATTGGGTATGACTATTCAGAATGACAGAAATGTCCTGGCAAGCTAAGTGTTGCTCAGAGCTGTCACCCTAGCCAAGCTAAACACCAGGACCACCCTCCAAAACTCCGGAAGCAGATGTACATTTCCTAAGACAGACAGGAAGATGACCTATCCCTTCATATGCCTACTTCATGTGCTTCTTGCCTACAGTCATGAAAATACTAACATTCAATAGCCGCACCCATGCACCGATGCTCATAAGCACATATAACCAGTATCAATTAGTTTGCAGCTTACTCTAAACAGGATAATACACATAACTGTAAATAGTTTTTCCATATACAGTCTTAGTATATTTGTATAAACAAATCTTCACTGAACCATCTCTAAGTTATACGAGGTGCAAATAACTGGATGAGAACCGCCGCTAAAAATAACTGACCCCGGATCTGATTTACTATTATTGGGGAGGACAGGATTCGGGTTACAACAGCTGATTCCTTATCAATGGTGAAGTCATTCAAGTACAGACATGCTTGGGAAGGTGACAGTGGTCGCCACCACATAACATTCAAGTACAGACATGCTTGGGAAGGTGACAGTGGTCGCCACCACATAATGCTGTTGTCAGTTAATACCTCTCCCTTGATTAAAAAAAATGTATACATTCGTACACACACTCACACCGATGGCGATTCATTCACCTATTCATACACGCACTCACACACCGACGGCGACTGGCCGCCACGCAAGGCGCCGACCAGCTCGTCAGGAGCATTTGGGGGTTAGCTGTCTTGCTCATGGACGCTTCGACACAGCCTGGGCGGGGGATCGAACCGGAAATCCTCCGATTGCCAGACGACAGCTCTTACTGCCTGAGCCATGTCGCCCCCCTTCTTTGATTTTGTTGCGAGGGTGTGTCATGATGTCATGACGCACTTACCGGAAGTGGAGCTAACACAGTTAGCCCAGTGTACTTAATTATTATGATGTATGAATAAAATTGATACTAAGAAAATTATGAAATAACTGAAGAGGAGTTTCAGTGTAAGAGTTATTCTACAATGCGTTCGACTGAGCGACACAATCCAACGATTGTTGATTGCGCTTTGATTCGCTATCAAAACGGACGCACAGGTGTCTGGTTAGATAGCTGAGGCTAGGCTTTCTTGCACACCAATGTAGCTAGCTACTTAACTGAATTAATTCGTTAATACAGTATCTAGTTAGGGAGTTTGTTATGCTCTCGTTGTTTGTTGTTAATGATTAGCACGGTTTTAAAAGAAGTGTTGCATGCCACCAGTTGAGTTTCCGATGGCATGCTCTTAATATGCGTGTGGGGATATAACCTAGCTAGCTAGATTTGTCACTATCAAAGCTCTCTGAATCCTTCAAGGGAGTTGCTTTCCACTGACGTTTGCTAGGCAACGTTAGGTGTTTAATTCCACAAAACAACAACAACAACAACAAAAATTACACAAGACTCACGCTAATTTTTCGTTTATTTTCCCCTCAGATACAATTCCCAGAAGAAATGACGCAAATAATAAAGGCGGCTGTGTCATTGCGGGTTATACTGACTCTTTATCTGTTGCTGTTGGACCTTGCCGTGGAGTCTACCTCAGAATTTAATCCTTATCAAATTCTTGGAGTTACCAAGAGCGCAAGTCATGCCGAAATCAAGAAGACGTACAAGCGGCTAGTCAAAGAATGGTGAGACATTGGTTTAACCTTTTAACAAACGTTGAAACGTATAAATAAACCACATTTCTATCTCATACTACTGTAAACCTTAAATACACGTTCTAGGTTTCCCAAGTACAGTTGGACAAAAGCTTACTTAAAAACTGACATTGCTGCTTTTTATAGGTTCATTGGAAGACACCAAACAGCTGTTGATTATTAGCCATTTACTGCCCTAAATGTTGTCATGTATTTTTTTAAGGCACCCAGACAAGAACAGAGATCCAGGGGCTGAAGATATGTTTATCAAGATATCAAAATCCTATGAGGTAATCATTATGTTCCAGTGTACTTAAAAGCAAAGTGAAAGAAAAGAACATTACATAGGCTACATTACATTGCATTATTTAGACAGTTGATTAGACTACCCTGGTGTCAATTCCTGCTATCACCAGCTTGAAATACCAGCTACCAGCTGTTTCAAAACTTAGCTTGGGCTGGTCAACCCATGTTGAGTATGGAACTTATGTAACTAGTCACCAGCTACCAGCTGTTTCAAAGCTTGAGATTTTTCAGCAGGGTCAAGCCCCCCTGGAGCAATGTGGGGTTAAGGGCCTTACTCAAGGGCGGTCTTATCGTGGCTACACCAGGGCTTGAACCACCTCCCTTCTGGGTCCCAGTCATGCACCACTAGGCTACAGGCTGCCCACAGTAACAATAGCATTTTTAAACATTCAAATGGTTGAATTGAATCTGGAGGCTCTGTTGTTCTATGGCAGTATGGATTATTTGAAGACATCTGTTGGTATGCACTCTTTCTTTCCACCCAGATCTTGTCCAATCAGGAGAAGCGAGCAAATTATGACCAGTATGGCCAGACGGATGACAACCGCCAGCACGGGCAGCCACGTCAGGGGTTCCGCCACTTCCACGACAGCTTCTACTTCGACGAGTCCTTCTTTCACTTCCCGAGGTCCAGCCGCGACTTCGCCGACAGCAAGTACATGCTGCACTACACGCAATACATGAGCGACATCATCCCGGACAGCTTCCGCAAGCCGTATCTGATCAAGATCACCTCCGACTGGTGCTTCACCTGCATCCACATTGAGCCCGTGTGGAGGGAGACTGTGCAGCAACTGGAGGGTCTGGGTGAGACAGGTTTTTTTTTCCTCTTAATAATTTTCCTCTTAAAAAATCTGATGCTTTTGTCCAAAGTTAATTAGACTAAGCGGGGGCAATCCTGGAGCAATGCTCAAGGGCCCAACTGCTGTGTACATTTGAACATGGCTCCACCGGGGCTTGAGCCACCAACCTTCTGGGTTCCAGTCATGTGCCTTAGCAACTAGGCTACAGGCCGCCCCTCTTAAACTGTTTGGGTGCAATTTCATAAACATGCAAATGTGCCTTAAACTGCGACCAGGAATTGAATATGTTATTGATATTAAATGTAGCATGTCACACACCTGGAATGTTAATGTAAGAACATGCTAGTGCTGTTTGCCTTCAGAGGTTGAAGTTGTGATGATTAACCCAAGTACTGCATGTTTCTTTTAACAGTATTGGTGTTCTAGTCACCAGCTGACTTATTGCAAGAAAAGGTTGTGTTGACCTGCTGTCCATCTAAGACATTTGGGGTGAAATGTGGTAAACACCATTAACAGAGGTGTTGCTCTCCCCTGAAACAGGGTCACATACGAGCATCCTTGGAATATTATTTCTGAACTGAACTTTTTGTTGTGAGATCCCTGCTGTAAAATCTAGCTATGCCAGCTTGACCAGCTTGAAAATGGAACATAGCCATAAACTTGTCTAGCTGGGTATGAGCTGGTCAGCCAGCATGACCAAGCTGGTCATAAAGCTGGTCTAGCTGGGTCTGGGCTGGTCAACCAGATAGTGCTGATAGCTTGTCTCTTTCAAAATATAGCTTGAGCTTGTCTGAACTGGTCAACCAGCTACCAGCTGTTTCAAAACCTTCTGTAGCTTGAGCTGTTTTTTTTCAGCAGGGAGAGTAAGAGTGTGATTCTATGTTTAAGGTGTTGGTATTGGCGTGGTAGACATTGGCTACGAGAGGCGGTTGGCTGACCAGCTGGGGGCACACCGTACCCCCTCCATCCTCGGACTGATCAACGGGAAAGTCACTTTCTTCCACTACTCCATCGTCACGGAGAACCTGCGGCAGTTTGTGGACTATTTGTTGCCACAGAAACTGGTTGAAAAGGTAAAGTATGTATGACAGAAGTTGAAATAACTGCAAACAGAAGACTTCTGGTGTCTCTGTGTGTCTGATGTTGCTTTCCCCATACTAGTTTATTTTGCCCTGAACTGCACAGATTCAGCTGAGATTGTGATCCGTTGAAGGAAAACTGGAACTCTTTTTGTTGTCCTGATAATGTCCTGAAATGGAAAAAAGTGTTAACGAGGGTCTCAATCCATTGTGTTTCTGTGTATTTTTGGTTATTTCTTGGTTTGAAACAAAATAAATGCTGTTTATATACATATATTTCAGACATCAGCATTGTGAAGGAATGTTTCTGTTGTAATGATTTTTGGTATTTTGTTTTAGGTCACTGATGGAAACTACCAGGATTTCTTAGACAGTTGGCACGAGGAGAACAAACCCCGCTTGCTTCTGTTTGACCAAGTGCCTGCAGTTCCTCTGCTTTACAAGGTAGACCACAATCCTTTGCCTGATCACTGAATGAATGCCATTTAGCATTTTATTTGTATATTTTTAGCATCCGGTTATCTTAAATCAAAGTATTGAAAAAAAGCAAACATGTGTGGCATGTCACATTTAGCTGATATTGTTTCCTCATGTACCATACTGTAGCTGGCAGCATTTGCTTACAAAGACTATGTGCGTTTTGGATATGTGAACCCGGGTTCGACGGAGACCGCAAACCTCATCCAGCAGTTCAACGTCAACACCTACGCCCCCACCATGCTCCTCTTCAAGGAGAATACTAACAAGCCAGCCGACATCATTCAGGTAGGTCTGATTAAAGGGGAATTTGATCTGTTCTCTGAAAAAATATCATGCCTGGGTTTACCTTTGAGCTATTATCATTATTATGTCTTAAATATGTGTAAACTGATGTTATAGAAGAGCATTTTAGTGGTGGTGCTAACCACATACCGAAGACTACAATTGCTTATTTCAGAGCAGCTCTGGTTTGTACCCTCTGTGTGATTTGATCTTGCAACCTCATGGTTGCCTGTCCTGTTCGGTAGCATTCATAGAATGAAAGAATGCCCACACACTACTTCAGAGCTCCCAATTGTGATTTCCTTTTATGCTGTGAGAAGATGTTTTGATCCGAATCAGATTTTGTGAGCTATTAATATGTGGACATTTTTGTATTCCGCGTTTTTATTGCCTGGCACCTCAGAAAACTTTTAAGGGAATTGCTAGTTCAGTAGCAGCCCACACCCTTGAGTGTTTTCTCCCTTATCTCACCCTTTCTTAGGCCAAAGGGATGAAGAAGCAAATCATGGATGAGTTTATCTCGTCCAACCGGTTCCTCGCTGTGCCACGGCTGGTGAACCAGAAGTTCTTTGACGAGCTGTGTCCCGTGAAACAGTTCCACCGACGCAGGAAGTACGGCTCCTATCTCGCTCTCGACCCTGATCTTTAGCTCCCATACTGCAAGCGTTAGGCCTGGGACGGGCAGGTCCCATCCTGGAGGGCCAGTGTAGGTGCAGGCTTTTGTTTCCACTAATTACTCTGGCTAATTGGCAGCATACACCCACACTGGTTCACTCGTAGATCAGACCACAGTAAAACGTTTCCTATAGAGACACAAGAACAGTCTTTGGCTTTTGAATGTTAGTGATAGCATGACAACCGGAAATAATCGGCCCTTTTTGCCTACCTCGAATCCTCAAATTAACACTCAAGCGCAAATAAACCCCAAGTCCAGTTCTTTTTACATTTTAGATGAATGAATTGCTGAGGTAATGCAGCTGCAGAATGACCTGAATGACACCCATAGCATGTGACCCATAGGTACTGCGTCCTCCTGATCACCGGCGCAGAAGAGTCCTTTGCCCCAGGGAACGCTGCTTTCCTCTCCTTCGCCGAGTTCAACACCAAGGCGGTCCTGCGCTTTGCCTACGTCTACCAGAGACAGCAGCAGCCGCTGTGCGACGCCCTGCTAAAGAGCCAGGAGAGCAGGCTGCCCCAGGTCTGCCCTCAAGTGTTAACCATAATATAAAACATAACAAAACATAAAACAACACAACATACCATAAAACATAACATACGATAGCATAAGACGTAACATAACATAAAATAACATAAAGCATAACACAACAAAACATAACCTAAGATAAAACGTAACGACACATAACATAAAACATAACATAAAATAACATAACACAACACAACACATAACATGCTCTGGTTTTCTGCTCCCCTACATGCCCTGGCAAGCGATTCTACACAGTGACCACTCCCTGTGTGGAACAAATACTTCCGAATGTCCTAATAAATAGTGCACTGTTCCAATTTATCTTATATCACGTAAATTATTGGTGTGCAACACCTGTTCTTCTACACTGTGGCACATGCACAAGTGCAGTTACAATGTCTTAGTTGTACAGTCCTTGTAGAAATAGCTTTCGAAGATGACCACTTGAAGAGTAGGGTCTGTGGCCTCCTTAGGATGTTTGTGGGAACGTGTGAATATTCCCGGTTTGCAGGTGGTGATCCTGGAGAGGCGGAACGCCGCTGGGAAGGTCCTGTACAGGGCTGTCACGGGGGGGTGGAACGGCAGCGAAGAGGACAAGTACCGTCTCCACGAGCAGCTGGACAACCTGCAGAAGGACCCCTCCTTCCTCCGCCACGACGCCATGCTGCCGGAGCTCAACAACGAGTTCTCCTCCGTGAGTTCCCTCCCGGCCAGGCCTTCGCCTGTTCACCTGCCCTTAACAGCGGACTCTCAGGCAGCTTATGAGCAGGGGTTTAGTGAGAAATCTCACAGCCTAAAGGCCCATCCTATAACCATAACCATAACCATAACGATGTGAGCGTCCACACTGCAGAACGATCACGTTCTGTAAGTAGACTCTCGGCTATGTCATCTGCCATGTTACGGCCTGGAAATCCAGATGGATTTCGATTTGCTGCCAGTGTTTTATCGTTCATGCAGCTGGAAAAAAATCGCTGTGAAAGTGATCCTCACGATATTGTTTGTCATTGTTACTGTTGTCATTATAGTTGTGGTCTGCACATTGCCATCCATTTCAGTTGGAATTATTTTTAAAGCAATATATTTGTAGTTATTGTTATAATCATCGTTCTTGGTGTAGTCTTAACCGTTAAGGAAGTTGAAGGATTCGAGCACTCCACTGACAGTGTGCTTGATTGTTAATGTTCTTACCTTGACCCAAGTACTTTATCTATAATAGCTTTTCTCATTGCAGCATTGTGACAAGCCTGTTCAGGTTGATACTATGGTGTGTGCTAAGTCTAGCCAATCAATGGTGAGCTACTTCTGAGAAGTAGGTACTTCTTATGTAGGTGGCACTTCAGTTGGATGTGGCAATTCAAGCCAGAAAACCGCCTGGGAGTGCGTCAGTAAATAAGTACTGGCGAGAACCAGTTGGATCCCTTTCCAGACACTCTACAGATGGTGCTTAGACTCAAGCTGTAATGGCCTTGTGAATTTCCAGTTTATTAACTGGTTTCTATGTCCGAGATATTGCCTCAGTTACAAATAATGAGAGATGGGTCTGTGTGTTATACATAACTGAGTTACATATGAGCGAAAGCAGGCACTCAATATGGTTCTGGAGTGTGCAGGTTTTCAAAAAGAGTTAAGACATTTTAATCAGTTGCTGTTGAGCATTGCTTAGATTTATTTACTCAGATTGCTTGGTGTTTTATGGAGTCACGCAATGAGTCTCATATCTCACAACATGAGAAAAGTGTTTTAAACTGCTGAAGATGTTTGAATTTATGTTCTCTCTAACAGCATAAACCTTAATCATCTAACATGCAAATAAACCGCAATCAAAATGTGTTTGGGAAATGGTAATAAATGTTTTCTCTGTTCTCTGCATTTTCTTTTTGGTTTCTCATTCAGTGGATTTATTCGGCGTATGAGTACCTCTCTCAGACTATGGATGATTTTCTTCACAGTAACGGGTAAGTTTCTCTGCTGGCCTGTAGATGGCAGTGGTGTTCTAGGTCATAATCATCATAGGGTGCTTATAATGTAAGGACCGGATACGGTGACTAAACAGCAAAGCAGACTTTAAAAGATGTTGTTTACACTGGTTATTCTACTCTAAAGGTGTCCGTGTCTCTGTTCCTTCTCATTTTCATCGTGTTCTTTTCATGGCTGAATTTGGCACGGTGTCCTTTACAGGCTTGAAGTGATGCCTCTGCTGTCTTTGCTCTCTGCCGTGTTCATCCTCCTCGGCACCGTCATCATCCTGGCCTTCAGGTGAGAACGCCAGCCCTCTACCCTCCCCTCTCCTCTCCTCTCCCTCCTCTTTCCTCCCTTCTCCCCTCTCTCCCCTCTACCCTCCCTCTCTCAGTCTGTTTATTCCACCGTCGCAGTCTTTCACGAACATTCAAACGCGTCGTTGCTGTTTGATTTCAGCGAGCGCGGAGAAGAGAAACAGACGAAGTCGAAGCCGAAAGAGGCGCCGAGGACTGAGAGCGCGTCAGGAAACCCCGCTAACGTTACCTCACCAAGGCAAGGAAGTGCCCGGGTCCCAACCACCACTCTCATCAGGCCTCACCACACCACAGCACTGTCCTCTAAAAAAACATACAAGCACTGTACAGTACCTTCAAAATGTCCCCTGGATACAAAAAGCAAATTACCCCATTAACGCAGATATATAATTGTGTGGTAGCCATTAATTTTTTGCTTGCAATCATGTAGTGTTGGTTATGGATGGCTCGTCTGTCTACTAGTTAGGGTACTGGGACTTGTGGATGCTTTGGGAATGATTTGGCTTAATGATTTAAACTCACCACAAAGAAGAGCTTGGGTTAATTCTACTGTATTGTAATGTATTGTTGTTGTTGTTGTTGTGTAACTAATTACAGAGTGCGCATAAGGTATTCGTACCTGTTTTTGTTTCATTGTAACCCAAAGCTCTCTGGATCCTTCTGTCTTTGCAGCCGTCCCCCGAAGAAGAACTTTGTGGAGGTGACGGAGCTGACGCACCTCACGTACACCAACAGCCTGCTCAGGCTGAGGCCGGGACACATCAACGTGCTGCTGGTGTTCACCGACGCCTCCAAGAACGCCCTGCTCAGCAAGTTCGCCAAGGAGGTGTACTCCTTCACCGGGTGGGTGCTGACGTCGCGTTACGGCTCTCGTTCTGCCCCGTCTGAGACGCAGCGGTGTTACCGGGGACCGTTTACCACACATTCGCCATTTTACACACACAGCCAAACTCAGATGTTAGCAGGTATTTGATGAAGACCTGCACAGAAAGTGTACAGGTGGCCATTTTGAGCATATGCTGAGAGCAGCTCATATAGTCAAGGATTTGCACATCCAACCACTTGCTGTATTTCTTCAACATAACAGCAGGTGCTATTTGAATTAGTATTTTCTGTCCTGGTCAATTACTATTAACTGACTCTACTGTTACTGTAGTTATTACCAATTGGCGGATAATAACTGTACTGAACTGTTGGAAGTGTTTCTCAACTGGCCGCTTGCCAGAAGGTTTTTGTTGTAAGCAGGAACACACCTGGTTGAACTAATCAAGGGTATTTTTGGTGCTTTGATTGGCATTTAATGAGGTGTGTGAGTTCTTGGTTACAACAGAAGGTGGGTCCTGAGGAGGTAACAAACGCTGGACTAGACAACCTTGGATTCGGCCTGGTAGATAGGTCTTACTCTCTGTCGCCCCCTACAGGAGCCAGGCGCTCCGCTACTCCTTCCTGAACGCGGACAAGCACAGGGAGTGGGTGGACTCGGTCCTGCAGTTTGCCCAGGACCCCGCGCAGCTCCACAGTGACAAGGCCCCCGGCCTCCTGGCGGATTACGACGGGTACGTGATGGCCCTCAACGGACACAAGAAGTACTTCTGCCTCTTCAGGCCCGTCCACACCACCGACGGCCTGGGGGGGCGCTCCTCCGACGAGGGGGGGGCCGGGACGGGCGGCAGGTCGAGATCGGCCTCAAGGGAGGAACACAACTCCTCCTCCACCTCCACCCTCCACATCCACCACAGACTGGACCGGCTGGGCCTCTGGATGGAGCGGCTGATGGAGGGCAGCCTTCCCAGGCACTATATCCCAGCCTGGCCCTGCCTGGACACCATCACAGCACACAAATAGGCCTTTCGCTGGGGGTGGCAGAACCCCCTCCGGTTTAGCCGTCCGGCCGATCGAGTCCCCTCGTCTGATTGGAGAGCGAGAATGTGTCTTGGGTAGTGGAATGTTTGTAGGAGGACTCCGCTTGAAAGCACTGCGTTAGATGGTTTTATATTAGGGGACTAGGTTTCTGGCCTAAAACCAGGAGGTTGTTTGATCCAGTCCCACAACACTGTTTACCACTAGCTCTCACATTGTTTTTTGATATTTTAAAATAATTGTTTTCAATGTTTATGAGCACCACAAGTGCTTTGCTGCTTTAGAGACCAGGATGTTGAGTTACTTCAATTCCCTGTATACAAATTGCTGCTATGTTTACGTTTAGAGTTGAAGTAGAATTTTAACTTGAAATCCATCCATATTGTAGAGATGCCCTTGCAACACATTGCTCTTAATCGTGTTGCAACTGATATCTTTACAACACCGTATGCCCCACAATGCTTTATTTCTTTGCTGCTATGCCTGTGTTTGTCTTTCACCGCTTGTCCTTAAAGAATGGTTTGGTGCTGTTTAATATGAGTCGACATTCTACATTGTATGCGGACATTTCTGCTTTTTCATTTGCATGTGGAAAAGGGTTTGTTAGCTGCTTTGTTTGTTACTTTGCAGAGCAGGTAACCCGCCCTGAAGCCTGGCTGATGTTTCATTTTGTCAACCTGTAGAAGTAAGCTCGCGACACAAATGTGCACGCATTTGACTCTTTAAAGTGGCAATCTATGATTTTTTTTATTTGAACAAATAACATATTTCAGACCTATTCCCACCTATTCTAGCAATGACCATTGAGCTCATTTGCAGATAACTCACAGATAATTTATTGAAATGACACTGTTAAGATGCCCTCTATTGAAATATATGCAGGGGAACCTCCTATGGAAGAAAGGATTGTTGCGATGCAGAGATGTGTAGTTTGTGTGACAGTGGAGAGTTGGAGCACATTTGTTTTTGTTTGCAGTAACTTTACAACAGTGGCCATAAAAAAGAAAACCACACTGACAATCAGGAGGAGGAAAACATGTGAGAAGGCTGTATGTCGCACAGAACGATGGGTATCAAAGTGTAGAGTAGACCTGTCGTGGCTGCCAGTTGCCATGGGTGGCCACTAAATACACCAAAACTGAGGAAACCGTAGATTGCCACTTGTGTTTTTACAAGTTGTTTTTACAAGTTTTAAAAATGATCTCCCTTGGCTGCTGAAATTCTTTCAGCTGTGCTCCTTGTGTGGGGTGTGCATATAATCTAATTATGGCAAGAAGCATACCATGACACTGGGTAGGTTAATGTAGGATACTAGTGAGAGACATCTGAGGACACATTTGCACTGTGCAATGGCAATTTAACAAGGCTACACTTAATGTGCTGTAATGTGTACTAGGTCGAAATGGCATACTGCTTATCTGCCTGTTTTCCAACAACATCTGTCAGAGAAATGGGAACATTAACTCAAAGCGAGTTAACTTGGTACCTCTCTGCTGGAGGTCCGTAAAGCAGGGATCATCACAGCTGGCACTTGAATTCAAATCCAGCCCTGGTTTTCTTTTCTCCCAGGTAATTAGCTGAACAGAATTAGTGCCAGACTGCCTTCACACCTGATTCCCAGGTAAAGGGAGTGTGGAAAACCAGCAGTTTTCTTTCTCCCTCCGTCGAGGACCGTGATTTGATGATCCCTGCTCTAAATGTGCATGATAACAGAGGCAGATGGAGCTACTGGCTGTAGTTACTGAACTGAAGTGAACACTGTAGAATGTGTAGATCGGTTGCATAAAGCTGCCTGTCGTGGCCTAAATTCAGGTACTCCGTTTCATGTCCCTGCTAGGGGACACAGAGCCGTCTTCAGTGATTGTGTGTGAAAATAAAAGGGAAAATGTTTGGCTGGTCACAGCAAGCTTGTGTCAGCCTTTTGCAGGGTACATTCAGCTCACTGCTTTTCCTTCTCAAATCCTTTTCTGCTTTTTCCCATACAGTAGTAGTATTTTATTTATTCATTTTTCCATGATTTTATGAGCTGGGCGTGTGAGAGTGTGCTGGCTGTGTGAGTGTGTGTGAGTGTGTGCTGGGCGTGTGAGTGTGTGTGATTGTGTGCTGGGCGTGTGAGTGTGTGCTGGGCGCGTGAGTGTGTGATTGTGTGCTGGCTGTGTGAGTGTGTGTGATTGTGTGCTGGCTGTGTGTGTGAGTGCGCTGGGCGTGTGAGTATGTGCTGGCTGTGTGAGTGTGTGTGAGTGTGTGCTGGGCGTGGGAGTGTGTGCTGGGTGTCTGAGTGTGTGTGTGAGTGTGTGCTGGCCGTGTGAGTGTGTACTGGCTGTGTGAGTGTATGTGAGAGTGTGCTGGCTGTGTGAGTGTGTGCTGGGCGTGTGAGTGTGTGCTGGGCGTGTGAGTGTGTGCTGGGCGTGTGAGTGTGTGCTGGGCGTGTGAGTGTGTGCTGGGCGTGTGAGAGTGTGTGAGTGTGTGCTGGGCGTGTGAGTGTGTGCTGGGCGTGTGAGAGTGTGCTGGGCGTGTGTGAGAGCGTGTGAGAGTGTGCTGGGCATGTGAGAGTGTTTGAGTGTGTGCTGGGCGTGTGAGTGTGTGTGAGTGTGTGCTGGCTCTGTGAGTGTGTGTGAGTGTGTACTGGGTGTGTGAGTGTGTGCTGGGTGCGTGAGTGTGTGTGAGTGTGTGCTGGGTGTGTGAAAAAATTGATAGTAAAGGTGAGGTAAGCGACTCGGGAGGTTTTGTGATTTCAGTAAGGGCGACGTTCCTGCATGTGTTTGAGGAAGAGACCAGTTCTAGGGGGTTTCTTCATCAGGGTCAGCTCAGCTCTGCGCTCCTCTAGGGGGCCATATGCTCTGAAATATCCTGCTGACACTAAACGTTGCAGCAATGTTTTTTTTTTTCAGTGCTACAACATTGCTACCACATGGCAGCACCAATGGACCTTGTGCAAGAACCACTCCTATGAACAGATTTGTTTTTCTGAATTTTCTCTTATTTATACCGCATAAATAATGCATTTGGTTCATTTCCTCTGGACAGGCTTGAAGTGCAGGTCAGTGCAGCTTGCCTGACTCACAGAACCTCGGATCAAATATGAATCAAGATTAATCAACTTCATTGCTTATTCCCAGACTCAAATGTTTTCAGAAAGTATTTCAGGAGGAATAAGAGAAGTTCAATTCTTTGTTTGGCCAAAAAACAATGTCTGTCCAATCAGGTGCAGACTACATGGTAGACTTCCCTTGTTCTTGTTAATCCGATTGGCCATTTATCTGAGGGAATACCCACCTACAGTACCATATATACTTTATTATAACGGACATCTCCATTTAGGACAGTTTTCTGAAGTTTTCTTTTTTTTTTTTTTCATACGAAAAAAGTAACAAAAATGTATAAGAATGAGAAAATGTTCTTGGATGAGGCCCATTATGAGTACGTTTTGTGCTTTGAAGCTAGGTAGCCTCCATACCATTATGAAGCCCTGGCAACTGCTGTACTCTGGTACAACTCAACAGTGCAGCTCATAAGTAGATGCGGCTTACCTGACACATCTGTTATTAAGCGTACACCATTTTCATTTAATTTATTCTGCAATAACTGAAATCTGAATTGGGTGAGACGATAAACTCGAATCTGTAAATATGGCAGAGGAATATACATTTTTGGTTTGGTTTATGAATATTTATTTTATGCTCCACCTTGGTTCTTTATCAATAATAAAGTAGATTTTTCAAAGTCACCCAAACTGGTTTGTGAGACATTTAGTCTATAGAATCCGGTGCACATGCTTTACGCTAAATGATGGTGTTGATTTTGTCTTTGTGCATTTGTTCTTGCTCTTCCACACAAACAGGGCTGTGGTAAGTCTTTTTAAAAGATTATTTTCATCATACTTTGGACATTCCGTGACCAAAATAAAATTGTCTCCTGAAATTTTACTGCAATAAAAGATAGATATTATGATTATCCTTTGGTAAGTATAAAGGAAAAAAATATTATAGCCACTGTATTATGGGTATTTTTTTATTTACCTTTTTTTGTCTACAGTAAAGACTTTCCACTAGCAGCCCAACAATGCTACCTCCTCCTTCCATTGGACAACACAATTCCCATCACAAGCACAAATCTGTACAGTTTATTTACTGTACAGTGCATTAGCTTTACAACTGGACATACAGCAATGCAAAATGAATTAAAATAATTTCTATCCACACAATCATACTTTTGCTATACACTATGTACTTTATGTAAGTTTCTCATATATATATATGTATATATTCATAAATATTAACAATAACCAATGAGGTCACATTTCTAACACTATTGTAGTGTAACTGATCATGGATCATCAGAAAAAAAACACCAGCCACTGAGTAATGCTATACTGACATCAAACAATCTTTTGATTTTTCATTTCAGATGAATCATCTCTGCTATACACTTATGTACTTAACTGGTGGACTTCTTATACATATTAATAAATATTAACAATAGCCAATCAACTCACTTTTCTAACACTACTGTGGTGTGACTTATCACGGATCTTCTTTCAGTGGTTAGAAAAAAGTACTGAACACTGAATAATGCTGTACTGGCATCAAACTGTCCTTTTGATTTGTCATTTGAAATTAATAGCCATTCTGCATGGTAAACAGTTTTTTACTCGTCAAGTCTTCTGGGCCGAAGGACACGGGCAGAAGTTCTTCCACGGTCATCTCCATGTATGATTCATCTGGCTTCGACAGAAACACCTCCCAATGGGTGCCAAACTAAAAGAAATAAACCGGTTTGTGAGGAATATTCTGTACTGTACAATCTGGTTTTCCCAGTATGAATAATGACAAACTTCTAATCTAAAACCATGGCTTTTTTTTCCTTTAGGGTGGCCTGTAGCGTAGTGGTTAAGGTACGTGACTGGGACACGCAAGGTGAGTGGTTTGAATCCCGATGTAGCCACAATAAGATCCGCACAGCCGTTGGGCCCTTGAGTAAGGCCCTTAACCCTGCATTGCTCCAGGGGAGGATTGTCTCCTGCTTAGTCTAATCAACTGTACATCGCTGCTGTAGGTCCTTTTGCTAAAGATCTTTTTTTTGTGCTCCAAATCTGCCTTGCCAGTTCACATCGGTTTCCCCCATTTCTCATGATTGGTCATCTTTTGAGTGTAGATTATGTAACATTAAGAGCGTCTGGGCCTTTATTTTACCTTCTAAATGTAGTAAAATAAACAGTGACTAAAGTTCTCAAAAACTGTTCTTGATTAAACAGCCTACTCTGACCCTAGATAGATAGATATTTGCGGTCAACCAGTTCAGACACTCATCCATTTTGGCTTGCATCAAACCAATGAGCAGATATCACGGTCAAAGAGTACACATTTCTGACAACAGTGCACCCTTGTTAATGACGCCTCACTCAGACGTCAACACAGACTTCACATTAGCCCCTGTCTCGCTTAAACCTTCAGCAAGTTCAGCAGTCTTAGCCTCCAAAGCTCCTGCCAAACATACGACTGCAAACAACCTCTTTCACAATCATTAAGATCCTCTCTTTTAACCACAACAATGGGCAATTTAAATTTGAATACACATCCCAACGTGCTGGGAGGTTCATTTCTTAATTAACTCAGGAAACACCCCTACATGGATGCACCAGTTTTCAGTTACCTTTTCAATTATGCTGATGACATCCAGTTATATCTGTATATTTCCAGATTTCTGCTGATGGCATCCAATTATATTTCTGTTTAACCTAACAAAGTTGGCCAACTATGAAATTCTGTAATGGTCACCAATATACTACGACCCAATTTTGGCCTCTTAGCACTGTTTGCCAGCTGGGTTCAGAATTGGCTTTTCGATTGTTTTAATTACGATACCATTGAGCTCCTGTCACTCTGCTGCACCAGTCAACTGCTCAGATCATCCGGATAAAGCTTAAAACAAAATGGTGCCTTCACAGGCAAAGTCCCTAAAATCCAAACTTCGAATAGGGCAGAACTGCCCAACCCTGTTCCTGGAGATCAACTGCCCTGTAAATTTAAATTTCAACCCTAATTTGGGTTGATGAGGGCACACATGTTTCTACTAATTAGCAGCTCAAGGAGATCTCTAGCTGTTGACTGAGGTATGGTTTGTTAGGGCTGGGCTGAAAACCTACTGTACAGGACAGTAGATCTCCAGTACATGGGCTGCAACAAAGGTTGAAACAACAACTTCTGTGACCTATTTTAAAGCACTTTTCAAAACATACTATCATAAACTTGCTTTTATCACATTTTATCCTCTTGTTGTATATCTTCTTGACGTTGTTTTATTGAGCTTTTATGATTTTTATCTCTTTTGCTTCTTTTTTGACCTTGTCTTTTATTGTCTTACAGTACTTTTGCTCGCCTTTGTCTTAATTCTTCATATCTGGTGAGCAGCCTTTTCCTGTGCTGCTGGAATGGAGGTTACAGGTTGTTTTTCCTTTTTACTTGAAGCAAGTCGTCACTTTTTGTCCATTGGCACAGTTACCTTTTCTTGTTGTCCCTGTATGTGTTTCCACCATTACACTTGCTCATTATGAACAATCTAATTTTGTTTGCACTCTGCTACACTTTTAACCAAAACTGACAAAAGACTCATATCTTTTCCTGGTTGTCAATAACTTACTGCATAAGTTGTACTGTACTATACTAGGTAATCCTGGCTTTTTCAATGAAAGTCTTAAAGTCTTTTGAAAGCCCATGTTAATAAATTAGCTTTTCATTAATTCAATTAATTATGATACTGTAATCCTGAGTCCTTTATGATTTGGTTTGTTTTATTCTTTGTGTCAGGCTTGTTGTTTTAATCTGGGTTGTAAAGCACTTTAGCAGTTTGCATAATGCTATAATTAAGGGTTTTCTTCTTATAGCATAATAATAATGATAATAATAATAATAATAATAATAATAATAATAATAATAATAATACCTCTTTGACAATTTTAAGGACACCCGAAACACAAACATTCAACAAGAAATATTGTAAAATGCAAATGACAGAAAAGCGGATGTGTAATGCTGTACTAAATAGAACAAGAATATTGCAGTTCTTCAGTTGCTTTTTATATATTTATACTGACAATATTTACTTTGCTGCATGTGTTATATGATAACAATGATTTTATAATATGTCATTGCCAATGGATATTTCACTAGTCATTCTGTAAAGTTTCCTGAACAGTGCATAATTGTGAATAGTGATCTATAAAGGGCTAATTGACATGATATTTAATACAATGGGTGGATTATTTATTGTTGCTTGTTGGATAAATGAGGATGAAGCTTCTTCTTGCATCAAGTTACGGAACAGGAAACCCATTTGCTGAAGAAGTAAGACATTTTGGAATAGTTGTTTTTCTCAGATTTTTGGAATCAGAAATCCTACAGTATAACATGCTTGCCAGCTGAAATGAACATCAACACATTTTTCATTTGCTAGTTTAGCAAAAGGATAAACCATACTCACCTCTCTCATGAACTGTCGGCAACCACCGCAAGGTGAGATGAACTGTTCATTTAGATCACTGAAAATGTGGAGAAGTGGATGTCAAAAAATATTTTGAAAATAATAACCAAAGTATTGACACCCATTAGAAAAGCTCTGTAAATACAACAATACCTTGTGATTGCTATAGCCTTGAAGGTCCTGTATCCTTCAGATACAGCTTTTGAAATAGCATTCCTTTCAGCGCAAATTCCCAGGTTATAGCAGGCATTTTCCACATTGCAACCTGTTGTAAGAGAGTGAAAAAGTCAACCAATTGTCTGTCTGTACACAGTAAAATGGCCAGTGTAAATTCAACTCTAACAGAGTCAGAGTACATACAGTATAAGTCCAAATGGGACCATATGTACTCTGTCAGAGTTTATTTAACACTGATTTTTTTTGGATTACTTCCATTAGCAGAGACAAAATGGCGGACTCTGGAGAAAGCTGTTTCTTCCTTTAGATCTCTTACATCAGCAACCCTTCAAATAATTGCACATAGTTAGCATGTAGCATTTGCATGTAGCAAAGTTTCCCTTTCTTACCCTGCCCCAGTGCTACAGACACTTAGAGAGAATGTTGTGTGTTAGCTATTAAAATTCTGAACATTTAGAATTTTGACAATGTTAATTCCCCTACATTTATTTCGTTGGTTTAAAAAATAAATTGTAGTATGTGCTGCAGACAGCTGAGGAGAATGACCTGAAGTTACTGACAGTTGGTAGCTTGACAGACAAACAAATCTCTGATGACCTTTTGTCTGGCAGACTTTCATTTGGGGACTTGACCAAGCACATGCTTGTATGTGTTTTGTCGAGCAGGAAAAAAAAATGATGATGAAGTCAAGCTGGAGGTCAAGGTCAAGGTCATTACTCATGGATTAGGATAAACTTTTTGTTAGTGGATGGCTTTTAAACAGGGAAATCAAATAATGTGTGCGATAGCCAATCATTGTAATGTCTTTGGACTAAAAATAAGCATTTCCTACCTTTGAGAGGCACTGTATCGCTTAATTATTTGATAAATGTGTAGTTATTCCATGCTACTTTAACTGGCCTGCTTAAGTTCCAACAATTGGCTCATCAGTGTAATACAGTCACCTCAAATTGGCCCTTTATCTGTGACAAATTATATTGATATTCCCCAGTTCTAGCCCTGTGAATCCCAAACATTGATGCCATTGAAAAAAAAACATTGTTCCAGATACCCTCTGTAACAGTTGAAAATGTTTCACTCCCAATATGTTGCCATAATATAGTATAGGACCTAAGACTGGGAAATATTTTGTTCTAAATAGATAGAACTGGCAAAAATGATGTGTGTAATGTACCTGAAATTATATGTTGCGTTTTTGCAACACTTTGAAGGAGAGAATCCTGCAACTGTACAGTACATTCAATTTCCTGCCCCAATAAATGATTAACTTCGTCTAAGAGCACATGAAAAACAAACGTGAGGCACTTGGCCTGCGTTAGCCGCAGTACTTCATATTGTGCAAGCACGTGCTCTGCATACTGAAAGTGCTTTTCCTCAGATGAGTTGTTTTTATGCTTGTTCCAATCCCAACGGAGGACCTGAGGCCATTTCTCTATCCCTCCTGTTTGAATACAGCAGAACATGCTTCTCATGTTTCCACACCTATGCGGTTTCCTACTTAGTACTATCCCCTGCCGGGGAAAACAGCTTAGACTAGGTTTTCAAACAGCTGGTAGCTGGTTGACCAGTTCAGACCAGCTCCATACTCAACATGGCTTGACCAGCTCAAGATATGTTTTGAAATAGCTGGTAGCTTGTCATTTCAAACTGGATTTTACACCAGGGTACACAGCTATATATAGGCAGTTGTGTTTCTCCCTCCTTAAAATGTAGGCACACCAAAACACAAACACAACATGGCAACAACACTGTGAGAACGTTTTGTGTTGGGGAAACAAGTCAGAAGTACACATTGCTTCAATTTGGCATTGTTGTATTATATTATTTTAACTAATAATATAAGCTGTTATTAGCTAAGTAACTGTAATAAGACATCAAGCAGGCTGTCAATACATAAACTAATATCTATCAATATTTGAACCGATTTTTGGACCTGCGCAGGGACTACAGATAAAAAATCTGGTACAGAATATTGAATGCGGTAATATATAATTGCGCATGTTCTCTCTCTCTCTCGTAAAAAAACGTACGCTGACCTGTGAAAACTGTCCCATCGTGGGTCACCACAGCTGCCCCAACTCTGAATTTGCTGTAGGGACAGTAAGCAAACTCTTTGGCCTCTTGTGATTTTCTGATCAGACTGTTAATCCCTTCCTGTGATGAGTACGGAGGGATCCTCGTCGCATCTTTCTCTCCGATGATGATCTGAGTGTCTCCCATGTTCATTCGCGGCGTGATGCTTGTTCGTGTTTGCGCCTGCGTCTGTGTGCTTCTGAGCGTATGCGTCAGTGGATGGCCAGCAATAAAGAGACTCCAGGTTGTGTGCCCGGCCCCCCGCTTCCCGTCAGCTGCAGCATGTAGGGTCTGAGAGGAAGGAGGTGGTGGCAGCTCGCGGGCAGACGGTTACGCAATTCTGTTAAAGCGTTATTAAAATGGCGCAACCCTGTTCTGTGTCTGTCAGTTATGTGTCAGCGCAATTGCGCTAGATTCATGTGTATGTAATGAATAACAGGATGAGTAAACACAAAGGCTACTGAACGGATGCAATGTTCTAAATCTTAAATACAAGCTTGACGAGTGGTGTGTATATTTAAAACCACAGAAGCTGGAAAGACATCCATTGAATTCACTCATTTGTTTTGATCATGAATTGTCTTCAACGAATTATAAGAAACATAATGCTAATACAGTGCCCTCCATAATGTTTGGGACAAAAACCCCTCATTTATTTATTTGCCGTTGTACCCCACAATATGAGATTTGTAATAAAAAAAAAACACATGTGGTTAGATGTCAGATTTTAATAAGGGGAATTTTTATATATTTTGGTGTCACCATGTAGAAATTAAATCAGTGTTTATACATAGTAGTCATGTCTTGTATTTTGCATATTCTTTGCATGCAATGCTTGAAGTCTGTGATTCATGGACATCAGCAGTTGCTGGGTGTCTTCTCTGGTGATGCTCTGCCAGGCCTGTATTGCAGCCATCTTTAGCTCATGCTTGTTTTGGGGGCTAGTCCCCTTAAGTTTTATGTAATGCCCAAACTCTTTTAAAACTTAGCTAAAAACATTGATGTTCTGTGCTATATATGCCTAAATCTTTGCAGACTGTTTTACTTGTTCTTTTTCCTTTAACGTATTAAGATTGTTTTTAATTGTAATTTACTTAAATAAAATGTGTTATGTAAAGCTCTTTAAGTTGCCTTGTGTATGAAAATGTGCTATACAAATACATTTGACTTCACTTGACTTGACAAGATACTTCAACGGTTGTTTCTCCTGATACATTTTTCCATTGAGTTTCACAGGAAAATGAATCAGGAGAACCAAAGATTTCTTATAACACAGTCCTTAGTCACTTTCTGCTGACTGTGTGGTGTAAGACTGAAAGTCAAGGTCCAGACTTAAGCATGTAATGGGAACACGTGGGATGTGTTTCATCCTGCAGCTCTGGTTTTTTGGTCCTCACCAGGCAGATTCTGGAGTTCCCTGAGGACAGTGTGCGCGCATCTGTCTGTGCACAGGGTAAACAGACACACACAATCAGCTGGTAGTCCGATCCTAAAAGTTGACTCATTTGGCCAATAAACATTAACCACCAGCCAATCTGCAGCAGCCCCCTTAGTTGCGAAACAGTTTATTGTGTGTTTCCAGTGGTGTGCTTGTCCTCTTTCAGTCAGTGAGGGGAAAGACTGAATCACGGGACTGTGTCTGTTTATTTTGAAATGAAACAAGCATCCCTCTTTCCTGATGCAATACCTGTGCCTGGGAAGCCAATAAAAAGGTGGAGAGCATGGGTGTGTCCAATGTCCTGAGAGAGAGCACACAGACCACCAGCAGCCCAGTCTCCTGACCCTCAGAGAGGGAGAGGAGAGACTGTACACAGACCACCAGCAGCCCAGTCTCCTCACCCTCAGAGAGGGAGAGGAGAGAGTGCACACAGACCACCAGCAGCCCAGTCTCCTGACCCTCAGAGAGGAAGAGGAGAGACTGCACACAGACCACCAGCAGCCCAGTCTCCTGACCCTCAGAGAGGGAGAGGAGAGAGTGCACACAGACCACCAGCAGCCCAGTCTCCTGACCCTCAGAGAGGGAGAGGAGAGACTGCACACAGACCACCAGCAGCCCAGTCTCCTGACCCTCAGAGAGGGAGAGGAGAGACTGCACACAGACCACCAGCAGCCCAGTCTCCTCACCCTCAGAGAGGGAGAGGAGAGAGTGCACACAGACCACCAGCAGCCCAGTCTCCTGACCCTCAGAGAGGGAGAGGAGAGAGTACACACAGACCACCAGCAGCCCAGTCTCCTGACCCTCAGAGAGGGAGAGGAGAGAGTGCACACAGACCACCAGCAGCCCAGTCTCCTGACCCTCAGAGAGGGAGAGGAGAGAGTGCACACAGACGGCTTTGACAGCGGTACACACTCCTTCCCGTTCTCCCGGCACGTGGGGGCTGTTATCAGGCTGCTAGCTGAAAGCACGTAGCCTCTGCTGTCTGGATCAGGGGGCAGAGATAATGACAGTGACAGCCCCTTCCACAGGGCATGGGCGGGGTGGCACAGGTGTGCCGCTGCTGTCATGGTTCTGAACATGGGGGGAGGGGGGAGGGGGAGAGATCTCTGCCTAATGTCAGTGTTTACCAAGCCAAAGGAGAAGGCTGTGGTCTTGCCCTAAGAACTAAGTGATTGCCCTAAGTGATGAGACAGACCAAGAGATCAAGACTATCTATATAATGCCATATAGTGTACAGAATGGGTACTGTATGAAAAATATTAATTGCATAGATTTATTATGTTGATAAAATATAGTTTTTACTTTGTCAGTTATAGTTATATCTATACAAGTCCCAGCTGTATTTATGTACAAATTAATTGATTTGAATCTTTCACTCAGATGATTTCAAATAATTCTTCCAGTCAACAGCTATGTTTGGCTAATCATAATATATCTGCCTCATGCTCACACTCCCTCTGCTGGTGAATTCTGGAAATGGGAAATCCTAAGAAACGGCATGTTGTCTCAACCACAACACAGAGAGACATTTCATCTGTGACATCAGTTTGTCAAAGGTCACATACTGTACAAGATCCTATCCATTCCCTCTTCTGACCTGGTCATAGCAATCATTGATATATGAATGACTTAATTCCCCAGATATGCATTTTCCTATAAATATTAGGTGCATTAAAATGGTTTGCACCAGGGCTGCTCAGCTCTACCATCCAGTAGATTCTCATTCCAACTCTAATTTGACACACCCGATTCTACTAATTAGCAGCCAAACAGGATCTCTAGCTGTTAAATGATGTGTGGGAAATCCTACAGTACAGTATACAATACATCAGGGAACACAGTTGGGACCCACTTGTCTGGAGTGACTTGTCTTGAACACCTCAAGTGTTCTGTCAAAATGTGATATAATAACTTATGTTTAGTGTTCTGGATTATCATACATTTTTTTATAATACTAATATACTTGTGATATAAGTACAGTATCTCTGGGTTGGGTAGCCCTGGTGTACACAGTAATGCTGGAGTTCTTAATTGAAAGTCAAACTAGTGTAACTGCTTATTTCCCTGAGTTTTGGGATCAGAACCTGCCCAGCAATCACAAATGTCCTCCCAATGTTACTGGAATGTTTGGTCAGCTTTATAACATTGCCACTACATGGCGGCAACATTGTGAGAACGTTTTGTGTTAGCTGTGTAACGTTGTAGGGAGTGCTTCCTGCAGGTCTTGCATGTACTTCCATCGCAGGCACTCTCTTGTTGTATGCAAGAGAAGGCAATCCCACACATACTGCATAGTGGGTCAACAGTAACTGTTTTAGTATTAGTTGCTATCATTGGTTTGTTAGAAAGTTTTTTTTCTCTCTCTTGCACCTCCATTCATTCTGATACGTATGATGAGGACTTGTCATGTCATTTTAAGTCAGTTAAGTCAATTTCTCAATATTGTTTCATATATAATATTGTGAGCTTCCAGTGAGCTTCCCTCTGTAGCCACCAGAGGGAGACCTA
Organism: Conger conger; assembly: GCF_963514075.1. Taxonomy (NCBI): domain Eukaryota; kingdom Metazoa; phylum Chordata; class Actinopteri; order Anguilliformes; family Congridae; genus Conger; species Conger conger. The sequence continues at coordinate 21,671,089 of NC_083773.1, read as the reverse complement.
CCCTGTGTACGTGCATGGGCGGGCGTGTTTGACAGCCTTGTGTACAAGTCAGGCCATTTGAAAATCCTTTATTATTATACGGTAAGGTGCCCCTGGCAAAAAGGTATCTGTTCTCTGAGTAAACAGAAAATATGACCAACAATGGCCCTTATCTTCTTGAACATATAGCTTATTTATCCATGGCATTTGTGAAATGTGTTGTTAAAGCCGTAGAAAATATTTACAAATTAATGAAATGTTTGCATATTTTACTTATGAATGAACATGACACACTGTTTGAAGAATATTCAACGATGATACAAAATCTTTCTGTTATTTAATATGAAATATTGATTACAATACAGAATAATAAAAAATATGTATTATTGTATATAATTATCTGTGTGTGAACATTTATTTACCAAGCATACTTGAATATTTTTCAATACAGTGGGGTAGAACCAGAGCATTCAATTGGGCTACTGCTAGCTAACTTTATAGAACAGCAACACACTGAGCATCAAATGTCAAAGGTATACAGGGTCACATGACTTCAGATCAATCCAATGATTTTTTTTTATAGAATGACTCCCATCCAATGAAACTGAAATAACAGCAGTGTAGTTTTATGCTTCGTACTTTCTTCACAGCTGTAGTAACAGCACTACGGTTTTAAGCAGCAACACTAACTAGGATTTGGACCTGCAACCTCAAAGGTACTCATCCATAGCTCTTACCTGAAAAGGCATTACACCGCATTGCTAATGGGAAATGTGTTCCTAAATTACTAATGTTCTGCAATTGTTGATTTAGTATAGGCCTGGCTGATGTCAGTGAAGTTTGATGTCAGTGAAATTGGTATTCTATTCTCGTACAAGTGCCATTTTTATGTAATGAAAAGCTTGTCTCTTTTCATCTGAACGTTGTGATCCACTTGATCCACCTGATGTAGTTTCTCACTTTGGTGTACACTCCTGGGAAATATGGGTTGGCACAGCTGATTCCCCATGACACGATGCCATGCAATTTGTTGTTGCATATAAGCGGACCCCCGGAGTCGCCCTGTTGGAAGGGAACACAAAGATTTTGCGAACAAAGCCCTCCATTTTGTCCCCTTTTACCGAGCTCTGTGAGCACTTCGGGACAGTCCACCACGCCCAGCAGGGAAGCAGTCCTGACAGGTTTCCTCACTCCCTTTGTGTGCCTCTGAATGGAACTTTTCTTCCCTGTCGCCCAGGGCCAATCCCTCTCTATTCAAGGTCATTCAGTTTTTTACGACAGGGCTGGGACTTCAGAGGTGTCAGCAGACAGGAAAGGCAGTAGGGCCAATGTCCCAGAAGGCTAAGGCAGCACAGTGGCGCCTGTGGGACTCTCTCCTAATGTATGCAGATGTGGGGGATAGTGTTAAATCATTTGGGATGTGATGACGCAATTAAAGGAAGACACCTAGGTCGTTTGGTTTCAAATTCAGTTATGTCCAGTTCTTTGTGTTTTTGCGTGTTTTCCAGTCCATAACTGATTTGTTACTTACGTAATGTATTTGTTATTTAAAAAATAAAAAATAAAAGCCCCAAGGCTGCCAAGGTTTGCATGCAGTGTGCGCCCTGCATATGAGGTGTGAGGTCTGCATATGAGGTGTGAGGTCTGCATATGAGGTGTGAGGTCTGCATTTGAGGTGTGAGGTCTGCATACCAGGTGTGAGGTCTGCATTTGAGGTGTGAGGTCTGCATTTGAGGTGTGAGGTCTGCATACCAGGTGTGAGGTCTGCATTTGAGGTGTGAGGTCTGCATTTGAGGTGTGAGGTCTGCATACCAGGTGTGAGGTCTGCATACCAGGTGTGAGGTCTGCATTTGAGGTGTGAGGTCTGCATACCAGGTGTGAGGTCTGCATTTGAGGTGTGAGGTCTGCATATGAGGTGTGAGGTCTGCATACCAGGTGTGAGGTCTGCATACCAGGTGTGAGGTCTGCATATGAGGTGTGAGGTCTGCATATGAAGTGTGAGGTCTGCATATGAAGTGTGAGGTCTGCATACCAGGTGTGAGGTCTGCATACCAGGTGTGAGGTCTGCATATGAAGTGTGAGGTCTGCATATGAAGTGTGAGGTCTGCATATGAAGTGTGAGGTCTGCATACCAGGTGTGAGGTCTGCATATGAGGTGTGCACACCTCCTGTCTGTTGACACCTCTGAAGTCTGCATACGAGGTGTGAGCTCTGAATAAAAGGTTCTTGGCTAAACTGAGGAAGAATTCAGACCCTTGCCATGCTTAAAGAAGTGTATGGAGAGCACCTGTCTTTGAGTGCCACAGGTAGTTCAGAGAGGCGTGGGTCTTGTGGTCCTTGAAGAGCAACTTGGCACCATCTTTACACGTACCTCCCACATGGCCAAATTTTCCTCCAAGATGGTCCACAAAGACTCTATTAAAATCCCAATTTCTCTGATTGTCAATCTGTGATCCATCCACAACATTGCCCCGCTGGATTTGCCATCAGATCTTGTTGTTGATGTGGAGGATGATCCAGTCCTGCCCGTCTCTGAACCACTTGTGCCACTCAAAGGACACTCTGCTTCCCGCACACTTCTTTCTGCATGGCAAGGGTCCCTGTGGGATTTTTCCCCAGTTCAGCCCAGTGTTCGTCCTTTGCTCCAGATTCATATTATTACAGAGTGCACTTCACAAGAGTTAGAAACCCACCTGTTAAAAAACAAGAGTAATAAGTTAAAAGAACCGAGAGTGGGTTTATAGAGTGATCACATGTCACACGACTCTATAATGTACAGTAATTCATTAGTTTGAGGCTACTGAGTCACATCATGAGAAGCCTCAGTCTCCTTTCTTTTTTCCCACACCTGTATGTAACCCCAGCCTCTCACTTGCCCAAAGAGTCCATAGATAAGTAAGCTATGAATCAACTAAAGACGACATCGCCCCTCGCCAGGGGAAATTACATTATTTTGAATCAAGTGTTGTGTTACAGTTTACCAAACATCACTGTGCTACACCAGGAAACTAGCTCAACTGCACGTGCTACACATACAGGACAGGCGCATACCTGCCTAACTGCACGTGCCACACATACAGGACAGGCGCATACCTGCCTAACTGCACGTGCTACACATACAGGACAGGCGCATACCTGCCCAACTACACTTGCATCCCTGGGGAGAGAGTTCTGCATGCTCCACTGAAGAAGAACTCTTACCTGACAGGAGTCTTTTCCCCCATACTGCGAGCCGGCACACAGCATGTTGTCAGTGATCTTGTAGTAATAATAGTACTGACAGTGGCCGATGATGTTCACATCAACAGCGCGCAGTTCTGGAGAAAGGTAGTAGCTGTAGATCTGGGTCACCCCCCACCCACTGACCGTACAGATGGTCCCTGCAGGTGGTGAGGGCTCGAAGAGACCTGGCAGCCTGACAGGCTGGACGAAGGCATTGAATACGGCTGGGCGGCTAAGCTGAGAGAGGAGCACAACAGGATATGATCAATCCCTCCATTTACACTCTGGGTTCTCAACAGGGGGTCCTTGAAGGCACCGCAAGGGGGGTCCGTGGCTAGACTTGATATGACATGACAATACTGTACATAGATTTGGTGAAGTGTTTCAAAATATCTTTTTCAATATAACCCTTTTTAATTTGGGCGTTGGACGACTTTGAGCCTGGGAAAGCAACCTGGATATCTTTGGATATCTTCTTTTCAGATTGTCCTACAAGCAATACTAAAACTGCGCTTGAATGGATCTCTATGGGAATTGTGGTGGGACTAGATTTGGCAGGTCCGCGGTATCAAATGAGCCACAAACTACCGTGCTGCTGCCAGATATGCAATAGATCTGAAATTAATTGTTTCTCCTGACCAATCTTCCTGTTTTAAGTCACAGACATAAGGAAGGTATGACAAATTATTGCAAATCTCAAATGGAGTACGGAGGCAAATAAGTAAATGATTATATAATTATTAAGTTAACATTATGGAGGGCACTGTATGCCTCCAGAACCCATTAATAACTATGCATGAATTTGTGCACTCACTTTTAAGAGCATGATGTCATTGTCAAAGGTGGCGTATTGGTATTCATGATGATATTCAATCCTCCGGACAGAGAACACCTGCTCAAACTCCTCTCTCCGAGCAAGGCTATGCTCACTCAAAACCACAGTGACAAAATAGTACCTATGAAAGAGGGAGATAGTTCTGTTTAGGTATTTGCCATCTTACACACAAATCAGCAACCATTATATCCCAGTTACACACACACACACACACACACACACACCACAACACATACAGAACAGTGTTTCATCAAACAAATAAAAAAATATAGATTGAGATCCAGAAATGCAAAACTTAGGCATCAATCATTATCGATGATTTTTTTCTTTTGCCCCAGAAAGCCTGTTTACTTTCGGTCATTTTTACCTAATTCGTTTGGTAAGGTATTATTTCAGGAAATGTTCTTTGTACTCTTTGTATTAAATTTGTCCAAATAGATGCAGTACTCACGGTCTCCAGCAGTGGGCAGCAGATAAAACCCACTGAGAGCTGATTAGGGTTCCGCCACAATAATGACGGTTGCGGTACTGAAGGGATGCCTGGTACTTGATTGAATATGGCTCAACCACTTGGCCCCCAATGATTCTCTGTTCAAAGGTTTCTGACCACAGCAAAAAAACAAAAAACAAAACACACAATATAGGTTTTTAAATATACATAACATTGAACTACTTTGTAAATGCTATTGTTACATCTTACAAATGAACATACGTGAATGAACATTACAGTAATTTAGTGTATTCTTTTTATCCAAAGCGACTTACAGTTATTAGACTAAGCAGGGGTCAATCCCCCCTGAAGCAATGTTGGGTTAACAGCTGCACTGATCTTATTGTGGCTACACTGGGGCCTGAACCATCAACCTTCCCGGTCCTAGTCAAGCACCTTAGCTACTAGGCTATAGGCTGAACAAAACAAACAAACAAACAAACAAACAAACAAACAAACAAACAAACAGACAAACATAAAAAACTTAAAGGTTACCTTGTTCTGAAGTATAACATGCTTATTCAGGTTAATAAGAAACATGAAGCAGTTTGAGAAGAAATACCAGTCTTTTGCAGTGTTTGTCTGGAGATCTACCATTGTGTAAGTTTTCATTTTAATCCTAATTTGACCCAACTGATTCTACTAATTAGCAGCTGAACTAGATAGCTATAGCTGTTGATTGAGGTGTGCTTTGTTAGGGTTGGAGTGAAATCCAACAGGACTGCAGATCCCCAGTAAGTGTGGTCAAGAATGCAGCATCTAGCACTGTGTGAAGTCTTGACACGAACACTTCAAATGTTCCTGCCAAGATGAACTAATATTTTGTGTGTGATATTTTGAAAGTCAAAAGTTCTGTCATTTAAAGGACAGGGGTGTGACAACAGTAGTTCAAACCCAACCAAGAAGTCATCCTATAGGCTAAGCTGCTAGTCCTCAGAGCTTGGGACTGGATCACATAACTGTACAAGAACATGAAAGAAAACCGGGTAAACATTACAAAGCTGCCATTTTCCCTGCTTTTGTTAATCAGGTGTGGAGCAGGGCTTATACTACGTGTCCATAGGTCAATCCGTCCATACAACCCTCACACTAATGATAAACTAATGATTCATTTTACCTTCAGAACTGACAGATACATTCTTTTAAAATTATGTTTTTATTTACTTATACATCAAAACAAAACATTATACAAAGCAATCCACCATTTTAGTAGGCTAAGCTGCAGGCCCAGTCCCAATCGCTCTCAGCCTTTCTGTAGACCAGCTTTGCTCTGCACAGAAGATCATCTGATAGAGACTGTGATCGTAATGGTGAAAGGGATAGCCTATTTTGCAGGTAGGCTATAGCCTGTCAGGAATGTCACTGTCAGACTATTGTATACTGCACTAAGATCTCTTGTAGATTATTGAATATATCAAAGCTCCCATTTTTTATTGAAATTGCATGGGCCTTACACATGGGAACTTGGCTTCAGTTAACTGTTGTGTAAATAACCATACTTGATTTTCTCCATGCATACACATACAGGGCATAACAATAACGTTGGGAAGACATGACAGTGCGTTTATTTTCATTTGGATGTTGCTAATTAACTATCTACCAGTTCATCAATGGATAATTTAACATATCTAACTTACAGTCCTTTAAGGTCAAATATTATTTTCTAAAGTATGACTCTCTGGCTTGTTTTCTTTTAGACATCGAGCAACTACTGGCAGGTACGCTATCAACAGGCTTTATGGGCTACAAAAGCTAGGCTACATAGGCCTACCCACATTCAATGGATCAATAAAGGCAGCTAGCCACAGACTGTACACGGCACCAAGTGGATAATAAATACCGCTTCCCACTAAAGACAGGCGAAATAGCTAACAAAGTTAAACGAATTTAACGTAATTTGGCATTGGTACTTTTCTTCGCTCAGTGACAACTGGAAGACAGCAGCTTTTAGAACTAGAGAGCTAACAGTGCCAGAAGATTAGCAAACCAACTAGCTTAGTAACATAGCTATAGATACACTCACTGAGCACAACTGTACACCTATTTATTCATGCAATTATTAGCCAATTGTGGCAGCAGCGCAATGCATAAAGTCATGCAGATACGGGTCAGGAGCTTCAGGTAATGTTTACATAAACCATCAGAATGGGAAAAAATGTGAGCTCAGTGATTTTGATCGTGGCATGATTATTGGTGTCAGAGTATTTCTGTAACTGCTGATCTCCTGGGATTTTCATGCAAAACAGTCTCTAGAGTTTACTCAGAATGGCGCAAAAAACAAAAACATCCAGTGAGCAGCAGTGTTGCTAATGAGTGAGGAGTAGAGTAGGGCCAGACTGGTCAAAGCTGACAGGAAGGTGACAGTAACACAAATAACCATGCATTACAATAGTGGTATGCAGACGAGCATCTCTGAACACACAAACCTGTAAGTTCATAGGCTACAGCAGCAGAAGGCTTAATACATCTAAAAATAAGTTTAATAAATACCTAATAAAGTGCTCACTGAGTGTACATTTGATAAAAATAGATTAAAGAGAAACTGCCTGTGAAAAAGTATGTACACATACTCTGTGGTTGGCTGAGCTGAACTCGCTGGCCGACCTGCTGTTTGCATAATGTGGAGGCAGCATCAGCCTTCCTGGCATCACTGAGGGAAGTACCATGGGCCGTTCCACGCTGATGGGTATTTACAGAGCCAGCCATGACACATAACACCCATTTCTTTGAGTCCCCATCTACACAGTTTCATTGACAGGTGTCTTGACCAAAAATGGGATTGCATTATCAATTCATATTTTGGCAAGGTTTTTGCGTGACCTTGTGAAAATGTTAATGCAAACGGAAGCAATGCCATTTCATTTGATCACTTGTGCCACAAAAACATAAAAAGGAAATCATAAATGGCATTATTATATTATTATATTGAACAGTAATTAAATTTTTGTCATGGATAATGCGGTTACAATAAGAAACTGTTATTCCAAATGTCAAATTTAAATGATGACAGGGTTTTGTCAAACTGAATGTCAAACGACTTTGATTTACATTTTTATATTGTCGAACAAAGTGCATACATTAAATTGAAAATTAAAATGCAAAGTGGGCTTTTGCATTTTCAGTTGAATTATGCACAACTAAATGTAATTGACAATTTGCATTGCATCAACCATCAGAATTATCTCAGAAAAAATGTGACCTCAGTAATTTTGACCATGGCATGATTATTGGTGCCAGATGGGGTGGTTTGAGTATTTCAGAAAAAGATGATTTCCTGGGATTATCACTCAAAACAGATTCTAGAGTTCACAGAGAATGGGTGCAAAAAAGCAAAAAACATAAAGTTTGTGGCAGTTATGTAGGGGAATTCCAGAATATTACTAATGATACATGTCATTGATATTGGTTCCTATGAGACTAATGTTAATTCATAATATTACATAATCTGCGTACAACAACCGACACCTTTCATGCCAATTATTATTATTATTATGTTTCAAACTGACCAGTTCTGTTTTTACCTTTACTGCATCTAGTTTTGTGTATTGGGTAATAAGGGTTATCATATCAGCCTACTTTTTCAACTCATGTAACACAATAACCGTTGGCCCGGAATGCTTTGACCCACTTTCAATCAACATTTGTCCTTAATTCTGACAGTGAAGTGAAAATGTTAATTGTTTTCTTTAACAAGCACAGTTTGTTAAATTCAGCAGAAATCAAATGAGATCAAACAGTTTTGAAATTAATCAGGACAATGTCTTATTCCTGTGGAAGGGTCTCTTGGATGAGGGTTACCTCTTGTGCAGAGAATCACAAGGAGCAGCACTACAGGTTGAAATAGCTGGGCCATGGTCCCTCTGCCTGTGGCACAGGGCAAAGCTACAATCAAATCTCTGCATAACCAACGCAAACTGCAAATCCAGGAATGATAACATCTTCTTTCCCACTGTGGGAATTTACTGTAATCCATAAATACTTCCTATTTTATAGGATTATTGTTCACCAGCCATCATCCCAAATGCATAACATAAATCCCATGTTGCATATATCCCCTATCCCAAGTTGCAATGAAAAAGGAACATCTACATGCCGCATGTAGTCTCGCCAAAAACTGTCTAGAAACCAGAGCCTAAAAGGAATGCATAGAACTTAATATATACACATATAACATTGACAAAGAGACCGTAATCAGGCCTGTCTTGATAGACATCCAAGCGCCGCAGTGGAAAATTATAATGCAAATTTCAAAGGTCCCTATCCCCAAAGGCACAGTTTCACAAACACTTTCATACCAACTGTGTACAGCACCCCGTAGCAAAGCTAACATCTTCTTACAAAACCTTGAAGCAAAAAATCTAAATACAGATTAATATTTGTTTAATATCTGACCTTTTCCAATGCAGGCACCGTACTTACCCAGGGCTCTTAAGTGCTCACTGCACCACCTTAGATATGTCTCCAACGACAGTATTATCTGGGGATCCTCTCATGGTATTTATGCTGAAACCATATCCCCCCTCTTTTCTATTGTTATGGCGAAGCTCATGCTTCCTAGAACGAATAAGAACCATCCCACACCGCCATGAAAAGGACTGACCCAGTATTCAACAATGACTATGTGAGCCTCCAATGTTCTTCCCTCATTTCTACACCTTCCATTGATTTGTCTCTCATTGTTGACTATGGGCCCAAAGAAATTAGATAACAAGCACAGAAAAAATATTATCCCGACCACGGCATGTTATAATAGTGTATCAGGTAATGAGTGCATGAAAGGAGGAGTTACTGGTTAGATTAATTCTTGTTCTTTTGAAGCATATTATCTTCATTGTCAGAGTGGCAAGGGCCACTGCAGTTGACAAAGTAACCTAGGAGAGGCACAACTCCCCCAGTTGCCTTTGATTCATTGTCACTTCAACACTGCTTTTGCTTGCCTTGATTCAAATCGTCAGTTTATGCCAATCCATTGTTGTGCTGACTTCATGGACTGTAATTTTCCCTTAAGTGTTTCACACAGAAGTAGGATGACTCTGAGCTGGCTGCTCACCAACTCTCAGAAAGACAGGTGTCTGGTGTTCTCATCCAATCACTGGCAACATAAATAACCGAGATTTCCAGCAAATTTCCCCAAACATTCCATGGGAATTTGGCACGGCAAATGAGACCAGCTGTGTCTGTTCAGACTGCGGCCCACCGGACGAGCTCCCTGTGCCAGCTGATGAAGACACTTCCTGTACAGCTTTAGCAAGCAGATGCTGTCGCTGGTCCAACCAGAGCGGGGTGCTCAAAGAGAGCAAAAGGAGAACTGATCCTGACCAACTGAACCCTACCTCACCCTGGACTACTGCCAACTCTGTGTTCCCCTGCAGGACTACCAGCCACAGGCGTGAAAGACATTTTGGGCGGCAGGGGCTCAAGCAAAAAAAAAAAGGTCACTCACCCCACCGACACACGCTATTCCCACCCCCGATGTTGCCACACCACCGCCATCCATAATCACAAACCATGTTCATAACATGGGACCTGTTTAAATTCCACAGAAACACATTATTCCATGCACTGTCTGCAACCAACAGAGCAGATGATCAAAATGAATGACTAATGATGTTTATCCCAAACACAAATTAAAAGCCTAGAGCTGGACCAAAATGTCAACATAGAGTTGTGCTGATCTGGGATCTGTTTTACCTTTCATTAGAAATAATGATAAGATTCCAGATCAGCAGTCCTATTCTGACAAACTTGACCAAAACAAAAAGACATGAAGCTGGCCATGAACATTTATCAGTATATCATATGTCTTCTGAATACCCTTTGTTGACCTTGCTGTAAGACCAGAATGTGCTAGCTGAGAAGCAGAGACATTAAGGTCAAAGGCTGTCTGTCTGCTGGGAGAGAGACAGAGAAAGACTCCCAATAAGCACTTAATTCAGAAAGTGGTCTAATAGTAATAAGGACTATCACCAAAAGGTTATTTGTAATCATGTCATTGTCTTTATGTTAACACACATTGTCAATTAAGAATCAATTAAGAAAATTACCCTGGCACTAGTAATGACGAAATTACAGTGTGAAGGTGGCAACAGGTGAGACATACTGACCTACTTCATTGTTTTTTAACGGATATATAACATAAAAAGCGAGTAAGTGTTGTTTAATTGTGGTTTCATAATTAAAACAGTGCCTACCTGAGTGATATCACAGGAGTGGCCTGAGGAAGGAAAATATAGCCAAGTCTTTTAAACGTTTAAAGTCCTTTTTTTCCAGAAAGGTGTGAGATTCTCAGCCATACACTACATAAAGTCGAGAACAAGAATGGAGCATATATATGTGACAATGAAAGAGGAGGATAATGGTTCAGTGTATCATTTAACCTGATATATAATGTAACTGCAGGTGCATACACCATGCAATACAATGCATTATGTATGTTTTATATAACATTAAATATATACAGTACTGTGTAGAAGTCTTAGGCACCCTAGACATTATATATGTGTATATATATATGTTGCACACCGAAGGGTGGTTACAAAAAATATTGATCTGATTCAGTTTTTAATTACTAACTACCAAATTACTCAAATGTAATGTAAAATGTGTAGTACGTTTATTGAATTATTTTTGAAAGAATCTTATCTGTACAGAATGTTATACAGGTGCCTAAGACTTTTGCACAGTACTGTATTTTATAGAACTTCACAAGAAACAAGGAACCATAAAAATTTTGAAGAACTAATTTTCTCCAAAGAGAGTCGCTATTTAACTTTATAAACAGTTCTGTCCCCTGTTCTCCTCAGTTGGGAATGTAATGTTGTACTTATCATTGCTCATTACCACATTGCTTTGGGAGAGAGTAGATGACAACATGTATGGTGCTCTTATTCACATGATGTCTGATGCACTCCAGTGGCCCATCCATGAATTCGAACAGTGCCACCCAGAAGACCCACAAACTACTATTCTCCATTTTTACCATGGGGAAGACATCATCTGGCAGTCGATCCCGCCCTGGGTGTGTCAAAGTATCCTTGAGATATGTGTGTGTGTGTGTGTGTGTGTGTGTGTGTGTGTGTGTGTGTGTGTGTGTGTGTGTGTGTGTGTGTGTGAAAGAAAGAATGGGTGAATGAGAAGCATTAATTATACATTGCTTTGGATAAAAGAGCCATATATAAATCCAGGCATTTACCATTTACCATACAGCACACAGCAAGTCACAGAGCACAGGGGTATTGTTATTGATTCCATAACCATGGGGAGTGAAGGTACCCCCTCCTCAATGGACAAAGCCCCATAGATGTACGCACATAGGAGCATTCTGCTCACCTGAATTTGGTAACCTAATCTCTCCAACCTCCAAATATAAGTGAATAGTCAAGCTTGAAAGTATCACTATCTCGTATCACACACGTATCGCTTCGTATCAGTGTCTCCATCTGACACTTTCATTTCGCACTTGCTCCTCCATCTTGATATTATGATATTATGAGGTCTTCGCCATAACTCCATTATGATATTATGAGGTCTTCGCCATAACATAAATCATGCATCACTTCATTTATGACATGCTATAGCTTTACTGTACTAAGCTTTTTTTCATGGCTATGGATAACTGATGCTGTGTATGAATTGTACCTTATCTAACATAATATGTTCTGTTGCTGGTCAATGACTGGTTTGGTAATGAAATTATTGTTATTATTGTTGTTATTGCTTTGGATAAAAGCGATTGCCAAATAAATGGAATGGAATGAGAACAAAATAATTAATCCAATGGTTCATTCGGATGGCTTTGTTATGAAAGGTTATGCTGCCATGGGGAGTACTGTATCTTCATAGAGGGCCTGAGTGAGTTGACTCATGTTGGGGGAGGTGTAGAACTTAATCCACATGATATCAGCATATTAGGACCTCATAATGATAAACCTTACTTGATTGTCACTTGTTTTTCACCTGTCTCTATCTTTAGCCCCTTGTATTTTGTACCTTAATCTAAGACTTATAAATTTGTACCATAGAATGTTAGTTTCAATTACCAACTACAAACAGGTACTTCTTGAAAGAAGGTCTGCCAGATGAACGTTGCATTTTTTATGAAGTACCTCACAAAATGTGGGAGACAGACCTGGGCCATACAGGAAAATCCTGTTTGACAGAAGATGGAACCCTATAGCTACTCAGGTCTTCTTAACATTACATTATTGGCATTTGGCAGATGCTCTTATCCAGAGCGAAGTACAGTTGATTAGACTAAGCAGGAGACAATCCTCCCCTGGAGCAATGCAGGGTTAAGGGCTTTGCTCAAAGGCCCAACGGCTGTGCAGATCTTATTGTGGCTACACCGGGATTAGAACCACTGACCTTGCGTGTGCCTGTCCTTACCTTAAATTATTTTTAAAACACTTTTTTTTTTTTCTATAGTGATTAACTATATCTTTATTTTGTCTTTAAGATGACTTCTGCTGCACAGGGGCACCCTATGGATGTCTCCTGGGGCATGAAATATACACTCAGTGAGCACTTTATTAGGTATTTACTATACTTTTTTTTTTTTTTAATTATTGGTCTTCTGCTGCTGTAGCTCATCCACTTAGAGGTTTAATGCATTGTATATTGAGAGATGCTCTTCTGCATACCACTGTTGTAATGTGTGGTTATTTGCATTACTGTCACCTTCCTGTCAGCTTCGACCAGTCTGGCCCTTCTCCTCAGACCTCTCATTAACAAGGTGCTTTTGCCCACAGAACTGCTGATCACTGGATGTTTTTTGTTTTTTGCACCATTCAGTACCATTGATGTGGCAAACTCTAGAGACTATTGTGCGTGAAAATTCTGCAAGGTCAGCAGTTTCTGAAATATTCAAACCACCCTGTCTAGCAGCAATAATCATTCCACAATCAGTGTCACTTAGATAACATTTCTTTCCCATTCTGACATTTGGTCTGAAAAACAGCTGAACCTCCTGTCTGCATGCTTTCATACATTTAGTTGCTGTGACACAATTGGCTGATTAAATATTTGCATTAACAAGCAGTACAGGTCTACCTAATAAAGTGCTCAGTGAGCGTAGATGTATGTTTGTAGGAAGGGAACAATGTAGGGACTATACTGAGCACAGAAGGTCAAAGGAGAGAAAAGTCCATGAAGGTGCACTTTGTTGCTCCACTGAATCATATATTGTTTTGCGGCACCGTGTGGCCATGGAAACTGCAATTGGAACTGAGAAACCCGAGGAACCTTGCCGATGTGATCCCCTCCTTTTAAGAGCAATCAGGGAGGCAGCCACAAAGCCATTCCCGGCTCTGTGTCTCGCTGAACCCCACGGTGTCACTATGAACCTGTGTGTCCTTCTGCAAGGTCTGCTCCTGGAACTCCTCACAGCAAACTGTACGTATGCCCTCTGCTTCTTTTCACCCAGCAGCCAACCCAGGCAACAATGGCATCCAACCGATTCTGATTATCTATGGGCAGGCCTTCAATCAGCAAATGGCTTGGGAACATTTGTTTGTTGTTTCGTCATGAAGGGTTCATTGCTTTTTTTGTTTTCTGTACTGGTTGTACTTTTTTACAGATCAAAAATGTAATTAATCCACTTGCTTTTTGGATTCCTGTCCTCATAATTGAGGATATATCCAGAGCAGATTGATAGCAATAGCTTGAATTAGTTGATTAGTTGTACAAATTTACATTTTTCTTTACAATTTACAATTTCTTTTTACAATTTCCTTTACAATTACTCTGATCCTTGAGTTGCTATGGTACAAAATGTTTGTGTTATTGTTGACGATGATGACTAAATGCCCCAAACCAAGAAATGTGAAAGATATGCTTGATATGAACTACAATGACGATTACACCCATTTGTGCATATATTTAATTAAATCCAATAAAGGAGGATAAAAAGTGTGTTTGCATATTAAGGTTAAATATATATATATATATATATTAAATGCACAAAATGTGATATCTTCTTGACCGTGCCGTGAGAAGATGCCGCAACTGTTGAATATTTCTGTGTAACTGCAGGGATAAAATATGAAAAGCTAACAGGCCATCATAAACTTGTAGGGAGAAACATATGCTGTACTTATTTCTCCCTGACTGAAACGCAAGTGGTGTGACACATTGTTGCATAACAGTCTGAATCCCACAGCGAGGTATACATTTCAAAAAGATGATGGGTGGATGGCCTGTTTGTATAGAGTTACCTTAATTGGTGCCGTCAGCAACTAATTAGTTGGATTTAATATGCATGAGAAGGACAAAAGCTCATTGTCCCTTGATTTGACCTCGTTGTTCATTAAGCCGTTTAAACTTTAAAATGTAATCATAGCTTTGTAATGCTTTGTTCATGAATGCCAAAGGATTTAGTTGCCAGTTGGCATGTTCATTTTATGGGTTGAATTTGCATGTTGTTAGTTGGATGGGTTGAAAGAATATAACCTGTGGTGTGTATAGAAACACTGTTCATTCAATGCTACAGGCCAAGACCTCATCCAGGGGCGCATTGTTGGAGGTTACACCCCGGCACCCAACTCCATCAAGTACATTGTGTCCATGCAGACCCCCGACGGCCAGCACTTCTGTGGGGGATCTTTAGTCAACAGATACTGGGTGTTGACAGCAGCCCACTGTAACATTGGGTAAGCCCCCCGAATTCCAGAAACTTTACCTTCCTCAGCATGCCAGACAGCGCTGTCACAATTCTGTCTTTCTGTTCATTTTCTGTGCTTTCATTGTCACTGTTTCGTTGTCTTTCATTAAACATTGGCAAAGTTTAATGCAATTTTCACAGGGACAACTCAAGGTGGCGCTGTTAATGGACCAAAAGGAAGTAGCTTAAGCTGGGAAACTTATCATCTTGCGATGCGTGTGATCTAAGCAGTTCCGCTGTGGGGTAATTAAACTGGCAGGAACGTGACTCGCCCAGAATAGAACCGAGTGCAGGAAACCGACACCAGGCTGCTCCTGCAATTTTAACAAGAAGAGACATTATGCTCTCACAGAATCTGTGCAGTTCCCACACACGTCTATAATTACACAAAATAACGGTGACTTTCTTAAAATGTGTTCATGTGGAAACTTAGTTTTTTTTATGATTATTCTGGAATTCTTAATATTTGTATTCATTTTTTATTCATAATTCATTATTCAACCTTGTTTCTTGGAGTTCTGAAATGAGCATTCAGCAGCTGATATGGTATCAAGGTTGATAGCTCTTCTGTGTGCAATGCAATCTATTTTCATTTCCCACCACTATTTTCTCTCTTTTCACATCACCCTCTCCTTCTAGCATTGATGCTCCCATTTAACAACCATCTACTTCTCCTTTAATCCCCACTGGGGATTGGCAACAGGCTGATCTTTGGAGAAAACAGGAGAAACACACAGTCGTTATTGATCTACTTCAGATGTTTAGCAGAAAGCACCAGGAGAGTAATGTTGGCTGTGGTTGAAGCCTGTTTTTGGAGCTCTGTTTGTGGTGCTAATACGTGCATTGGCTCCCCAGGACCAGACAGATAATGATCGTGGCTGGAGATTACTCCCTGAACATGTTTGAAGGGACAGAGCAATACTCCCGGCCTCACAGTCTGTTCCCCCATCCGCTCTACAACAAGAGCAGCAACAACGCTGACATCATGCTAATAAAGGTACTGCCCAACGACACGAAATCACCATTCTTTCAGAGACTAGACATATATCATATTAACTTTGCAATTACTTTTTTGTAGAGACAATCTCATAAAGCAGGGATCACCAACTCTGGCTCTCAAATCTAACTCCAGTCATCGTTTTCTTTTTCCTGGGTAATTAGTGCTACTGTTTGGCCAGACTATCTTCACATCTGACTCCCAGGTAAAGGGAGGGTGGAAAACGAGCAGGTCTTGACCCTTCAGGACTGTGGGTTGCTGATCCCAGCCATAGAGATTTTATTAAACAGCATTATGCTACTTTGTGGTGAATGTGCACAATAATAACATGATTTATGTATGATTTATCAGGCTTACACAGTGGTTTTCTTATTGTGGCTCCTGAATGGTTTTTATAAACCTGAAATGTTGAACAGCTGTAGTTAACAAATCCAATTTCATGATTTATTTGTTGATTTATCAATATAGTAATACCTTAGTCCTGCTTTCTTTGTGTAAGCTTTGCATTGGGCTGCTAGTTCAATAATAGTTTTACCTCTAGGTTGAAAGCCCTGCTATGCACATTGCTGTCAATTTTCATTTCTAATTTCTCTATACATCATCCTCTCCTAGCGAATATGTTCCTGTTTTATTGCTGTATACACTCAGTGAGCACTTTATGAGTTATTTATTAGACTTATTGGTCTTCTACTGCTGTATCCTAACCACTTGGTTTGACACGTTGTGTATGCAGAGATGTTCTTCTGCATACCACTTGTTATGTGTAGTTATTTGAGTTACTGTCACCTTTCTGTCAGCTTTGATTCTCCTCTGACCTTTTTCATTAACAAGGCGTTTTTGCCCGCAGAACCGCTGCTGACTGGATGTTTTTTTTGTTTTTGCACTGTTCTCTGCAAACTCTAGAGACTGTTATGCATGAAAGTCCCAGGATATCAGCAGTTTCTGAGATACTCAAACCACCCTGTCAGGCACCAATAACCACTTCACGGTCAAAGTCATTCAGATCACATTTCTTTCCCATTCGGGCATTTGGTCTGAAAAACAGCTGAACCTCTTGACCATGTCTGGAATGATTTGATGTATTTAGTTGCTGCCACATGATTGGATGATTAAATATGTGCATTAACAAGCCGGTGTACAGGTCCTCCTAATAAACTGCTCACTGAGTATATTTCTCCTTTAGTGTTTTTTTGCTGAATACTACCCATTCCTGATCTCAAGTTGAGTTATCAAGTCTGGCCATTTTCTTTGAAAGAAAATTGTCATTACACTGCCAGGATCTTTCAATCACTTTCTTTTATTTATTTACCAGGGACATCAATGTAAATGTCCCAGAGTTCACTAATAAGCTCATTTTCATCTGTAGTTTCACCAAACGATGATTGGCTTTCACCTAACCTGCATCTGTAGTTCCTAGCCTGCATGGCTTTGGACTTTTCTTTTCCATTTCCTCCTTTTTCATTTCCGGCTGTGCAAGTTTACTTTCTCAGATTTACTGTTAATCTGCTGTGCTGTTGGTATCGCTTATGTTAATACGTTTGTTGACTTGTAATCCCCCATTGCAAACATGATGCCAATTCCAAGTTCATATCAAACCCAGAATTCAATCAATCAAGCTGAGCTGCATTCAGTCATATCATCATAACATACATCCTCATACCTTCATTCCAGCTCAAAGCCCCCATGGTTCTGAACAGCTACGTGTCCCTGGCCCCACTGCCCCGGCAGGGCGGGGGGGTGCCGGAGGGCCGGGTGTGCCGCGTGTCGGGGTGGGGCTACACCAGCTCCAGCGGGGGGCAGATTCCCTCCACCCTCCGCACGGTCAAGCTGCCCATCGTCTCCACCGCCAGGTGCAACAGCAGTGCGTCCTTCAACGGAAACATCACCGCCAGCATGATCTGCGCCGGGTACACCGCGGGCGGCAAGGACGCCTGCAAGGTGAGAGGTGATGGGGGGGGGGATAAAGGGTATAACTATTTTTAATTACAAAGTATTTTACAAAATACATTGGGGGAGGGGGCTCCCTGGTCCTGGAGTTCCAGAGATGTTTGTGGTTTTTGTTCCATTTGAGCTTGTTGAGAAGAGTCTGATAGATGATGAAGAGTCTGATAGTTGATGAAGAGTCTGAGCCTGAAACACTGAGTGGCCCCTGTGCCTGCTCTCCTACCTGGGATGGGAAAAACCAAGACCATCTCCAGCATTCAAGGACCAGGGCTGCCTGCCCATGTCCCAGACTTTTGCAACATGAGTTTGTGTGACACTTTGCATGTATGGGCCTATTTAGAGGACCTGAGCCCTGATTAATTCTTAATTACTGAGAAGAATATATTCTTTATTCTTGGTCCAGCAAGAGAGATCCAACCACTGAGTTCTATTACTAAAGCAATCAGATGAACAGTGATTATCCTGCAACAGGATACTAGACAGTTTAATAAAGTCTAAATGATATCTTGTTACAAGAGAAAAACCTTAACTACAGCTCCAGATATTCAACAAATACCCTGACCATCAAAACCGTGAAACCAAATTCTATGGTGAATGCTGTACCGAGCAGTGATCTGCCAACTACTGGCTACTGTAATAACTAAAGATATAAAACTATATCACTACATACACAGCATGATCTAAGACATTTCACGGCTTTGATAAAGATGAGCACAAATGTATAAAATAAATACTGAGCCATATTTTAGTTCTCAAGTACAGTATGTGGACCATATTATGCTTTGATAATGTTCAAAACCGAAATGATCCTTATGAATTTATTTCCTCCGAGGAATGTGTCAGAAATATTGAATAATTTGTTAATCATCCTTTCCCAAGGATGACTTGGGTGGAGTGGAGTTAACGTGCTGATGAGATTCTTGATCTTGCTAACAGAACCTTTAAATCCCTTTCAGATACTTTAGTTTGCACTTGCAGACTGCCTCTTTAATTCAAACTAGAAACTTTTGACCTGGAGACAGACTTTTGCTAGGGTTTCAGTTGATCGGCTGAGGTGGCCATTGCAAAGCAATTATTTTGTGCTTAACCATTTCTTGGCTGATTCTGGGGAATGCTTAGGGCCATTTTATCTAAATATACATTTGCAGCTGAGATTGAGATTCCTGGGAGAGGAGGTAAAAATGTCTGGGTACTTAATTATTACCTGATTTTAAACCCCAGGGAAACAAGAAGATACAATAAAGTTCGCTATGAGTCATATGAACTTAAAAAGTACTACACAAAGGCTGATGTATTTTTGTTTGATATTATCTAAAATAATTATTATGGGTGTGATAATGAACAGTAATTGCAATAAAAGATACTTTTCCCAGAGCAATTCTATTAGCACAAAAGAACCTACTTTTCCCATTTTTGAGCAAAAAAAACATTAATGTTTACATTATGTATATTTTTATAGTCTTCTTTGTTCATCTTCACAAAGGCATGCCACTTTTACTGTACATAAGCACCATCCTTTTGAAGTGGGAACAAAGGGATCATCTGAAAATGAAACCGTAAAGTCTCAGTATCCAATAAAAGCAGACAGAAGACAGAAAGTATAGATTTGTGCAAGATACCTTTGTCCCATTCTCTGTTCTATCAATTGTATTTGACTGTCAGGGGGGTTGCGCCCTGTATAGTCTGGATCTGTTTATCATCTCATTGCGTGCTTCTTAAGGAGAGGGAGCATTGGGGTGTCCACATTTGTTCATAGCTTCATTGTCAGGCTCATAGCGTATCTACCCAATTCCTATTATTGCTGGGAATCTACCCAATCCCTATTTTTGCTGGGAATCACAGGAACATTGTCTTCTTTCACAGTTTTATTACCCAGGCCCACCCTGCAGTGACGTGCAGGAAGTCACAATCTGATATTATATTAACTCTGTGAGGAGTAGAGTTTTTTACGAGAATGCTAATTTCAAAATACTGAGCCAGTGTTCTAGAACTCTTTTGCTTTCAATTGCTAGTAGTGGTCGTTAGCCTACATCGGCACTGGGATCTTACACCTTAATGGGTAAATGTTTTTTGGCACCCTGTGATATGTTCTTTTTTGTTTCCTCTATCGACTCTTCATATTAAAGGTACAATAGGTAAGATTTTTGTGTTAAAACATTGTGAATCCCTTCCTATCATTGAAAAAGGCTCACTGACATGTTGACTCACCCTTTGCCTGTGTTTATAGTCCTTAAATTTGGGTTTCAAAATATACAGTTGACAGCCTGACACTCTGTACCAAAACATTGTATAACTGTACAGTAATTTAAGCTCATTGGTTGAAAATGGGCTATAATTGCCACAGCCAATGGCGTTTCAACATCAGCGTGTTTACAGAGAAGGGGATGGATAAACAGTGTTGTGGTTTGAAGGTGTTTGTTGCTGCCAATCCTCTCTTGACCATTAGAAGTCCAAAATTACCTATTGTACCTTTAAATGTATTAAACCTGTGAAATACAACCTTTTGCAACAGGATAGTTGTTGTATAGTAAAGTGTGTATGGTACATTAAGGGTATTACATTACATTATATTACATGGCACTTAGCAGACGCTCGTACAATGAAGTGCAAATCAAACACAAGTATGAGTGCTAAGAGGACCTGAGAGGACAGTACAGTTCCGAGTCCTAGTGTAAACATACAGATAATCAGAACCCTTGAAGAGTACAATCACCTACCAAACTAGCATACCACAGTTAGCAGCTAGAATACTCTGAATACAACAGCCAATAAAAAACAACAATGTCTATACAAGTAACAATATCTATACAATCTATACATAAGTGCCATTACAGTCTAAATCTAGTCATGGTGGTGAGTTAGGGTATGATTGATGCATGCATGAGGGTATGCAGGTAGCAAAGTGATCAGCACCATAGTTTTAGACTATATTGAACCAAATATATATTTCCCATAAACACACCATGGGTGTACATAAATTACTTTTCCTTTTAGATGAGCAGGGGCAAGGGACAACAGTTTTGGAGGTGGATCGATTAGACACTGTTGAAGTTTGATCAACCTAACCCCTCATCACAGAGATGAGGGGTTAGGACAGCTCATGACAGATGATTGGTTAACTATTTTGCATAAAGGCTAGGATATTTCCTACTGTTACTTTCTGAAATTTGGAATAATACATTTCAATGGAAATTTGAAATGTATAAAGGAATCATTTTTATTGGTGCATACAGTATATTTAGTGATGTGCCTTATCCATGAATTGAGCTAATGGAACTGCAGGACAAATGGAGGGGGATATAGAGTATAAACATGCTGGACAGACCTGGGTGCCTATAATGGCTTGCATACTGTAGCTGCAAGGAGTGACTTCAGTGACTTTGAAAGAGGGGCGACTGCTAGGCTGAGTCCAGTATGAACGTCTGTGGCAAAGACAGCCCTGCTTGTTGATCCTTCCGAAGCAATGGCTTATATGAGTACAAGATGAGGCTAATATTAATACTCTGAGGTGAAGAGATCACGCACCTCTGTCTAATCTATCCACCTCCAAAACTGCTGTCCCTTGCCCCAGTTCACCTAAAAGTCATTCACATATATACCCATGGTGTGAATGACTTCAGAAAAGTTTTAGACTCTATACCTGGGGAACCAGAGAGAGAAAACAGGGATTGGGTCTGTGGACACTGAGGGCGTTGCCTTGTTTCAGGGGGATTCTGGGGGCCCCTTGGTGTGCGAGGGGCGTGTCTACGGCGTGGTTTCCTGGGGCAACGGTTGTGGCGATGCCAGGTTCCCGGGAGTCTACACGGCCGTGTCCGTGTTCCGGAGGTGGATAGACCGGACCATCTACAGCTCCTACAGCCGATGCCTCAAGTATTAGACCACAGCGCTGCCGCGAGAAAAACAAGCTACCTTCAACTGAAACGCCTCTGTTAACCTGACACAGAGCAATCCAGTAAGGAGTTACCTACCCTGCTGAAAGAAACAGCTCAAGCTAAGTTTTGTAACAGCCGGTAGGTGGTTGACCAGTTAGACCAGCACCATACTCAACATTGTTTGACCAGCTGGTCATAGTTGGATTTTACACCAGGGTATGTATGTTTTTTAGGTTTTTTATTTTTTGTTAATCACTTACCAGCTTTGATTTCCACTTTGATTTCATGTGTCAAGTAAATGTTGAAATATGACATCCAAGCTGTTCTGCTTAATGTTTTTTTTTTAAATGTCAAATTCTTCTCCACTGATGTTGTTGAATCTTGTCCTCATTACGTAGGCACAACAGGGTTTCTTTCCTAACATGGTGCCATACTGCACACATTATAAATATTATTTTATAAATATTGTAACTATGTTAAAGAGTAAAAGATTGATTAAAAAAAAATGAAAATCCCTACTGTAAATGCCAAGCCGGATCTGGAATAAGAACAGTGGGGGGGACACAAATTCCTCCATTTTGAGAGTTGAGTGAATGTGTTTTGAGTGGCATCATTCACACATTTTAAAGGACAATAGAGATGTAAATGTGTTGTTTTGCTTGTTTTACAACAATATACCCTAGACCGTAAAGGATTTTGCACTTACCATGAACAATAAAACAGTGGAAAAATGTAAAGGGTCAACGTTATTTATGTTGTATATTTAATGACAAAAAATGTGATTATTGACCGGTTTATACGGCAGCACTAATTGTCCTGCTAGATTTATGGGCACACTAAGAGCAGACTAAGCCTTATTCCAAGTTATATCCCACTGATAAAAAAAGGAAAAGAGTTTTCCGCTCGTTCCTTTTCAATGAAACCTTGGCAGCGATCATTGTGCTGCATGTACTCTTCCACTCTTGCTGTTCCAGGAAAGTGTGAAGCACCGCGCAGGGACCTCGTGCTATCAGAAGACACAAGATAGCATCAAGAAATCTCTGCTGGCTCCTGCAAATCTGATAGGCCTAGGTGTGTCACAACAGAACCGGCCAAATGAATAGTTTATGCCCTATTTCAGTGAGCTCCAGTGGGTCTCTGGTTTCGTGAACTTTGCCTGACACTTCAATGGGATAATTGGTGGGGATCCATTCCCTTTGAATCGTATGGTGACGGTGCTTTTTAAAAGCTTGATCTTAAAGTAAGCTAAACTAAAAACACTGTCCTCCATTGTCATATCAATCTACTGGATGTATCAATGAAACCGCATCTTTATGTAGCTTGCATTTTTCAACAATAGGAAATGGTTCTCGCCGCGTGTTTTTGTGTTTTTGCTCTGAAGTAAAAGGTTTGCCGACAATATGGTCACCTAATACTCAGGACATAGGTTTCAGAGGGACTGGCTTTGTTCCCAAGCAGACAACATGTACACGTGTATTGGCAGGATGACACCAAATCACTCAGAAAATACTATTCAATAGTAATGTAAACAATACTACATCAGAGTAATTATAGAGGCTGATCACAAATGTCTTCATAATTCACAGTACCTCCTTAGAGAAGTGTGTATGATATTATATTCCATCATAAAAACATTACTCCTTAAGTAATGGAAAAATAATTCCCATTATTTTTACAGTTATAAATCAAAGCAGCAGACAAAAGCACTGTAATGTAATGTAGCAAAAAACCTAGCGTTTATAGTTTTTAGTTTATAGTTGTATTGTAGTTTTTAAATTTAAATGCCATTTTTAAAACTTCCTCTTCATCTGGAAAAAGACAATTAAGAAGACACTTGAGAACTGGGCTTGTTTCTGAAAGGCCATGGGTGCTATTCTCAGTTGAAGAAGCTTTGGGCAAGCTACTTTCATCACTATAAATGGACTGTGTGTAAAAAAACTGTATCTGTTACTCAGGATGCTAGTGCCTGCAGAATGCTGAAAATAATTACAACAAAGAGAGCAGACACTCTCTGTACTTGAACACAGCTCCGGTCACCACAAGGGGTCAGTGGATCACTGTGAGAAACCTTAGCTCCTGTTCCAAGTCCTCAAATATGGTGCATGGCTATTTTATTGCTTATTCTCAATCACTTAGGCTCATAAAGGCTACCCAAACGCTGCAGTACTATAAAACAAACTCACTGAGCACTGGTATCCACAATTGTTTCTTCTGAAACAGCGGACACCTCCGAAGGATCACTTCCTTGTTTAAACACGCCGGAATGACGTTAAGGGATTAAGGGAAAAGGAAACCTCACAAAGGCCATGAACACCATGGCTGAAACCTGTCTGCCAAGGAATAAAAATATAATAATAGTTAACTCTTGCTTGATTAATCATTGGAGTGCGGGCCTTTTCAATTTGTATGGAATTAGAAGGCCGACGCACGTTTTTTGATAAAGTGTATGGTGTTATGTACGGTGCAGAGAACCCAGACGCAGACCACAGGATAATCCAAAAATCGTAGTTTAATGTTCAGTGGTCAAAAGCCAAGAGAACCAGTACAAAGCCAAGAACGAAAAGCAAAAGAATAGTCGAGAAAACAAGCGAGAGGTCAAAATCCAGCAAATCACAGGGCGAAGGTACAAAAGGGAAAAAACAAACACGTAGTCAAAAACACAAAACAACACGTCGAAAAACCAGAAGATCAGATGAGCAAACAAAACAAGAGGGCAAGGCAGGTACAGAAGTCAAGGGGGTGTCTATCATGAATCTTAATAATAAGGCTTACACAAAATCGGCCGTTACTACGATCAACGTTCTGACAAAGAAGCATACTGAGAGTGGGGTTTAAATACAAGAGGGAAGGTGACAATCTAGGCGGGGCAGAGAAAATGGTGGGCTAAACAAATAGACAACAGGTGGGGAAACATAATAGGGTAATAACATAATAACGGGAGGGAGACGAAAACGCGGACTAGATGCACGAAACAAAACATGTAAAACATATGGCTCTGGATTAGGGAGTAGACATTGCGTAGTTTGAAGACGTAGTGATAGTTAGAGACAGGTGCGAACACTTCGCTGAAACTAAACGAGTAATCAGGGACAGCATAGGGAGGCGGAGTTACAGAACAGTGCAGAAATACTAAGAGATTGCGTTAGTGAGTTAGTTACGTGAATATTTCTAAACTACCCAATAAAAGTGATTGTTAGTTAGTTAGTTAGTTAGTTAGACAGACAGTAAGTGTATTAATCAGATTAGTACTGTACAAAACCTAGATTAGTAGTAGTTAGTAAGAATCGTGCTTTACAACATTTAAATACCAAGAAAAAGCAGGAAGTAAGAATCGCGAGTTTTAGAAAAAATATTGAAAACCCGAAAACTACCGTAACCACCCGAATAGTGGGACACGCAGACAGGGGAGTGACTAGACTGGTAAACATTCAGACGCAGACATAACAGGGGAGGACGATAGAGAACTGTAATGGAAAACCAAGTAACTATGAAAAATGAATAATAAACAAGAGTAAACATGAAAACATACAGAACAAATACAGAAACATTACACACGGTAAAACTTCCATTGTTCATAGATTAAGGGAAAAGATTAGAAGCTGGTTTAGAGGACTTGCACTCGCAATTTCTCTCCATGGTCCTCAGCGTCTTTTAAACGGCCCATTTCGCCGTGGCCTCCGACATTTATATTACATTTAGATGATGCTCTGGTCCAGAGGGACAGATTAAATATAACATGCAATACAATTATATGACTGAATAGTTTATTGAAGCAATTTGGGGAACGGCAACCTTTGGGTTATAAATCCAGTCTCCAAATAATATCGATGTTTGCATGTGCATGTACAGTACCATTATATTACACTGATGCCTGTTTGTTTTGGTCACACTGCTGCCCGTTATAATTTCATGAATAATATGAAAAGACCAGGTACATGGATACATACTGTTTGCTCTTACATTTGGCTACCTAGCAACCAGTTAATGTCACTGCAGTATACATCACTTATTACTAAAAGTCACTGTAGCCCAGCAGATGAAGTCATAGATAAATATTGAGTATTATCATAATCCAAATACTTTTATATAAATCAATTTACTTTGTAAAATATAGATGTGACAGTAAACTATTTTGTAAAAGTTGGGACTTCTCAGTAACACCATTATATTACAATTATGTAGCTGACACTTTTATCCAAAACAATTTACAGTTGATCAGACTAAACAGGAGCCAATCCCCCTAGAGGAATGTGAGGTGAAGAGCCTTGCTCAAGAGCCCAACAGCTCAACAGCTGCACTGATGTTATTGGGCTTACCTTCTGGGTCCCGGTCAAGCAACATAGCCACTAGGGTAAGCCATCCTACAACCCCACAATTAATTGGATGACTTAATCTCAAAAAACATATATTCCACTGCACTGAAACCTCAACTCCAAGGAGAATTCTTTTTAAAATAGAATACATATTTCCAAAATGTTGTCAACATTTTTTGTCATCCAAGACACTTGTACTATGTGAAAACAATTAAAATACTTGCTGGGGGATATGACTTGTGATAGATTGGTGACAAAAAACACACTATATATTATAGTGGAGAATGTTGGAGAATAAAGTCAGCTGTGGACATGATGTAACAGACTGGCTCCATCTGTAAATGACACTAAAGAACATTGTTTTCACTCATTCTGGGAAAAACAATGCGTCAGTAAAAAAGTTATGTTGCTGCATTGCTTTTGGGATATTTTTTAATTAAAAATAAACATGAATGATTGACAGTATGACACTTCAACACTAGTCAGCTGGGTGTTTAGGCAATAAGAAACCCATACAAGCGTATAATGAACATCTCCCTGAAAACAGGTGCTAAGTTATAGTATGAAGCAAAGCCCAGTTCTGTTTCCACAACTGGGCCAAATTCAGATAAATGTTTTTATCTGACAGTTTGATTTTTTTGACGACAAAATTGTTTTGTATCAGGTGTAAATGTTTAATTATTTATACTGTGATTCTTCAAAATTCAGACTTTTTTTTTGAGCTATAAAAAAATTAAAACCCATTAAGAAACATAAAAGAGTAGATTATAAAGTTTATTAAAACTTTAGATTATTAAAATGCTTTGTTGCCAACATTCTATTGCATAGTACACTACATATTATTGTAGGTTGACTCTTTTCCATCTTATTCCTTTGGAAACCCGCTTATCCAGAACAGGGTCGTAGGGGAGCTGGAGCCTATCCCAGCATACATTGGGGCGAAAGGCAGGAATACACCCTGGACATGTTGCCAGTCCATCACAGGGCACACACACCATTCACTCACACACTCATACCTATGGGCAATTTAGACTCTCCAATCAGCCTAACCTGCATGTCTTTGGACTGTGGGAGGAAACTGGAGTACCCGGAGGAAATCCACGCAGACACATGCAAACTCCACACAGAGAGGCCCTGGCCGACAGGGATTCGAACCCAGGACCTCCTTGCCGTGAGGCAGCAGTGCTACCCATTGCACCATCCGTGCCTCCGCCTTTGGAAATCAAGTAGGCTAAACAAACACTCAGTGACCAATTTATCAGGTAGACCTGTACACAAGCTTATTTATGCAAATATTTAATCAGCCAATCATGTTGAGCAACTAAATACATAAAAACATGAATACGTGGTCAAGAGGTCCAACTGTTTTTCAGACCAAATATGGGGGAAGAAATGTGATCTAAATGATGCACAACAGTGTCTAGATGTTGCAGAGAATCGTGTGAAAAATAAAAAACATCCAGTGAGCAGCAGTTGTGCAGGCAGAAACATGTAGTTAATGAGAGAGGTCCCAGGAGAATGGCCAGACTGGTCAAAGCTGACAGGAAGGTGACATCCATCCATCCATCCATTATCTTAACCCGCTTATCCTGAACAGGGTCGCAGGGGGGCTAGAGCCTATTCCAGCATACATTGGGCGAAAGGCAGGAATACACCCTGGACAGGTCGCCAGTCCATCACAGGGCACACACACCATTCACTCACACACTCATACCTACGGGCAATTTAGACTCTCCAATCAGCCTAACCTGCATGTCTTTGGACTGTGGGAGGAAACCGGAGTACCCAGAGGAAACCCACGCGGACACGGGGAGAACATGCAAACTCCGCACAGAGAGGCCCCGGCCGACGGGGATTCGAACCCAGGACCTCCTTGCTGTGAGGCGGCAGTGCTACCCACTGCACCATCTGTGCTGCCAGGAAGGTGACAGTAAGGCAAATAACCATACATTACAACAGTGGTATGTAGAAGAGAATATCTGATAGGCTACAGCAGCAGAGGACTTAATAAGTCAAAAAAATAAGTCTAAGAAATACCTAATAAAGTGCTCACTGAGAGTATATTTCTGACAGGACGTCTGACGATCTTGCTCTGATCCAACACATCCTAATAAACAGAACACTACAACATGGTGTCTGAGACGCACGCATGCGCAACACACACACGCAGTAGTAGAAGTGTGGCTGGAATAATTAGCACCGTATGTGTCAGGTAGTCACACGATGTGTGTGAGGTTAATTAGAGCAGCAGAGGTGTTACAACGCACCCCTCCACCCAATCAGCCTGGTGACGACAGGCTATAGGGAGCTGTGAGTGATGCTGACTGTGTGGGCGCACTGCGCCTCGTCTCTTATTTTGAGATCAGCACACGCGCGATGTTCTGTGTTTTCCACAAACGTGCCAAGCTCTGCCCAGAGGGCGGCACCTAAAAGCATTAGCAACACTGATTTCCAAAGTGGTCTTCGATCGCAAGACAAAACCAATAAATGACATACTACAACTATAAGACAGTTTTCTGCACGTGTGCCATGTCTTATCTTTCACATTCCATATATGCCATATTCATTCAATGCCAAACAAATCCATGTACTCAGGTTGATCTGAATGGTTGTAAAACTACTACTGTATAATTTACTGATTAGTGATTTTGACTGTGGCATGATTATTGGTGTCAGAGTATTCTGATCTCCTGGAATTTTCACAGACAACAGTCTCTAACCACACATTCAACAGTGCTATGCAGAAGAGCATCTCCGGACACACAATGCATCATAATTCTAAGCAGATAAGCTACAGCATTACAAGTCTTAAAAATAAGTGTAATAAATACCTAATAAAGTGCTTGGTGGGTGTATATAAATATATATATAAATAATGTATAATAGTTATTCATATATTTTCTAACTCGCAGGAGCAACACGTTTAATTTCTCACTGAAAGCAATACGAATTATTAATTAAATATGTGAATATTTCTGAAGCAGTTAAGTTCAACATGTAATGTACTATAGATTGCACATATTACACAGTGGGAAAACACAACTCCAGGATGAGAAAACACTTCAAGAGAAAAATGTAAAAACTTCTAATAAGATTTATTCTGCAACTCAAAAAAGGAACAACCTTGTTCTGCTGTCAGAAAAACAAATAACATTTCCAAGATTCCAATAGAAATGTCAGAGTAAAAAGATATTTGACTAAACACTGACAGGAGCTGGTGGGTGTACTAAACATTTTTTAAAATCAACTGGGGCTGTGGATGATTCAAGCAGACTGAATCATACTTATTATGGATCAGGTCCCAGTTCATCCCAATTCCTGAGACAACCATGATTTTAACCCCAAGCAGACAGTGTGACCTTGAAATTGAACACTGCTATGCTTTTAGAAACCTGGAGATATGGGTAGCATAGCATGATATACAGTCACTTTTAAGTTACTCTTTACTTTTTGCTTGACAAGTGAAATTGTTTTACCCCATCTGCAAATCTTGAAAGAGTAAGCTGGTCTCACCTTCTTGGCAATGTTTTTGTCTTATTTAGCAAAAAAGTCATGGAAACAAGACTTTATATGGCTAAATGCTGACTGAAATGCTCGGTAAAATTGACTTACGGACGGGTGAGACGGACAGGTCTGAGTTCAGGGTACTTCACCATTCATGATCAGTGGCTGGCCCATGGCATTCTGCATTATGTTTGGGAGAAGAAAAAAGAAAAGGACTGATATGGCGACAGCAGCTAGCATCTCAAAGGTCCTCCGGACAGCAGTTCACCATCTCTTTGTATCTCAGTATGATTATGACATTTTTAATATGCACTGTGAATTTGCTCCTGAAATGTGCAAATAAAGAACAATACCCAAGTTCCTTTAAAATATGAGTGGTTGAAAGAGAACATTTCTATTGTTGTCATTATGAAGGCCAGTCTCTATGACTGATCTGCCAAGAATTCCTTCAGACTGAACTCTCCCACAAAGCATTAACTTACATCCACATATGTTACATACTGTAGGCGACCAACACACACGCTGCGTTTCATCAAACACTCAATGAGCAGTTTATTAGGCATTACAGTTGCTGCAGCCTATTCACTTAATGGTTTGACACATTGTGTGTTCTGCAAACTCTAGAGACTGCTGTGCATGAAAATCCCTGGAGATCAGCAGTTTTTGAGACACTCAAACCACCGTGTCCGGCACCAACAGTCATTCCACGGTCAAAGTCGCTTAGATCACATTTATTCCCCGTTCTGACATTTGTATTTTATGCCGTCTGCATGTTTTTATGCATTTAAAAATATTTGCATTAACAAGCTGGTGTACAGGTCTACCTAATAAGCGTGTATATGACATCATTTTCATAGTGATTAAGGACTGTATCACCACCACTTAAGGGTCCGGGAAAATTGGTAGGAAATGTTTTTCTCTTTCAAGAGGTCCTTGAGGCGGAATGATGCTCTTCAGCATAAAAGGAATTACTAAAGTTCTTTATGCCTTTTTATAATACATCAAATCCCCTCTGCTCTTAGAGAACAGAGGAGCAGATGCATTGTGGGAATGTGTTTCCTATTGAGAGAACATTGCGTCGCCATAGACACCATAGACGTGAATAATCCATTGAGAACACTCGTAAGTCGCCGTGCGTCAGAAGAAGTTACAGTCCGCTGAATAACACAGTGGCCATGTGGATTGGCAGATTTCTGCCTATTTATGGTTACCGTACCCAAATGTGTTTCCAAGGGAAACTAATACAGTTGAAAGATGGAAGTTATTTGTCTTTAGTGTTATAGCATTTTATGGAGATTGCTGTTTTCCATTTAAACATGGAATTAAGCAATAATTCAACAAATGATATTGACTTTAATTCATGTTTTAGCACGCTGGCTTTATATTTGGTGCAATAATTAAAATGTGACTGTTACATTGGAAGGTAATTAAAACAAATATATCAGCAGAGAAATAGAGCAAAGTCAACTAGGGTACAGTAGGGTACGGACTATTGTATGTGAGAAAAATAAGACCTAGCACTTTTTTTAAAAGCCTTACTGTACCTGGAACACTCATCTGTCAGAAGAGTATGCAATTACTCATTGTTTTCACCAGTGGCATCAATCTCCAGTCCTGGAGGGCTACTGTACACTCACCTGTACTCTACAATCTGCTAAATGTCAGCATGCACTTTAAATTAGCGAAATTAGGGGACTTTAATTTCCCTTCTTTAATATGCTCTGTTATGAGCCAGTCTAATGCCCAGAGCCACGGCAGTGAAATACAAAGCTGATAAATGCTAGAGAAGCTAAAAGCTAGAAAAGCTGCAATTAGTCCCAAAGTAAATTATTTACAAAATGGGGGGAAAAAAGTTTGAAGTCTGCAATACAACACCAAATAAATATGAAATGATAAAAAGTCACAAACAGGGAGGAAGCACGGGGACGGGGACCCAACCAGCGGGTTGTTCTGCCAGAGCCACATGGCCAGGAGTGACAGGAACAGAAAACTGTTTTAACTATGCAGCATTTAGACTCCAATGATCCACTCCTGAATCCACCATCTTAATTAACAGAGACACAAACAGGAGAGGGGCTCAGCACAAGGAGCCCAGAACTGCCTTCTTGCAAGGCAACGATGCTAACCACCACACCGCCATGCCGTACAAGGTGTGTAAGTCTCTCTAGATAGGAGAGTCTGCTAAATGTGTGAAATATAATGAGCTAAGTTATGCAGTAATACATACCCTAGGAACACACATTCTCATAAACTGAGTAAGCTGCTGGTTAGAGCATTACTATCTCTGAGTCTGATCAGGGGATTAGCTACTTGTCACCTCCCAGTTAAATATCAAGAAATGTTTATTTTTTCATTTCCATGACCATTGTTAAAAAGGAATCATAAAAGAAGAAATAAAAGACAACAAGACAAAACGAATACACATCAGTGTCTGGACCTCCATGGCTAAACGTGGAATGCTGGGACATCTGACATCATCTCCCAGAAATCAATGTGCACCAGTGGTGACAGCACAGATGCCACTTAACCCAGATGGAATGGCCATGGACTGTGGAAAGTAAAAATTCCACACAGCCACAAACACATAGACATTATACAAGGTTTATGCTGACTCCAGACACATAGCCAAGAGACGCATACTGAATATAGTTCTTAAACATACAGTAGCTATCACAAGACCCGCCTTATCATGCAATCATTTCCAGTGCTTATTAAAAGACAAAGGTTTATGTATCTGGTTCATTTTAGAGAAGCAAATTAATGGAGAAAAACTGCATCTTGCAGAAAACACAAAATAACTCTTTAAGCAGTGTGTGTGCAGTGTGTGTGGGAGTATTATCTGCAATCATTTCTTGGACTATAAAGGCGTTTAAAGGTTGTACACAGCAAAATCCTGACATGCATGTTGGGAATTGTACAGTTTGTAAGTGGAGCATTTCCCTAAGAGGGACACACACATTTTGCTGTGCCACGCCACACCGATCTCACGTGTTGCCCGCTGTGAGAGAGCTGACAAAATGGACACTTAAAAGATCAATCTCAGCCAAGTGGACCACACATCCAGAGGACAAATAATAAAGAATCAATAAAGATGGCAGTGGATTACAGTCTGTGATACTTTGCCCCTGTGGTGTAGCTCCCTGACCTGTAATGAGGCTGAGAGTGAGATCGATGCAGGCTGCAGGTTGCTTGTAGTTCGTGACCCGCTGGTGGTGTTTGTGGGTGGGGGGGGGGGCTGTTTTTCAGAATGAGGAAGAAATGTGATCTAAGTGACTTTGACCGTGGAATAATTGTTGGTGCCAGACAGGGCTTGAGTATCTCAGAAACTGCTGATCTCTGCCTGTCTGAACACACAACACATCAAAAATGTCTAAGTGGATAGGTTACCAATAAGTCTAAAAAATAAGTCTAATAAATACCTAATTAACTGCTCACTGAATGTATATGCAACATGATGTTTAGGATAAGCACTAGGCATGTCACATACTGTACAGTACTTCTCACTTGTCACATTCGCTATATTAAGTGTTTTTCCAATGATTCAACAAAGCCTCACACTGTAGCCATGAATGTGAGCAGTGAGCGTGACTACTGAGGTTACAATAACCCAGGGACTGTACCACACATGGTGTGTGTTATGTAAAAACAACACTGTAGAATAAGTTTGTGTGTTAATGTCTGTTTCCTGTTTTCACACTCTTCTCCACAGTGCTTTTTCCAGCAGGCTTCATTTGTTATGCAGTTGTATTTAATTTCAATCATGAGCAATGCACTATTTGATACAGTTTTGTACAGTATATAGTAAGGAAGTATGTGTGTTATTCACATGTAGCTGCAATGCTTGTGATGTCTATGAGTTTGTATGTATGCAGTGTAGGCCCAGTTAGCTGTACTAGCGGTTTTGGCAGTAAAATGTAATAAATCACAACTAAAACCCATGTCCAACTATAGCTGCCAGTTGTGTGGAAATACCCTGTTAGAACAATAACATTTTATTTTTTATTTTTGTTCATTCATGATTTGTTGACTGACATAATTGAGTACAGTATGTTTGCATAAATGTATACACACACATATATATATATATACATTGGCACAATTACAAGCTATGGCTTCTATTTCCAATGTGTTGATTTTATCAGGTGTTTATGTATGTTTATCAAAATGCAGAACTTGCAACCAGGAGATTTATTTTGTTATTTAGTAATTATTCAAGTCTAATCAAAAGACATGGTTCATTTACCTTAAAACAATGGAGGTTACTAACACAGACAAATTACAGTCAAAATAGAAATGGATGAATGAAAATACCAAGCCACAGCTCGTTTCCTCCCAAAACGCTGAAGACAGCCAACATTCCAAAAAGACCAGTGATGAAACGCCAGACCAAGGTGAAGGACTTAGTTAGACGCTAACTTCCAATTCAAACCAAAAAGTAAAAAGCCAGCAGCCTGTTGCACTAGTATAACGTATGTTAGGGTTTAAAGTCCATCGTACATGTCACGTTATAACTAGTTAGTTTAACTCTAAAGTTGTTCGGTTCCACAATTCATACTTCCGCTACATCTTAGCTAAGTTGACCGTTAACCAAAACATTGTCACAAACAGTGACGTTTCTTTATTCAGACCAATCACCCACATTTAAAAAAAGAAACTGTCGCAATTCGCGTCTATTGCCCTACTAACATAATGTCAATATTCTATCTATATTTTTTTTCTTTGATATGTATTGCTTTCCAACAAATGACTTGGTATGAAATAAAGTATTTTTTATTATAACCTCTTATAATTTAGGGAGTAATTTATTTCTGGGTGGCACGGATGGTGCAGTGGGTAGCACTGCCGCCTCACAGCAAGGAGGGCCTGGGTTCAAATCCCTGTCGGCTGGGGCCTCTCTGTGCGGAGTTTGCATGTTCGGCCCATGTCTGCGTGGGTTTCCTTCAGATACTCTGGTTTCCCACAGTCCAAAGACATGCAGGTTAGGCTGATTGGAGAGTCTAAATTGCCCGTAGGTATGAGTATGTGAGTGAATGGTGTGTGTGCCCTGCGATGGACTGGCAACCTGTCCAGGGTGTATTCCTGCCTTTCGCCCAATGTATGCTGGGATAGGCTCCAGCCCCCCTGCAACCCTGTTCAGGATAAGTGGGTTAGGATAATGAATGAATGAATGAATTAATTTATTTCTGTAGCTACTCATAGATAAGGTTGGTCATTCTCTGAGTGTGTGTGTGTGTGTGTGAATGGGTGAATGAGAAACATCAATTGTACAGTGCTTTGGATAAAGGCACAATATAAATGCAGAGCATTTATTTACACAGTAGGGAAAAGGTGTAAACCAGAGCAACCAGTTTAAATTAAGTTATGGCGTAACTATGAATTTACGTTCAAACAAGCCTACATGGTGCAGCAGGTCTGTTACAAAGTTTTGTATCTTAAAGAAGGATGTCAGCATGAGGTCTGAGAGGCCACTCCCGTTGAGAGACTCACAGAGACGCACAAACAATCCCACATTTACACCTCTAGTGCCCCCAGCCCCCCCCTCCCCCATCCATCTGCAGCCCACTGGCCCTGTGCAACTTCCTATTAGTTCCCTGACAAGATCAATGATGTCACAATAAAATAACTCCTATGTGACAGTCCAAACGTTCATTTTCAGGCTCGAGTTGAGCATAATAGATTGTCTTGCTCTTCGTGGTCTATCTGCTTGGTAGGGCAGTAATAATAAAGGACAGAGGAGTTTGTTTTGGATTTATTCCTGCTGTAACTTGTCCATATGTGCATGCTTCATGAGGGCACAGAGAGTGGGATGAAATTAGATTTTTTCACCATATTTTTGAACTGCCCATCATTTGAAATCGAATGCAGCTGAATCTGATGTCTGGAGGCAGAACGAGCTGGAAAAACATCAAGCTATCCAAATAAATCTTTCCTAAAAGTCCTAAATCCGATGCCATCAACAAGCTGTGATAACCAAGGGACTTCAGCTGCCTTTTTTAGTTCCCTCAAGCAAGCTGTAATTCTGTCTCCTGCTAACCACCCCCCCCCCCCCCACCAATCTTTGACTGTTTTCAGAGATGCCAGAATAACCTACTTTGTGCTCAGAGAAAAGAACAAGGAAGCCTCATCACCCCTGGTGTAAAGAGAAAGGCAATTCAATTTGTGCATTGATATTCTGCTATATGAACTCACTAGCTCTTTTATGTATAGTAAAGAACCTGACAAATATATTAATGCATGTACTGTAATAAAGCATATCCCATTTCTGGTCTGTCTTCATCTCAGGAATTGAATCAATGTTATAACAGTATTTATTTTTAATATTTAAAAAAATAACCTTAAATATATGGTGCCCGATTCCTCCATCTGCATCATACATTAATATGTCACTGTGCGAGTGCCCTTTTTAACATTACGAGGGTTGGCTTCAGCACTCATGATGGGCTTGGTGATATTTTCCAGCGCATCGTAAATTAGTTTGCCACAGCTTGTGAGGCGGGAGCTCTCTGGGGAACTCCAGATGTGTATGTGAATTACCAATGAACCAGAGGTCTTACAAAGCGACCGCACGGAAAATATGTTTCTGGAAGAATCTTCAGCCAAGAGCGTGCTTCCAAAGCAAGATGCAAAATATTTTAATTGGGGGTCTCAAAATCCAATCCTGCAGGGTTGCCGTCTCTGCTGGTTTTTTAGTGATTTCCTTTCAATCAACAGTCACTTTAGACCTTGGGAACACAGTGTGCAGACACTCAATTAAGTGACTTAAATTACAGGTAAGCACTTCCCATGAGTGCAAGAACACATCAAAAATCTGCAAACACAGCAGCCCTCCAGGAATTGAGTTTGAGATCTCTGATTTAAATACTTTAGAAAAGTGTAGCAGTGTGACTATTATACACGGTTAAACTGAAAATACACACAAAAAACTGGCTACAGCCAAACTGTACTGCTAGCTGTAGTCAGCCAGGGGTATGGACAGTCATTTTTCTTGCTGGACATACTGGTGCTTGGACAAAATCAAAGGTGCGCTGGCAGTTGGGAAATAAATAAGGATTAAAGGCTTTCCCAGAGCGTAGTATAAAACTATCAAGGCGCAGCATACTAATGGGCAGGACGTTCCATCAATTTTAGCTGGGGGACAGGCCGTATCGGCGTCCTGACTGGCTAATGGGCCGCGCTGGGGGGCCCTCAGTGTCCGTGCGTCCGTCGGGCCTGCAGGACGCTGGGGCCATGCCGCGCGGAGAGACGGGGGGAGCTCCTGCCGCGGCTGCTCACACCAGCACGTGCTGGCTGCCTCACGTGCCTCCCAGGGTCAGCAACACGCTCCCCGTGCCCAGCCTCCACTCACCTGTTCCGGGCCGC
This sequence comes from Conger conger, assembly GCF_963514075.1. Lineage (NCBI taxonomy): Eukaryota > Metazoa > Chordata > Actinopteri > Anguilliformes > Congridae > Conger > Conger conger. The sequence goes on along the minus strand of NC_083773.1, from coordinate 21,633,917 downwards.
TGAGCATTCGATGGAGGAGAGGGACGCTGCCTTGAGTCAAAATCCAAATCAAAACGCCATGACTAAGTGCAGGTGTGGGTACGACTGGGGAATGGATGCAGGCTGGGGGCGGGAGTACTCACGCTAAGTGCACACTCCCCTGATACCCGCTGTGTTTTTGTGGGGATTATAACCCGCCCCCCCCCCAAACAAAAGAACACAGGGCCCCCGGCTATGCCTCCCAGCACCCAGAGGTGCTCAGAAGATTAACAGGATGAGGAATCAAAGTCCCCACTGGTGTCTGAACTCTAGAGAGCTGGGCTGAAGAGCTATACTATATTCATTAGGCCAAATACAGTAAAGACCTGCTAAACTTGTTTTAGCTGTGTTTTAGTTTAAAATATTTGTTTATTTATTCTTTTTATATTGTAGAAGTATTGAACACATATGAAACAATAGCAATGATATGGGCTATAGTGTACATTATGTGGTAAATTGCAAACTAGGCTGTGCCTTCATGTTGCCACACTACAAAAAAAGGTTGGTCTTCACAGGTGTATTAGTCTTGTAATGAGACTGAAAATCTTTTTTCTCTATCAAAAAATAGTAGCTTAAACCGTTTGCTTGACAAGTGAAATGTTCTTACACCTTTGGCAAAAAAAAAATTCTTATTCAGCAAAAAAGCTATAGAAATAAGTCTAAATATAAGACTAAAACTTTTTCTTTTTTTTTACAGTGCATTAGGGTGCTTTTACAGTAGATAACAGCCTTTCCCAGCTGCTGCCTGGGGCTTAACAATACAAGGCATCTCATCTCTCATACGGTGAACTTACAAAGGGCACGCTAAGCTTCCACACACGAGAAGCACTAATGTGTGCCATATTTCTGCACTTACGCCACCTCGCCCCTCATAAAGGCCCATGATGCCCTTGAGCTGTGTGCCCTATTCAAATCGTAAAATCATAGTTTTTCACAATATCGATTTTATAATTAGCCCCTCTAATATCATGGAATTATGCTGGTGATTGTGTATTCTGAAAGAGAATATTAAACCGTATCTCAGCACACGTCCACAGTGTCTGGAAACAACGGCATTAAAGCTGTTAATAGCTCTGTCGGTGGTTTACAGAAATAATTAACATTATGTACAATATTGAGCAAGGACTCCCACAAAGTGTCTTGGACTCCTATGTTCCTTGCCCCGACCATCCAAAGAAACTTGTTCCTCAGACCTGGCTTTGCACAGAACAGCATAGTATTTACACACCTCACGGACTTTGGTGGGGAATGGGTACAAACATGTTGTTTTGGAGGTGTATACCAGCAACACCGATAGATAAAGTTGTAAGAGAGGAGGCTTTGAGCTGCCTGTCCTTTGCCACTAAAACTGCTCACGTCGCAGCAGAAATAATCACAGTTCAGAACGGTCATTATGTGTAATAGTCATGGTGGAGGACTGGTACTACTGATGCAAAATACCCTTGATGTTCAGTAGTCCTAATGCATCACAAAGCATAAAGACATTTAAATGTGTGGAATAACTGCTACAATGCTAAACATGGCTGAGCAGTATTTACAGCTTTCAGTGCCAAAATCCTTCACATGAACAGCAAGCTTTTATCCATCTCAATCTTACTAACTGATGTTCTGTCTGTTGTTACAGCTGATCTTATATCAAATTATTGAAATTACCTAGTAACATTATTTCATTATGATTGCCCAGTCACCAATCAGACAGCTATACAATGAAAAAGATCAATGTTCTAATAAATTTTATTGGGAAGCCAACAAATACAGTATAGCTACCATATGCTAATATTACATCAGATACACAACGGCTGCATTCATTTGTTCTTTTCTATTCACTTCCCTGCCCTGAAACACTCCCTAGAAATTGATTGTCTCAACTCTCACATAGTACTACTTGGACACTGGACGTGGGTGAATTATATCATTGTTTTGGATTCAGATACTTCTCTGCGCTTGATTTCTTGCTGCAATTCAGCCAAACAAAACACCCAGAAGGCTGGGGCAGGATTTCAGAGGTATTTTTTCTGAATATGTTTTTAAAATTGAGTATTTCATAGGTTCCAACAGAAGCTTAGAGAAGTATTTGAATCCACCACGTTTACATAATTGACCTGTTGGGCACTGTGGTGTACCTGGCGCTGCTGTTCGTCACTGTGTAGGAAGCTTCACTGTGAGCACTGTGTGGGAGGGAGAGTCTGAAGGACACGGTGTGAAACGCACTGAAATACTGCCCTGAGTGATCGTGCCTGATGAACAGCTTGCTAGATGCAAGTTGATTTCTATGCATCCTTTTCTCAATCAGACACATTTTATTAGTATAACATTCTATATAAAATGATGGGCCAAATGGCAAAATTGAAAGCTTGGATAAATAATGACATTACCCTCATATACAAGAGGAAATGACTCAAGCAGTCATCCTCCTCGCTATTTGAGCAATTAATTCAGTTGATGAATAACCTGAGTTGTCAGCTTCAGTACACAAAGGTTAGTTCACTTAGTCATCTTTGGTTGAGGGCTATTAATGATCGGAATCCCATTAATGGGACAGGTTTGTCAATATATTGAGACAGACGAATGGGCCTGCATGCATTTTTATAACATTTCTTAGACCTTGTCTTATTTCTGAACCTGTATATGATATCACCACTGTACAATCACCATGCTTAGTATTGACAAATACATTTTGTCTAATACCCAAATTAAATTTGTTATAACCTCAGAGTAGTTCCACAGAGCTGTTTGCCCTGGTGTCAAATGAATGACGAACATCGTTAAAATATTGGTTTTAAAACAGGTCAAAGAGTTCACTCCTTCAAGAGTTCCTAGCCAGGGCAGCCATCTACAATGAGCACTGAATGCGATCTGTCAGCCAAGGAAAGGCATCGTCATCAGTGAAATCTTGGAACGGAAATAATAAAAACCTGCGTCAGAAATCTGGCCCCGAGACAAGACCTAGACTGTCTGACTACATCAGAGCAAACGTGGGAGCAATCTCAGACAAAGCCCTCAGTCCCAATCTCTTCATAACATCTACATCTACCACTCTTGATAACTATCACTCTCACCCATTTAGAGAATATTGTTCAACCTTTTTTGGGGGGAATAACAGATTAGAACCAGATGTGCTGATTAGTTAATAAAATTTTATTCCATACAAAGTAATGCAAACAAAACATATGATTATACTTGAAATTAAAACACCCCCAAAATAAAAAATGCTACATGAAAACACACTGGAATTGAAATGGCACTGGTTATGTTTGATCATCTTGCTCAAATGAGACACAGGTTTAATATATAACAAATGACAGCTATAAAAATCTCAAGCTTTGAAGGATGACTTAATTCTGAAGCCCTAACAGCTGTCTGGCTAAAATAATATTAATTTGATGAATTGCTGTTCTCATTAAAACTGAACATGTAATCTACGATGTGTCACTTAGGATAATTAAGTCGACTGTCGAAGGAAATACAACATGAACACTTGAGTACAAATGAGAATAAATGAGTTCTGGAGACCAATAAGCTTATCCTGTCACAAATAATACCTGCCTGAGAACAGTTATCCATTAAATAACATACAGTGTTTACACTCTGAGCCCCAGAAAAACACCAAGATCTAGAAGAAATGTCTCCATTCATTCAGAGTCACATACTTTGAGGAGGGTAAAAGTTGTGTGCTTACTGATTGCTTTCTTACTAACTTCATGGAGAGACCGTCGCCGGTCCTGCGTGACGGTCTGAACCCTCCAACTCATTCCAAGTCCGTAATTCTCCTCTGGACACCACCGTATTTTCGGAGTCTCTGAGATAACAGAATGAAGAAGAAGTTGCGCCCTGTTTTGTTTTTTCCTCTCTCGACGTGGAGGGGAAGGCACAGTGGCGGCAGTTCCAGCGATGCTGGGACGTAAAACAACACGCCGGCGAAATGGAGTGAGGGGGGCGCGACGATCAGCCAGCGGCCGACGGCCTGGAGGACAGCGTAGTGTCCCCCCGGAGGCTGGCTGTCTCCCTGGCCTCCTTCCCAGGCTGGGCCACATACCCATCGCCCTCCCCCTCCTCCCCCTCCTCCTCCTCCTCCTCCTTGATGGCGGACAGGCGGGCGCTGGCATGGTGGTCGGGGGGAGGCTGGTAGTGGCACTGCCCGTTCAGCAGCTTCCGCACGGGGGCCATCGGCACCACGCCCTCCCCCAGGAGCTGCTGGCGGACGTGGCGGAAGTCGCTCTGTCGCTTGAGCCGCTTGTACTCGCTGAAGGCGGAGGCCGCGGCCTGGGTGAGGCTCAGGGCCAGCGCCCGGGCCTTCTCCGCCCTAGCGACCAGCACGGCGTGGCAGCGCAGCACCACCGCCTTGTTCTTCACCTGGTGGCGGTAGACCCAGGCGAAGATCTTGGGCCGGCGGGAGTCGGCGGCGCAGCAGGTGACGCGGTGCAGGTAGAAGAGGTGGCAGGGCTTCCTCTTCTCCCCGGAGCCCAGCCGGATGCCCTGGGGCCCCACGCTCAGCTTCATCCTGGAGCCCTGTCCGCCGTAGTCGCTCCGGCTCCAGATCTTCCCCACAGCCTCGTCGGTGCAGCCCTCGCCCTTGGCGCTGTGCGTGACCGCGCTGCCCAGGTACTGCACCGTGTGGACCGGGTCGTCCCTGGTCAGCTCCGCCTTCTGCCGCTTGGAGCGGAAGACCCTGCCCAGCCTCTTGAAGGGGCACTCGGGCAGCAGGTCGGGGAAGGAGCACACCAGGGACCACACGATGGAGCCGTAGGCGCCCCCCGTCCCCACGCCCAAACTCTTGGGCTTGGCCTTGGTCTCCTCTTCCACCAGAACAATCTTTCCCCGTCTCCATGGCAGCATGACTGCGATCGGTGAGACAGTGAGTGAGTGAGTGTGCTGAGTGTGTCTGTGGCTCAGAGAGTACGCGCGAGAGAGAGAGAGAGCGATAGAGAGAGAGAGAGAGAGCGATAGAAGCGATGTTTCCCTGCCTGAGCGGAGCATGAAGTGAGAGCAGTGAGTGGATGCTGGGGACCTCACTGCTCTCGCTCCTCCTCCTGCACCTCCTTGTTCCTCAGCCTCACTCGGCACTGAGCATGGTGAGAATGTTTGCTTCACTCATCTGTGCTCTCGCATATGCCGAGAGGAGATCTGCTTACAGAGAAATGCCATTTTTTCAGATGATGTTTAAGAGTGAGGGTAAAATACGGAAAGTGTTTGATTGAAGTTTCTCTTGCAATTTCTATGCATACATACATACATACTACTACTACTACTACTACTACTGCTAAAAAGAAAAGAAAAGAAAATAATAATAATTATTATTATTATTATCATTATTATAATAATAATAATGTAATTTAATTTAGTCCTTTTTCTGGACTAAATAACTCAAATAATCATAGTCAACGTTGTACAACATGTGAAAGTAGAAACAAGCAAAATATGCAATCTGTATGAATGCAGCTCACACAAAAACTAATGAAGAGTGTCTGTAAAGCATGCTGAGAAGCAGTCAGATGTACAAACAGTATAGTATTAATTGCAAACAGTGATTAATTTTCTTACAGGGTACAAGATAAACCTTTCTCACAGAAATTTCATAATTGTCACATGTAACTTTATTGTTATTGCCTGTCACTTGCATAACCGGCGTGAAAGTGTAATTGGTAGATCAGTAGTTATGTATCATGCCAGTCTGCACCATTTTCTCTTCTTCAGCTAAATAGCATTGCTTCTTTGTGGCAGAAATAATATTCATCTATCTTTTTTACTGGTCCTTTCATTTCCCCTCCCCCCCGCTACACTCCCTGCTACAAAGCGCAGAAAATATTTAGTAGAAAACAAAATAATTTCCCTCAAAAAGCGAGCAGTACATAAACTTGTGCATGTTCACCTCACCTTCATGCACCCTTGCTACAGTTCTCTCCAGCCAATGTAGTAATGGAGCTTTTAGTAAATCAGTCAGTTGCGACCGTAAATTACCTGGCACTATAAGTCTTTTTAAGGGCAGGGCTTGAAGTCCTCTCTTCCTTACTTCAATGCTCTGTTTTAAATCAAACTGTCACTTCGCATTCCAGAGCACTGGGTCTCTTCCATAACAAATAAAAACTCACTTTCTCTCTCTGCTGTCTGTTCATATTCTGAACATATTACTGTGTAATAATGCTAGGAGTAATAACTGTGTGGCCATTTGTCAAGTATTAGAGTATATACTGTCGGTTTGCTGGAGCAGATTATGTTTTTGATACCACACTACCACAGCTAGGTTGCATGTGTTATGTTTAGGATTTTTGAGGGTATGGTGTGTGCGTGTGTGCTAGCATGTCTGCATGTGTGTATGTGTGTGTTATCGTATCTGCCTGTCAGTGTGTGTGTGTGTGTGTGTGGTGTGAGCACATGTGCGTGTGAAAGCATGTCTGCCTATGTGTGTGTACATGCGAGCATGCATGTGTGTGTGTATGAAAGTGTGTGTGTGTGTGTGAACATGTGAGAGTGTGTACGTGTGTGCGTGTGTGAGCATGTGAGAGTGTGTACGTGTGTGCGTGTGTGAGCATGTGAGAGTGTGTACGTGTGTGCGTGTGTGAGCATGTGAGAGTGTGTGCGTGTGTGTGTGTGTGAGCATGTGAGAGTGTGTGCGTGTGTGTGTGTGCGAGCATGTGAGAGTGTGTGCGTGTGTGTGTGTGTGAGCATGTGAGAGTGTGTGCGTGTGTGTGTGTGTGAGCATGTGAGAGTGTGTACATGTGTGCGTGTGTGAGCATGTGAGAGTGTGTGCGTGTGTGTGTGTGAGCATGTGAGAGTGTGTGTGTGTGTGTGTGTGCGTGTGTGTGTGTGTGTGTGTGTGTGTGTGTGAGCATGTGAGAGTGTGTGTGTGAGCATGTGAGAGTGTGTGTGTGTGTGTGTGTGAGTGTGCGTGCGTGTGTGTGTGTGTGTGTGTGTGTGTGTCTGCATTGAAGGGCAGTTTAATCATGGATGTAAAAAAAACGAGCAATCAACCATGTTACAAGGCAGCACAATTTCCAATTTACACTTTTTTTAAATTGACATTTTATTACTTTTTTGGTTCTACTAAAATCCACAATTCAGTCCAGGTACAATTTAAATTCAAGTTTAAAACATGTACCTGTTTTGTCCATGCAAAAGGTATACAGTAAAATAAAAAATATCTGTGCGTGTATTTTAGTCTAAACTGCCTCATTCTTGCCTTGTGCCCGACCAATGGTGAGACTGGATATTGAGGAGTTTGCCAGTACTGAATGTTCAATATTCATGCCAAGCACATCCGGTCTGGCTACAGCAGGCCATTTTAGGGCCTGTCGTTGAGATGAGCAGTTTCTGCTGTTATACTGAGCTAATTGATGTCGAGGACAGGGTACCATTTTGATCCACAGCTTGACATGGAGGTAACATGGCCACCAGTGGCTGTATCCACATGAGGCAGGCTATGCGCAAGAGGGTTACAGTCAGGAGTGCACCTAACCTTTTGGCTCATTCATAAAGTGGGGGATGGCCAAGCCAGAGACTCACGCACTGACCTCCATAAGTAGTTTTTAAACAACCCTGGTCTGCTGAAGCTTCTCTCTGGCTTCACAAAGTCTGAAAAGCAGAGGAAGAAAAATCAGCAAGACATTGGGGCACATTGTGTTCCCACCAACTGGCTGATTCACACATTTAAAGCACAGCACAACACATTTTGCACATTGCAAATGTCAGCTTCTGTAGAAGTAACAGTTGTGATACAAGTATAAATAAAAATGGTCATAAACATTGTGGTTGACATGGTAACAGCAGTGATGCTGCTAGTGGCGGCAGGAATCACAGTTATGGTCATAGTAGTAGACTTTGTAGATTAGACTATGAATTAGACATAGTAATAGTGTTGGTGATGGTGGTGGTAGTAGAAGTGAAGATGATAGTATTTGTATAAGTTGTGTCGGTACTGCCAGAACTAGTATAAATAGTGGCAGTTATGCTGGTGACAACGGTGACAATGCTCTTTGTAGTCATAGTTATATTCCTATATGTAGTTCAGTACTGTACGTTTAGTTTTAATATATTTAGTATTAATTCAATTTCATGATTGGGAGATTGATGAAGGATATTTGCAGCTGGCCTCACCCAGATGGCAGGTTGGCCTTAACAAAGATTGATGGTGGCATTATGCTCTGATTGATTTCCCTGTTGGGCTGTGGATTATGAATGCAGAGTCTGAGAGAGAAATCAGGAAATGTCTGAGGAAGAATAAACAAACCTCAATATTCCAATTCTGTTTTTGTGATTCCAGTGATTCCATTATTCCTTTAACATGCATGTGTTGTGCCGTTAGATAGTCCCGTCTCAGAATGAACTGGAAATCTGAGGAAATAAACACTGTAATGGAAACATGGGAAACATCCATTGCACATAATGTGTGTGTCGCCTAATATGTTATCTTAATTTTCAGCAACCAATGAGTCCATGCGATAATACTACATCAGTAAGGGGGGGGGAGGAACGGCATTTTGCTACTGAAGGATAAGGACAAAGCTTTATGTGGTTAGATTGTATCTGGGCCTTGGCCAGCAGACTGTAGCTTCTCTCTTTGTGTGCTTTACCCTTGCTTCAGCACTCAGCTCAGTCGCTGCGTTTTGGCGACCTCCCCAACTTAATTTATTATCGTCTCGTCTCATCGACATGCACGCTGCGGAGCTCTGCTCAAGCATTACAATGAATGCTATCTAAAATCTAAACTTGAGAACGCACTACACGCTTTTTATCCCCTTCTTCTCCCTTTGTTTTGCGCTCAAGTCATTTCTCAATGCTTCTTTTGCTTTCGCAGTTTTTATCAGAGCGATATGGATTCATTTTGTTCACTTCTCATTGCTCAGTCAGCGCTTATCCAGCATAAACACAGAAGCGGGGTGTGGGGATGGGAAGGCCAGTTTAATATACTACTGACTATTGGCTTTACATGGGGTGACAAGGTGATGGTCAGGGTGAAAATAGCATGCCAGGAAAATAACAGACAATTTCCAGTTTCAAACAACTTAAGAAAAGGTATAACTAAGGTTTTACTAACTGTATAGAGGTGTTGATGGGTGAGGAATTGACTAAATACATAACTAAGCAAAGGACATTTTTGTATAAGTGGTTATTCATAAAGTATATAAACAGAATTTGGCCAATAGTTTTTGCTGTGTCATCTGATGTCTTTTAAAAGATGAATATGTTACCAAATAAACTTTCTGCTATGCAGCAGTTTTGTTGTAACTTAATTTGATATTTATGTTATGTAAAGTACCAGGTTTATGAAGAGCACCTAAAGCTGGGGATTTTCTTTAATTAAAGTTATTCCTGTAAAATGCAGATGGTTATATTATAAAATGCTATACATAGTCCATCCTACAGTAATTTGCGTTCGCCCAAGGGACTTTGCCTTGTTTAAAAAAAAAAAAAAAAGACTATCGTATAGTCCTGTAAACCAAAATTCATTATAAAAAGCATCCTTGTTCATATTTCAGTACTTCATTATTGGACATGTGATGCTTCATACTTGGACATGTCTCGCAATTGATTTGCTGTAGCTACTCGTGTAGCAATTGACCCAGGGTCCTTGTTTTCACCCTTCAGATAGGGGGGATTTTCAAATGGCTGACAATCGATCTAGCCGACAGAGTTAGAGTAAAACCCAATTCCGGCATCTGCATCACTCGCCGGTTCATTTCAGGTGGAGGAAAGTAGGCAGTGAACCACAAACAAGGCTGTAGGTGTTCTCCCTCTCTCTTCCCCTCACCATGTGGGCACCACGATAATATCATAATAAGTAAGACATACAATGTCACAGTAAAATGTTTGTCTTGTCTGGCTGTTACAACCAGCCTGGTGGCATAAGTGCAAGAAGAACCCAGCAGGGGTTTGGAGAATTTGAACAGAGATTACAGGTTCCACAAAATCTTCTGAAACAGTGAAGAGTTTGTACACAAATTAGCACACAATTTAATTTGTTTCTGGGAGTTTAGGACCATACACACATGATTTGTATGATTTGTGCCTGGCTCTAAGTGTTTCAGAGTCCCATGACCAGTAAAATCAATATTCTGAGGAACAAACATTTTTTAGTAAACCTTAAGAAATGTCCATCCATCCATTATCTTAACCTGCTTATCCTGAACAAGGTTGCAGGGGGGCTGGAGCCTATCCCAGCGTACATTGGGCGAAAAGCAGGAATACACCCTAAACAGGTTGCCAGTCCATTGCAGGGCACACACACCATTCACTCACACACTCATACCCATGGGCAATTTAGACTCTCCAATCAGCCTAACCTGCATGTCTTTGGACTGTGGGAGGAAACTGGAGTACCCTGGAGTACCCCCATGCAAACTCCACACAGAGAGGCCCTGGCTGACAGGGATTCGAACCCAGGACCTCCTTAATTAAATGAATGAATGAATACATTTAATATATCATACAAAAAACCTGATCCTGGTCCATTCGAACCATAAAAGTGAATTATTCTGAACTTGTACTGTAGCATTGCGTGACTACATTCGGTACAATCTTGCCTTTTACAAAAAAATAATTTGCATTTGCACGTCATAACACTAGTTTTAATATCAGGTTCATCCAAATGCTGCCATCTTCTGGACAAGGAAATACAAGTATGTCACATTTAAAGCTTATAGACCCATATCTCTAAAGGAACACTGTCACGGTTTTATAATTAGATATGTTATCTTCGCTTGGATAATAAGCAATAGTATACAGAGTTTCACTGATACTTGTCTGGAGTGCAATTTGGGCAGCTACAATCTGAATAAACCGCCATGCCTTTGGCTGTGGCAGTTAGAACCAATTTTCAACCAACCAGCTTGAATTGTTGTACAGCTGTACAATGTTTTCATACAGAGTGACGGCCCGACAAATGTACACTTTGAAACCCGAATTTAACGACTACAAACACAGGCAGAGGGTGAGTGAACATGTCAGTGAGGCTTTTTCAATGATAGGAAGGGATTTACAATGGTCTTGTAACAATGTTTTAACACAAAACTCTTACCTATTGTACCTTTAAGCATTTAATTCAAATAAGCTCAAGTGAAAAAAGCGTGACAGTGCTCCTTTAACATTGTACAGTGTTTGCTGTGAAATCATGCTCCCAGCCATTGTTGCTGTATTTCCAGTGTGGGTTGGACATGCTTTGCTATACACTGTAAATTGCCAACCGGCTCATTTGCATAGCCGATTACTCCAAAACGATACATTTTACCAGATGAAAGGGGATATACATTTAATTTATAGACACATATGTTTAATACATGCGTGCGTGGGCATTACGTCACAATTATATTCAAATGTATTAATTAAAAGTAGAAAAATTACAGTTCAGAAATTATTAAATTTAGCAAACTTTTATTTTGATAAATGCGAACCGGAAGTCTCCATTTGCCATATTCACGGAGCTTTTGGTAGTGTAGTTTAGAATATGAAGTTCTATTGAAACTTGTGTGTTCAGTTTTTTAAGAATTATTATTTGGTCCCAAAAATAATATAGTATATGAAGCGTAAACGTTTCATAGCAGGCTAACGTGTAAGTGTCATTAGCAAGCTAGCCAACTAGCTAAGTTGCTTGAAAACTAATCACACAAGTTCAAATGGGAGCTACTTAGCTCGTAGCGCTAGCTAAAATATAGCAGCTAGGGGTAGGGTTTTCCAGCAGCTATTTATGCTTGCATTGCTCTATGTATAGCTCGCTAGGTAATTAAGGTAGCGAACTATAAGCATTAACTGGCGATTCACCAACAGAGTGGGTAAGTTTCACATTCCATGGCTAGCTGTCTTCCGAGGCTTTTAGCTAGTTTTTGACATGTAGCACACCCATCACAGCTAACTTAGCGTCATGTAAGTTAGCACTAAGAAGCTAATAATAAAACGTTAGCTAGCCCGAGAAACCATGTCGTTTCAAATGTCAAAATTATGCTAGGTACATGGCGTTGTCTTGTAACTTAGGTAATATTTACGGAGGTCCCAACCCGCACTTTCATTAGCTAACGTTTGTCTACTGTGCTAGACTATAGCTGGCTAACTCGCTAGTTGGCAAGGTCAAAAGTATCTGGTCGGTACGGTAACGTTGCTATACTTCTGCAACTAATCTCGCAATTCTTAATTTCAAATAACTTGTATTATGCGATGGTAGCCAACTGTTAGCTGCTTAGCTACTTTACATTGGTTGTGATATTTCTCCGCACTAGGAGCAATATTTATTAGAAGATATTACAGTAACTAGCATAGTTAGCTCCGAACAGATGTTAAACAGCGCATTTGCATGGCATTAATAGACCTATCACGCAGCTGTTAGAATATTATGAATTTTTTTCAGTAGATACACGGTTTCTAATGAGGACGGCAGTTTCTATGACTGAGTGCTACAATTTAGCTAACGAGCTAACGTTAATGGGCTTTATGCTCACATAGCTGGGTCATTTAAGGTTATTTTTCTGATGACACTTGCTGTTCAATTGAATCTAGGCTAAGCATATGTTACTGTTCTTCTGGGGTTTACCATGTTTTCCTGGGTGACATTTGAATACTGTATGTGGGTTTTTAAGTAATATTGGTACTGTAAACATATTTTCTGCAATAAGGCGATGCTGCCCGTTCAAATATCTGATTACATTTTACATTTACATTTACATTTTAGTCATTTGGCAGACGCTTTTAATCCAAAGCGACTTACAAGTGCATAGGTTCTACCACAAGTCAAAGCATCACATCCAGAACTAGAAAAATACACCTGGACTGCTGTTCTAAACATATAGTCGTCATCATAAGTGCAATTTTTTTTTTTTTTTTTTTTTTTTTTGGGGGGGGGGGGGGGGGGGTTCTTAACTGAACATTCTAATAAAGATGTAACGATCACTACTGGCAATTGAAAGCAGTAAACAGAAAGGAGTTTAAGAACACTGACTGAATTATGATTAAAAAAACAACAACCCATACTCTTCAAATGGTTACTGTAAGGTTGGAACATCTGAAGACAGTTTTGATCTTTCTCCCCAGATCAGTTACAGTCATCCACAAGATGGATAACAGCGGTAAGCCGTCAACAGCACAAGTTCTGCTCCTGGCAACAAGTTCAGCTTTAACTGCAGTTTTTTATTCAATATACCGGAGAAAGTCAGCCACTGCTACCAGGTTAAAGGTAAATTATAGACCATTCGTACATGCCTTTGTGGTAGAACATAGAAACAGTTTTAGTAATGGACTATTCAGACTGGTGGTTTTTGCATCATAATGTGGACTATGTCATTTTGCTTTGGCTATGTATTTGTAATATAAAGTTCTGAATCAAAATTGTCCTTGCTGCTCAGTAGCAATGGGAGTGTAAGGCTTTGCAAATGGTCAAATGAGGGAATTTATCATCTGCTCTCAGTGACTCAGTGAAAGTAGTTTGATTGGTTGAAATTACCCAGTGAAGGACAACACATGGTTTGTCCACACATAGGATTTGTGAAGCTTCACTCTTATTGTGACAGCAGATTTTTTTTCCTACTTCATTCACTCTCTCTGAACTATTTCTGTTTATTTTGTTGCATTTTCAACTTGTATTGCAGGAAGCCCAAAAAATCTCCATTGATCAGGATCTTAAAAATGTACTGAAGGAATCACCAGGACACTGTATCCCATATGCAGTCATTGAAGGTGTGGTCCAATAACAGGGTTTGCGGCTGAAACTTTAACGTATCAGTTCAAAATGCACAAGTTTTCATAATTGTTCTGGGATAAGATTCACTGACTCAATGTGTTCATATTCATATCTTTGACAGATACTTATAAGAAGACACTGCTACTTGACCATTCATTTAAAACTGTTTCAGGCCTGCATTATCTGAATACAAATGTACATGTATAGATAAGTTTGAGTTAAAAACACGAGTTAAAGGAATAAATGTTGATTGAATTCAAGCCTCAGTCTTAGGTGGGCGAATCGAGACCTTGTGCTGAGGAATGTGTGGAGCCTAATTGATTTCAGGCCATTCACCATTTCTGCATTGTAAAATATGTCCATAGGGGTTGTGAAATCCGTGAAAGATTCACTGAATAGTCAGTTTGTGGACAACTGCAAAGGAGTCATAGAAAGACTCACTCTTCGGGAACAGAAGATGGTGTGGAATCGCACTACTCATATCTGGTATGTATCTATGGCTAGCACACAGTGCATGTAGTTCTCAAACATTGATAAACATCTAAAAGGACAAACTCTCTCAGTCTGTCATTCTTCCCGGTTTTAAATGTATTGCAATGACTAACAAGAATTACATCTAAAGGGAGAACCTACCTCCTAATAATTATAATTCAATATTTAAGAACTGCTAAAAAGTAGCAGTAACTCATAGGACTTTGTTGATAATTTAATGTCACTTCCCATGAACTATGGCTCCATTAGCTTGGTGATACAGTCTGCACCGCCCCTCCCCCTCCCACAGGAACGACTGTGAGAAAGTGATCCATCAGCGCACCAACGCGGTGCCGTTCGACCTGGCCTCGCACGACGAGGGCGTCTCCTCCACCGTGCGGGTCATCCGGCCCCTGGAGTCCGTAGAGCTGGACCTGGAGACCACGTACGAGAACTTCCACCCCGTGGCCCAGTCCCTGACCGACGTCATCGGCCACTTCATCAGCGGGGAGCGGCCCAAGGGGGTGAAGGAGACGGAGGAGATGCTGAGGCTGGGCGCCAGCGTGACCGGGGTGGGGGAGCTGGTGCTGGACCACAGCCTGGTGCGCCTCCAGCCGCCCAAGCAGGGCCTGCAGTACTTCCTGAGCCTGCTGGACTACGACTCCCTGCTGAGGAAGCAGCAGGCCCGCGTGCGGCTGTGGAGGGTGCTGACCGCCGTCTTCGGCATCGCCACCTGCCTCCTCCTGTTCCTGGTGCTGCGGCGACGCTACGCGCACTACCGGGAGCGGCGCAGGCTCCGCGGCCTGCAGGACGCCTTCCTCCAGACGCAGCGGGAGCGCCTGCGCGACATGGACCTGGAGGAGGACGCCCTGTCGCCCAGCGCCTGCGTCATCTGCCTGGGCCGCCAGCGCTCCTGCGTCTTCCTGGAGTGCGGACACGTCTGCTCCTGCTCCGAGTGCCACCGCGCCCTGCCCGAGCCCAAAAAATGCCCCCTCTGCAGGGGCCACATCCAGCGCGTCGTCCCGCTCTACAACAGCTAGCGCTCAGCGGCGGGAACAGGGCTGCGCTCTCTCACCTCGCTTAATGGGAGGACGTTAAGTGTCACATGAACTTCCTGGGAAGACGTTAATCTGTGAATGGTAGGGGTATAATGTGTGCGGTTTGGGGGAGGGGCGTTTGCAATGAATTTGATTAAATGATTCCTGTTGAAATCCTGGCATTCAAATCATGGAGGCCTGTTTATGTTCTGTTGGAAAGGTTCCTGAAATAAATTTACCAAAACAAAAGGCTTGTTTGCACTGAAAGGGCAGCGCTTTGTGAGTGACGTGTTTAGTGTTCCTGTGAGGATGTGGAATGAGTTTGGAGTCATTATTGTTGTGAAGAGATATTTCACCGATGCCAATAGTAAGCAGGGTTAAAGGTCATTTAGACAGTCACGGAAGACTGATCAATACTTGTTGCTTTTTCAGGCAAAATGTTAATTATGCTTTAATTTTACACTGCACAAAACGCAATGTCTGTCCACATTATTGCAAAAGCCTTATGGCTTCAAAATCGCTGGGGAGCAATATTGTCTTGTGGGTTTCCATATGCAGTATATTTGTCAAATGTCTGGTCAATTTACAGTTTTTTTTGGGCTCTAATCTCACATATTTGGGCTTAATTTTCAAAACCTTAGACCTTAGACACTCAAAAGCACTTGTAGCACAGCCTATGTTCAAACTATAGGCACATTTGTTTAGATCACCCACACACAATATACCGATAGCTTCACTGTTTAGTTGTTTTCTTTACAATCATTTAATATTGCAGTAAAAAAAATGCTAGATGTTTTGTGGGGGATAGTACAGACCATAGAAGAGAGTGGAATTACTTACATTTACAATAGTCAGTACACTATTGTAATTGTAATCATTATCTGCCTCAGTCACGCACACATTTCAAACAAGGGCCACAGACACCTCTCTGAGGGCGTACTTATCCTCTACCTCCACCTCTTCATCTCCTCCTTCTTCTCCTTCTCCTCTCACTGCTGGACTTCTATTCTGACATGGGTCTTCAGCATGTTCCATGTTGTCGCTATGTTGTTGCAGGTGGATAATAAACCCTTCTGTACTCTTAATACTCTTAGCACAATGTGAAATCAATCATCGGTAATGAGTTGTCATTATTGGAAAAGCCAAGAACAGGGCCTGCAATACATACTGTCAAATCTAGAAACATTGTCTGGAACAGTGGACCATGAAGTCATTTGTGTAAATGGATTTTACAGATCATAAAATATTCATCGAAAAAAATGAAATGTTGGAGTAATCAGTTTCTATAAAACTGCATTAGGAGTAATGCTACAGTTGCTTATAATTTTGTGCAGTTGGATTCATTGACAGTTCAATGCATTATAATGGAATGAAAAGGCAGTCGTATCACATGTAATGGGTCTATCACATTTTAAAATGCTAATACTTTTATGTATCATTGTGAAGTTGAACAAGGGATTTGGTTCAGTGAACAAAATATTTTAAGTATTGCATTCAGGCAATTGACATTTTTTAAAATTCATTTTGATTATCCATTTCAAGTTTTGAAAAATTACCTCGTGATTCTGAAATTAGTGCCAAAGTGATTGCATAATAAAATAAGGGGCGGTTTGTAGCGTAGTTGTTAAGGTACATGACTGAGAGCCACAACGTCAGTGGTTCGAATCCCGGTCGAGCCACAATAAATGATCCGCACAGCCGTTGGGCCCTTGAGCAAGGCCCTTAACCCCACATTGCTCCCCGGGCGCTGCACTGTGGCTGCCCACTGCTCCTAAGTAACTAGGATGGGTCAAATGCAGAGGACAAATTAACCCACAGGGTTCAATAAAGTATATTTCATCTTATTTTGAGTAAAGACCTTGTGGCTTTTTATGGTTCTAATAAGACGCTCCTCATTCGTCTTAAGGAACTAATCTTGAACTCAGAACTTTCAATCTTTTTCTAGCTAATGAGATCGTGGCAAAAATTATTTAGAAATATAAATAAACTGGAAAGTTTGAAGTAGTACCTGCTTTCACCACGAGAGGGGAGCAACAGCCAATTAATTCAATTTATTAACTGCGGCGCATCTGATGCGGAGTGAAATTACAGTATGTGGATTACAAATTGTAAATATGGTGTATACTTTTATAGTCACGAAATTGCGTAATTTTACATTAGTTGAATTGTAAAGCTTTGAACGCGATTTTTCTCATGTTCTCATATTTTTGGAAGAATTTGAAGAGGTTTGTCTTGGCTTAATAGTGTATACATTCTTTATATTAAGTATTGCGGGATATAATGCGGATTGGCTTTCTAAATTAAACTACAGCGCAGCATCACGAAACAACGAGCTATGGTCTAACTAGACTAGGCTACTTTGGAAAAACCCGTACTGCGTTATTTCATGTCAGGAAAATCCAGTTTCAGGTATTAAATATCACGAAGCTCAGCGGATTTTTTGTTCAAGTAGCTAATGACTGCACATCAGAAATGTTTCCAGTATACCTAATCGCAGTAAAATTTGCCTCTTGAACTTGAAACCAGGGGAAAACCCAACTCTATAGAGTAGAGGAAACGCGTACAGTGCGGAGCAATGCTGCTTTGCATACAGTAACCTATTGCGCCTGTATTGCACCTGCTCGCACGTGCCTCGTATGTCACGTTGCTCTCCAACTTTCGATTTGCACGCTTCTGTTGAGCTGAAGGAGCCTTCGAATTATAATTCATCTGGGATTTAAAATAAATAAACAAAGCAGCAAAACAAAGCGTTCATTGCGTCGTTTTTAACTGGCTAAGGGAATGTGAGGCTTCTGGGGCTAACGCCTACTGGACAAGAGAGACAGCAAGTAATCAATACCAAACGGTGGAAATTGGGAAGAGTTGTATGGCTACACCAGGAAAATTCAGGCTCGGTGACGTGTTTTCTCTGCCAAGTCTCCCAGGGATCCGTGCTTTGCATCGCTCCCCAATTTGCATCTCTCCCCACATCAGCTTTTCCGTGCGGCTTTCCAAACGTCCGAACCAGCGCATACCTACGCAACTGTATGCCTCCAGATCATAAACGTTGTTCTCATTGAAACAATAGGAAACTTTGAATAATGTGACTTTGGCCAGCGCAGACACAGTGTGTTTCACTTTTCAGACGTCCACTACGATACGTGCGAGTGGGAAAAGGTAACCAGAAACGGCATCGTATTGGCATCGCAGTTTGCAGTTTCCACATTCTTCATTGCGGGTTTTGTCTTGCTTTTGTATCGATCGCTCGATTGTTGTCTGGTGGGGGAGACATCATGTCGGAAGTGTTACCTTACAATGAGGAGAAAATTACTCACTATGGTGATGATGGAGACGTGGGGCAAATTTCCTTCACCTGTCGCCTACAGGATACGAATAACTTCTTCGGTGGTACTCAAAACAAAAGACCCCCAAAACTTGGACAGATTGGGAGAAGCAAACGAGGTAAGATTTTGTTTACGAATAATAGGCTAATAGTGTTTTGATAACCTATAGATGCACCAGGCTTTTCAAATGCAGTAGGCTATAGTTTAGCACAACTTCTAAAACGGATTGCGAGCTATTTGGCTATAAAACATAAAATGCTAGTAATCTCAAAACAGGTTCAATCTGTTTGATTAATAGGTTGGATAACCCAAACCAGATTAGCCAGTTTAGGCAAAATTGACTAAGAACTAGATATTTGATTTATGGATAGAAATATTCGTTTTATCGTCGCATTATTTAGGCTAACGTTACTGCATCTGAAATTCTTCCTGAATTGCGTATTATTGCACCATGTGTGATGAATAATTTATACAGTTGAAGGCGAGCATTTGTAGTCATTGTCATATTACAAGTATGATTTTTTCATAACTTAATTTGGAATTTAAGATAATGGTTCTCTTTACCATGGTAACTGGTTATTTTCGTTCGTTTCGCTTTCATCATGCGTCAGTAATGTCACTTTATTCACCATATATTTGATGAAATCATAGCTACGACATTAACTTGCATCGCCTTATTTTTTCCATTTGTTTACAGTTGTCATTGAAGACGACAGAATCGACGATGTGTTGCAAAACGGGACAGAAAAAACAACCACAGGTGTTTAAACCACCGACGGACATTGAAAGAAGTAGGCTGTCCCCTCGTTAACCAGAAAGCACTTTGAAACTCCCCAGTGCACGGTCCACGGTGCAGACGGCGACGGGCATCCCATTGCAGACGTGCTAACGGAAAAAGCCGAGTGAACAGTGGCAAGCGCTGTGCATTTTCTCTTTCGTGGCTTGTAATGAAAAGCTGCTGGTGATGTAAAGTCGTATAATATGTATAATGTATTATATGACATTACGTCACCGTTTTGAAGCCTGAAACGGAGTTGTTCCCCGGTGTTAGTGAACCCACATTGACCAGGTTGGTGAGGGCGGGGCAGAAAAGATGGTACGACAAAGCACACTATATTATCTTCAACCCTTTGTATTTTTACATTAATATCTTGTTTTTATTTTTGCTGTACCTGGCCTGAGCCTTTGTTTACTATTCCCGTTCTGCAAAGTAATTATTATTTTTGTGCACAATGGCGGCAAAATGCTGTTTTGATGTTGTTCATCTGTACAAATACATAATTTATCAACTATTTCGGTAGATTTTTGCAGTGTTGAAAGCCTGAACAACATGTTTTATACGGATTGACAAAACGAAGGTGATATTTTTTAATTCTGAATTTTTGATGTTGCTCAACTGATCTTTTGTCATTTCTGAAATGGCCTGCTTATTTTCCACCAAGATACTCATTTTTATAAATACTACATAGCCATTTCTAAAATAAATGTCTCATATTGTGTGTTTTTGTTAAGGGTGATGGTCATTACACTTTATAAATTAATTCTAAGTATATTGTATTGTACATAATCACAACTGTGCCAAATATATCTCGAAAAGATGCCAGCCAAGTTATTTTGTGCTCTAAATGTAACGTTTTGCTATTTTGGCTGCCATGTTTATGTTGCAGGGCTCTAAATGGTGAAATGCTCTTGCATGAAATGGGGTAATGCCTTTGTGGCAAAAAAAACAAAAAAACTTGTGTACTATCAAACATCTTGTTTGCAACTTTGAATGACAGACCTCACAGACTTTCTTAATTAAATATTGTAAATGTTGCACCTCTTTATCCACTGAACAGGGCTATTTCTGCAATCTATAATAAATGAAAAAGTTAAATGAAACTAAATGGATAAACTGCGGTGTGATTTCTTGTGCTCTTAAACCCCAACACTTGGTATGGCGTGTGAAATGCTATCTGACTACTGAAACTATCAAGAAAGCACTTGAAAAGGTGTGTGTGGTGTGTTAACCATAAGGGGCAGCTAGCATTAATTAGAACAGATTTGCTGATGTAAAGACTTAAAGTATACACAAAAGCTTAATTAAGAAAACATAACACAGACTGAATGAGATTGGAGAATACTAGATCCTCTAGTCTAGACACACAGACACTGTATGAAGATGAGCTAAGTGATGTGTCAAATTCTAGACCTGGGTACACTGGGATAGTATATATCACTGTTAGATCACTGATCTTGTGCTCCACTGTGTATGCATTCACCCCACACGTTCCCATACAGCACTGAAGGCCATTATTGAGTGAGGGCCCATATGTCTGAAGCAGAGATAAGTCATATAACGTCATGTTACAGCTCACAGCTCACAAAGGAACGCTACAGCTCACTGAATAATGACCTGAAAGGGAAAGCATTTGTAGTGACCTGATTTCTGTGCTCCAGACACATTCATATTAGGCAGCTGAGTGTAAACTGCATTTTCAGCGGTTCGGAAAAAGTGGTCTGATTGCTTTCCCACTTTTATATACTCATTTGAACCCACTGTTTTGCCATGTCTGCAAAGCCCTTTGTCTGCATTTTCCGGAGTATTACTGCATCCACTGTGAAAAGCTTGAAGTCTTGCCACTGAAACAGAATCATGTATAATAAAGCATACTTGTAAGCTATCATGCATAGTGTAGCATAGCATGCTAGTATAATCAATTTCAGATTATCTGGCAGATAGTATTACTGAAATATTTAACATATTTTAAAAAATCATATACTGTAACACCAGGAGCGCTAGTCTGTGTGCTGGCTATTGTTCCAACCAATCCATTTAGTTTTCTGACAGCTCTATAGACTATGCTGGTTCAGTGCTGTACTTGGCAAAATCTCGAAATGGATTATTGAGCACCCCTGTACACCAATCATCAAGAAAAACAAAGATGTGATGCATGGAACCAAAAAGTAGCAAGGCACTGCAGGAATTTGAGATACTGTAGCCAAACAAACAAAATAATATGTAAACTTGAAGAGGACTGTTGTCTTGGCACCTATTACAGAACTTTCTGTGACTCATTTTTCTGATGAACCCTACCACTGCCACCCCCTCACTGGCTGGGTTTTTACTTTGTTTCCTTTTATAAGACATTTAAAACAATGTTTATTTATATTCATTTATTTTTATTTTCTTAATGCACAAAGAGACTGATCTGATCGGTGGTCCTAGAGGGCTGAGACCTGCTGGTTTTCCACCCTCCCTTTACCTGGGAGTCAGGTGTGTTCACCCTCCCTTTACCTGGGAGTCAGGTGTGTTCACCCTCCGTTTACCTGGGAGTCAGGTGTGAAGGCAGTCTGGCTAGGGCTGGATTTGGATTGGAGGGCCAGATTTCACCTGCCATAAATCCTACCAAATCCAACCTTTTGCTATCATCTCCCTTCATGCATTTACCCCAGAAGCAAAATAGCCTACAGAAGCAGGTCAATACATATGTGAAATAATGTTTCATAGCCTTCTGA